>NC_044554.1:141008986-141653240 GCF_007565055.1 Rhinopithecus roxellana
AATTTGTATTCAGCCTCTCTAGAGAGACTGGGAAAATTTTCATGGACGGTATCCTCAAATATGTTTTCCAAGTTGTTCGCTCTCTCTCCATGTCTTTCAGGAATATCAATGAGTCACAGTTTTGGTCTCTTTACGTAATTCCATATTTCCCGGAGGTTTTGTTGCATTAAAAAAATTTTTGTTTTCTTTATTTTATCTGCCTATGTTGATTCAAAGAAGCAGTCTTCTAGCTCTGAGATCTTTGCTCAGGTTGGACTATTCTATTAATACTTCCAATTGCATTATAAAATTTCTTTTTTTTCATTCTGAAATTCCTGTTGTGAATTTTTCACTTCCAGACATTCAGTTTGGCTCTTTATTAAAATGGCTATGTCATCTTTCAACTATTGTACTGTTTTACTATTTTACTGTTTTCTTTGGATTGGGCTCCAACTTTCTTTTATATCTTGATGAACTTCCTTGCCATGCAGATTCTGAATTCTATGTTTGTCATTCAATCTATTTCAATCTGGTTAACAAACATTGCTGGGGAGATAGTGCAGTTATTTGGAGATAAAAAGACACTCTGGCTTTGAGACTTGCCAGAGTTCTTGCACTGGTTGTTTCTCATCTGTGTTGGCCGATGCTCCTTTAATTTTTGAAGTGGCTATCTTTCGTATGGGACATTTTGCTTTTATATTCTTTGATGCCCTTGAAGGTTTGACTGTGGAATAAGTTGGCTTTAGTTTATTTTGTTTGTTTCTGGATACTTTCAGGCAGGCAAGGCTCAGCCCAGCACTCCTTGGCTACTTGCTCTAACCCTGGGAGGGTTGTAACCAGGACTCTGTCTTTGTCCTCTGGCCCCTCAAGGTGGAATTTCTTTTCAACCTGCTGTGATAGAGGGGTTGAGGTATTCCCAGGCTATTGGCAACTACACTTTAATAGGGGCTGCTGGTAATAGTGCTCCAGTGAGGTGGTGGAGGGCCCTTGTGCACATGCACACCAGCAGGGTGGCAGGGAGTCCGTGTGTGCATGTGCACCAGCAAGTTGGTGGTGGGAGGCTATGGGCAAGTGCACACTGGCAGGGAAAGGCTATAGGTGGGTATGCACTGGCAGGGGTCCATCTGCAAAAACATTGTGGCGCTTAGGCAAGATCTGCCAGTGAAAGAGCTATGGCAGTGGCTGCTGGCAAGCTGAGGCTGTGCTGCAAGCAGGTATAATTAGGTAATAACCCTGGGAGAGGCTGGCAGATAGGGGGTGCTCAGATCAGACTGGCCCCCTCCCATGGGCAAGACACCCTGTTCTATCCAGTTCCAGCAGCCAATATAAGCTAGAGTCTTGGGACATGGGCACCCGTGGCTGTGCTCAAACCCTCTGGGATCACTGCAGGCTGGAGTTCTGTCTCTGCCAGCTCCCCAGGGAGTTCTTGCCAGCTCAGGTGTTCATGGGGGCTGTGGAATCTCCTGCAGCTCTGATCTTGGAGGTCAATGATGAGAGTAAGCCACTCCACTTTTGTTTCATTTATTGCTTCCCTAGGAACCACTCAGGGCCAGGAACAAGTCTTCATGCTCAGCAACCACATGCAGTGTTGGTAGCTTCCTCCCCTTTCAGCTTGAGGTGTGTATCCTCCCTCTGTCCACTTTAGATGCCTTCTTTCCAAAGATGCACCAGTCTATTTCATGGCCCAGTCTCTCTCAGTGGGAAAAGCTCTTCTTAGCTCCATCTAGTCAGCCATCTTGGCTCTCCATCTTACAATTATTTTCTTTCAGAACATTGGACATATTATTTCCTTGTTTTCTATTCGCTTTCAAAGTTTTTACTACAAAGTCAGCCATCGAATTATTGTTCCTACTTAATTTCCTAATTATTTTTTCTGGCTATTAAACCAGTAAGACAACAAATAGCACTGTAGTTTATTGCAGATTTAGAATTATTGCTACAGTTATATCATAATAATTCACTTGAATTGTGGTCTACTTTATTATTAATAAAGCTTTATTATTATTAATAGCACTAGTAACAAACATTTATCATGTGCCTGACAGTCTGGCAGAAAAACACCCTACCTTATTCATCAGATTCAGTTCTCACAGCAATGCTTTGAAGCAGGCACTCTTATTCTCTCTATGATCAAATGAGGAAGGACCATGAGGCTTAGGACGGTAAGATACCTTCCCAGATCAACAACTGGTAAGTAAGAGGGTAGGAGAGTAAAGAGTGGAGTGACACAACCGTGATCAGCCCACGAGGGCAGAGTATGTGTTATGTAAATAAAAATTCTCTAACATCTGAGGAGAAGAAGAGGCTGCATTTTGTACGTGTCAGCTTGGCTAAGCTGGAGGTATCTACAGGTACATTCAAGCTTGTTTTGCTATTTCTTACTCAGTGTCCCACTCTCATTTTGCCAAGTTGCAGGTCCTGGTGATAAACAGTGAACCCTGATCCCACACTCTCATCTCTGTAGACACAGAGGCAACAGCTTTGAAGAGACTTATCCCAACTGACCTTCGTTTTGTTTGTCCTACCTCCAAAGGGGGACAAGCCTGGCTTTCCAGATTATCTGTGAGTTTCTAACCTCCCATCCAGGCTCAAGCTTGCTGGTGACTTCTCAAATCCTCCACATCTCATTTCTCAACCTTATTTCTCTGTACTTCAGCAGTACTTTTAAAAAGCTACATCCTTTCTGAGTTCAGTCAGGTTTCAATCAGAGAAATGGAATTATTGCAAGTATTACAGAAGGTCTAACTCCTCTGATCAATTCCTTCTGTAATACTTGCAATAATTCCATTTCTCTGATTGAAACCTGACTGAACTCAGAAAGGATGTAGCTTTTTAAAAATACTGCTCAAGAGTGTTTCAAAAACTTCCTTGTGAGTACTAGTTGAAATGCAGATTCTGGGGCTCTTGCCTTGAATATTCTGGTTGCTAGGCAGGATCCCATTTTTATTTTCAGGGGCTCTAGGCACTATTATATTCGAGAGACTCTTTTATCCATAAAATTATTAAATATTATATTTTATGACTGTATTGATATAAAGACAAATATAATTGAGGATGGATTATATTTTTTCTTCAGATTTCAAAAGAAATTAGTGCATTTTTTTAAATCCCTAAAAGTACCATGAACCCTAGGCACCATACCTACTGTGGCTAATGAAAAACTTGGCCCTGTTACTAGGTTTGGATTGTGGTTCAGGAATATGCATTCTAGCAACCTCCCTTGGCAATTGTTCTCATTAGGCAAGTGTGAGCAGCACTGCTATAGGACACAGGTGTTTCAGGACCTCAGGAAATCTCTGTGGTCACATTCTAAAAGAGAAACAATGAAAACCAACCTTTACATTTGTGAGAAGCACAATTGCAGGGAAACACTTTTTAAAGGTGTAATAACAACATATCATGTCAGCAAAAACAAAACCTAGCAGCCAAAAATGCTTCACTTCAACTTTGTTCATTATTCATTTGGTTTTTCAGATTTTGTTTTTTCCCATGCATGAGTCTTACTGTGGAATCACAATAACATTCTTGCAAAGAAAATAGTTTCATGCCAATGAATATGTCTTGTGAGCCCCTGAGAATTAAGGTCCAAAGGCAAAGGGAACTTACAATAAACTAGGTCCATTCATAAAGCAGAATCGTTCAGTCTGTTGTGCTTATAAAGCCCCAGCATATAATTGATTGGCTCTTATTTGTTTCCTGTCTCTGAATTAAATTTTAATCTTCTTTCTAGGGAGAAATAAATTGCATAATATATGTCAGGACTTAGGACAGTGTTTTAATCGATGTGGACTCCTAAAAAAAAATAAAGATAAAAATCAAGTCTGCAAGTAAATTTTATTTAGTCCTTAAAAATAAATACAAAATGTTGAGCAAAGGCAAGTATCCAGAATTGGACTGCATGTTGCTATTTTTGGGGTGGGGATGAAGAGTAGATAAAACTACATTCTCATAAGCAACTAATATGTGTATATCTCTTATACACATATTAGTTTCTTATAATATATCAAGAAGCAAGATAATCAAGAAATAAAATAGTTTCTTGATTATATTTTCTTTGTATTTTATTCCAAATAACACCCCATGTGTTACCACAAAAGTACAGGTCCCTCAATAATAACTGATTGTGCAAAATGAAAGAAGAAAAACTTGAGATACACTTTAAAAACATATTTTTAGTTATTCAAGGGGATTGGGAAATGTGATAAACCTGTTTATGATGAGGCAAATTTTGCAGACCTTGGTTGAAATAAACTTTTCAAAATATCTCAAGGTTTTAGTCTGATAAAAATCTTTAAGCTCTACACAAGTGGTAAAAGACAGTGCAGTGATTGATTGCTTTGTTTTTAATTCTTCTGCTGAGATTTCAGTTCTTCTGTTTCTTCTCACTGCATGCTCCTAGGGCATGAGTCCAGGACTGGAAAAGAACACAGGTTTACTACTTTCTCCCCAGGCTCATTCTCAGTTAGAAGGCACATTTAAAAAATAATTATGTCATTGCCTTTCCTAGGGAAAACAGGAACTAAGCAAGAAAGCTTTAAAGGAGTAAGCAACTGAAAGTATCTGTACCAACATCAACCTGAGGCATGACGCTGTCCCACTGTCCCAATATACAGAGAGAATACTAACAGACTGCAAATGGGACAGGATAATACTTTCAAAGATATTCCAGTTGCGTCAACTTTGCTAGTTTGTGAATTCTCAGAAAAAAAAAATATTTCAAAGCATACTATAAATAAGATTTTCTACATGTGATTCTCACAATGCATCTGACCCTCATCATTAAGGTCCAATGTATCCATTCATTTGCTTCTGGTGACAAAGGTCCTGCATATTGTGTGGTCTCTTCTTGTGATCCCTACACCTATATCATTCCTCCAACATTCTCAGATCCGATGTACTTCTCTCCCAGGACATGTGTAAACTTGTTTTTTTGCCTACTGGGCACTGGAAGCTAAAGATGCTCCTTCACTTTTGTTTATCCACTCACCACCCTTGGTGAGTGCTGATTTATCACTTTTGCACTATATCAGATAATGAAGCTGAGCCAAATCCCAAAGTTCTCTTGGAAATATACAGGTAATCTCATGCCAAATGAAGAGGACTTCTCATGTACGTTGATATTTTCACAGCACTCTTAAACTTCAACGGGATTGATCAGGGAACAGTGAGAAGCAGGAATTTTAACATTAACACCTGACTTTCAGTCACTACTATTTCCTTCTTCTTCATATTACCACACAAGGGTCAGAAGGATTTCTTCCTTTCTCAATGGCAGGGAGAAAAATTCTTAATTGTGTTCATCTCAGTTTATAGTAACCTTGATAGTAAATTTTGTCAGGCCTGTGTCTGATACAAAGAAGTATTAAAAACTATAAAATACAAATCTGTAATGGTTTTACATTCTCAAAATATTATTAACAAGAACTGTATATTTGTATTATCTGGGTCTATCTGTCCATATACCATTTGTCCATCTTTTATTTCCATTCATCTATTTATCTATAAATCTAATCTACCTAAATGTACACATATGAAATAACAAAACTTGAAAGGATATAATTTAACATATCTGAAAAATTAATAAACTACCATAGATACCTTATGGAAATAAACAGTAATGCAAATATATTTATAATTATCCAGTATAGTCATTCAAAAATATTTCTTAGTCACCTGCTTTAATGGTTAATTCCATGTGTCAAATAGATTAGGCCATGGAATGCAGGTATTTGGTCAAATACTAGTATGGTTATTATTGTGAAAGTATTTTTTAGATGAGATTTATCTTAATGAACTCTGTGCTGCTATAAAAGGGTGCATGAGGCTGAGTAATTTACAGTGAACAAAAATTTATTTCCCACAGTTCTGGAGGAGAGAAGTACAAGATAAAAACGCAAGCATCTGATAAGGGGCTTCATGCTACATCATCTCATGGATAAAGGCAGAAGGACAAAAGAGTGGAAGAGAGATGGAAAACAGAATGAAACTCATCCTTTTATAGGAACCCACTTGCACAATAATGAACCCACTCTTGTCATAATGGCATTAATCCATTAATGAGGGCGGAGCCCTCATAGCCTAATCACCTCTCATTAGGCCCCACATTCCAACACTGTTGCACTGGAGATTAAGATTCCAACAAATGCTTTTGAGGCACACATCCAGACAGTTAGAGATTCATATTTAAATCAGTACACTTTGAATGAAGCCAATTACCCTCCATAATGCAGGTTGGCCACATCTAATCAGTTGAAACTTTGCAAGAAAAAAGACAAATATTCCTCAAGAAAGAGCAAATTCTGCCTGCAGATTGCCTTTAGACTCAAGCTGCAATATCAACTCATCCATGCATCCTCCTTAAAATCTCTCTCGCTCTCTCTCTCTATAAGACACACACACAGACACACACACACAGACACACACACACAGACATATTCACATATATGTATATGCTTGTATGCATATACACATATGTCATATATGTTTTAACTCATATATAATCCATATATGTAACCTTGATATATGTAACCTTAATATAATCTGTATGAGTTTATATATATACACACATATGTGGATTTTACATATATGTGTATATAAGCATATATGTATCCATATATAATCCATATATATCCCTATATCTATGCATAGATATATCATATATAATCTATGTAAGGGTTAATGCCATATATGTATATGTATACGTATATGTGTGTGTGTATGTATAAACATATGTAATCACATACATGTATACCCCTCCACACACACACCCCCTATTGGTTCTGTTTCTCTGGAGAACTCTGAGTAATATATCTACCATGTGTCTGGCACCCTCTTAGTATGTGGGCTGCACAGATGAACAAGACATTTTTCTTGTCTTCGTGAAGATAATTGTTTGCCTCAGAAGGTTCATTTCAGATAGGTTCAATTCAATAAGACAATATGATTTGTTTCAGTGTCCCCACCCAAATCTCATCTCAAATTGTAATCCCCACATGTTGAGAAAGGGACCTGGTGGGAGGTGGTTGGATCATGGGGACGGTTCCCCCATACTGTTCTCATGATAGTGAGTGAGTTCTCTTGAGATCTGATGGTTTTAAAAATGGAAGTTTGCCCTGTGCTCTCTCTCTCCTGCTGCCACATAAGACCTGCCTTGCTTCTCCTTCACCTTCTGCCACAATTCTAAGTTTCCTGAGACCTCCCTAGCCATGCAGAACTGTGATTCAACTAAACCACTTTCCTTTATAATTGACTCAGTCTCAGGTAGTATATTTATAGCAGTGTGAAAACGGACTAATACAACTTTAATAATTTGCAAATAGTTGACAACTCAAGGTAGGTTTCTGTATGATCAAATCTTATCATAGGTTTGCTATGCCATTTTAGAATGGGGTGATTAGAAATAATCAAAGTGACCAGGCATGGTAGTTCATGCCTGTAATCCCAGCATTTTGGAAGGCCGAGACAGGTGGCTTACTTGAGCTCAGGAGTTCGAGAACAGCCTGGGCAACATGGTAGAAACCCATCTCTACAACAAAGGCAAATAATTAGCTGGGCACGGTGGCATGCACTTATAGTCCCAGCAACCCAGGAGGCTGAGGTGGGAGGATCACCAGAGCCCAGGAGCTTGAGGCTACATTGAGCTGTAATAGCACCACTGCACTCCAGCCTAGATAACAGACTAAAATGCTGTCTCAGAAAATAGTAATAATAAAATCATAAAAGAAGTAATAAAAGGTAATCACTGTCTCTTTCTCTGTTACTACAAATGTTAACATAGAAGAGCCTGAAGTCAAATAAAGTGATACCTCCAGCTTTATTCTTTTGCTTAAGATTGCTTTGACTATTTGGGCTGTTTTTGGTCCCATATAAATGTAGAAGATTTTTTTTTTTTAATTTTGTGAAAAATGTCATTGGTAATATGATAATAATTTTATTTAATCTGTAGATCACTTTGGGCTCTATGGTCATTTTAACTATGTTGATTCTTGTAATGCATGACCATGGGATGTTTTCCCATTTATTTGTATCATCTATTTTTGATTTCTTTAACCAGTGCTGTATAGTTCTCTTTGTACAGCTCTTTCATCCCCTTGGATAAGTGTATTTCTAGGTATTTCATTTAGCAGGGGCTTATCATAATTGAAACTGAGTTCTTGATTTGGTTCTCAGCTGAAAGGTTATTGGTGTACAGAAATGCTAGTTGTTGTTATTGTTGTTGTTGTTGTTTTGTACATTGATTTTGTATCCGGAAACTTTACTGAAGTCATTTATGAAGTCTAGGAGTCTTTTGAAGGAATCTTTAGGGTTCTCTAGGTTTAAGATCATGTTTTCAGCAAACGGAGATAATTTGACTTCCACTTTTCCAATTTGCATACTTTTTATTTCTTTTTCTTGTCTTACTGTTCTGACTAAGAGTTCCAGTACTATGTCCAATAAGAGTGGTGAGAGTGGACATCCTTGTCTTGCTCCAGTTCTTAGGGGGAATACTTTCAACTCTTCTCCACCCAGTTTGATGTTGACTGTTGGTTTGTCATATATGTCTTTTTATATTTTGAGGTATGTTCTTTTATATCTAGTTTGTTGAGGATTTTTATCCTAAAGGGATGTTAGATTTTATTGAATGCTTTTTCTATATTTATTGAATTGACCATATGGTTTTTTGTTTTTAATTCTGCTCATAGGGTGACTCACATTTATTGATTTGCATATGTTGAACTACCCTTACATCCTTGGGATAAAAATCCCTTGATCATGATGTATTATCTTTTTCATACATGTTAGATTCAGTTTGCTAGTATTTTTTTTTAATTTGCATCTATGTTCATTTGGGATATTAGCCTATAGTTTGCTTTTCTTATTGTTGTGTCCTTGCCTGATTTTGATATCAGGATGATACTACTTTCATAGAATGAGTTAGGGAGAAATCCCTCCTCTTTGATTTTTTGAAATACTTTTAGTAAGATTGGTGCCAGTTCTTTTTTTGTGTGCTTGGTAAAATTTGGCTATGAATCTGTCTAGTCCTGGGCATTGTCGTTATTGTCGTTGGGGGAATTTTTATTACTGGCTCTACAAGGCTATGATAACCAAAACAGAATGGTACTGGTATAAAAATAGACACATTGATGAATAAGACAGAATAGTGAACCCAGAAATAAAGCCACATACTTACATCCAATTGATCTTTAATGAAGTCAACAAAAATATAGAATGGAGAAAGAGCATTCTATTCAATGAATGGTGCTGGAAAAATGGGATAGTTATATGCAGAATGAACTTGACCCCTATCTCTCACCATATACAAATATTAACTCAGATGGAGTGAAGACTTAAATGTAAGAACTGAAACTGTAAAAATCCTAGAAGAAAACCTAGGAAACATTATGTAAACATTGGCCTAGGTAAATAATCATGACTAAAATCCCCAAAGCAAATGCAACAAAAACAAAAATAGACAAATGGGACTTAATTAAACTAAAGAGCTTAGACATAGCAAAATAAATAATCAACAGAGTATACAGATAACCCACAGAATGGGAGAAAATATTTGCAAACTATGTATCTGTATTCAGAATCTATAAGTAACCCAAAAACTCAACAAGCCAAAAACACCCCATTAAAAAGTAGGTAAAGGACATGAACAGACATTTCTTAAAGGAAGACATACAAGTAGTCAACAAACATATGAAAACATGCTAATCCTCACTAATTGTCAGAGAAATGCAAACTTAAAACCACAGTGTGATACTATCCCACATCAGTCAGAATGATTTTTATTAAAAAGTCAAAAAACAACAAATATTATCAAGGATGCAGAGAAAAGGTAATGCTTATTCACTGCTAGTGGAAATGTAAAATACAACCTCTATGGAAAACAGTATGTACATTTCGTAAAGAACTAAAAATATAACTACATTCAACTCAGCTATCCCACTACTGGATATCTATCCATAGAAAAAAATTGTTATATCAAAAAGTCACCTGCACTAATATGTGTATCACAGCACTATTCACAAGAGCAAAGTCATGTAATCAACCTAAGAGTTCATCAACAGATCACTGGATAGAGAAAATGTGGTACGCATACACTATGGAATACTACACAGTCATGAAAAGAATAAATCATGTCTTTCTCAGCTACATGGATGGAACAGGAGGCCATTATTCCAAGTGAAATAATTCAAGATATAGACAAATATCACATGTTCTCACTTATGGGGGGAGCTAAACAGTGTGTACACATGGACATACCAAAGAAAATAATAGACACTAGGGATGCTAAAAGTGGGGAGGGAGGAGAGAATAAAGGTTGAAAACTTTCCAATTGAGTACAGTGTTCACTATTCAGGTGATGGGTACACTAGAAGCCCAAACCTGACCATCATGCAGTATATCCATGTAACATACCTGCACATATACTCCCTGAATCTATAAACATTAAACATTTCTGAAAGTTAGCATAAAAGATAACAGTCTGAAGGAAAATTACAACTCAGAGTCTGAGGGTAACTTAATATGGTAAAACTACACTTCAATAGAGTCTTACAGTTCCTAAAATAATCACCCTTATGTTATTGTATTTAACCCTATAAACAAATGAGATAGATGATAAATAAAGTGTATATTATTCTAAAAGTTGAGGAAAACAAGCTCAAGAATTTTAAATAACTTACCCAGAAGTAAAGAGTAGCATATCTGAAAAGTTTTACTGTTCCTAGTCTAGTACAACTTTTTTCTGTTATGTTACTTAAATCAATATGACATATAATTTAATTTCTTAAAATGGGATATAATACATGGTTAATTGGGATATTGTAAAACTACCCAAGGTACTTTTTCTATAAATGAGAAAGTATAAAAATATTTACTTACATGCTTGTTCATTAAAGATTAAAATAATGGGAACTTAAAGAATATTATTGCTCCATAGTAAGGAATTAATAGAAGAATTTGTTGTGTACTCACACAAGATAATTTTAAATATACCTTAAGTGAATTATAGGTATGTATATAAATATGTAAACATTCATATGAAATATTACTTATATCATTCATTTGTTCAATAATTGTGTGTCTACCATGTGTTGAGCATGATACATTGTTAACAAAACAGACAACAACCCTAGGCCTTGTATACATTCTTATAGGAAGTGACAGATAGTAATGAACATAATAAATAAGGCTATTATATGGATACTAGAGATGTGAGAGGAAAAAGAGATGAAGCAGAGCCAGATAAGAAGGATTGGTGGTGCTGAGTGACGAGAGCAGGTTGCTCTATTAACGGGAATCACCAGAAGGGTGTTTGAGCAAAGACTTGAGATGAATGAAGAGGGAGCCATCCTGACATGTCGGGAAAGACCACGCAGGTGGAGGGAGCAGTGAGTGCAAAGCCCCAGGGCAGCTGGGTGTATGGTGTATTCAAGGGACAGCAAATATGCTGGTGTCGAGAGACCAGAGTGGGGAGGGAGAGAGTAGTAAAAGAGGAGTCAGAGAGGAAGAAGGCATCCATCATACAATTTCCCTTTGGACCCTGTAACAACTTTGGCTTTTATTCTCAGTAAAATGCTGAGCTGTTTGTAGGTTTTAAAAAGAGTAGGAAAGGATCCATCTTATGTTTTAAGAAAAGTTATCATTCCAGGTGCTATATTAAGAAGACTATTTAAGGGAAAGTGGGGAAAAGTGGAGAAACCAGTTAGAAGGCTACTGCAGTCATGCAGTAAGAAGCGGGATGGGAGAAAAAGCAGTGAAGGTGATAAGTGGTGACATTCTTCATATGTTTTTAGTGTAACATCAATAGGATTTCCTAATGAATTCAGTGTGGGGAGTACAAGAAGTAGAGGAGTCCAGGATGATCCAAGCTTTTGGCTTGAGAAAGTAGAATTTTGGCATTTCTGACAACTGAGATAGAGAAGTCTTTGGATGGAGCAAGATCAGGGGTGTAAGAAGGAGGTCAGGTGCTCAGTTTGAGAAATCCTGAATTTAAAAGGGCTCTTATCCATTCAGTAGAAAGTCCAGTAGATAGTCGGAGAAAAGATAATAGACAGTGATTCTATTTTTATTTTTTCTCACATTGGGAAAGTTCTAATAATCTAAACTGATGTTCTAAATTTTATCAATAAGTTCTAAAAAAATCTAAGATTCTAAATAACACCATAAATCATGAAAATTTATAGCAACCAGTTTTATAGAGATTAAAACAATGTCCACGAATATTGAAAAGCTATTTCACTGGAATACACTAAAAATTATTCTGCGGAGAGTTTGAAAAACACTACTTAGAAATAATGATTGATAAATTTTGGTTATATATGGTGTTGAAGGTAAACAACTCATAAAATATTATTTCAAACATTGCTTTATAAATTAAGCTGGTTATTTAATATCTCTAAAATTAAGAAATAGTTTCTTTCAGAGTTTATTTGTTCAAAAGGATTGTGAAGAGACTTATATTCAATAATAATAAGTAGGCACATCACAAGTAACATTCTGCAAGAGACGCTAAAGAGTAGACTGCAACAAAAAAACTGGGTGACTACGTTATACTGCTTTGGCAATTACAACCTCCAAACACTAAAAGGAAAGAAAAAATATCATGGAACATTTTTAAAGACAATTTTAACACATTTTAGCCATTCACTAGGTTCTTAGACTGAAAACCAAAAGTTCACATCTATCTAAAATTGCAGGGCGAAGATTACGATTCTGAAAGCTTTTCAACCACTTTAGAAGCCTCTCTGAGGTCAACTCAAGCTAGACATTTACACCTGTCAGTGCTTTGGCATCGTCAACCTGTCTTTTAGCTGTATGGCAGTAAACATTTAAAATTCTAAATCCTGCACTTTTGGAAGATGTTCTGGAAATGAAAGTGTGATTTAATTTTTAAATGCTGTGTCCTCAAGGAGCACTTCTAAACCTTAATAAATATGGGATATAGACATCATCATTCATGGCAGGACACAGTGATCTTATCTACAGGCAATGAGCTGTCTGTATAGAAATGCTAGACCTCGATGAACACACAAGAATCAAAGCTGATCCTAGCGATGGTGCAGAGGCTAAATATATCTCAGCAAACATACAAGCTCACAGGCCTTGAATGACCTGTTAGCCACACAGACATTTATTGCAGATTCTGATTGCACAGGGTGTGGCCAGTTAATACCAGCTGCACTGGCCTCAGTAAATTTACAGGTTATTAGCCAGCACAGGCAGCCTCAGGGCACATATGCTCAGTTTGATTTTAATTTTTAACTATGCCTAGGACACCTGCTGAAGGGAGAGGAGATCGTCAGCATATGCTGGTGGTAGGTCTCAAGCCCTAATAAGTTAGTGCAAGAGAAGTAAGGAATCAGAAAAAGCAATGAAAAATAAATAAATAAAAAGGGAGAGGCTTTATAGCCCTGTAATGCATTAATAGTTAGATCAATGTTTCCTGTTTCAAAAGCATTCATGAAGCCCTGACCTCCAACATTTTAGGGCACCACCTGCTTAGCCAGCATGTGCTGCCCAAAATATTATCATGCATCCAGAGCTAAGAAGGGAAATGTGGGGAGGCTGACCTTGAATTCAAGAGCTTGTCCACAGACATGGGTATCATCCCTAGCACCTGGTCTTCATTTGGTTCTGCATTGGCTAATTACATATGAGAAAGAAAGATTGTTTCCTTAAGAGGCAGCCTATTTTTAAGCGTAGGCATTTTCATGAGACAATAGAAATAGTTACTCAGACTCAGAACTGAAAAGGAAGTACGCACGCTCTGTCACTAGATGGAGCCCACACTCAATGCAGTTTTTGGGGTGTCAAAACATATGACAAAAAACAACAGAATGAAGATGCTTTCAGTAACGCTGGATGTGAAACAAAGACACTTAGAATAAAGCTGGCAATTGGGGATGCCTTCATTATAAATTCCTAGTACCACTCTTATTGCAGAAATTCTGATAGGCTCTATGGATAAACATAGTTGGAAGTCACTTAGAACGAACAATGGAACTTCAGCCTTGAAGTTGGATTAATGTTTTGACCTTGTTCAGAGTTGTCCTAGGGGAAAATCTCATTTGCCTATTATTGGTCCCAGGTGGATAACCAGATGAGCATTAGTTCATGGGGTGGAGAGACCTCAATAAAGTGACAGATGAGCAGTAGGACTGCTGACCTTCTTCACTAAGCCAGGGAGAGCAAAGTCCCTGATTGACTTTAGGTCAGGTTGGCAAACTGTCCCTATAAAGGGCTGACCAGAACATACTTTTGGCTTTGCAAGCCAGGTGATCCTTGCCATAACTGCTCAATTCTCCATCGTGCAATACGAAAGCAGCCACAAACAATATGTAAACAAATGAATGTGAATCTGCCACTGATATACCGATTGCTGATTACACCATTAGTTCATATTTCTCAATTTGACTGAATTAAGATATTGAATCATAGGTAGTTTGTGGGTAATTGGTGTCTTTTTCTTTTCTTTCTTTCTTTCTTTTTTTTTCTTTTTGAGACAGAGTCTCAAAATCTGTCACGCCCAGACTGGATTGCAGTGCTGCGATCTCGGCTCACCACAACCTCCACCTCCTGAGTTCAAGCAGTGATCCTGCCTCAGCTTCTCACATAGCTGGGATTCCAAGAATCCACCACCACCACACCTGGCTAATTTTTGTAATTTTAGTAGAGATGGGGTTTCACTATGTTGGCCAGGCCAGTGTCGAACTCTTGACCTCAAGTGATCCACCTGCCTCAGCCTTCCACAGTCCTGGGATTATAGGAGCGAGACAACCCCCGGCCAGTTGGTGTCTTTTCTTACACTTTACTTAGAACAGTTGGAGTCAGTAATGTGACCACTCATGTCCCATCTGCAGACAAATAAGAAGTCAATGAAGTTGTTTGTTTCAGTCTTCTTCAGGCAACCCATGTATCGGGGAAGGTGACTCTATTTCTGGTTCTAGGTGGATTTGATTAGGCCTTACCTGTAACTCTCTACTCCATTAACAGTGACTGGTTCACAGAATTTGGCTTAAGCCAGTGAACATTTGTAATATGTGATGGCAACTGTGACTAGTTAAGGGTGGGTACAGTTACCTGAGTTGACTCAAATCTTGTAGGAAGATTGGAGCAGATGTTTTCCCCTCTTCCATGGATATAAACCAAAAAGCATGTTGCCATGTAATTAATGCTGACATCTATTTTCTGACCAGGGGTGAGCAAACCTGAGGACGAAACTGTCATGCTGAAGGCCAGGAACTGAAAGAGAGAGACGTTCCTAGAGCTCTGACTTCTGCATCAGAGTATCAACCTTACCTCTGGATCTCTTGATTTTCCAGAAAATACATTTATTTATTATGTGTTATTTCTGTAGCTGGTATTTAATAGTTGAAATGAGATGTATAAAAGGAGACGGAAAAGTAATTTTACAGTAGTAAAGCAAGAAATAATTAACATAGAAAAATACAGATAAACAAACAAAAAAAAAGTATACCCACAATCAAGGAATAGCCGAGGTTACTGTATTATAATGTCATTCTAGCTGTCTTGCTATATATATACATGCATACATCTGTATGAACTTTCCACTAACAAAGGCTTATATTTATTTTTATTTTTTAATTTTTAAATTGTGAATTAGTTTAAATTTACAGAAAATTTGTAAAGATAGTATAGAGTATTTCCATATACTCCATTCCAAGTTAATTTCATTAGCAGAGTACAGATGTCATAATTAATGAACCAATATTGATACATTGTTATTAACTAAAGTCCATACTGTATTCATGTCACCTTAGTTTTTTCCTCAGGCCTTTTTTCTGTTCCAGGATCCCATTTCAGACAGATACATTCTATGTAGCTGACATGTCTCTTTAGGCCACTCTTGGCTGTGATAGTGTCTGAGACTTTCCTTGTTTCGAAGATCTTGATGGTTTTAAAGAGTACTGGTTAGGTATTTTGTAGAATGTTACTATATTTGGATTTGACTTGTTTTCTTCTCATATTTAGACTTGGGTTATGGTTTACAGGAGGAAGACCACAGAGGAAAAGAGTCATTTTCCACACATTCTATCAAGGGTATATACTGTCAACATGACTTATCACTGTTGAGGTTGACCTTGATCATCCATCACAGTAGTATCTGTCAGTATAAAGTATACACTTCTTTCCCCTTTCCATACTATACTTTTTGAAAGGAAGTCACTGTATTTAGTCTAGATTTGGGTTGTGAGGAGTTAAGCTTTACCTCCTGGAGAGCAGAATATCAACACAAATTATTTAGAATTATTCTGCATGGGGGAATTTTCTACTTTCCTCATTTAGTGATGTGTAATATATTTAATCAGCACTTTATTTCACTAAACAATTTACTGTATCTTTCTATGTCATAAATTATAGCATTTGTATCATTATTTAATTGGCTGTCTACACCATGTGTGTTTTATAATTTATTTCTAACCAGTCTTTTATTAACATTTAATTAACATTAACACCATGCCTTTTATCTCTCTATTATAAACATTGCAATAAATATCAAGAAACTTGAGAAATCTGGGGGAAAGATTCACGCCACAAATGTAAGCTGACTTTAAAGAATGACAGAAATTATGAAGAAATTGACTATCTCAAAGGTGGAGAAACCCAGATATCTAAATACCTATCTCTGTGGCTCAGCACTGTAGGCCACTTACAAAACAAGTATTGAGGGCCTGGGATAATCACAGATCTAAAATTCATAACCACAACTCAATGAGACAGTGATGGGCTCGTTTTTTAGGTTCCCACACAAAGACATGCTAGAGTGTTTTGTTCACCATAGCAAGACTTAGAGCAGAAGCTCCAGATTACATTTGGAAGTTAATTGTTTGTAGTTAGTCTTCACTGTATCCCTGAGAGTGTCCCATCCTCAGATACAAAAATAAAGTAAGTGTTCGTGGCCATCCTTTGTGTACAACATTGCCAACATTCCAGAGGGAGGTACAGAGCTGTCAACAGAGGATACATTCCCAGACATCAAGTGAATCTCAATAAGTACATTTAAATAAGTTGAGTGTAAAGCATACCTTTCCAATTCAACTTTCTTCCAGAGCCATCCCTGGGTTAGGGTTCAAGATGGTACTTAGTTACCTTCAGTCCCATAGAGAGGGCCACAACTGGGATTGCAGCAATCATTTTGTAGACTTCAGAAGAGTGAGGTAGATTCCATGATCATGCCTAGATTGACTAAAGCATCAACACTTAAAGAAAACCTGCCATCTGACTTAGTTGGAGTGAAGAGTGACATTTGTTGACAGGCTTCCCTAAGACTTTGATTGGTGGTTGAGTACGCTTTGTTTTTGAAAGTTCCAGTGAGAGAGACCCAGAAGAGTTCCTCAAACTCCAGTCCCGGTGGATTTTCAGGTCTCAGCAATAAAACTTCTCTGTTGCTCCAGAAGTGTGAGGAAGAATTATTCTTATCTAGAATCCAGAATTGGTGAAGAGGAAGACACAGGTGAAGTGTGAAGTGAAGAACAGAGTCAAGCGTTGTGGAGACTGTGTGGGGAGATTTCAAGGAAAAGGGTGGCACTCTTTCATTCACCTCATTTTCACTCATACATAGAAACTACCCAGCAAATATTTTATATCTGAACAAATTTACCATCACAAGTGATAGGCACACACAACTTAGCTGGGAAGCAAATCTCAAAGAGGAGGGCTTCTCAAATAATTACATCTCATTACATCTGCTTAAGACATAAAATATTTCTTTGTAACTTTTTTCCTCTATACTTTTTACTAAATATATTTGCCTTATTGAAAAGTAAATATGTTAAATTAATCTACTGAATATATTTATTGAAGTAAATCTATTGAATACATTTACTGAAGTAAATTTATTTACTTGTATCACTACAAAAGGCCCAAAGGCATGCAAAGAAACTAATTCAAAGGACATTCCTATTTCTTGAAAACAAAACAAAACTCAAAGGAACAGCGTGGTATATTTGATTTGATAGGAAGGGATAAAATGTCATTTACTTTTGTGGACCAGATTGTTATTGCTTGGAATTTTATATAACATTGATTCATTTTAAAGTCACGTTGATTCATTTTAAAGTCACATTGATTTCTTAAATGGTATGAACAAAATCTAGCTCCTTTAACACAAGTCAAAATTAAATTGTATATCTGGTCCCTCGATCATCACCATGAGATTCAGAATGAAACTACAAATTAACAGGGCAAAGAAGTGTAAAGACAATAAAATAAAAATCTACAAATGAAATATAAAATAGGTACGGATAAAAACTATTAAATTGTAGTGCTATGCATTATAGAATCATGACCATATACCATTAATATGGTTAGTAGAAAATGGGTTAAGGAATAAAAAGGAAGTTAGGAGTTTAAGTTTACAAATTTCCTTATTTTACATATCAAAGAACCAATAGATATAAATTTGAAAACTTCGTTTAAAGAAAAGTTATGTTTTTTTCATATTTCTCTCACATTTTCTTTCTATTTTTTCTCTTATGTTTAGTGGGATCTAATTTTTAGGAAATAATATGTTTTAGGTAAAGAAACATTTAAAACTCAGTGATCCTTTTTATTTTATTTCAATTTTTAAAAATTTTACAAATTTCATGCTATCTTTAATACATTTTAAGCTTTCAGATGACATGAAGTATATGATCCCATTTTATGTTTCTCTTTTATTTCTGTTTAGAGATGTGAAAAGCCTGAGATGATGTTTGTAAAATATTGGGAGCAAATATTTCTTGATGGTAGCATTTGGGGACTTGGTAATTTCTTTTTTATATTTTTTGGTACTTCAATGTATTTCTTGAATTTCTAAAATTAATATATCCCCCAAATATGTAGATGTACAAATTAGATATAAATAGAAATAAGAGAAACATGCACTGTACCTTTTGTGTATACACATCCACAGATACGTAAATACATAAAGTCTAGAAAACTAAAGTTAACCGTTTTACTTGGGAGATGAGGAGTCATGGTATTAGGGGAGGAATCATCACTTTTTGATCTGCATGTACTATATGCATTTGTAATGTAATCATATATTGCTTTTGTAATTTTTAACGTATAATTTCTAATAGAGAATAAAAATAAATTAAATTTTAAGAAAGAGACTTTTCTCTATCACATGCTTAATTTTATCATATTGGAAAAAGCTCAAAGAAAAAGATGGACTCCTTGGTAAACTCTCCAACCAGCTCAGTGTAGACAAAATGTGTACTTTACAGACTGTTTTACCAGATAGGAGTGGTTCCTCAGAACTGTGTTCTCTATATTCCCATAGAAATGCAAGAGAGGTCATTTAGGCACAAAACACCCTGTGTAGACCAAGCACTCCCAGATCTACTTAAAGACATAATACAGTAGTAGTTACATAGTAAGTATCCATGCCTTACTGAGCACACATATTTTAAATAAATTTGGAAAAAAAAACAAAAACAAAACTAGCTAATACATTCCAAAAATATTTTTCTATGAAAAGGACATTCACAGATTGAATTAAATTATTGTAGAAAGCATATTTTCTTTATGTATCATCAATCCAAATGATAAAAAATATTCAGAGAGCCTATAGGCAAAACTTGAATATAAGCCAAACTTTATTCTTTTCTTTTACTATTTAATATTCAATAGTTTGAATCATGAATCCTGTCTAGAATGAATGAGTTTTAAAGGATATATCACTGTATTTGCAATAACAACTACTGAATTTAAAAAGGTTTACAGGATTAAAAACTTATCTATGTTTTCAAGCAGTTAGATAATAGTGCTATTAAAGTGGTTAATGTACTATACATTCATAATTTTTAATTTAAATTTGGGTTTTAAATCTAATTAGCTTTTATTTGCTTTCAAAAAGCAAACATATCAATATATTCTTCCATTTTTCCAATAGATGTCAGTATCAAAAAAGAAAAGAGCTACTTTAACTATCTTCCAGTACAAAAGGGAGTATTATTTTCTCTTCTTTCCAGTTTCACTCACTCAGAATTGCTAGAGCTAGTGTAAGCATCAGTCTGACAAAGAAGAGTAGTTTTAACACACACAATGGTTATGATTTTTGGAGGAAACTTCATGTAATTAATGTAGATAGGGATTATGGTGTTTCCAGTGGAAGAAAACAATAAACATCTGAATGTTTTCCATATATACCCCTATTTCTTTATATACTTATTTATTTTTGGCTCTTTTATTCTCTCTCTCCTATCTGTATAAGGTCTAATCCCTCTTCTTTTGTTTATATATCTCAGTGATAATTCAACAAATGATTTTCTGTCCAAAAAAGGAAATTACATATTTCACATGGCATTTTAATCTTTAAAATGGAATATAATTTTTAAATGATAATAACGTTAGTAGTCCTTGTCATTCATTCTATTTTCACTGTTATAGAACTTTAACTTACTTTAAATAAAACATCATATATAGATTAAATATTATTTATCAGAGTTTTCAAATTAATTTATCAACAAATATGGAATTCAAGGCTGAAGAAAATTGAAAATTGAGAATTCTGTTAAAAATAGGAAAGGTATTTACTATGAAATTTGTATTATACATAATCAGTATCCATTGAGTTCTACTAAACTTTAATATGTTATATACATCACAGAGCAGATTTATTACTGATGCATGGAACTTCAGAACCAAGATCACAAGGAAGCAATGATATCTTCATATACAAAGAGTAGCGACGTAATAGTGTTGAGAACAATAGTTAACATTTATTTCATGTCTGCCACTTTTTAAATTGCTATCATTACACTAGTCTAAATTTACCTTTTTCTATTTTTATACTTCAAGATTTATACCTACCTAATTTATCAAAAGCAAAATGAAAAGCAAACACATACAGTCATTATTTACATTTCCTTTTATGTGATTGCAGCATGAAAAGAGTTTTTTATCCTCTTTCTTCGGGCTTTGTTCCTCTTTTTTCCTCTGCATGATGAAGACCAGAATATAAACGGACCCAGAGAGAAGCCATGTTCAAGTTTCTGATTTACAGCTGACTCAGTTTTTCCCTTGAGCACGTAAATATGCCTAATTTTTAGGATTCAAATGAATATTTAAAGAAATGCTTCTTGTTTGCAATCAGAAAGGATATTTTATACAATGTATGGGTGCAGACAAGAAGTTGTATTATTTACTTTCTCTTGTATCAAGAGAAACCACAACATAGTTTTTATCCCAGTTTTATTGAGGTTATTTGGAAACAATTATATATATTCAAATGTAAAATGTGATGATTGGATATACTTACACATTGTATAATGATTACCAAAATCAAATTAATTATCACATCCTTCACTAGACTTAATTTATGTATTAGTTGGGTCAGGGACACTTAAGCAAATTTGTATTAGCAAATTTCAAGTAAGCAATACAGATTTATTAGCTATAGTCAACGTGTTGTACATTAGATCTCCAGAGCTTATTTGTCTTAAAACTGAATATTTGTATCATTTGAATGAGAAGTTTTAGTGTTACTGAAATCACAAGTTTCTGACAGAATGTGCAGGATGCTATACACAACTAAACAGAAGTATAGACAATAGTTTCTGGGACCAAGAGTCAAAAAGACATGAGTTATTATGACTTACCACTGGATAATCATATGATCAAGACATGTCATTTTATCTTTCACAACTAGATCTCTCATTCTTGCCTAGCAAATAAAGGTATTGTGAAGGTATTTTTAAAGAATTTCATAAACATAAAAAGATAATGCAAATCTGATTCTTTTAAAATAAGGGGAGGAAAAAACATGATTTAAAAACATTTTTGTTGGATCTAGATTAATTTTGCAGATGAGAGAATACATCTGCTCCATCCAAATTGTTAGAAATTAAAGGACATAACTACATTGCTTTTAATGAGATGACGTCTTTGCATTTGAAACATACCAAAAAAATTTTTAAATGACAAAGTTAATATGTTAGATAATGAAAAGAATGAAAAGGATGTTTCTTTGTTAGCACATACAAACTTCTCTCTGGTCTTTATTTTTCTTTAAATTAGTTGCTTTTATTTTTATCAAAGATACATTATTTCATTTAAAAACAGTCTTGCCACCTATCAACACTTCTGTTCTTCGTGAAGCAAATGCTCTTGCTGTTTTCTGGTTTTAGTTCCAGTGGTTTATACATCAATTTCTAATTTTTTGTAACACTTTTTCTTGATTCACAAAATGTAGATATTGTCTGCTGATTTCTTCTTCTGGTAGGAAAGTAACAGGCTCATATTTGATACCCAGTACACTTTTCTTTTTCATCTACTTTAGAAGACTTTCTTAAACCTCTGTTTTCTGGCCATTTGCCATAAATAGCATATCTTAACTCTTACTCGGTGACATAGAAGATATTTGATCTTCCATCATTCTGTTCACTTTTTTAATCCCCTTACACTCCCCTGCTTATCTTCTAAACCTCCAATTTTATAATTCCAAGGTAAATATATATACTCTCCATTCAATAGACACAGTTACATTTTCTACTATTTCTTTTGGGGGATAAGGTGAATGTAAAAATCAATAAAGAGTGTTTACTACATAATGATATTGCTTTCTTTTATGACTCCAATGCCCACCATATGTCTCTCAATAAAAAATGTTTGGGACACAAATTAAAATCAATTTTCATTATATATCCCAATAAATAGTCAATTATTCCCAATGTCTTAATTGTATTATTCGTTTTATGTATTCCACTCTTCTCACCCCTCCTCAGCCTGCAGAACTCCTTCCTGGTTCAATCCCTATTAGTAGTATTTAGCGTTATCCTGGGACATCCTGATACTGCCCTTTTGGAGGAGTTTTGTTCCTGCCTTACCATCTCCTCTCTTTTTATTCAATATTTGGCCAGAATATGTTCTCAAATAACTCTCTAAGAAGGGAATTTTGCAGAGAAATATTCTGAATCATTGCATGACTAAAATATCTTGATGCTAACTACTGACTTCATTGATAAATTGACTGATACAGAATTCTAGGTTAAACTTCCTTGTCTCTCAGGCCTTTGAAGGCATTATTGCACTGCTTTCCTGCAGAATAATCCTTTTGAGAAGTCTGAAACTCATTTACTGCATAATCTGTCTTTTTCTCTGGAAACACTTAGTGCATGGAAATCTAATGGTGATGTGTCTGATTGTAGACCTTTTTTGTTTGTTTGTTTGTTTTTGTTTTCCTGTTTGTATAAATCGGTGTTCATCTTTTGTTTTGCTGCTTTTTCTCCTGTATCTGGTGTTTTCTTAGTGCCTCTTTCCATCTGAGAAAGAGGCTTTATTAAAAATGACTGTATGTGGCCAGGCGCAGTGGCTCACGCCTGTAATCCCAGTACTTTGGGAGGCTGAGGCGGGCAGATCATGAGGTCAGGAGATCGAGATCATCCTGGCTAACACGGTGAAACCCCATCTCTACTAAAAATACAAAACATGAGCCAGCCCGGTGGCGGGCGCCTGTAGTCCCAGCTACTCGGGAGGCTGAGGCAGGAGAATGGCATGAACTCCAGGAGGCGGAGCTTGCAGTGAGCCAAGATTGTGCTACTGCACTCCAGCCTGGGCGACAGAGCAAGACTCCGTCTCAAAAAAAAAAAAAAAAAAAAAAAAAAAAAAAAGTACTGTATGTACTTAGAACATAAGTGCAGCTTCTTGACTCCCACATTTAGATTTTAGGTGGACAAGAAGGAGTGTTATGTAACATTTCGTAAGTAGTAAACACCAGAAGGAAGGAGACTTTCTTCTAGGGCACTGTTTTAGTCCATGTTCTGCCGCTATCACAGAATACTACAGTCTGGTAATTTATTTATTTACTTTTTTAGTTTATTCGGCTTATGGTTCTGGAGGATAGGGAGTTCAGGACCATGGCATGGACATCTGGCAAAGGTCATCACATGGCAGGAAATGGCAGACAGAGGGACAAAAGGGCACTCAAGAATGTGAGGTAGAGGAAATTAGACAGAACTTGTCCTTTGATGAGGAGCCCGTTCCTGTGATAATGGCATTAATTTATTCATAAGTGTGGAGCCCTCATGACCTAATCACCTTTTAATGGTCTCATTTCTTAATGCTGTTACAATGACAAATTTCAACATCACTTTTGGTAGGGACATTTGAACCACACTATTCCTTCCAAAACTCACGTCCTTCTCACATTTAAAACACATCCATCCATCACAATAGGGGTCATAACATCAATCGGGAGCTATCACAATAACCCCCCAAATCTCGACTTTTTATAGCATCAACCCCAAAGTCCATAGTCCAGAGTCTCATCTGAATCAAATATGAATGAGACTAAAAGCACCCTTTATTCTGAGGCGAATTTCCTCCAGCTGTGAGCTTGTGAAATCAAACAAATTATCTACTTTCAGAATATAATGGTGGGACAGTCATAGAACAGACATTCCCATTCTGAGATCAAGAGCTATGCAGGAAAAAAGGGATGACTTTTCTCAAGTAAGTCAAAAACCCAAAAGGGAAAGCAATATTAAGTCTTAGAGCTGGAGAACAATCTCCATTGACTCCATTTCCTAAATTCTGGGAACACACTAGGGCAGGGGTAGAGGCCCTGAAGTCTTTAGTTTCACTAGGTTCAGTTCACAGTTTCTATCTCTCGGGTTGAAGTTGCACACTTGTAACTCTACATTTCTGGGGTCTCAGAGAAAACTCCACTCTGATGACTCCTCTAGACACTGCCCTAGTGGAGACTCCATGTGTCTCTGCTCCTGCAGCAGATTTCTGCCTGAATCCCCAGGCTATATGTAACATCATTTGAAATCCAGGTGGAGGCAGCTATACCACAGAGCTTTTGCGTTCTGTGAGCCTGCAGAATTATCAACCGGTAGACACTGCCATGGCTTTTACCCTCCAGAGCAGGAGATGAAGCCACGCTCAAGCTCACCTGAACCATGGCTGGGGTGCCACAGGGGTACTGTGCTAGAACGAGGGGAGGAGAGTCCCAAGATGGCTCTGAGTGGCAAACCTATGGGGCATTCTCTGGGGGCATCTCCCCAAACCATTTTGCTCTCCTAGAGCTCTGGGTTTGTGATGGGAGGAAAGCCTCCAAGATCTTTGAAATGTCTTTGGGCTTTTTATTTTATTATCTTGATGAATAACACCTGGTCCCCTTCTATCTACAGTAATCTGTTTAGCAAAAGGCTGCTTTGCTGTACCTTTAGCGTTCTTTCTTGATTGTGCATTTTTATGTAGTCAGGCTACAAATTTTCCAAATCTTTCTACTTTGCTTCCCTCTTAACTAAAAGTACAATCTTTAAGTTATTTCTTTGCTCTAGAATCTCCTTGTATGCAGTTGAAAGTCACCGTATAGCAGCCTGAATACTTTGCTACTTAGATAATTTTTTCATATTCCAGTTCACCACTCTTGAATTCTGCATTTCATAAAGTCCTAGAACATGAACACAATTCTGCCAAGGACTTTCCTATTTTGTAATAAGAATAGTCTTTACTGTAATTTTTAATACTTTGTTCATTTCTGGTGAGGTGTGAGACCCTCACCAGAATGTCTTTTATTATCCATTTCTACCACCATTTTGGCCATGACCACTTAAGTGATCTCTAAGAAGATTTAGACTTTCCCTATTCTGCTTTTCTTCTGAGCCTTCACTATAATTGCACTTAATGCTTCATTCACAGCAATCTAGGCCTTTTCTAGTCTGTTCCTACAAATTCTTCCAGCCTCTATTCATTACCGATTTCCAAAGCTGCTTCCACATTTGCAGGTGTTTGTAACAGCAGCAGCCCTACTTCTCAGTATTTGTTTTCTGTTTTAGTTCATTTTCTGTTGCTATTGCAGAATATCACAGACTGGGTAATTTATAAAGAAAAGTTTGTTTGGCTTACAGTCCTGGAGGCTAGGAAACCCAAGGGCAGGGCACCACCAGCATCTGGCAAAGGTCATCCCATGATGGAAGGCAGCAAATGAAAGGGTGAAAAGGCTCACAAGCAAGGGATACGTAGATAGAACTGGGCTGAATTTTTGAATTCAGCTCCTTTTATGTAAAGCCCACTCCTGTGATAATGAACCGACTCCCTCAATAACAGCATTAATCTATTCGTGGGGGCAGATCCCTCATGACTTAATCACCTCTTAAAGATTCCACCTCTTAATACCGTTACAAAGACAATTAAATTTCAACATGAATTTTGGGAAGACATTCAAACCATAGTAGGTGCCAATTCCTAAATTATTCAGAGTTCATTAGAGAAGAATTCTCACTTTTCCTTTCTAAGGAGGTATCACCTGGCTATTAACATTTCGTGCTAAGTGTAGAGAGGTCTTTCACATAAAATTTCAATTGATTATTATTTTAATGCCCACATTTTATTCCTACTTCCTATTTCTATCAACTGAGACTCTTTAGGGGCAAAACTACTTCTTCCTAAGTTAGAGCCCCTTCTACTCACACTTCACTGGACCCAAACAAAACTCTTTTACCAGTCACTACCCATCTATGAATTGGCTTTCCAACTTCCAAAAAGCTTCTTTCTAATCATTTCCCTCTTATTCTACTCCTATTCTATTTTCATTGTAGATACATACCTTTTATTCCATTGCTCTTAATGCAATAGGTTTTTAGAAAGAAGAAGACATAAGTTTGTAGGTTCAATATACTATATATGTTATCTAAAACTGGAGCCCTCCTTTGTTCCTTCTTTAACTTTAATGTTCACTACAACAGAAAAATTCTAGACATTTTGGAAATGTTATTTTTTATGGTAATGTTTTGCTCTTATTTGCTTTATATAGTTTTAGTATGTGCAGCTCCTGAGAAAGCAAAAAAGAAATATTTTTATTGCATTGATAGTGGATGACATAGAACTCAGGAATTTCCAAAGGTTTTAAGGGTGTTGCAGATAAAATCTGTAATCTGTTATTGTAGATGAAACACATATTGTGCACTCATACTGATAGCAGCAGTATTCACAATTGCCAAAATGTGGAAGCAACCAAAGTGTCCATCCACAGATGAAAAGACAAATGGAATTTGGTCCATACATCAGGAATATCATTCAGACTTGGAAACAAAGGGAATTCTGGTACATCAATACATCTTAAAAAATTACACTAAGTGAAATAAGCCAGTCAAAAAAAGGAAAAATATAACATGATACCAATTGTATGAGGTGCACAGAGTCATCAAATTTATTAAACAGAAAGTAGAATGGTGGTTTCTTAGGCTTGGGGTAAGAGGGAAGTGGGGAGTCAGTGATTAATGGCTGCAGGATTTCAGTTAAGGAAGATGGGAAAGTTCTGCAGATAGATGGTGGTAATGGTTACACAACAACGTAAATAAATTTAATGCCACAGAACTGTGTACTTACAGATGTTTCAAATGATAAATTTTAAGTTATATATTGTAAAACAATAAATAATAGTAAAAAATTCAATAATAGACTTTGTTTTTATTTACTTATTTTATTTTATTATTTTATTTTATTTTATTTTTTTTGAGACAGATGTCACTCTGTTGTCCAGGCTGGAGTGCAGTGGCACGTTCTCAGCTCACTGCAACCTCTGCCTCCTGGGCTCAAGAGATCCTCCTGCCTTTGCCTCTCGAGTAGCTGGGACTACATGTGTGCACCACCACACCTGGCTAATTTTTTTGTATTTTTGATAGAGACGGGGTTTCACCATGTTTCCCAGGCTGGTCTCAAAATCCTGAGCTCATGTGACCCACCTGTTTTGACCTCCCGAAGTGCCGGGATTACAGGAATGAGCCACTGTGCCTAGCCTCAATAATACACTTTGTCTTAATGGGTTCTCACGTTGCTAAAATAAATACCTGAAACTGGGTAATTTATAAGGAAAACAGGTTTAATTGGCCCATCGTTCTGCAGGCTGTAGGAAGCATAGTGACTTCTGGGGAAAGTTTCTCAAGAAACTTTCAATCATGGTGGAAGATAAAGGGGCACATTTTACATGGCCAGAAAGGAGGAAGAGAGAGAGTGGAGGGAGGTGCTACATACTTTAAACAACCATATCTCGTGAGAACTCTATCATGAGGACAACACCAAGGGGGGATATCCACCTCCACTATTCAATAACCTCCCACCAGGCCTCACCTTAAACATTGTGGATTACAATTTGACATGATATTTGGGCGGGGACACAATTCCAAACCATATTGCACTTCTTTTGTTCAAGTATACTCTTTGTTTTTTTTTTATAATGATGGCATATATTAGCAATTGAGGAGGGGTCTACCTTTATATGTCTATTCTATCCTCTTGATATATTTTTCTTGCACCATTTTGACTTTAAAGAAAATAAAATTTTCTCATTTCCAAAGCCCACACAATTGGAAGAAGATTCAAGTAAATGGATCTTAACTAACATTCACCATGCTTCATCCTTTCTGCAGGGTGAAAGAACAATAGACAAGGTGTGAAGTTTGCAAGTATTCATGTTCTTATTACTTATCGTAACATTCTGATATAATTTACAATAGACAAAATGTTAATTTTATGCTTAATATGAACTACTGTTCTTGAAAAAAGCAGGCAATATTACCAACTGCATCCTCACTTAAACAGAATTGTTTGCCTATTGTCCTTGACTTTCAGTTGAGTAATCTAAGATTCTAGAGTCAACACTTTTGGTTATTCTTCAGATTCTTATATTTAATGACCACTTGACGTTTAGAAAGTTGCTTACACTCTCTAAGGCTCAGTTTCCTCAACTATATAACGAAAGAAATTGCACTTAAGAGAGTCAATGTGAGGATTCAGTGAGTTAAGACACATGATGATGAATTGGTAATCTAGCATCTATCACCCTTTTAGGTCAAACTGCATTTAGAGAAAATTAGGCCTTTAAGCATCAAATAGTTGTATTCAAATAAAAAACTATATAAAACAAATAATTTTTTAACGTCATGAGGGGCTAAACAAAGACAACATTAGAGTTTTGATGATTTTGGTTTGTTAAACACATAAAATTTGATAATTGTCCCTTCCCAAGCCCAGTTTTCTATAAAGTGATTGTTATTGTTAAGCACATTGTAATTAAGCAGAAAAACTCAGCATGTTTTAATAAATTGTTAAAAACAATATCTCCTGGGAAAGCACCCTTTTATTTAACTTAATCTCTTCATCTCCATCAATCTGAATATTTTAACAAATATCATATACTCAATATATATCAAAAGTCTCAACGTAAATTCTCAAAAACCGGAGTGCCCATTTGAACTTGAATTTTTAAAGCTCTATTTTTAAAGCTTTAAAATAAATTAAAATGTCATCTTTATTTGGAAAAAAAAGTAAAAAATGTAAGAAAGGAAAGAAGGGATGGAGGGAGAAAGGGAGGGAAGGGAGGAAGGGAGGAAGGAAGGAAGGAAGGAAGGAAGGAAGGAAGGAAGGAAGGAAGGAAGGAAGGAAAGAAAGAAGGAAAGAAAGAAAGAAAGAAAGAAAGAAAGAAAGAAAGAAAGAAAGAAAGAAAGAAAGAAAAGAAAGAAAGAAAGAAAGAAAGAAAGAAAGAAAGAAAGGAAGGAAGGAGGGAGGGAAGAAGGGAGGGAGGGAAGGATGGAAGGAAGGATGGGAGGGAGGGAGGGCGGGAAGGAAGAAAAGTAGGAAGGAAGGAAAAGAAGGAAGGAAGGGAGGGAGGGAAGGAAGGAAGGGAGGTAAAAAGGAAGGAAGGGAGGAAAAGGAGGGAGGGAGGGAAGGAAAGAAGGTAGGAAGGAAGGAAAAGGAAGGAAGGGAGGGAGGAAAGGAAGGAAGGGAAAGGAAGGAGGGAGGGAAGGAAGGAAGGTAGAAAGGAAGAAAGCAAGGAAAAGAAAGAAGGAAGGGAAGGAAGGAAGGTGGGAAAGAAGGAAGGGAGGAAAGGAAGGAAGGAAGAAAGGAAGGAAGGAAGGAAAAGAAGGAAGGGAAGGAAGGAAGGTGGGAAAGAAGGAAGGGAGGAAAGGAAGGAAGGAAGAAAGGAAGGAAGGAAAAGAAGGAAGGAAAGGGGGGAGGGAAGGAAGAAAGAAAGGAAGAAGGAAGGAAGGAAGGAAAAGAAGGAAGGAAAGGAGGGAAGGAAGGAAGGAAAAGAAGGAAGGAAGGGAAGGAAGGAAAGAAGGAGGAAAGAAGGAGGGAAGGAAGTATAAGGGAGTCATGAAAGCTACAGTTGAATGGTTTTATTGTGCAAGTACATTTTCTACTATATAATGGTGGCACCGATAATAAAATAAAAATATATCTTTCAATGTTTTTCAGAATATAAAGAAAAAATATTCATATAAGGTTAAAATTTATGGAAACTTTTAAATATTCACATTCTAATATGGCCTACTTAATTTTTCTTAAATGCCTCCAAAAAGGCCATCATCTTATTCTTCAATGTTCCATTTCAGTTAAATATTGATTTTAACTAATTTGATTATACTGTCTTTCAGAAAAATAAATATAAACTAAAAGATATAATATATTTGAGTTAGAAAATCTAAGGTACTTGTTTTACTGGACTTTCCATTTGCCTGCCTGGTTTTGACAGTAAGTACATTAGGTTTCAATTTTGTTCTAACTTTAGAACAAATACTTGTTGAACAAACTACCTATGAACCTATTTCTGTTTCTGGTAGGTAAATGAATGAGGTCTAAAATCCCTGAACGCACTTGACATCTCCTAAACCACACACTTTGGTACTAGGTGATCTATGGCCCTAGGATAAGTGGTTCTTTCATGAAAAACTACGGGGCTTCTGTCTCATGACTGCCAGTCGGCATCCCAAGGAGGCGGCCCTGCTCACAGAGGCCAGGTGTGAACCAGAAGGAGAGAAGGCAGATGATTTGTCTGAAACTTAATCATAGTCAGCCTTAGGACTTTTCACTTGAAGATTGAAGTCCAAAACCCAGGCTCACTAAGGCACTGAACCACAGGTGAGCAGTGAAAATCACAATCTATAAAGAATACGTGCCTTGTAGAATAAGGTTAATGGATTTTCAGTGCCACTGTACTTGAGACTTACTAAAGTGGCCTAGAATCAAAATTAATTAAGTAGTTTCCAAAAGTTCGAGGTATGCTTTCTTCCCATCCAGTCTACTAAGTATAGCTTTGCCTCACATGATTTTCAAAACTCTGTATACAGAATTTTAATTATCTTCTTACAAAAGCTATTTTGTGGGCAGGATGTCTAGTTACAATTGCTGTAGACTAAAAAGAAATCGGCCCACAAAGTTCATCTGTGAGCATTTGATAGGTATATAAATATTCTTGTCACTCTGAATACCTTGGCCATTGCAGTCGGAGACTCTCCACCTTATTGGAAAAGTCAACTCTAAGGCTGGTTATTGTTTCACTAATATTCTGTTGGTAATAAGCCACTTTGTAAAGCTTTGTTCATGAGTTCCAGAGAGCATTTGGCTTCCAACAATACAAAGGACCACTGCAAGCATTTTTGGTCAGTTTTGATTGAATGCAGATTGCAGGATTGTTTTGCTAGACCACATTACTCTTTCAAATGTTTCTTCAGTAGTTGCATATTACTTTCCAATGATAATCATTTGCATTTCCAGAGCCCTTTGGCTCCTGATGTTTTACAGTGAATTTCCTCAGAATCCATCTCTGTTTTCATTGTGCTTCCCTCTGGGTTAAGAGGAGGCCTGCAGCTCCTAGTCTTTCGCAAGGCCACGTTAACAAATGGCTGCAAAGAATGAGTAGGAAGAAACTCATGAAAAACGCCCAACTTAGGCCCTATAGAGGGTGATGTGCAAAGTAGAATGTTTCTCATAGTTGCAAAAGGAAAGAAATCTAAGAGCATGCTATGAATTCTATTTCATTGACATTTAAAAATTGTTTTTAATATAAATTTTATAGCTCTTAGACTTCTTATATAACCCAAAAGGTAAACTAAAGGTTAGGCAATTCAGTTGGATGTTTGGGCCTAACCAGATCCCAGTATTTCTTTCATTGTCTGCCGCCACCGCCCCCACATGCTTCCTTCTCACTCCACTTCTGGTGGTCCCGACTCACTCTGCAGATGTTTCTCCCACACAATGGAAACATTCCCTAATGTGTCCGTAGACTTCCAGGCTTGGCTCATATGGGAAAAGGAAAAATTGGAGAGAAAGAATATGTTTCTGGATTGGTGTTATTTCCTTCCGTGCCTTTCAAAAGTGCTGAAACAGAGAAGAAATTTAATTTAGACCTATTCACCTTTCCTATGCTGCTAACCATGTAAGTGGTTTATTAAAGTAATTTTTTTAATTTAAAAATGTAAATAGATAAATAAGTGAACCTTATCAGTCAGTCTTTCAGATGTCTCAAGGTAGCTATCTGATGTTAGAAAATTTTATAGAATTATGTCTATGTTTCTTATTTTTAAAATAAGAGTTGCTATCAACGCATCAGTTACTTGCAAAATTAGGGTATCTATTATTCTACATAAAGCTTAAAAACTGCATCCTGTAATTTTCCAATAATTTTCATTAAGAGATATTCTTCCCTATTTGCACATTGCATATGGGACATCAATATGCTGAAAAAACAGGACACAGATAAAAAAGGAAAATAACCATTTGCATTTCCTCCATTGCCTCTCCAGCCTATCTGTAGAGCTATATTTTGTCCTTGGATGACATCTTGGGCAGCATCTGTATTTTACATGTTCTTTGATAAAAATCCTTTCATTATGTTAGTCATAAAAAATATTCTCCATTCAGAAATTAGCATGCCAGTGTCCATATTTGAAAAGCAAACTTCATTACAGTTTTCCCCTCTCCAGTACCACCCCTTCCCCAGTTTGCCCTGCTGCCAGTGTGAAGTGTGTAATTAATATGTGTACGTGTGTGAGAGAGTGTGTGTGGGTCTTTGTTGAGTATTGGGAGTTTGGTCTTGGTTTTTCTTTACTCTGTTACATCTTCTATCTCTCCTGAAGCCCAGAGCTCATTTGCCATGCAAGTAGAGGGGAGGAGAGGAGTCAAGAAAGGGTTTTCCTTGCTACCTCTGATTTTCCTCTTGTCTTGTTGGTGTTTAAAGCTAATTTCCCATTAGGATCTTTCAGGTACATTCTTGACAAAGATTAACTTCCCCCCGATGCATTTGGCTCCAACTTCACACCAGCATCTAGCTTTAAATCTTAACAGCGCTCAACTGACATTATGTCTTTCCAGATACCTTGTCTGTTCTCGCACTCACTGTCCCCTTTTAGTTCATTGGAAACTTGCAAATGAGACCCACTGCCATGAATGAGGCTGCTTCCCAAATGCTCATTCAGTTTTTTTAGTCAAGAAAATAGTATATTTACCTCATAAGGTTATTGTGAGGTTCACATGAGTTAGTGAATGTAAAATACTAAGAAGAATACCTGGAACATGGTAAGGGCTATGTAATATTTCATGTCCATTATTATACTTTGAATAGTATAGTAATATGTCCATTACCATACTTGTACCAAACATAAGTATATTGTCAATAAGGACATGAGTCTGTAGTTAAAGAGAGATTTATGAGCCAGATATATAATTTTGATGTCTTCAACCTGTAGATGTGGTTAGTATGAGATTGGATGATAACAGCTAAGGAGTGAGTGTAGACAATTAAGAATTTTCAAGCATTGGGCTCTACATCCTGAGCACTGAAAGGATTAGAGCATGTGGAAATGAGAAAATTGCATCCCAAAAGGCTCATGAGTTCATAGAAAAAAACAGATAAATATAATGTCTGAACTGAGGTAATAAAGTCTTTCAGAGACAGTGTGGTTAGTGTCAGATGCTACTAAGAGGACAAAAAAAGTAATGGCCATGAATTGATCATTGGAGTTAACATCAGTATTGTTCTGATTTTGATAAGAGCATTTTGAAAGAGCAGCGGAACAGTGAGGGTGAAAGCAAAAGCAGAATGTGTCCAAGAGAGAATCGGAGGAGATAAAGTAGAAACAATCATTATAGACAACTTATTGAAGGAAATTTGAGGTAAAATGACAGAGATAAACATGGCTAGCTGGAAGCAGAGGTGAGATGAAGAAATAGTCTTTTAATAAGTTGGAGAAAATAGCATTTTTAAAATATATTGAGGGGTCCTAGAAAAAGCATTTATGTGGATATTAAATTCCTGAGAATTATGAGAAGAGGGGCATTGGAGAAAATGAGAGTGGGCCACCATCAAAAGGCTTTAAGAAAAACCCAAGACAATTAGGGGAGAAATTCAGGGAGAAGTAAGAACTGCTATGAGGAAAATGACCTTATTATTAATGAAATTTACAAATAGGGCATTGCAAGACTTCCTAAAAGAGAGAAGACGCTAACTGATTTTGATTTAAGGTTTTTTTTTTCTTTTCCAGTGAATTAGGAAAATTAACTCTCTTTTTATAAACATTTTACAGCCTCTCTTCCATTAAAGAGCTGGAAAGAAACTCAACTTTGTACTGTCATAGCTGATTTTCTATTTGGAGCAATGAATGGCAGTGAGATAGAATTGGTATCTTTTAACTGATTACAAGGTCCTCCAGCTTTGGAGCCAGCACATTAATAGCTAATGCTTTACTTTTTGTTTTTTGAAGTTAAGTAAGCCAATAAAATGTTAAGGAACACCATCTTCTTTCCTATCAGCAACATCCACAGTGCATCCCACCTTCCATACCACTCCAGGATCTCATGAAGACACAAAGTTGTATATTGAATTTCAGTTATGAAAATATCTAAAGAAAGTGAAGTTTTATATTTGATCTTGTCTTCTCATATCTTTGAGCACAGAGATGTAACATTACATCATGTTACATTTTTCAGAAATGTAAACTATCAGCTTAAAAATACAACAAGAATTTTTTATACTAGTTGCTTAAATGTATGTTGTTTATCATTTATATTTCATAATAAAGTTAAAACCTAAATTTGTCTTAAGACTCAGAGTAAGCAGTTTCCTTTTGTGTTTTGGAACCTTCCCTGCTGCTCCAAGGAGCTACCAACCTCCATATGTATCAAATGACCTGAATATCCCGAGGTGTTTGTGTAGCCCATTTACTCAAGATTTTTAAGTGCTATATATGCAGCAAACAGCTGTTTGCTTTTTAATATCAGAAGAAATGCTCATTAAGGAACTACCTGAGATTCTTTACTCTTCCAAAAGAATAAAAGGAAGGCCAAAGAAGCAATTTATCAACTAGTAAGTAAAAATTTGGTGGCCTTTATAAGCATACAGAGAGTAAAGTAGATCATACTTCATATAAAATTTTGATTTCTCTATAGTGGAAAGAATAAGGGAGGCAGAAGAAATGAAAGTAACAGAATACATTATACAGCAGAGAAAGGACAACAGCCATTAGAAAGGGCAGTATGTCTGAAAAATAAGAACTAGAATTTGTAAAATTGATCTAAGATTCTTAAAAGAATGAGGGAAAATTATTTTTTTTTGCATTAGAATTTTCTGGTTCCCTTCTTTCTAAGGTTGTCCCCGTTGACTTGATTCTAATGAACACACTATGAAATAAAATCTCATTAATTCACTACAAATGAAATACAAATTGTTGAGTAGTCCAAATCTGATCGATACAGAAAGAGTTTTATTACTTTAAAATATAGAAGTAGTTTGGATTAACTGAAAGTCAGAGTTGTAAAGTAACACAGACATGATCTGGACTATTGCTCCCATTTTTTTCTTCACTGAAGAACCACAGTAAAGAATAACCAGACTGTGTTTTGAGGCTTGTTTTCTAAAGACCTCTTATTCACTTCCCATGTCGGTTCAGGGTCACACATCTAGTAAGTGGAAATTGGCATGAGAGTCTAAATACAATTCCTACCTTAGGTTTCTGCAATCAAGCAAAATTCAATCTTCAAGAAACTCAATTAATGGATTACTTACTATATGTGTGCTAACAATTAAGGCATTTCTTTGGGAACAAAGTTATTTTAAAGAGCTAAAACGTGACCTTGAGAATTTCCTTGGAAATATTACATAAAATTTATATTTTAAATAAATAAAAAAAGGACAGCTTTTTTATAGAGGGGGAAAGAAAATTTTAGACCATTCAAGGATCAGCAATCACAAGCATGAAAAGAAGCTTCTGGTCACCAGAAACGCTACCAAGTAACACAATGTCTTGTTAAATGTGGGAGAATATATGAACCCTCTTTCCCTCTAGAATAGGGATTCTTATATTTTAAGTTGCACATAATCCCCCTGAGAACCTAGGTATTTGTGCACATACCAGAGCATATCTCTGAGGTCTGGATTACTTCAGTCTAAGATGGGCCTTGGAAGTAGCAGGAGTTTTGATGCAGATAAACTGCAGCCCACAAATTTGGAATCAATAACCCAGTCAGATGACATAGTTGAGACTAAACACCAAACTACTCAACATGAACTTTTGTCAGATATCTTTTCATGTATTATAATTGAATACATAACTAAAGGCAACGAAGTAAGTCTTCATCAAATTGAATGGATTCTTGAAACTGTTCAGTGACAAAAATCATTGTTCTTCAAGGGTCTCAATAAATTAGCTTAGATTTTTAAAATCACGTTACTATTAAAAGTTTTTTGAGGCACTAAGTAATTCATTCTTTTATTTGCCAAGTTAGTATGTTTAGAATGTAAGATATTGAAAGTGCTTAACTCCACTTCTGACTCTTCAGCATAGACACATCAAGTAGTGTTAAATAATATAAAATAATTTTCCTCTCTCTAGCATATTTAAGAATGACTTACATAGGTTTTATTGGTAGAGTGATTGTCTAAATCATTGATCAAATAAAATCTTTCTCTCACTTTCACTCTCCCTCTTTCTATCTCTCTTTCTTACATACACACACACAAACACACACAGAACTGTTTATTCATCAAAAATCTGTTTTAATATGTTGGCAAATTTATACAATAGTATATTCAAAACTATTTCCAAAATAAATGTTTTTCAAAAAAGAAATAACAAAACCGTGTTAATATGGAGAGGAGGCAGAAGTGTGGGTTCCCCACCAAAGGCCCCACGTCCAAGCCTGGAAACCGTGACCCTAAATGAGAAGTTATCCCTGTTTTCCTGCCCAAATGTTGCTTTATCCAAAACCACCGTGGCCTGCCATGCCCCCCCCATTCCTGTACCCATAAAAACCTCAAACCCCAGGCTCCACAAGCAGAAGAGTGGAAGAGCGACAGAGCAGCATGGCATAGAAGGAGAAAAGAGAAGGAGCATCTGAACATTGAGAGGAGTTCTGCTGGGGATGGTTGGAGAGGAGATCAGCCACGGGACAGTCAAACTCCAGGGGAAGATCATCTTCCCACTCTATCCCCTTTCTAGTTCCCCATCCATCCCACTGAGAGCCACCTCCAACACTCAGTAAAATCCTTGCATTCACTGTCCTTCAAGTGTGTGTGACCTGATTCTTCCTGGACACTGGACAAAGGCCTAGGTACCAAGAACGCAGAGTGTAAAAGGCTGTCACCCTGACTCTCCACTGAGCTGATTAACACTTAGCCATCTGTAGACAGCAACTGCTAATAGAGCATTAATTGTAACACACCCCTAGGTGCTACTGTGGTGCCAGTGCCCAAAAGCACCCACCTGCATCTGCCCACTTAAGTGTTCCCCTCCCATAAGGGATTTGAGCACCAGCAGCCAAGCACACTAGCCACACCCCTATCACAAGTCACACAAGGGGGTCAGAGAACTTTCCTGTTTCAGTGTCATCAAAGCAAATTTTTAAAAAACCTTCATACTAATCATCTAAGTTGTAGAATATTAAAAATGACATAAACAGAATAACTATTTCTAAAAATACTCTCATCAGTTTTCTTAGTCACTTATATCTTTAACAGCAGGTCAGTGGCATTTTTTTGAAGATATTATTTCTAATATGGTGTTACTATTTTGAATTTTTTAAATAAAATTATCTGTATTCTTATTCAAAGTTTCATCTTATGGTTAATACATTCAAAAGTGTTGACACTTGCAATTGACTTTTCTCTCTATAACATTTATATTTTGAAAATACTCTCTGTACAGGTACTGAAGTATCTAGCAAGCTAAAAAGATACAGCAAATGTGTATTTTCTGTTCTAAATTTTTCTCTTATTAAATGATATAATTAACTCCAACATGTGTCATAGTGCTTGTATTTTTGCCTACATTCAGAATAACATTTCAAAAATATTTTACAAAACAAAATTTATCAAGTAATTTGTCTTATTTATTACTTGCTAATTGTTTTACCAAATTTAGAAGTTGTGAAATTGTAGGTTTTTTATTTTTTTATTTTATTTTTTTATTATTATTATTTTTTTGAGACGGAGTCTTGCTCTGTCACCCAAGCTGGAGTGCAGTGGCGTGATCTCGGCTCACTGCAAGCCCTGCCTCCCGGGTTCACGCCATTCTCCTGCCTCAATCTCCCGAATAGCTGGGACCACAGGCACCTGCCACCACACTCGGCTAATTTTTTGTATTTTTAGTAAATACGGGGTTTCACCATGTTAGCCAGGATGGTCTCGATCTCCTGACCTCGTGATCCGCCCACCTCGGCCTCCCAAAGTGCTGGGATTACAGGCCTGAGACACCACGTCCAGCCAAATTATAGGCTTCTAAAATTATGTTCCTTTTTGGTACATAATAGAAATTTATCTCTTTTGAAATAGAAGTTTCATCAATACTCTCACGCTTCAACTTTGAGTGTCAGAGTCAAATCTCACTTGAAGTTGAAACTCTTTTTATACAATCTGTTCAGTCCTTTCCTAGTTTAATAGGGATCAATTTCAATATCTCCCTGTTTGCAAGCTTTGTTTTCAATAAGTGAAATTCACTAATAACTTCAGGAAAAAAAGTTTTGTCAATCTTCATTGATATTTGTCTAAAGATCTTCAACTAGTTTTAAACAAATACATCCAAGTTTGACAGAGTCTACCATAAAATTCAGTAACATGAGAGGACACATGTTTGATTTACAAATTTTTTTTGAAAATCTTACTCACTTCTAAAATCTGATGTCTGGCAGCAAAACATACTTTCATGTTGATGTATTCTTTTGCATTTAACATCAATTGTACAACAAATAAATTTCTAGGCAATTCGCAACTTTGTATACCTAAAATACTTTTAAATTTTCACAATATACCTCTCTGAATACTATTACTAATTTTATGTCCAACACAAGCAATTTCAAGCAATTTTTCTGCTAACAGTCTCTTAATTTAGAAAGAATACTGTTTTGTATTACTAACTAACCCACCAAAATTTCTATTTGTACTATCACCACAAAACAAATACAATTTTATATTCGGTATTAAACTTTTAAATTTGTAATGATATTAGATGTTTCACATTTGATGGGATAGGCTGTTAAAAATTACTTCAATTACATTAATTGAATGAAAATATTCATCCATTTGGAAAATCAGATGGCAGTGAGATGAAACTGGTATCTTTTAACTGATTGCAAAGTCCTTCAGCTATGGAGCCAGCACATTAATAGCTACTGCTTTACTTTTTGTTTGTGCACAAGATAATTTTAATGGCTAAATAAGTAAAATGAAAAAAAGAAAAATATATATAAGCAAAATAACTTAAAAGGGTCTTTTAATCTAAATAATGATGCATTTCAGAGACTGCATATGCCCTCTACAGTTTCATGTGTTAGATCCTCCCCTTTGAGCATGAATATCTTAAAATGAGTACAAACTTTTGAAATAGATGCTGATGCTTCTTCTGCATATTTATTTCTTCTGTTTTTTGTGCAATCAGTAATGTCACTAATCTTCCCCCACCCTGTGAATAATATAAGTTGATAAACATTTTATGCAAATTATGTTTAAATTTTATTCAAAAGCAAATCAGTACTTAGCTTACTAAATATGGAGTTATTAATTTGATGGGGAGGGGTTCATGGCATCCTGATGATTTTATGCATTTTGCAGCCTATTACGTAGGCCAAGCCAAGGTTTCCTAGTGTGCCATGTGGCTGCCAGGTGCCATTTTTAGATGATCTCCAATACCCCCTGTCTAGAGAGAATTAGCCACCTTTAGACTCTGATTGTCTCAGCAGACATCATTTTACCAGCAAGTTAAAATGCACGCTGTGTACTGTCTCAGAAAGGGGTATGTTAGTTGCATTTGTCTAATGTCTCTGAAAGGGATGTGTTAGTTGGATTTGCCTGAATAGGATAAGGGGAGGAGAGAAACCATTATGTATGGACATCTTTTACATTTAACTTCATGTTACAGGGAGAGCTCCCTTCAATGTGCATGCATACCTCACATTACCTCAAGAGACCCTGGAAGAAGCCAGAAGTGTAAAATAGGGATCTACTAAACCTAACCCCCTGTATATTTTAATACTAAAGCAGCGTTATTATCTGGGATGGAAACCTGAGGTTCCTTGCCTCATGCCAAGGAAATTAAGGACATGGAAATACAAAAGAAGTGAGTTTAAAAGCAGAGGTTTAATAAGGGAAAGAAAGAGAAAAGAGAACAGCTTTCTTTCTTGCAGAGAGAGAGGGGTGCCCCTGGTAAAGTGCGCGGAGTTGTATAGATTGGCTTGAGGAGGTGGTGCCTGATTTACATAACACCCAAAGATTGGTTGGACCAGGTATGACATTTACATAGCACTGCGAAGAAGCTTGTCACTCCACCCTAATCTTTTTATTATGCAAATGGATTTTGTACTTGGCTGCTGCCATGTTGTCTGCTCCTTACTGTACACGTAGTTAGCAAAGAAAAGGGAACATGGAGCCACCATTTTGATCATGCCTAGTCCCCAGGTAGCTCCTTCCCTATTGGTACTACTGCTGGCATTTACCTGTACAAGCTTCTAGCTTGCCTTTCCATGTCTGCAACTTGATTTTACAGACTGCTCTTTGTTAGAAAAGAAAATGATTTGGGGGCTGCTTTTCTTTAAAAGGAAAACCTTACTGAGGACTTCCTTATCCTCATGATCTGCCCAAATAACGTCTTGTTAACTCGTATATCATTACCTTTATTAATCATCTTCCATTAAAAATGAAAAATCAGACAAATGCAAACAGGACCTATGGTGACAATATTTTTTGACCACATCTCCATTCCCCGCTCTACCTCCATTCACTCTCCAGTTTGCTAATGCTTATATAGCTTTTACATTTGCTGGCTCAGTTTCTTTCTTTCTCTTTTTTTTCTTTTTTCTTTTTTTTTACTTTCTTTTCCTTCCTTCCTTCCATCCTTCCTTCCTTCCTTCCTTTCTTCCTCTGTCCCTTCCTTTGTTTTCCTTTCTTTTTCCCTTCCCTTCCCCTTCCTCTTCCCCGTCCCCTTCCCTTTCCGCTTCCCCTCCCCTCTCCCTCCCCTCCCTTTCCTTTCCTTTTTTGATGGAGTCTTGCTCTGTCACCCGGGCTGGAATGCAGTGGTGTGATCTCGGCTCACTGCAACCTCTGCCTCCTGGGTTCAAGTAATTCTCCTGTCTCAGCCTCTGGAGTAGCTGGTATTACAGACACCGCCACCATGTCTGGCTAATTTTTGTACTTTTTTTTTTAGTAGAGAAGGGGTTTCACCATATTGATCAGGCTAGTCTTGAACTCCTGACCTCAGGTGATCCACCCTCCTTGGCCTCCCAAAGTGTTGGGATTATAGGTGTAAGCTACCGTTCTGGGCTGTTTCTGTTTCTTTTAAAATGTATGCAAAATGATCCCATGTGAAACAGAAAACTTTGGTGGCATGTCTAAATATCCATGCTTACTTAATCAGTATCACCTTTCTCTTAATTAACATCTTTGGTATAGAAACAATATTCTCTCACACTGCACAACTTTTCTGCTTATTTCTAAAATTTGACAGGAGGGACTAGAGAAGTTCTCCTTCATTCTAGTTTGGCTGTAGCTTCTGCACCTTATCATTGCCAGAAGTTTGAAAAATGTAGAACATTTGGCACGTCCTCAATCTTACTAAATTCAATGTTTCAGAGAGTCATTTCTGTTTCTAAAAGGATCCACTGGTAATCCTGATGCATACAGCAAAGACTGCGTCTTCCTGGTTTCTGTAATGTAAATCAAGACAGGTTATAATTCGGGGCTTATTGCTGGTAAAACAAAGGAAGAACATGTCCGAGAAATGAAGTTATTATGATTCATGGATACTGGGGTGCCTGGAGTGGTTGCAAATTTTTACATAAATAGTGCTAGAGTTGTAGAATGTCAAAAAGAAGGCACAATCTGCAAGAGATAAACATCAATGCTTGCTTAATTTGCTAATTTTTTCTAATTGTGTCTTGGGGAGGAAGGAATGTAAGTTGTTATGATGTCCAGAAAAAAGAGTGGCAGAACTGGAGTGAGACTTGAAAAATGTTCTAATAATGAATAGAACATTGTCTGGTTTTTTTTTTTTTTTTTCCCCCCCACTAAGGCAGGTTTAAGATAGAACCAAGCTGCTTCCATCGTGTTGCTGAAAATCGTAACATCAAAAATGTTTTAAGATTCTGAAAGGCAAACTAGTCTGTTTTTTGCTATTTTATCTTGGGTTTCCAGAGTCTATGACTATGAGAACATGGGGGAGACATTAAAAAGGAAGCTTATTTTCTATTGTTCTCCCGAATAAATCCTATTACTGTATGCTATAATGTATACCCTATGTTAAAGAATTCCACTCAATGATTCTATTGCAGATTCTACACTGAGGGATTAAATTATACAATCACTAGTAAAAGTGAAATTTGAAAATATTTAATAAACAATCATTTAAGTTGTTAATGTTAAATATAACAAGGGTTTATTTACTTTAGCAACTAATTGAACATCTGGTTCATGATTAGGAATGCACATATTGCTAAATATCAGGACTCTGAGATGATTAGATTCAGTTTAACAAAAATAATTTGATGGAATAGGATGATGTGGAAGTAAATGACACAACTAATAGAGCTAAGGTAATGAGCAACTCTTGAGAAAACTGACAAGTCCTGTAGCCTCTTCCAGAGATATGGTAATCCTGTAAGTAAACCTATGACATCACCATTCTTAGAAGGTTTAGAAGTTCTGGACTCATTCACCTTGTCAACTAATCTCATAACAAAAATACTTATCCTGATAACTTTATTTTGTATCTTGGAGCATCAAATCAATGGAAAATACTCTGAACTTAAACTCCTCGGCCTACCCTTTTAAAGGCTTGCCTTACTCAGATGTCTGACATTGTGGAATGGGGAAACATCATGAACTTCGATGTTCAACTTCAGAGAGTTTAAATTTTATTTTGGTCACTTATTACATTTCATGGGCCTCGCAAGTTACTTAACCCCTCTCAGACTCAAAATTATCTTCTATAAAATAGTGTTAATAGCTCCTAACACAGGATTCTAGAGACTAAATCAAATAATACTAATAGAGGACTACTCAATAAACAAATGCTCCTTTCCTCTATCTTTTCTTGTGGTAGATTAGGAAAAGTAAATATCTTCATATGATTTGCAAAGTCAGTTTGCAACTCTCCACTAGAAGTGGTGAGTAATTGATGAGTCCTATTTTTAGGGCTTTCCCTGCAGAGAGAGAGAGAAAGAAAGAGAGGGTTAAAGTCCTTCCAGTAAGCATAAATTACGTGGCATCACTCAAGATCAATTTACAACATTAATAATAGCTGTATGTTCTGTCATCATGTATTAGTGTTCTGCAAAAGAAAACTGGACTAGAATATTAGCAGGGTTAAAGAATAAAATGAAGAATAAAGTGCCTTGGTTAATAATGCACAGAGGCCCTAGAAATGTAATTGCCCAATGGGATCATTGCCTGCTGCCAGGATAGAGTCGATTTATCAAGACAGGGAAATTGTAATAGAGAAAGAGTTCAATTCATGCAGAGCCAGCTGAATAGGAGACTGGAGTTTCATTATTACTCAAATCAATCTCCCTGAAAATTCAGAGACTGGGTTTTTTAAGGATAATTTGGTGGGTAGGGGGCCAGGGAATGGAGAGTGCTCACTGATCAGGTCAGAGATAAAAATCAAAGAGCCTTGAAGCTATTCTTGGCTGAGTCAGTTCTTGGAGGGGGCCACAAGACCAGATGAGTCAGTGTATCCATCTGGATGGTGCCAGCTGATCCATGGAGTGCAGGAGCTAAAAAATATCTCCAGCACCAATCTGAGGTTTCACAATAGTGATGTTATCCCTAGGAGCAATTGGGAAGAGTTCGAATCTTGTGGCCTCTAGCTGTATGACTCCTAAGCCTATTTTCTAATCTTGTGGCTAATTTGTTAGTCCTACAAAGGCAGCCTTGGCCTCAGGCAAGAAGGGAGTTTGTTTTAGGAAAGTGCTGTTATCATTTTTGTTTCAAAGTCAAACTGTAAACTAAGTTCCTCCCAACGTTAGCTTGGCCTGTGCCTGGGAATAAACAAGGACAGCTTGGAGGTTAGAAGCAAGATGGAGTCCGTTAGGTCAGATTTCTCATTGTCATAATTTTCTCACTGTTTTAATTTTTGTATAGGAAGTGTCAGGAACATTACCTGTCTGGTAACCACTCCCACTTTCACTGGTACAAATTTGTGTCTTGAAAATATCTGTATTTCTAATAGAAAACCATTCACAATCACAGTGAGGTAAACCGAAGAGAGAAAAGAGAGAATAGACAGAATTCAATTCCTTCAAAGAAAACTGAACTTCACCACAAAAGGATCTTTTATCATTTGGGGGAATTATTTATTAACATTTCCACTATTAAACTCATTTTTAGGCTAATCGTATAAATTCACATATATTAAAGCATCTACACATATTTATGTGTCATTCCTTGGGGAATCATTAAGCGCTTTTGACATACTAAACAACTATGTAAAGATTAGCAAAAAGTCTCTTTTCTTTGCCATTACTGAAGAATGTATTTTACACACTGAAAAGTCTCTAGAATGTAGAATCAGGGTCTTGAGAATGTTTATGTCTTAAATTGCATAATTTCAAGCCAGCAGAGGGCTCCCTACTGTAACATGATTCTGTATATACAAAATTCTGCAAAAATTGTTGATAAAGGACAAAAGCAGGATTTAATATTTGTTATAGGCTTATTTATTTTCCATAACTATGTGTTAAATTAAGAAGTATAAAAAGAATGAAGCAAAGCCAAACCCACTTCTGATACTTGAGATAGAATTTGTTGCTTTTTCATCATGCCAAATTTAATCTTCCTCTGCTGTTCCAGTTTGAAAACTAAATGTGCTTCAATTCTGTATCCTGAGTTCACATAGACACCTGCAGTCTGATTCTCTTAATACTCCATATTTTTGTCCATTCAAAGGTTAAATAACATATTTTTAATATGAGATTATCTACTAGTAAGGCTCTTTAACCTAGTGATAAATATAGGCAAAGCTCAATGAAGAACGGCATTAATTTTTTTAGTACATGTGTCTCTGGTTATTTAAATTATTAAATTTTAACTTGATTTCAAGAAATATTGGGTAAATGAAAAATAAATATTTTTTTTTTTAACTTTTTCCAGCCCTCCTTCTTTGGACTTCATCCTGCTTATCCCTATCAGTTCCCTCCTAATGAAACACTTGGCGGATTTTTGCAATCCCAATGAACAATGTATACACAACACCTTGGGTCATTTTATTTAGAGAATTAACATTGTTCTGACAATTTTAAATAATGCAGAATTGCTGCATGCTGCTCAGTCTGCCAAAACAAATTGACCAAGCACATTAGAGAAGTCTATGACAAAGTAACCTGTTGAAAAAACTAATTCTGTCAAATTCTATTCATTTTTCCTTCAGTGATGCCTTTTTTTTTTTTTTTTTGAGATGGAGTCTCGCTCTGTCGCCCAGGCTGGAGTGCAGTGGTGAGATCTCCGCGCACTGCAACTTTTGTCTCCCGTGTTCAAGCAATTCTCCTACCTCAGCCTCCAGAGTAGCTGGGGCTGCAGGTGCATGCCACCATGCCCAGCTAACTTTTATATTTTTAGGAGAGACAGGACTTCACCATGTTGGCCAGAACGGTCTCTATCTCTTGACCTCATGATCCACCCACCTCGGCCCCAAAAAGTGCTGGGATTACAGGTGTGAGCCACTGTATCTGGCCTCAGTGATGTCTTTTTCTGGAATGCAGCTTCTTAGGTTACATGGTTTGCAAAAGTAAATTTGGCCTTAGGAAGACAACCAATGTAATACATTTTTATGACTATAAATATGTGTCTATGCATAATTTTAGCAGACATCAAAGGAAACATTGTTTTCAAATTGATGCAAAGGCAATATTCCTTCTTGTTTTTACTGTTTGTAAGTTCATTCCTTCTTTTTATACTTGTGATCTTGTAGGCTGTCAGTTAATATAACATGATTATATTTGAATTTTTTTTTAATTGTAGTGATAAAGGGGGGAAGTAACCACAAGTGACTTTAATTTTTAATAGAAAATAAAAAATGTGAAAAGCAAACAATAGTAAATAAGTAATTTTATCTTTCATTAAAGAAATAGTTCATATAAGCATTATATAAGATAATTACATTTTTATATGCTTGTGGACAACTCATTAAAAGAGAATTATGTACAAATTCAGGTTATTTCCAGGGGCCAGACGTGAGTTGTTTCATGCTTCTAACTCCCCAGAAAGCAATGCAAATGGAGAAAACAATCTGAAGAAAAAAACACAAAGAGAAAAAAAAAGTTAGAAGTGAATCAATACTATCGCTCAACTGAATTAAAAATATTTCCCTAGAGGAAAATGAACATGGATATTTTAGGCAGTCAAGTTATTTAAATTAAATCTAGCAATTGCTCACTGATAGAACTTAGCCAATTTTACTTAAAACAGGGTTTGTGAAGATAGGAGCTGGAGTTAAAAAGTTTTATTTCTGTGGCTTGTTTCTTATACTCACAAATCTGGGTCATTTCAAGGAATAGGGCTAGATAAGTTAGATATTCAAATATTTCTTCTGACATTTGGAGATTCAGCATGGTGTATGTATTATATTAAATGATCTAATTGCTTACATAGGTTAAGAAACCTTTGGAATAGGAGAAATAAAAACATTGTTAAAGAATCCCTCCAAGGCAGTATGATCTAGCTTACTATGAATTTTATCCAATGTGAATTAAATTCTAAACACTGCTGATGATTTACCACCTTAGTCATTTGATTTTATCACGTGTAAAAATGTAACTGAATATTTATTTCACACTGAAGACTTAACTAAATCATATTAAGCAGCCTCAAAGTTCATTGAGTTTGTTCAATCCAGGCACTGGTCATGGTCTTTGCACCATCAGATTTCCCAAAAGCAAACCCTTCCCTTTGCTCTTACCTAGGTACTGATAATTAAAACTATAGGATTGCTTTCCTGATCACCATTTTAGGTGGTTGGGTACTGGAATGACGATGAAAGAAAACAATGCCAAAACAACCAGAGTTATTGGGATAGCTGTGCAGCAGTTTCTCTACATTTTTTCATATATGTGTGTACTTCCCCTCCATACTATTAAAATAGGACCAGATGCCTCGCCCCAAGAAGAATATCACTATACCTGGAAGATTCACTGAAATATACAAAGAGAGAACATTTAAGTAAGAAGATAAAGGCATGGGAGCATTCTGGGGTGGGGAACTCTGGTGAAGTCAAGACTGTTAACTAACGACAGCTGTTAATTCACAGAAACTACCTTCAACTGTGCTGATTTTGCTATTAAAGCATGAATGAGGAACAAAACACTGCCAACAAGCAAAATACAACCAAGCAAAACAACAACAACAACAACAGCAATCCTCCCAAACAAGGATGTTTAGATTTATGAGTGGGTTGTTCAGTTTCATATGAACCTCCTGGATCTTTCTAGAGAACCATCATCCTTCACATTAGCCAGTTTGATGGACTTCTTCGAATTCATGCCTTCCTTTTAGCCTATAACACTCACAATATGAAAAAATATTAAAAATAAAATCAGCAGTTTTATTGAAGGAGAAGTCAAGAATAATATTAACATTTTGGAGTTGCCTCAGAAGTCAAATACAATGTATTTAAAGGCTGGTTTTGATTTTGTTTCTTTTGACTGTAATTCAAGAGAAATGACCTCATGGGATTTCTTCTGATGGTGCCAGGTAAAATAATATTGTGCTGGGGGGAGTATTTGTTAAAACTCTTAGACTTGTGCCATGAGTTTCATTTGTCCATGAAAATGGGTTAATGCTGAGAGGGGCGCTGAGAAGATAGCTTTTCAACTGAGACAGAGATGATAAATCTATAATATCAGAGTAAATAATTTACTTTAGATCCAGAATATTCAACAAGCAACTAATAGATACCTTGTGTTGTGCGGGGTGGTGGAACTGAAACTATATTTGGCACTCTAAGTCTTTATTGGTTTTGAATCTGGTGTCTGCAGTCACAAGGATGATCTCCCTGAGGGAAGGCTGAGGAGAATTACTTCAGTGAAACCTCAAAAGTTGTATATAAAGTTTTTGGAGTATTCTCATAAATCTCATACTTCTCCTCTTTTCCATTCTCAATTCCCCTAGACTATTCATACTTTCATCTCGACTCCCAATACTGTTAAACATTTTTACCTAAAGAGGAAGTGGAAAAGATTGCATGTGTAGTTATGCCTTGTTATTAATCCACCACTTTCCACTAAATCTTTCCACCTTTGAAACTCTGATTCATATCCTTTATCCTGTAGGACCTACCTCTAAGTAAATCACAAAAATCTTCCCATTTCCAATTATCTGAAATGCTTTTAAATTCCTACCAAAATCTGCGGTTCGCAGTCTTATTTTGTTTTTTTGTTTGCTTGCTTGTTTCAGGCTCCTGTGTGTTATCCCTTCAAAGAGATGTACAATTGGTTAAGGCTAGGTCTCAGGATCAGATTATACTAATGTGCAATGGAGACCTTCGCTTAGGCCGGCATTGTCCTACATGCCTTTATTAGATTATGTCATCTAATTCTCATGACAAACTTTGGAGTACTGGTATCCAATTTGGCAATGAGACGGTGGGAACTCAAAATTCATGTGGTTTTACCAGGGAATCACAAAACTACTAAACATCAGAGCTAGAATAAAGTTTTACATTTATCTAGTAACCCCAATAAAATCTAACTGCAAAACCTGGGAAACCATTTCAAAGAATATGAACATCTATAGTGAATTAATTTCCTTTTCTGTAGTCATCACCTAGATTTTCCTAGTTATTTTTTTTCTTGTGCCAGTAACTGCTAGGCTTCTGAGACCTTTTCACAATCAATATTTTAAGAACAAATTTGGAATTTTTATATATAATAAAATCCAGATTGGCAAAGGATCATAGAAATAAAATAAAATCAATGTGTCCTGCTAAAAATATGTGACTCTGAAATACCATTCCATTAGAAAATATTTCAGTAGAAGAAAACAGAGTTAATTTTATATTTTAGAATATATGTGTTTGTATATAAATATTATATACAATGTATAATAGATTCAAATACATATTGCACATATAAATTTAAGTCAGAAAATTATTTAACATAGAGTCAATATAACCACCTGATTACTGTAGTCACCCCACTTACATTTTTCCTTTTCCAACTGTTCTCTTGATTTTTGTATTAAGCCATTTATTTTAGGTCTCCTTAGTTGATTAGATTAAATATGTTACTTTACTTGATAGTTCACTAACACATTTCTCAAATATTTGTTAAATAAAGACAGAATTCCTACTTAGGCTAGTGGAAAAATAGATGAAAACTGTAGACTTTTTAGTTTGCAATATTTGTCTCTAATCTACAGATATGATGTTTCCGGCTACACACAAACTCAATGCACACTTATTTTATCCCAGTTCTAGGCAAGTCCCATGATTTTAACAGATGGATTCTAAACACAAAGCAGAGGAAGTTCATTCTTAGTGTCAAGCCCTCCTTGTGCTAACACATCATTAGTGGTCCTTGTCTTCAGGCTATTTCCTTGACTTCCCAGGAACCTCAACTCTGATGCCTGAACTTTGGCCTGTACAGATGCTGTCACGTTTCCACCAGGCCTTTCCAAAATGTTCATCAATTGGCTGGTGGCTAAACTGTCAGTAATCCATATTAAAATCCTAATGGAGACTGGTGTTTTATTCTGCTGCTCCTCTCAGGTGTGTGTGAGTGTGTGTGTGTGTGTGTGTGTGTGTGTGTGTGTGTGTGTTGCTTTTGTTTTAAGAGACAAGGTCTTGTCCAAACTGGACTTGAACTCCTCGGCTCAAGCACTCCTCCCATCTCATCCTCCCCAGTTGGGCCTATAGGGACGTACCCTCTCATCCAGGTTTATGTCTGTGTTTTAAGAGGCCTTATTCAAATGGCTCTAATGATGAGCAAATCAAGCATCTAATCTTAAAGGAGAGAGAATAGTATCAGAAGAGGTATTTGTGTGCTTGTTGCATGCTCTCAAATTGCAAACCTTCAAATTACAAAGAAATCTGGTGGATTTGACTTACACCTATGTACATATCTGTCTCTTCTGGTTTCAATCCACTTACTATATTTATCAATAAGCAACCAGAAGACAGAAAAAACAAACAAACAAACAAAAAAACAAATATCACCTTGTCCAGTGGAAAGTTCCAGTGATAACTATCTAGGAACCTCCCACAGCCTTTGTAGAAGTGATGAAATAAGACTTTTCAAATAATTTAGCCTTTAGATAAGCTTACAAGTAAAATGAAAGCTTTAATGTACTTGAATAATTATTCACAAGAGAAATAAAATCTCTGAAATTGCTAAAATTTTTTGTCTCCCAGACATGTATTTATTGTCACAAAGATTAAAATAGAAAACATTCACTGATATATAGCTTATTTAATTTTATGTGTATTGCCAGCAGTGGTGTGACTATGTATATATCCCTGAATGACTAATAGGATGAATAAACATGTTAAATGAGCTAAGCCATTTTGCTGAATGATGAAGTCACTTACTCTACTTTGTCAAGGAAGAAATTTGAGTTATTTTAAGTATAAAAGTGACAGACTTAGTCACTTTACAACAAATTGAAAGGTTATTACTATTTAGTCAATAACATGTTTTTAGTCAAATATAGGTTTATATACTTATTTCCTAAAATTTCCCTAAATTTTTTTAAAAATTAGAATATTAGAATCACTATTTTGTATTCTAAACAAATGTATGCACTGGCCCTAAATAGAAGACTACATTTTTCTGAAAAATTATTTCTGTAATATCAGTGAGGTTTATAAAATGCCAGTTAACTAGCTGGGCGTGGTGACTCACACCTGTAATCCCAGCACTTTGGGAGGCCGAGGCGGGCGGATCACAAGGTCAGGAGATCGACATCATCCTGGCTAACCCAGTGAAACCCCATCTCTACCGAAAACACAAAAAATTAGCCAAGTGTGGTGGCAGGCGCCTATAGTCCCAGCTACTCGAGAGGCTGAGGCAGGAGGATGGCTTGAATCCAGGAGGCGAAGCTTGCAGTGAGCCCAAATCGTGCCACTGCACTCCAGCCAGCCTGGGTGACAGAGCAAGACTCTGTCTCAAAAAAAAAAAAAAAAAAAAAAAAAAGAAAAAAGAAAATGCCAGTTAACTATTTAAGAGAACTATAACAATCGCAACAGTAAGAATTGATTTAAAGGAAACACATTAAATATGCAGCAAGTTTTTCCTAAATTATTTAAAGAAAACTAAAATTAACCCTGTGTTAAATATACTTTTTAACGCAATGTTTTTTTTTTTTTTTTTTTTTTTTTGAGATGATCATTGTCTGCTGTACAGATAAGAGCCCAAAAAGGGATCAAACCTGGATTGCACCAAAATATCTCTATTTCCTTTGAGCGCAAGAGGACAAGTAAGCACAATGGAACTAGAATAGAAATTAGGGCCAAATGTGCTGTAGCTCTTTATGAACTGGAAACATCAGAAATATATTAGATAATTACAGATTTTTTTTCTAGAAAAAATTTGTGAAACCCAGTTTCACAAATGCCAACTTATAAGAAATTGAGAATTGTTGACTTTAGCTTTGAAAATATTCTATATATTATCAAAATATTTATTCATATTCAGAAAAAGGCAAAGAAAATGTTAGAAAAATAATTTCCGAATACTGCATCTATTACTTGGAAGTCTTGCATTATCCCATTGTGCTTATTTCTATACCCCATTCAAGAGAGAACATAATCACAGCTATGTTTAATATGAGACCTTTTAATGTTTTTTCCTATCTAAATTTTAAATCAAACAGTATTACATTAGTTTATAAATGTATATCACAGTTCTTAGCTGATGATAAACAATGTAAAAAGAAAGTTCATGTGAATGACCATGTGATAATAGCACCTTATTGAAAAGAATATCAATAGTATCAGAAGAGGTATTTGTGTGCTTGTTGCACACCTTATTGAAAAGAATATCATTCAATCAATAAATATCTACTGTTATTAATTTTCAAACAGGAGAAAATACTAAACATAACACAATCAAGTTTTAAAAAGATAAATACAAAATACACACTAAGACAGAGTTTTCACTGCTTCAGCTGAACTCCGAAAATGGAAACAGCAGATTTTACTATTCAATGGGGACAAAAGACACTTGCAATTAGAGTAACAGAAAGTACTAGCTCAATTTACACAGCAAATGCAGAATCTTTAATTTCAACCATTATTTCAGTTCCCTAATTATATACAATTATTTACTCACTTCTAAAGGTCTAAACTGCCTAAGAAAGTGTGCATCCTTTTGGACAATACTATGGAAGAGAAGCCTATTGTTCATCCGGACCACATTTAAACTATCATGATAACATTTGAAAACCATAAATATTAGTCAAAAGATTAGAGATCACTTAGAGGTCTCCAAAGCCTAGCCATAAGTCAGAGAATATACTTTAATACAGTTAGCATAAATTAGCTACTGTACATGTAAACCCATCTGGTTAAAATTGTACAAACCATAGTTAGCATAAAGTGAAAATAGATGCTACATTTCTCAAAAACATTTGTGAATTTTTCATCTTTGATTTGGAAGCTATGAATAAAGTGTTTTTATGAGATAGATGGCCTTAAAAATTACAATATTACCAACCCTTGTTCTAAGAGAATGACATTCCAATAATGTGGATTCTTAAATTGTCTTTGAATAACTACTCGATTCTTGCCTTTCCTTATAAACACTGATACACTTCTATTTACATTGTTTTCCTGGAGAATTTCTAAATATTTTGATACACATACTCTTGATGTTCTGACCCAACTTCTCTATTTTCTCCAGCTTAGATTATTATATTTTTAGTTTGAGTTTGTCAAAAGGTCAGGTATATAGACACTAGCATAATGTGAAAATAGGCCAGGCGCAGTGGCTCAAGCCTGTAATCCCAGCACTTTGGGAGGCCAAGGCGGGCAGATCACGAGGTCAGGAGATCGAGACCAATCTGGCTAACACGGTGAAACCCTGTCTCTATTAAAAATACAAAAAATTAGCCAGGCATGGTGGCAGGCACCTGTAGTCCCAGCTACTCGGGGGACTGAGGCAGGAGAATGGCATGAATCCGGGAGGCAGAGCTGGCAGTGAGCTGAGATCACGCCACTGCACTCCAGCCTGGGAGACAGTGTGATACTCTGTCTCAAAAAAATAAAGTTAAATAAATAAATAAACAAATAAAAGTGAAAATAGATTTACCACAACTAACACGCAGAGAAAACTTAGAGACAACCATACTTGATTATGTCTGTGATTTATAAATCATGAATCACAAATTATGTCTGTGATATAAATCATTAATATATTCATGGGGTGTCCAGAAGATGTGCCTTGTTTACACTGAAGCTTGAATTTGTGTTTTTCTAATCATCCAAGTTCTTAATGCTAGGGAAGAGTGACGTTTTGGACTTTTTCTTAAACACTACAGGGGAGAAACAGTAAGGATACACAGAGAGAGGATTGCAATAAGGTCAAATTAATAAAGGACCAAATATCATTTGTGAGAAGAAACGTTTGGAAGAACACTGACCATCATGTTGGCAAAAGTATCTTAGTAAAGGTGTACTTTAGAGAAATAATCTTTTTCCACCAATAATCTTCCCCTGGTGCTCACCATGGAACCTCATATTTTTTACTCTTTACAGATGTGAGAAGAATTTTTTTTAAAAAAAATCAGGGCTATAAAAAACTTTTAAGAATGATCTGTTTTAGTTTTTATAAAGTTGGGAATAAAACAAGGGCAGAAAAATAACAAGGCATCTGATGAACATTATACCTAGCTTGACTCTCTGTTGAGACTTTTTACTCATTAAAATTAGTGATGGGCAAACCATTCAAAATATCCTGACCCCATGCTCTGAAAACTATGACAGCACTATTTTTTGAAGTATAAGATAGTTCTGTGAATCTAAAAATTCTTTCATTAACTTTCTTATTTTACTCTTACATTTCTGTAAATAAGTTCTAGCTGCAACTACAAACAATTTCATTTAATATTTCTGCGTGTGCCTAACATTGGCACAAAATTGTTTGCCTCCTATCCAGCATGTTTTAAAACAGAAGATTTTTGAATAAGCTGTTGCTGGATTCATCATAGTCCTTAAGTGTCCTAACAGAACTCTCTTGAATGATGAGAAACACGGCATTTAATCTAAATTCAAAGTACTACACCTTTCTAATACCTTTTACCACCGACCGCTAAAATTTAAAGCATTTACATTTTAAAACCAGAGGTTTGTTTCCATAAAAAATTATCAAGAAAATAATTCAGTCCTAATCTTTTACCAAAAGGTCATTTTTGTGCTAAATGACTGGCGGTGTCGCCCATTTCCTCCCCAATCCTCTTACCACAGCACACCGATTTTCAGTGTATTCCAAAGAGCAAAACATACTTCTGGCATTTCTCTGACATAAATAAAGAGTCTAAGGCATCCCACATGGCTAACAGGTTTCAATACTTGACGTACAAAAACTTCAATCTGGAAGAGCATGTGTTTACAAATGCGGAATAACATTCAATACAGCTTATCCAGGATTTTTAGTGTGCTGTTAAACAAATTATTTGACTTTATCTACTATGTAGGAAACGAAAAAATTCTCTTAAAAATGAGTTCATTTTTAGGGAAAACATGCCATGTTTACAGAAATCATAGTGATGTCTGGTTTTAAAAATAAGACAGCCTATCTTGAAAAGATATGTTTTGAAAAGATCCTTTCGTATTGTTTTTGTTTATGTCAAAGGGATGATTAGAGCCCCAGTAAATGGGAACCTCCCAGCACAGGCTAATAGAAGGCCAGCAACCCACATATGGCTTGCAGCTTGGGGGATTTCTCTCAGTGTTCTGCCAGAGATGGGACTGCCCAAATGGTTTCTCGCCTAAGTCTGAAGTCATAAACTACAGGACCAGCCATTCCAGAACTGGACCCAAGGGTATACAGAGTCTTGACTGGTGGGAAACAATGACTGCTTCCTAAGGAAGCCACAGCTGCTTTCCTGAGAGACACCTCAGAAGCCTGAATTTTCCCTTACTTTCCATTTTTGACTACCTGTTCTGGCAACAGTTCCAACAAAGGGAGAGGCAGGCAACAGGCACCCAGCTGTTTTCAATAAGACTTGGCAACCTAAGTACTGATGACATAAACACTACAAACATTCAAAGAACATATTTTCTCCTTTCTAGTCATAAAAAAAGGTGTGAGCCGGTATCAACACCTCACATCTCTTTTACTCCAAATAATGATGATGACGATATGATGATAATAATAATTTTATTATTAAAACAAAGATAAAATCATATCAGTTGCTGGGAAGAAGCTCAAATGATACAGAGTATTGGAAAGATGTGAAATCTCCACATTTCAGGGACAATAATTTTTCTTTTTCCTTATAAAATAAGATTAAAATGTGCACTTAATTTGATTGATTTCTCATTTTTTCCCATGACCCAGGCCAAAAACAATCATATATTGCATTATCCATTTGCATTACAACACATTTTCTTTTTCATTTTCATATATTCAAAAATATAATTTAACAAGGTTAATATATGCTGCAATCTCCAGGTAAGTATATCAATGAAATAGTAATAAGATCCTCTGCTAATATTAATCTAGAAGATGTTGATTTACATTTTAAGTCAGATGGATGGAATTTCCTGGCTTTTAAAAAATATGTATTCACTTTCTGGATTTGATATTTGGAAACTGAAATTTTAAATGACTCATTCATGCTTATAGGTAGCAAATTCAAGGTATTTTAAAAAATGATTTCTATATTTGACATATTAGAATATGAATTTACTTGGTCGGGAGATCAAGACCATCCTGGCTAACATGGTGAAACCCCGTCTCTACTAAAAAAATACAAAAAACTAGCCGGGCGACCTGGCGGGCGCCTGTAGTCCCAGCTACTCGGGAGGCTGAGGCAGGAGAATGGCGTAAACCCGGGAGGCGGAGCTTGCAGTGAGCTGAGATCCGGCCACTGCACTCCAGCCCGGGCGACAGAGCGAGACTCCGTCTCAAAAAAAAAAAAAAAAAAAAGAAATGAATTGGAGCTTCAGTAATCTATATTACCAGGTAACTGTTTAATTTCTTGTATAACGGAGTGGTATTCCTATAACAGAGAACAGAATTGCATTTAATTTTCTGTCCTAAGATTCTTATTATTTTTATCCCAATAATTCAGAAAAAAAAAATACTTGGGTAGGCCACTTCTCCTTAATATATCTACTGTTTCTGTGATAATTTTCTTTCCTCCAAGATGGTAGAACATATTATTTGATCTGAGTTTTAAATTAGACCCTTTCAAATAAAAATGACTACTGACTAAAAGCAGCAGAGAAAATATTTTTCAAGTTGTTTATGAAAACCAGCTTTGGATAAAGTGATATTGTTAATTCAAAAACTTAAATCTATTTTACAGAAAATGAAAGTGCCATTAGTAAATTAGTGAATAGACTAAGGATGATATACTGCATACACATTGCAATTACTGTAACTTGGGACATAAAGGGACTGGTAAAATGAAAGAAATAAAACTCTGCAGAAGGAATAAGCAGAGTAGGTTGTCCCAGTTCAACACAAATTATTTTGCCTCAAGAGGTCAATTTGATTTTGCTTCTGTATTTATAAAATGAGAAGAATAGCTTCCCTGATTTTTCACAGGATTTTACTAAGTATTGACTTACTTTTTAAATTATAAAGTAATATAAGAATATAAGAGAGACTATTATGCTACTATTCTTGCTTAAAAGACTCAGTACATTAAAAGTGAAAACAGAAAGTGACAGATGAGACAAATTATAAGCAGATTTTGGAACATGAGAGATTTTAGTCAGCTCTTTCTCATTGGTGGTCATAAGTTAAAATGATACCTTTAAAGCTGTGGCTATATGATAATTGCTGGGAAAATATAATTCTACAAAGTGACATAAGATTTTAGTGAGTAACTATTACAATTGTGGATTGATCATTTGTTTGAAGTATTTCTATTATGGACCCTGTCCTTTTACAACATGGCGTTCCATGTGTTTTTGAGTTTTTATACCAGCCTTTTGAAACACATTTTGGTGTCTTAATATCATTTTTATTTTAATTCCTTACTTATGACAAAATATGGAATAATTTCTAAATATCCTCCCACTCACTATTACCAAACTACTATTTTGTTCTTTCATATTACATTAAATTCCCTACTCATATATAAAACTATGTCTAAAATAATTATTTTCACACAGATCTTTTTCTGGGGGATCCTGAGCAACACAATGGAAATATATGCATAAACCTTTTCTACAATAAACTGACAATCTTTTAGTTACAGTGTTTTCTTGAAATATTTTTTGACAAATGTAAAAATAATAGCATTCAACAAAGCTGAGTCAATTTTGAGTGGAACCACAATAATGCCATGATACATTTTTGGACTAGCAAATTGAGAACAGAACTGCAAAGGAAAGGGCCAAACACAATGGAGGAAGAAAGGTCATGAAAACGCATTGGAGAATTATTGTTCCATACCTTTGCTGTATTGTAAACAATGCTCTGCTGGACAATCGAAACTCTTGAAAACCTATTAAAATGTTCAGTCTAGATTCAATGTAGGAAAACCTAACATATTAGAGTCACAAAATAGTAAACCTTCAAATTTCTCTAAAATAAGTATGTTATTCCATCCATTCACTATCTATTTAGTGTTAGGCATGGAGTACATACACACACACACACACACACATACACACACACAATAGCATGGGACCCACTTCAAAGGTGAATGGTTGCATAAAAAAGAATTACATTGAATCAGTCTCTGTTAGGTTGTATTAATTCACAAGTATTTATCTCAATCTTTTTTCATGCCAGGCATTTCACTGTTGGCAGAGATGTTACTGGTGAGTACTATGGCCTTGAGTTTTTCATGAACATATATTAGATTTGTACAGACTTTATTTCTAAATCTTCAGGTAGAATTATCTTTATAATGTTGTCATTCAATGAAAAAGCAAAATATTTTACTAAAATGAGATCAATCCCAGGACTATATTACATTTTCCACTGACTTAGCTTACTTGTAAAATGAATCATATCCAGCACAGCTATCTTAACAGGGTTCTTATAAGAGTAAGCGATGAATCATCCTCATTTAGCAGGTAGAGTATTCCCTGAAGTAACCATGATTCAGTGCTTTGAGTAGCATTTTGGGCAAAAAAAAAGAAGTCAATTTTAATCACAGTTCCACTTTAGGGAAGTTACTTAACCCTGCTATGCCTCAGTATCTTCAGCTGAAAAAGAAAATCTTACAAAGTTGTTGTAATGTTTAATTTAAATAAGGTACATGAAAACTTACTACAGACTTTAATACGTGCAAACACTCAACAAACATCAGCAGTTTCAGTTGATTATATTGTGCTATTATTGTCAGTATTGATATTAGATCAGCATTTACAGCAATGTTTTCCAAACTTCACATTGAAAATATGTCATAGAAGTTCTTCCTCTTGTTGGATTTAACTTATTTTGTTCAATTATTATTGATATGAGACACATATAAATAGATCTTTTAAAAAATTCATGAGATAAAACAAGTATAAATAAAAATTTTAATATTTATTTTTTTCTATCTCAATGGATTCTCTTACCTATCACTTTTGAAAACCACAATCAAAAGTATAAAGAAGTCTTCAACATTCTAAAGTTTGATATGCTAGGAAAAACACTGGCTGAGCACCACGAAACATGGATTCTCATCCTTCGAGTCACGAATAGCTGAATTGTTTTATTTTCTCAGGACAATCAGTTTGTTTGTTCAATGAGAAAGTAGAAATAGAAAATCTCCAAGATCTATTATCAGTTCTATTATGTGAAAAAAAATAATAAAAATGACCAACACAATATTAAAAAAATATAAATTTCCCAGGATTGCTTCCAGGCAAATTTAAATTTATAATAAAAAGGATACATCAGAAATACTTCTCCTTGTCCCAATTTTTTTACACAATAATGTAATTAAATGAAAAAAAAAAAAGACCTGAAAAATCCTTTTATAAAAGCATCCTCCACACATTTAAGTATGCATAGAGAATGGCAAAGAATGGAAGAGATAGATTCCAAAATCATCAATTCCTAGATATCAAGATTCCTGATCACCTCAATGGAGATAAGTTAGCTTCCTGGCACTCCGCTTCCCAAAATTTTACAAAGATAGGATATATAAAAGTCATCTCTGAAAAATAACTTAGTGGATATTGCCAAAGGGATAGTAGATAAAGCATCAGCAGTAGCAATAACTCTTATGAAAATTTTGCAAATGCAAGAACTCAAATAAAAACATGTAAAATGAACAATTTTAATGGTTACTGGTAAATAATGGAGTACTTCAAGGACAACAGAAATTTCACAGGGGAAATATTTTGCTTGTTGTGTTTATAGTTCAAGAAACATAAACTGGCCATTAATGTATATATCCAGTTACAAAATTAAACCTTTAAAATGTTTAGTTTTTACATGATCCATAATTTGTTGCTGTTTATTTCTCTCTTCAATGAGAGATAAAGGAGAGAGAAAGATGAGAGGAAGAAATCACTAGAATTTCTAAAAGTAATTATGCTATGAAAAATCTGTAAAAACAAATCCACGGAAAATTTGTAACCAATATTAAATATTGAATAAGAGAAAAATTATACTTTGGGACACTATGAATTTTCAGAAAGTGTCTTTGTAGCTGAAAATGTGTTTATGATTATATCAAAGGTATATTTTATGGATTCTGGAGAAATGTGTTAATAATTCTCATGACTAAGTAAAGGCAACAGAAACCTCTTTGGTTAGCTTCCGAAGTTAGTACATGCAGCAAAAGTTATGCACAGTTAAAATTACCCTAGATAATCCCTTCAATAACCTCTAAAGTATAATACACATGGTTTTGTATATACAAACGCTTTATGACAATTTTCTCACACCCTCAAATTTGAGAACCATTGTGCAAGGCTGAGGAAAGTAACCAAAGGAAAGTCTATATATAGGTTTCTCACAACTCAAACCAATCCTACCTTTGGGTCAAGGGGAAAAGAGCAGAGGAAAAGGTATGGATGAGGAGCTCTAACATGTTTCTACTTATCTGTAGGGCTTGCTACTTTTTATTTTTAATATTGAACCTTATTACTCCAATATATTTTTAAAGGATGTGGTTGCTTTTGTGATGGTCAAAAAAAGAGTGGAATACACCTTGCAATTGGTGGTAAGTTCCAAATCCTGATAGTAGCTTAAATCCACAAATGATGTCATTCTACTTTACCTTAATACACAGAAGAATATTTAGTTTGGCTTCTTGGACATAAAAAGCTTATTTTAAAGTAATGCTTTAACTGTCCACATCTTTTTGTATCTCTTGTTATTTCTGACTGCATCTTCGACAGCAGTGATCCTATAAGAAGCTATGCAGACAGAAGTTTTATTTCAAACTTTCAAATGAATGAGTCCAATATAAATTCTGTCACAACAAATGTAATATATCAAGACCTTCTGTTATAAGTAGAGTAAGCTAATTTTAAATCGAAAACTAGCTTTTTCCTTCCCCAATGATGATCCTCTGCAATAAATCAGCCCAACACAGAGTATTTACTACAAGGGTTCTCCTTGTTATGAAGCAAGACTCATAGAGAACCTCACACAATCCTGAAATGAGAAGACTGTTGTGGCCCTTGGCGATTTCACAAGGAGGAATATTAACTAAATTCATTATAATTGGCTAAATTTCTCTACAATTTGATCAAAGAAAGCACATGCATTTAGAAATTTTATTTTTCTTTTTTTCCTCTCTCTTTTTTTTTTTTTTTTTTTTTTTTTTTTTTACTGTGATGAAGTGAGTTACTAGGTCCCCAAAGATCTGAAGACTCAACACAGCTTGAGTTGTACACCAGAATTCTCCCCCATGAGTTTGGCGGCTGGGTCAGTAGGAATGATATTAGTACATTTAATTTTCAAAACACATACAGTGGAACAGATGTGTTTTATAGAGACTGCAAAATGAAGGGGTCTGCATAACGTTTTGGTACTAGATGGTTAGAGATCACTGTATGAATCTAATTCCTGCTGATAATCATAACTTGTCTTTGTGAAAACTAGTTTATAGTATTTGTATATAACACTATGGAGAATATCAAAGCTACCAAGATTTGAAACAGTGCAGCAGGAGCTCCAAGACTTTATGTAAATTAACCCCACAACATGGAACACATTAACTTGAGGGTTTTAGGAATCTGGAACTCAGAATGCCTAGGATGTGGGCTTAATTGAAATGCAGTATTATGACAATCAGTTTTTCTCTAGAGACAGGATTTTTTAAGGTGCATGCAAATGTATAATTGAGCATTGACATATTACATCATGGTGATACATTTTAAACAACCCATATCTGCTTCACAGTATTTATTTCACTGAAATACCCCTGGTCATTCAAAGATTCCTCCTTTAGCAGCAAGCCATCTGAATAAATGAACAGTACACTGAGGTGAGCCAGTCAACTCTCAGATGGGACCAGACCTCAAAGGCTCACACATACACAAAGCACTTCTTCTGGAAAAAATGTTTCTGGGTTTTCAACATAAATCAGGGTCAACACATAATACAATCATACTCCAGTGTATTTAAAAGCTGGAAAACAGTCTAACTAGGACTGTGATGCTTTTAGCAAACCTTCAGGCCAAACAGCAATCAGAAAGAGAATTCATGGCTTTAGCCTTGTGATCAAACCCTGTCTCTGTTCTTGTCCATGGAGGGGTTGCCTGCTTTCCTGGGGAATTGTTAAATGGGCATTAGAAAACTACACTTTCTGCACTGCTATAATTTTATAGGGCTCCTTTTTCTATTTTCTTTTTTTCTGTATACTGTAGACACAAATGAACATAGTGGTAATAATAAAATCCAAGAGCCTTGATTTTCACACCATAACAGTTAATTTATGAAACTTTCATGGTCAAAGAATAAGCCAAATCTTTCTATTGGAATTCTATATGCATCACGCATTTATAGTAGTAATGAAAAGATTAAAGAATAATGATGAAAAATAATAAAGCGTCACTGAAATTCAATATAATAACAAAACCCTTTGGTCCAATTGCATACTGAATTCAAGTATATGTCAAAAAAATCAAGTGTTTTTTTAGATATAAAATATAAAGTATGAAACTAAAAATTACTTATTGCATGGGAGATTTAAGAACTCTAGGATTAGTAGATCAACATATATCAATTGAGCATGCATTATGATCCTATGTAAGTGCAAGAACCAAAGTGACAGAAAAAGTGTGTGTGTACATGCATATATGCCCAATCCCTCTGACAATGTTTGGCAATGTGAAATATAGATGTACATATCTCATACCCTCAAAGGGGCTGGGACTTCCGTAAAGTGTCCTAATTCACAGACACAAAATTCTCTTTTACTATAAATAAATGCACCATTTGAAAACCTAATATATAACTTACCTTAAAAGAAAAGAAATACTAGAGTCTATGGAAAACGAGAAGGTGAGGAAGGAAATACAGTTGAAGTTGAGATGTTGCAACTGAGCCATGAAATGTGATCTCGAATCTTTGAGGGCTGTGGTAGCTGGAAATGATAATCTAATAAATGATGTCCAATACGTGAAAAAGTATAAGAAAAATAACCACTGGCCCAGAAAAGTGGCAAGGAAGCTTTTAGTTGGCCTTATGATATAGATAGAGAAATTGAAAAAGCCAAATATTTCCACAGTCTGGTGTGTTTCAGATATCTAAAGCTGAGAAATTAACATAAAACTGTGTCTGTCATATGAAATTGTTGGAACCCCCAAAGAAAGAAATGTTAAACACCATAAAGATGCTCCCATATCCCAAGGAACATGGGAAGCCCAGGGAGATTGACAGTCTCAACTGAGGATGAGTTCACAATAAAAATTTAAATGTATGAACACATACATACTCTCTCTCTCTATGTGTGTGTCTCTCTCTCCCTCTCTCTCTCTCACACACACACCTAAGACAAACAAAGATATCTTGAGAGGGACTTTAATATGTGCAAGAATTGGAGAATTTACACCACAAATACAAAAAGTAATGAAGAAGCAGAAAAGATATTATAAAGTAAAATGTTTTAAGTTTAAAGGGATTAAAAATAGAAATGATGAGAAACAAGTAAGGGACTAAAAACTAAATAGCAGGTAAATTTAAACATATATCAAATAGAAACATCTTAAATTAAAATACAGTTATTGAAATTAAAATTCCAATGAACTGACAAATAAAACTAATCACACTTGGAAGAAAATAAAATTAGTAAGCTACAAGATGAAAATAAATACTTGGAGATATAGAAGTTAAAATTCAAAATACAATGTATCTAATTGAAATTCAAGAAAGTGAACGAGAAGAATAGTGGAGCGGGAATAACAATATAAGGCAAAATAGAATTACTAAATGGCACACTGTTAAATAATTAATTGTTCACCATAATTTATGAGAAAAATTATTAATTATTTATGTAACTTTATTTTAGGTTTAGAGGTACATGTGAAGGATTGCTATGTAGGTAAACTGTGGGTCCTGGGGGTTTGGTGCCATTAAATAAAACTAAATGACAATGAATATACTGCATGTCAAAATTGAGGGATATCTAAATTGTAAAATTGTAGAAAAAATTATTAAATTTATCAATAAGAAAAAAGACATAAATGGTGGTATCAATTAAATGCTGTAGATGATAAAAATGAAAATGAAGTTTCACATTCCAATGTGGATAAATTTCAAGAACAAATTTGAGTGAAAATGTAACAGTATGGAATTATTTATGTAATTTTTTAAAAGCAGAAGTCTGTTGTATATTAATGATATATAGTGAATAGAGCTACATCTTCCTTCAGAGGAATGAGAGACATTAATACTATATTGACTACGGGTGTGTGTGTGTGCGTGTGTGTGTGTGTGTGTGTATTTTGTAAATTTTTGTTTTACTATTTTGGGCCACATATTTCAGTTCTTTTAATGGTTACTCTTTCAACAGTTCCTTCAGTTCTTTAGTGGTTAGTTCACATAGTGATTGCATTGGACAGGAAGGAAAAGAATGTGGTTGAATGGAGTGGGCTTCAAATGTTGAGATTAAAAAATTCATTTCCTTTAAAAAATCTAAAAATATATTAACTCTCTTTAAGCTTGGCTAATGTAAAATTCTGTATATTTTGTTTTATCTTTTCTGTATTTTTGAAAAAAATATAGTTTAAAAATATTTATTAATTTAAAAAAAAAGAGGAGTTCAACAAGACCTGTGAAAGGTCAGGAAAGCTTCAGAATAGAGGTGATACTCCTGCTGGCCTGAGAGACAGATCAGACTTGAGGCGGCGAGAAGAAGGACTAACTCAGTTGAAGCATGGTGCACAGAATCCACAATCAACCTTTTGGTAGAAAAGATTGGCCTGACTCTTTTTCAACATATTTGGAATTAAAAGAAAAATTGAAAGAGAAGTCCATCTATGGGGCTATTCAGTGCCAGACTGAATAATATGAATCCTTATCTTTGAAGGATAATGCCATAATAAAAGTTAAAATATGTAATGTGAATTAAATAGGGGAACAAGTCAGGTAAACCTGTCAGAATCATGTTAGATAAGAGAGAGTATTTTAGCTTCATTCATGTATTGATCAAATTTGTATTAGGTACGTCCATGCACAAATTATCTATACAATATTCATTACCATAAAGGTGAAGATTACAATACTTATTCAGGAAATAATTATTCATAAAGTTACAATTATCAACCAGGCCATTTCTACTCTTATGGGGTTTGAACTAGAGTAGATAATACAGATCTTTGTACAATCACAATGCAGTGTGCTGTGTGCAGCAGGGACATCTAATATAGTCTAGACAATCAAGGAAAGTGTTTGGCAGAATGAAGTGCTGGAGCACAGTAGTTGTTCAATTAACAACTAATTGAATGGATGATTGCATGATTACATTAACTCATATTTAAACTGAGACAAGAAAGATGAAGAGGAGTTTGCTAGCTGAACACAGGAGGAAGAAAAGTTTTGGGGCCAGAAACAACAATTCAAGAAGGAAAAAAGACCATTTGTTTAAAGAAATTAAGAGACATTCTGAGAAGCATAATCCCGAGAAGCATAAGTAAAGAGTAAAGAGGGATGAGGCTTCTATAAGACAACGTAGATAATTGAAGCATTCTCATCCTGGAGCCATGTGATTCGATTTGCTCTTCAGCACCAGGCTGGGGTGTGGAGATTGAAGACTGGCTAAGTGGATGAGAGTACTGTTAGGACACTGTCTCAGTAAGCTGATGATGACAGTGGCCAGAAGGAAAGTAGTATTGGCTGGGGGATGGAGAGAAAAAGATGGATTTAAAGGATTTGGGGGGATTACACCGTGAAAGTGAATGAGTTCTCCAAGGAGTATATACCTAAGAAAATATATCTATGCTCTCCTGAAATGGCTTATTACATGTTTCCTGCACACACTCCTGATCTTTCCTGTTGTACAGCTCCTTTCATACTCACGTCCTCTAATTCTCTTCTCCAATCCCACTTCTTTAAATCCCACCCATCCTTCATAGTGGGCCTCAGTGATACCTTGCTCATGGAATCTTCTATGATGTCCATTCTTTTATTCAATATATAATGTCTGCTTCCTCTAAGTCCTTATAATTTTTGCCTTATTTCTTTTATTGCATTATATACTGACTGCTATAATGGCAATTGAACATCTCATGTGTCCACCTGACTGATTTTTTTTTTTTTTTTTTTTTTTCTGGATATGGAGTCTGGCTCTGTCACACAGGCTGAAGTGCAGTGGCTTGATCTGGGCTCACGGCAACCTTTGCCTCACAGGTTCAAGCGATTCTCCTGCCTCAGCCTCTCAAGTGTCTGGGATTACAGGCACCTGCTACTACCACCGGCTAATTTTATTTTCTTTTTTTTTTTTCTTTTTAGTAGAGACAGAGTTTCACTATGTTTCCCAGACTGATCTCAAACTCTGAGCTCAGGCAATGTGCCTGCCTCAGCCTCCCAAAGTGCTAGGATTACAGGGGTAAGCCATCACGCCCGGCCCTGATATGCTTTAAGGCCTGGAAAAATATCAAATATGAGTTGTTCCTGTTTAAAGTGCTTGGCATACTGTCTTGTGCATGTTAAGGACTCAGTGATAATAATATTCATTCAGAAATAATATCAATCCAGAAGTATTTTATTAATATGAATATATAAATTATCTTATTAGAAAATCAACCTTATTTCAAAACTATTTAAATTTATAACCAATTGTAAAACCAAGCCTAGAATTCGCAAGTGGCTAATAACAATATATGCTACTATTATGATAATAAATAGCATATATTTTCAGGACACAGATCTAAAACTCTGTCCCCTGAAATTAATCTAATTATGTCCACTGAAATTAATCTAATTTTAAATAAAGTAGGTGTTCAAGGATATGTAGGCTGAAAATGATGATGCTATTATCTGTGACGATATTCATAAATCTTATAAAATAATGAAAACCATAAAAACATTCAATAAAGTTGAAAGACTAGGAAAATACAATGAGGATGTCAGAATGATGAATAACTTGGTGTTGTTTTACACCTCCAAGAAAAGAAGGAGAAAGAGGCAAACCATGTAAATATTTTCTGTTGTTGTTTTCTCAATCAGGATGCCTCCTTGGTAGTGGGCCCATAGAAAATGTAGGAGAGTCATTTGGCCCGTTTTGGCTTCTGGATATTGAGGACATGTGTGTCGGATCAGAATTACAGGGTGATTTCCATGAATCTGTTCCAACCCCTCTGGAAGTAAAAGTTCATCTGTCAGTTCCTTGAGCCAGGGCTGAGCTCTTGTTAGTCATCTATCAAAACTTTGGAATCTGGCTGATAATGCTGATAGCTAGAAAGGTGCCTTTTGTGAAATAACAACTTTACCTACATCATAATCACAGAAAGAGAGAAAAAAATGACACGGTTAAACAAGAAATTCCTCCTTGTTTTTCACTTTAAATTCTTTATTTCCCTTGCTGAGACAAAGGGCAACAGTGGTGACTATAGACATAATCCCCTTTCCTCCTAAAAAATTCAAATACAGGGTTTTGATTTCACAGCAGTCAACTCTGATATTTCTTCTGCTTGGTGAAAAGCAGGATATGCTACGTTGCCTTTGTTTGTAGGCACACTGGAAGTTGTAGAATCCCTTTTAAAGAGAAAATGAGCATATGGAAGCTGTTTTTTTGTAAAACTATTGTTCAATTGAATGTTAAACATACCATCCACAAAATTAAATTTAAGCATCTGCTTCCTTCAAGGAATAGCCACTTGCCCTTCCTCTAGAGAAAAATCCAACAAAGGAAACATAATTATTCTTCTTTTGCAGTATCCTTGAACTAGAAGGTAATTGTCAGATATATGTTGTACAATCTCACCAATTTCATAACAATTTCTCTATGTAAAAGGCAAATATTTTTAATATTTATATAGCATTATGTTTTCACTTTCAAATTATTTCAAACTTCACAACAAAACATATAGAGTGTTTACATAATTTTCTTATGATCAGTTATGCAGTTTGGAGAGTAAAACTTTTAATATAATCCTTCAGTTTTCCTTTGAAAGATTTTGGTCTAAAATGTTATTGGAGGAGAAGGCAAGATGTAAGCTTCAAATTAGTCCATGTTGCTACTTTTTAAACACTCTATTAAAGCATTTTGGGAAGAAGAGTTAATATTTCCGAATCCAAAATGTTTTACAAGTTATCTAATAACAGATTTTTTTTGGTCTAGGTATTAGAATCCTGACATTACTCAATAATTGGTGATCAGTGCAATTAATTAGTTCACAGATACCTGAAATGTAGCCTCAACTTTTGACTTTGGAAATCAGAATGAACTTAGAGCCTGATGAACAGCAAAACAAAAAACTCAAAATATTTTGAAAATAAAACGGATAGAAAAAAAAAAAGACAGTAAGTGGGTAGAGCGATTGAGATTTCGTGATCTTTAACTTTTGATCAAATATTCCCTTAAACAAAAACATATTTTTCAACGTTAGTCATCTTGCTTTTTGGCTAGTCGTTAGAAATGGTCCTTAGTTACTAGCAAACATACCTGTATATTTCTTCACAGAGGAAACTGTTATGTCCATTAACCTATCCTCTTCATTTGTTAAATAAATTATTTTCCCCATTTCTTTATAATGAACATTTTCAAACTTACAGACAAATGGAAAGTTTGGCACTACAAATACTTCAACCTCTTTCCATTTTCCACATGTATTTTTCCATACGTGGTTTCCCTATCTATCCTTCTCTCTCTCTCTGTCTCTGTCTCACTCAAAACATGTCTGAATATTTGAAGTTGCAAATACCTAGAAATTTACCCCATATACTTCAGTGTTCATTTTTCAGCAAGGATTTTCCCCAACGTGCTTAACAAAAATATCATCAATGAAATGTAGTTAATGTTAATATAATTATCTAATATGCAGTTCATATAGAATTTTCCAAAATGTCTCAAAATATGCCCCAATGAGTTGTGAATATAGACACATGAGTGTATGTGTGAGTGTGTGTGATTGTGTGTAATGTGTATATACTCAAGAATGAAGCATTTCATGTGGTTAAGTTTTATATTTAATTCAAACACCACTTCAAGATTTTATGTGTAGATAAATCATAACAATTAGAATACAATAATTTCATAATAATTTTAAATTAGTGATCAAAAGGCTATTTAAATAAAATATTGAAATTCTTCAAGACGTACAATAAGAAGTGTTAGAGTAAGTGTTACTTCTGACTTGATCATTATTGCTGTTCAATTTAGTATTAACACTATAGGTTACTAGAAATACCATCATTATTGATATATAAGAGACAACTAGCAGGTACAATTTTTGATAAAATTATAGTTTCAGTGATATTATTGCATTATATTGCAATAATATTGAAATGCTACTTTCTTTATCCTTATAAAAATACAGTTTTCAGAACAAAGTGATTTTCATATAGATATAAGAATGAGCATTTGTTAAAGATTCTATTCAATGAGGAAACTAGGTAAATGCTGTAGCTTTTTAAAAAGAAAATATAAAGAACAGACACATTTATAGAATATTAAAATAAATGTCCAATGAGGGAGAAATATTTTTTCCACAGGGACTGGGGTTAAGGCTAGACAGGGCAGAATTTACATATTTACATATAAGAATTATTGGAGTTATTAAAAACTCCCATAAAATAAGACTCTGATACCTGAAGAAGTCTTGTCTAGCACCTAGACAATGCATAGACTCTGAAGTACATAATTTTTCCTATATCTTTATTAATACCTGCCCCATCCATTTAAAATTTATTATACACTTAATATCGGATAAATATCCTTGTTAAGATATTTGAATTATCTTGATCTATACAACTAATTAATTCTTCACAAAGGTTAAAATAAATGATGAATATGCCAATATCACAAATGTTTTCATCAACAGCTTCATTGGGAAATGTTCCAAAAATAAATACTAGAAACTACCATGGCTGGAGGCTATCAAATAAAAACTTTATTATTTACAATTCTATTATGATGAACCTCTGGCATGTAACATTTATTTATGCGGATGTGTCAGAATTATTATATATGGGTAATAAGAACAAACAGAGACCTAAATTAAATGAAGAAATCAGAGAGCATCTCCCTCTAAGAAGGTATGGTGAGTTTTTCTATGTACAGGTTTCCAGAGTTCTAGAATCAGATTATAAGTAAAAGAAAAAAATATGATTCACAGAGCTACACACTTGTTAGCAACTATATACTCTAGCCAAATCTTTCACCTCTCTTATAGAATGAATATTTGTGTCCACTCTCACAAATTTAGATGTTGAAATCCTAACACCAAACTGATGGTATTAGGAGGAGGTAATTAGGTCATGAGGGTAGAAATCTCATGAATAGGATAAATGTACTTATAGAAAGAGATAAGAGAAAGCTTGCTACACCCACCCCTTTTTCCCTCTGTCCTCTCACTCTCTCTCCCTTTCTCCTCTCATCAATGTGAGGATGCAAGAAGAAGGTCATCACTAGAAACTGGATGTGCTCCCACCTGGGTCTCGGACTTTCCAGCTCCCAGAACCATGAGCAATAAATTTCTGTTGTTTAAGCCATCTCATCTATGGTATCCTATTACAGCACTCAAACTGACTAAGACAAGCTCTGAATGTCTTATATACCTCCCTTATTGCCTCATGTCCCTGAAACTTTCTGTGCTTGAAAAATATTTCCTATTGTTTGAGCACCACTTTCCTTTCCTAACTCAATTAATTAAATGGAGTTGTCCCAAGGAAATATAAAATTATGGTTTGGGCCACGAATAGGAGCAAAGCAATTAGCAAATTTGGCAGTATAGGCAACAAGGTTCAATTATATTTACAAATTGTTAAAAAAAAATTGCTCCATATTGCACATCTAGTGATATTGGCACAATTTCAATTTTCCATTTTTTACTTGTGATAAAAATATGCATATTGATTGCAGAAATTTTGGACAGTAGGAATATTATATATAAAAAATAAATGTCCTAATTCAGAGGTAGAAGACACAGTTTGGGGAGACATCATTAAAATTTGGTATACTACTTTCAGTCTTTTTATCTTTTTTCTGTCTTTCACTTTCTTTTTAAAATTCAGTTCATGTTAAAATTATGCTAAATAAATTGTTTGATATATATTTTTATTTACCATCAGGTGAACATTTTTCCATGTGATTGTATAATCTTCAAAAATAAGATTCTTAACAATTGTGCAGTATTTGACTGCATGAATGCTCACAACTTTTATCCATTCTCCTGAAGTTGCATTCCAAATGCTCCTAAAAATCTGCCTTTATAATTAGATGATGGTAATCTCTGTAAAAACCCTTCAGTTAATCTTTGTATTTTCTTATGATATGTGTTTGTGGTTTTAATTACTATTTCAAAGATTACAAATGTTTTAAATTCCTCAATGTGTTTTGCTCCACATCCCTTTAAAATTATAATTTTAATTATTTCACACAATTATAAAAATTGAAATTCTTCTTCTTGAGAATTCTTCTTGAAGAATTTCAATTTTATAATTGTGTGAAATAATAATTAAAATTATAATTTTAAAGGGATGTGGAGCAAAATACTACCAGAAATATAAATGTATAAAAGTGTACATCTCATTACACTCACATCAATCTTGGCAATATCCTTTTTTAAAACATACATTAATATGAGAGATAAAAAGATAAACTAATATCTTTAACTGAAACTTTTTTATAGCTGTTAATATTATTGAGCTTCTATTATGATTGTTACTCGTGTCAGAATAAAAACTTAGCATATTTATGTGAAAGGTCATTTCTTTCTCATAAGATTAAATAAATATACCTTTGTCTATAAAATATTTAGGAAAGACAAGCCCAGACATAGTAAACACACTTTCTCAATTGTTTAAGAATTGGTTAAACTGATTGATTCAAATTTTTATATTCAGTCTGTGGCTGTTTTTGACATTTTTTTCATAATTCTCTTCTTACCCTGGCAACTCGGCATCTAATCCACTATCTATCTGACACATAGTGTATTTTAAAATAAATATGTATTGAATATATTCTACAATTCTATAAAGAAAAGAGATAAATCAACTTCTATGATGATGTGTGGTTTCTCATTTCATATTTCAGACGCGTAAATGTGGTCAGTTTGTCCTTGCTTTATTTGCCCTAGTCCTGTTCATCACCTTCCCTGAGAAAAACTAGGCTTTCTCACCTTAGATTTTATTGGCTAAAATCTTATCAAACCTGAGCTTGGAGGATTTCCAAAAAGCAGAACTTTGAACTCTATGTTACCTTTTCATGACATCAGATAACAAATGCTGTATTTTAAATATCACTGAACTAGCTTCATATCTAAATCAGACCAATACAACAAGAAAATCATCTATAAGAATAAAACCAGTTTGGTTCTGAATTACAAGAACTCTATGATGTTTAGCCATGTCAGACATGCCCTTAGGAAAGTCAGTTAAGCTTTAAGATGACATTTTTTTTTTTTTCTGACACCAGTTCTGAAAAGGACATTCTGTGTTGATTTCTAGTGAGAAAAAATAGTACATATAAAATCAGTTACAACATAATTTTCTATGGACCCCACATTAACAAATAATCCCTGATTTTCCAGTCTATGACTTAGCATATGGAACCATGCTACATGTTTAAAGAGTAGGAATATGGGGTTAGAATTACTGTTTAGGAAGATATGGAATTTGAGGAACAATATTCTCTCTGAATGAGACCTTTATTATTAACCCTGAAGAAAACAGTCCTGAAGATTGTCAGCTAGCTCATTGACCCACAGCAAATCATTCTGGCACCCAACAGTACATTCAATTACTCTAAAACCTTGATTTCTAATAATATCATGGGGACAACATTGGATCATGATAATTACAGATATAACTCACTATTAAAGTCACTGTCTGAAGATTTTATATTCATGAAAAATAGTCTAGCAGAAAACATCATCATAAAATCAGTAAAAAGAAAATACAGGAAACACATCTCTCAAAGTGAGTATTTCCAACAAAATACCACCTATGAGAGAAAAGAAGGACTCTTAATTATAGTTAGGGAAGAATGTTGCGTTACTTCCTGAGTAATTACTTGAAAAATCCAGAGAAGTTCAAAAATCTCTTCCTTAACTTCATCTTTTTTCCTAGAACCAGTTTACCTCGATTTTTACTGGTTTCTCTTGCTAAACTGAATTAAATTGGACCTACAGGCAACTTTAACTTTGAACTCCTGCATACCAAACAGCAATTTAACTTAGTATGTAAACAAATTGCAATCTAACTTGAGTATATTCTCAATAACAAATGGCTGAATATCAGCCAATCACATCAAGCAAGCTTCAGCCAATCACGGGCTGCCTCTTTATCAACCTTGTCCATGTAAGGCAATGTCAAGCTGTAACCAATCAAGCTGTTTCTATAGTTACTTCCAGTTTCCACCTGTAAATGCTGAAACTGTGTGCCAAAGAGTTAAACAAACAAACACATCAACAATGACAACGGCAACAACAACAACAAAATGGTGAAAACAGTGACAAATATAAATTCTTGAGTTTATAGGATGGCAGATAAAAAAAAAAAAAAGAAGAAGAAGCAACTTACAAAAACACTAAAACTCCCTCAGCTTATAAAATAAAACTGGCTAAAATTAGTTGGGACCAATATGCACAACTGGAGTCTGCACAAAATAAGCTTGCTGACATTATGGCTGGAATTTCCACTGCATGTTTCATGCTAACTCCTCCTGAATTTGCACGTATGATCCATGAGGTAGCATGAAGCAGTAAGTGCACATGCCCAAGGACTTTGACTTTCCAGACTTTTCCTTTCCTTCTACCAATCACCTACTAATCCCAGAATCCACCCTCCAAACCTTTTCTAATAAAGTTACTGACTTAAAATCAGCACAGGGTGACAGATTTGAACTGAACGTCTGCCTCTTCATAGATCAACTTAGAATAAAAAGCTTTTCTTTCCTCAAAAACTTGGTATTAGAGTATTGGCTTCTAGTGCATTGGGCAGTGATCCCCATTTATACAGTAACAATACTGACTGCCCATGTTGCTGGGTGGAGCTCTCTGAACTTCTACTGGGACAGGGTGCTGCCTGATTCATGAATTCTTATTTGTGCAAATAAACTCTGCTTATTTTAATTTCTTTAAAGTTTTTTTTAAAACACTCTTATTGTTTGGAATGAAACTCAATTTTTTTCCATAGTGTTTCTCTCCACAGGAAATTAAAGCCTACACTTTTCCAACAGATAATAGTAGAAGTCTACTTTGGTGGGCAAATGATATTAAAAAAAAAAAAAGAATCTTAAATTAAAAGGTAGTTTGAGGCACATGTGGTCAAAACCTGAACTGAAGGTTTTCCAAATGATAAAAATACTTCACATAGGGCATAGAATATCTACAAGATTCATAGAGCTCAAGGAAAGGTAATTTAAAACAATCTTGCTAGCTATAGAGCTTAAAGGAGCTTGAAGGAAGGCAGAATATGAAGAAAGGGAGACATATGGAAGGAGAAGTAAAGCAAGGTTGAAAAAAATGGCCTGGAGAAATAGTTGTGAAAGAGTCAGCTAAAACAGCCAGAGTACACAAGGAGAAAATAAAATATGAAGGGTTAGGCAGAATCACATATTGCAAATGCAGGACAGAAAAGTGAAAGAGCAAGTCATTAAGAGAAAAGGAGGAAGGAAATAAAATAACTAAAGAAAAATAAGTAAAAGATACCAAGAGATATAAGTGATCACTTAAAAAACTATCTGGCATGTATTCATGTTTTGCCATAGTAATTATCTGCCAAAGCTGAAATTGCAGTATTCCTCTGTGATTTGTTTTGATAGATTCAGCCAGGTGCATTATCTGTAGGCATTCTCATCCAGGAGAAAAATTAGCCAATCATGGATCTGGATGTAAATTTAAGGGACAAGAATAAGTAAAAGCTCTCCAAATGATATTTACGCAGTGGTCCAATCAAAATTGCATAAATTACTGAGCTCGATTGCCAGGAAAAGGGGTTAAATTTAATACAGCTAGACAGCTGAGCAGCTGCTTTCATGATTTAAATAAAAACAAGCTGAAACTCCTGCTGTCAGACCAGTGATATATGACTTGTAATGGGATGTTTCCAACCTTTACTTCCATATGGCTGCCTACACTTTAGGCAATGCTCCCTGCCTCCAGTTCAACCAACTTTTCAGAAAACATCTGGGTTCCATTCCTGCTCTATTAGCTACAATGTTGCCTTCGACAAACACAAATGATTCATTGGACAACATCTCTTCACTTTGGGATCAAATTAGGGAGTTTCATTGATAATTTTATCATATCTATAACCAGAGAGAGTATATACAAACATGGCATATATTCAATTTATGAAATTTCTTCACACAGTGTTCATACTACTAGGGATAATATATTTAAGATGAAAGGTAGATTCTAAGAGTTGGAATACAAAAATAAGATAAGATAAAATGAAAAGAAATAAAAGCTATCCTCACATGGTGGGGTTTCTGTCTTGCTACTTTCTTACTACTTTAACTAGAAACTTCTCCCCATCGACACATCCCCTCATCCTTCCAAAAAAAAAAAAAAAAAAAAAAAAAAAAAAAAAGAAATAAAAAATACCAAATAGCCCTCTGAAAAGTGAGTTTAGCACAGGGGAAAAACGTGAGAACTTTTTGCCAGCTTCACAAAACTTTCACCCATTTCAAGTTCAAACAAAAAAAGTGATTCCTTTATAAGAATTACGGGAAAATGCAAAGAGTGTATATATATACATAGATAGATAGATATGTATATCTCTATATATGTATATCTATAACAAATTATTTATATATATATATAATTATTTAGATCAAAGTATTTGTGTGTTCTGCAAGTCAAACCAAGTGGGAGGCTCACATCTCCTAATAAGATATTTGATACTGTAGAATTCAAGATGTACTAGATGCTATTCTGTAAAAGGAATTAGAAATATTATCTGATACTCTGTGATTGTGTCTCCGATTGTCATCTTGTAACTCCCAACAGTACTTAAATACAAGCCATATTTCTAATTTTTAATTCATTGAAACAAAATTAAAATTATAATGTATACAATTTACATGAATTCCTTATTTTAAAACAACAAATGTCTACACATAGGCACATATAAAATTTTAAGCCAAATTTTCTTAAATTATTGCTTTCCCCATTAAAAGACTTATAATGAAGAAAAAGGAAAGAGGAGGAGGAAAATAAGAAGAAACAGTAATAGCAGCAGCAGCATATTTGTGACTGGATACAGAAGTTTTGAAAATTTTCTGACAAAAGGAGGAAACAAGACAAAAGTTCTTTTTCTTAGCAACGGTACAAAAGTGCTTACATATTTTTCTCTTACAGTTACAAGTTCATTGGTTGTCCGCAAAATTTAAGGTCAAACAAAAATTACCCATAAGTACAATCAAGGAGTTCATCTCCTGGGCAAAAACCTGCTTGAATCTAGGCAATTATGAAGGCTTGATAGGTACTACATGAGACCTATGTCAGGGACCTGTCCTATGGCAGGTCATACAGGGCAAGCTCCCCTCCTCACACCAGACTTGGTGCACAGAGAGTGCATCATAGATTCTGAAGATATTTTCAGTAAAAGACTCAGGCCCTCTTTCAGGACATGCTGTTTGACATATTTACATTTCTAGTTGAGGCAATTTCATTCCTGGGCCTCTTTATCTGAGGCCTTGTGCAGAAGTGTTTTTCAAGAAACCTCCTTATAAGAGAAGAAATCTCAAAGGCACTTTTCCTCACTCTGACTTGGTCCACAGTACTTCTCACTCCTCACTCTTCCCCTTTGCTCTCTCCCCGCCCCAGAATCCATGAAACTCCTAGAGCCTTTTGTTCGGGTCTCCCTCAGTATTGAGAAGACCGCAATATCTGTGCTCGTCCCGTTGGTCCTCAACCTGTGTGTCCTTCCGTGGGGGAAATGGAACAAGGGAAGTCATCACTTTCTCTGCTGTTAAACTCTTGCTTATAACACTGCAGCATTAAAGCTTAACTCTTTCATTTTTGGCTTGTTGTTTTAATCGGCATTTTAATTCGGGATGGCTCAGCTCTCTTTCTCAGCTTATTGAGTCCTGGATCATGATAGTGAACCAAGTTCAAGCTCATTTTCAATTTAGAGCATCATCAGAAGAGTTTTCTGGAGCAAAACAAAATATAGGTTGCCCACCACTCCCCTCCTAATTTCTCCATAATTCCTAAATATATCAGTGTGATGGTTGTAGTAGGGCAAATGGAGGTTGCCGTAGGACAGGAATGTGGTCCTATTTCATTGGGAAGCTTGCTCCACTTCCAATATCTTTTTGTCCTTTTTGTTTGACAATCAAAACTTATGAATAGGATAGTTTGATGGACTCTGCTTCTATACTTATCTCTCAGTTTCCCAGCAGTGCTAGTCAATGTGTTCTTCTTTGGGCACCAACATTCTCTCCCTATCTCAAAGCATAGATCAAATGGGCATCCCTCATTTCATGAGCTTTCTTTGAAATTCCCTTTTGTATTTAACACAATGCAAATTTTGTATTCTATTTTATAATGTCAGTTTGTTTTAAGATCAAATAATGTGTTGAACATCACACCATTTGAGAAAGCATGCATCAGTGTTTACTCAACAGTTTTGCATAATGAATGATCATAATCAATTGATATGAATGTTCCATTTTGCAAAGCAAATTCTACTGGAGCTAGTCAGAACTGGTTAAGATTATAGATCTTCTAGGCATTACGAAATTTATTTGTGACGATGATGTTACTTGTCTTGCAGCGTTCTGTGAGGGTAAAATGAAATAATGTGATTTTCAACACCTATTTCATCCCTTTCTTTCACACCTCTTTTCATATGTAACCGGTATAAAGCTGTGCAACTTTGTGGCTGGGGTATACTATGAGTGGTCAAAGTAACACAAATCTGACAATAAAAAATAATAAAGTAGTTACTTATATATTTATCACAGATTGTTAGAAAAATGCCAAAGGTGGGTTATGCACAGAAAACAAAATGCTCTGAAAATGCTCTTTAAAATTGCTATTTTTCCATATTTCTCCCCAAACTTGTATTTGTCACATAATTGTATCTGTTTTCAATCTCTCTCACAAAATTCTAAGCGATTTTTTATTTCTCATCCTCCTACCTGCTGAAGATTTTCTTCTCATTTCCTCAACTATCAAAGAGATCTTTTCAGTGCAAAAAACCTTCCCTCACCCACTCTCTACGTTATCCATTTGCTCACTCTGTACAACAGTATCCCCAGACTCTGGCTGGAAACTCCAATCTCCTTCTTACAAGACATGGGAAGTGGAGGGGCCACAAGTGTCCACAAGTATTTTAGGAAACAGGGCTTGGGAAGCTAAGCGACTTGCACAAGGTCACAGGTTTCAGAAGTAAAAGACAGCTTTAACATTCCCTTTTCTCCCTTCTTCCTCCTCCCCTTCTCCCCACTGTTCTTGTGCCAATGTTCTTTTTTAGTAAACCAAACTGCCTTAATCACATATCAACATATCAAAATATATGAGGGATAAAAATGTGAGCCTTGAACCACTGCTAATTTGATGGACAAGTGGATTGGAGAAGAGCTGGTAGTGATCAGTTAATGAATGTCAAAGTATATTATGAAGAAAAGAGTTCTGCCTTTATAAATTGGAATGTCTATGCTAAAATTTAAAGAATGTGTGCTACACAACCATGAATAAAACATCTGCCATTGAGTAGAATATGAATCAAAGGAAGTTTTACACAACAAAATTGCCTCAATTACAATTCAACACTTCAGTACTCTATAAAAACACAGCAATTATACCAATATTTAACTTTAAACATGGAAACCACACACACATGCACACGCGCACACATACACACACAAAACTAAATAAAAAAGTCCATCTGGTTTAAGCTATCATGAAAGTAGGTAGTCCTGGCAACAGCAAGTAGGAGGAAAGTAATTTAGGGTAAAAGAGGGAGAAAAGAGTAAAGAAGTTCTAGGAGAAAACTGAGCAAAACATTTTAAAGGTAAACAGAAGCTATAAAATATAAAATGATTGCATAGATGGAATTTTATACCATGAATCTCATTATAAAATCAGACTATTATTCTAAGAAATAGCCATGTAGGTTTGGTTGACATTAACTGTCCACAAAAAAAAAGGCAAGAATTCTAAGAGATAAATTGGAGACATCAGGGAAGAAGAAAGGGAATTAGTAGCCTTAAAAATATAAATTTCCACATGAGGTTATTACTTTTTTATTTTGGACTACTGTTAAGAAGTTTTATGAAAAGCATATTAAAATCTGTAAGTTACCGTGAATCTATCTAAATTACCAGTCACAGGTTGATAGGGTAAACACTTGGCTGGATTGCGTATTGGGAACCATACTCTCTTCCTGAAGTCACAGGAAGTGATTCTTTGACCATATGTGTATCATCCAAGATCCAGGCAGAAAAACACAGCCCTCTCCAGGGAGACTGAGGGAGGGAGGGATTTGAATATGGAGAAGCAGTTACAAAAGTGACGTCAGAGAGTAGAGGTTACCAGGGAATGGGGAGAGGTGGACTAGGGAGCTATTGCTTAATGGTTACAGAGGGGTTTTTTTCTTTCCTTTGGATGACGGAAAAGTTTTGGAAATAGTGGTGATGATTATATAGCATTGTGGATGCACTTTAGCATGAAAAAGTCAGGAAATAGATTTCGGAGCGAAGCAATTAAAACCCACACAGCACACATTGCTGCAGTATGTGGTTGGGCGCATCTCAGATGATTCCGATGAAACATAAGAATTTAAGATGCTATAAAACATATTAGGCCGGGTGTGGTGGCTCACGCCTGGAATGCCAGCACTTTGGGAAGCCAACGTGGGCAGATCATGAGTTCAGGAGTTCGAGACCAGCCTGACCAACATCATGAAACCCCATCTCTACTAAAAATACAAAAATTAGCTGGGTGTGGTGGTATGTGCCTATGATCCCAGCTACTCCAGAGGCTGAGGCAAGAGAATTGCTTGAACCTGGGAGGCAGAGGTTGTAGTGAGCCAAGATGGTTCCACTACACTCTAGCCTGGGTGACAGAGCAAGACTTCGTCTCAAAAATACAAAACAAAACAAAACAAAAAACAAATAACAACAATAAAAATATTAGAAAAGGTCAAAATAAATAATCTTCACCTGAAACTTCACCACTGACTACAACTTCTGAAAATGAGATTAAAAATAGTCCTTCCATCCACTTGCTTTCTGACCACAAGTACATTTATGTTTATCAAATAAATAATAACGTTAAGTTTCCAAATTGAGATTTATGATTACCTTTCTCAAAGGGGACATAGCTATTTCCTTGACATTCCTAAGATCCTTATTCTGTGTAAATGTCTATCTCTCCCAAGGTTAGTGTCACATTTTTCTCTATAGCTTCCTCATTTTCCACACACAGCGAAAGACCAAAAATATCTTGACTCCTTTATCTGCTGATGATTTAGTTCACTTGGCTATTGGTCTTGCCTACATGCAAATTAGTTTCAAGATATACTATTTAAGAGAATAAGTTTACAAAACAACTCTTAATGACACACCCACCTTTAAAACCCAGTCTCTTTTTGGTTTTGTTTTGATTTTGTGCTTTTCTTATAGCATAAAATCTTAAATCTTGTTCTGTAGCTGGGGTCTGCAACATTTTTCTGGAAAGGAACAGCTAGTAAATATTTTAGGCTTAGCAGACCACGTGGTCTTGGTCACAACTACTCAACTATGCCATGATAGTGCAAAAGTAACCATAGACAGTCTGTAAACAAACAGGAGTTGCTATGTTTCAATAAAAGTTTATGAACATTGAAATTTGAATTTTACATCATTTCGTATGCCACTGAATATTATTCTTCTTTTGACTTTTATTCTACAATTTTAACATGTAACAAGTATTCTTAGCTTGTGTGCAGTACAAAAACAAAAGACATGCTACCGACCCTTGATTTACAACATAAAATTATAAAGATCTGTCCTCTCCCTACTTTTTCCATTTTAGCTTTTCGTAATCTTCTCCTACCCTATGGTTTTGTTATACTTAGACACTTGAAGTTCTCTGAGCATATCATACCATTTGCTAAAAATGTCATCTGCCTTGACTGATTCCCTCTTCTTTCTACAGAGTCTGCAAATCTATAGAAAAAGAGATCCTCCTCTGAGACTCTCCCCTGGGTCCTTTGAGTTGTGTCTTACCCAACATTTCTCTTATAATCTCTCTTGATCTATAATATATGTATACATCTAAACATGACTCTCACTATATTGAAATTATGTACACATACTGTCTTCACCATTGACGCTTTCCTTAATGAAGACAAAGACCTTGTTTCAATTGTGTTTTTGTCCCCAGAATTTTGCAAAATTTTGAGAGAATGGCAAATGTGTAGTAAGTGTCCATTGAATGACTAGAGTGCTAATCAATTAAAATGGAATTCAACTATTTGCTTTATCAATAAGGTTGAACTTTAAGGTTTCCTCATTTATCCAATAGTGATTACATTTGGTTCAGAGTACTATAATTAAAAATTATCTTCAAATTGGACGCTGTTCGTAGACAACTAACACAAAGATGAGAAAGTACTGGTTCCTGTTTGTGTAGTTATGATCAGAAATAGGTCGCTCTGTTTCATTTTGCATTTTACAGACTAAATTAACTATTGTTTCAGAAAACAGATCTTAAAGAAGGAAAATAGAGATAGGGATTGTTATAGGCACCGATAGCTGTAGACCTTGGAGACATGCAGTTGAAATGCCCAGAAACCACACTGGTGACTTTTTGTCAATTTAACTCTCTTTGGATAGAAGAAGGAAGCAATTCACTTTGGAAAGTAATTCAAAACATGACTTTTGTGGAACAAACTGGTAAGCAAGCTAATATTGTGGTAAACACTGCAAAATCTGCATCATTTTATTTTACAGAATAAATCAGAAATAAATGTATTTCTATAGAAATAAATTTCTACAGAAGTTCCCCACCAAGGGTGGCTTATTCTTCTCTGCCCTTTGGTTTACTTTACAGAAAGATTCTTGGAAACATTGTTATTAGTGGGTGAGACCTCAAGAGCAAGTTTAAAATAGCCTTCAAACACTATAAAGAAATATTAAATAAAGGAAAATGATATACTGTTCTCTATTTCCTGAGCAAGAGGGGAAAGCATAAAGAATTCAGGTTACACACTGGAAAATGTTGTTCATATATAAAGATTTAAAGACATTGGAATGATTCTGTAACCCAAGGCAATAATTCTTAAGGAAAAGGTAAATTTCTATCAGTTTGGGGTGGTTGAATAATACTCTGTCTAGAAATAATCAACAAGATTTTATATAGTAAGATTTTATATATACCATTTTATAGATCTTATAAAAACTACATTTGCATGGTATTTATTAGCAGGACTTTTTAAAAATGAATTTGAAGGAGGACATATAATGAGCATGTGTTTATTAACAAATCTGTCAGTAACAAAAGGGAAGCAGTTTTGCTAGGCAAGTGTGGCAAAGGAAGATAAAGATCTCTGTCTCGAATTATCTATATCAGATGTTAGATGTGAGAATGCTGTTTCAAGATCCCTGCTTCGACATGGACATAAGAAATATACAGAGACAATAATCAGTTCTAGGACTGAAATGGCCAGTCATAGATGATATTATTGAAAGATTTGATCAAGTGAAAGATGAGTAAAATATATGTTGAGCATATATGATTTAAAGATGAAGATTAGGGCGACTTCTCATTGTTATCTACTGGAAGTTGCCTAATTTAAAACAAACAACAAGGACAACAAAAAATACTGGAGTCTAGTTACTAGTTAGTGATAAAAAGCTCGCCTGATACTATGATTACATGACAAACAAACTGAAGGGCATGACAAGCACCCCACTCTGACCTAAAACCTGATCAACTAAGAAATGGCCATCTAAGAAACTGGTAAGTAAAAATGTTAGTAAAACAAAACAAATTGGTAAAAAAAAAAAAAAAAAAAAAAAAAAAAAAAAGTATTCAAACAAATATAAAAAGTATAAAAAGTGATGAGATCTTTATTATTTAGGCAAAGAAAGATCCTTTGAACACCTTTTTAAAGTAAGCATTGTGAATGAACTCAGTCTCAAATGTGCTTTGCAATTCATGGAACTTCCCTAAAGATTATTTTGCTGTGTAGCTCCGTATCGGCACATATTCATACCACACAGTAGACAGAGAACAAGAGGAAGTAGATTCCAGAAGCAGCAGCTGAGAACCAGAAAGTGTGGGTGGAGAAATTGTGTTTACCATGTTGTATGTTCTTTCTTCTTCGGAGGGTCAGGCTTGTGTCAAGTGTTTTCAGAAACATTTTCACCAGAACAGATGAAAGTAGCACAAAGGAAGGTAAGAAGTTTATGCAGGCTTTCTTTTCTTTATATTTCCTGTGTTTCTGTCATTTATGGAATAAGAAAGGCCTAGTTACTCTTTAAGATTTTGCCTACAATTCTGTTACAATGTCTGTAGAATATATTTGGGTTAGATCTAGAGAGTGTTTTGTTTTGTTTTTTTCTTGCCAATAGAATAATTTACATTTGGAATCTTACCACATGAAACTACAGAATTTAAAGTCTGTTTCAGAAGGTAGAATATGAGAGGGCAGGGAAACTAAAAGATATGTTTCTATAAGAATAAATCAAGATAAAGTTAGAATGAACATTTCCCTGGTGGGTTTAATGTATCTATAATTATCCTTTAAATGATAGTAATACACAGACACAAATACACAAATATTGACCAAGACAGTCTTAACTTTCCCCTCAGCTTGACCAAACTGTAGACAGCCTTTCTTCCTGACTGTAGGCTTCAACCTGCCTCCTAACATTTCTCTTCTTATTTATGGTAGAAAACACAATTGTAACTTATTTCTCTGCCACTTTGAATATGAATATTCTTTCAGCTTCTTGCCAATTTTACAACTCCATATAGTCTTTCTCAGAAACCCGTACCTCAGGAAAGACGGGGCCCTTATTTATCCTAGTTTCTGTGGGAGGGTAGACGCCTAACTTTGATTAGTCCCACATCAGCAAACATAGACAGCCTAATCACATTGACCAACCTCGCCCTTAGTGACCTACAGTGCATTTCTATTAATTTATCCCAGCATTTAAAACCCACTTGCATTTTTTTCCATTGGAGCCGAGGTCAATTTCCCTCCTTATTTCAGCAGTATTGACCCTTATTTCAATAGTTTGGAATAACTTTTTCAAAGGCATTTAGAACAAGTGTCTGGAGCAAATTTTCTTCTTCAATACACACCTGTGTGTGTATTTTTAAAGAAAATAATATTTCAAAGTATTTATATTAGGAGTTTGTCAAGGGATACAAAAATACGGTTAAATAGAAGGAATAAGTTCCAGTATTCAAAAGTACCAGGTGAAAATTACAGTTAACAATAATTTATTGTATATTTTGAAATAGCTAGAAAAAAATTGTGTTTAATATTCCCAATACAAAGGAAAGAAATATTTGAGTTGACAGATATCCCAAATATCCTGATTTGATCATTACAAATTATACACAGGTATCAAAATATTACATGTACTCCCAAAATATGTACCACTATAATATTAATATATCAATTAAAATAATTTTACAAATTATTTTTCCTCGAGGTGGCTCACACCTGTAATCCCAGCACTTTGGGAGGCCAAGACAGGTGGATCACGAGATCAGGAAATCGAGACCATCCTGGCTAACACAGTGAAACCCATCTCTACTAAAAATACAAAAAACTAGCTGGGCGTGGCGGTGGGCACCTGTAGTCCCAGCTACTCGGGAGGCTGAGACAGGAGAATGGTGTGAACCCAGGAGGTGGAGCTTGCAGTGAGCCGAGATCACGCCACTGCACTCCAGCCTGGGCGACAGAGTGAGACTCCGTCTCAAAAAAAAAAAAAGTCTTTAGCTTTGATTTTATTAATAATTTAAAGGTTATAGAAATAGTTTAAAACACAAACGCAAAAAGGATTATATAAATTAAAATTATTATCTGTGGAAAATGAAGGAAATTCTAACGCCAATGTTCAGAGAATTGGAGAAAGTTCAAATTGCACCAATTAAGGGAAAATTTCCAATTTTACATTCTATTACAATAAATAAAATGCATCCCTTTTATGCAATAAAATGTCACAGAAAGTGATAAGTATAGTTAGATTTGAAATATAAAAAAATACTCTACATGTACTAGGACAACATATCTTTTAATAATACGTACCCCCATCACTATACACCAGGCGCAGGTGCTATTTGAAGTTCTTTGCATATGTAAATTGATTATTGCACATAATGACTTTTTGAAGTAGGTAATATTATCTAGCCTCATTTTACAGATGAGGAAACAGAAGCACAGAGAGAATAAATAACCTTTCCAAGGTCACGCAGGTAGTACCTGGCAAAGCTAAAACTTAAATTCAAGAAGTCTCGTTCTCGATCTGTGCCCTAAATGTTGTTGAATGCCTGCTCTCCAAGCACCATCAAGACAACTTGTTGTTGAGAAAAACCTGAGTTTGTTGCTTACTATTCAAAGGGAAAATATCACAATGAGACGTTTGGCAGTAGTGTCTTGGCTAGGATTGGGTAAACCTCAAGACGCAATAAACAGTATAGGATCCATGGAAAGCATTAGATAATATTTGATGCAAAAGATTTTAAAAAACTTAGCGTACATAGTGTCTGCTAATGAGTTCCATTGCAGATGGATTGATTGGGAAGTTCCTGTTATGAAACATTAAGCAAATTGCCTAGGTTAGAGTCTCCAGGGATAGTAAAGTCATGCTGAAGAAAACAATGGAATAATGAAGTCATGTTACCATATTTAGCAATCTGTATGGAGGTTAGGTAATTCTCTCTTCAGTATCCAATAGTGTATATGTGGTTTTCTACATCGCTCAAAAGAACCCTATAGCAATTTGTGTTGTTATTTGAAAGCAGTGTGCCTGTATAATTTGCCTTTCCAAGGTTGACATTTCAGTATGAGTTTAAAACACCATTTATGTCAGTAAGCCAATGAGGATAATTTGTAAATCAATCAGGGTGTTTTATAATTTCATTTGCTGTCAATCAACTCTGTGTAGGTGTTTCTTATTATGTACACTTATTAAGTACACTTACATATTAAAAACATGTAGGTGAACATATTTTGAACACACTTGAACTGAATGACACTGTTTAATGAGCCTCACTGGTTTTTAGCCTTACATGCAGACCTTGTGAGTTTGTCTAGGACATGTAAGAACAGGGGCTGTTTCCACATGTGTATTTCCTTATCCATGCGTTTTGAAATTAACATTTTCCCTTGAAAGTACCTTGTTGCTTTATCTTTTGCATTGTTTTAACTCATTATGAAACAATAACTTCTGCTGCAACTCATTATGAAATAATAGCTTCTGCTGCCAATAGAAATTTCAAAAAGAATAACATGCTTTTTCCTAACAATCAAGCTACATCAAAGGGGTAATATAATGAAATCAACATCCATTTATTCAATATATGCTAAATACCTGGTGCCTTAGGTCTCTTCATATTAGGCTTGCCATATTTAAAAAATAGAAATACAGGATGATAAGTTAAGTTTGAATTGCAGATAAACGATAAATATATTTTTAGTATAAATATGTGTCATGCAATATTGGAAGGTATACTAAAAAATTAATTGCTTGTTTGAAATTTAAATTTAATTGAGCTTTTGTAATTTATCTGATAATTCTTAGTGTCCAGACTTCATCTGACAAGAATTGAGAGAAGTTGAACCTATTGAGGACACATTTTTCTATCTCAGTCATTTTGTTCTACAAATTTTCCTTCTACGATTTTCTTTCATACACATAGGCTGCCAGTTGCACTTAGGTGCAGAGATGAAGACTGATCTTTAGTATTTTTTTATCTTGTACATGAACATAACTTAGTCTTTCTTAAGGTTAAAAAGCAAAATCAACCTGATAATGTTATATAAAATAAATACTATATTCTAATAACTTTTGCAATCACTCTCTCTCTCATATTCCATATTTCTAATAAATACAGATGCTGCCTGTTTAAAATTATAATCTATAGGATAATTTTCAGAGATCTAAGGCATTTTTAAAGAAATGAAGAAATAAATATCAACAATTCCTGAACAGATGTAATGTGCTCAGATCCACATTAGAAGTTTCAAGACACTGTTTTAGCATTTTATTATTTAATTCTTGTAACATCGAGGTGATTTTTTTCCAAAATGAGAAAGCTAGTTCAGTGGAGTTAATTGATTTCCTTAGACTATAGGAATTGCAAATAGTGAAAGCAAAATTTGAACTAGGTCTTTCTGCATCTATTAAACACATTTTGTCCATTATATCAGCTGGATCTAGATTCTAATGAGCTTTAACTAACTGCTATATTGAGTACATATTGCTGAAAGAAGAAATCGTCAGTATCAGGGAAAATCAGTCAGTTCCTATCAGGAAAAGTCAATATCCCAGAGATAGAATGCACTCACTTTGGTAGGACTTGGTATCAAGCCAACATGGTAACATCTATCACACAAGTAAAGACTAGGGAAGACACAGAGTAGACAGTCTTTAGGAAATGATGATCACCATGGGAAAGCAAAGTTCCCTTCTTGTGACTTTGCTGTGTCCTTCCCTCCATCCTAGTAAAGGAAGACAACTGACAGATGAGTCAAAGATGAAGACATTTACTGGAGTCTCATAATTTTTTTCTTTATCTCTTGACTGTGAGTTTCCCCAAAACTACCGCGTAACAAAAATACTACAAATTTAATGGCTTAAAAAATTCCCATTTATTGTTACATAGTTTTATAAGTCAGAAGTCCAGGTAGACGTAGACGAGTTCTTGCCTTAAGGTTTCACAAGGTCAAAAGGTATAGACCAGACTGGGCTTTTATCTGTAGGCTCTGAGGAAGAATCAGCTTCTAAGCTAATTTAGTTTTTGGAAGAATTCAGTTCCCTGCGGTTAAGACTGAGTTTCCTGTTGCTGGCTGTCAGCTTCTATAGGATGCCCACATTCCTTATCACATATTCTCCTCCCTCAATCTTATGAGTATGCCACAAGTAATACTTCTTAAGCTTGGAATCTCTGAGACATCCTCTTCTGTTACCAAACAGAGAAAACCTTTTGCTCTTCAAGAGTGTAATTAGATTTTGCCCCCAAAATATCTCTCTTTTGATTAATTTAAAATCAATTTATCAGTAGCCTTAGTTTCATCTTTGCCATACATATTCAGGGCATGATATGTTATCATATTCACAAATCTAAGTTTAGGGCAGAAAATCATGAAGGACCATTTTAGGATTCTGCTTACTACACATGATCTCTTGAACTCAAGTAGAATTAGAAGAAATTTAAAGATCATCTAGTTAATGGATGGATCTTCCAGATAGTGAGAACTAAATTTAAATCCTAATTCCATCCATAGACAAGTACTTTACATCACAAGGTTGTACGGTAAAATTGGGCTTACTTTTTAACCACAGTGTTTGGAATCAAATTATCATTGGTAAATGGTAATGTCAATAGTCTGAAAACTAAATGCTGGAGGAAGAATACAAAAGACTGGTGAGGCTAAGCTGCTAACTGGTGGATGTAAAGATCAAGTATCTAACCTAGGCATATTGGTCCCAGAAACCAAGATTGTTAAATTAACCACCAAATAATTAAGTTAGAAACTACATCAGATAAAGGAGTTAAGCATTTCTAGGAGTAATCAATAAAACTGAGAAGGACCTAAATATTTACATGATTACCACTTTCCCCATTGCTGGGTAAAAAACTTCAGGGGAAACTACATGATAATCTTAATATACAAAATATAAAATAAATATGTGAAACAATGTCACTTGATAATTATATTAGTTATTTTAAAATAATAACATGATTTAATCTTTTGAAATACAGAAATAAGATAAATGACATTAACTGTATATAATGATGAATGCTACTGCAATATTTTACCAAGTTCATTAATTTAAGATGTGAGACAGATTTTAAGTCAAAAAATAAGCATTACTGGTAAGAACAGGGGGAAGATGTGAGTGGGGGCAGCTGAAAGAAATTTCATATATCACTTTAAATGGCTATTCTATTATTTTGTATTAATAATTGTATATGCATTAAAATATAAGGATTTACATATTAAAAATATCTTTCATATTAGTATATGACTTATTAATATACATAGGTCAGATATCAAGGGATTGCTTTTATAATCCTACTCAGTAAATCCAAATCATCAGGAAAATGAGCATCTTCAAATTAAATCCAAGATCTTTATAGAGCTGGGTGGTAAATATTTATCAATGTTTCTTTGTTCTTCTAAGCAGCTACAGCATTATTCTCTAGACTCTTCTATTATTATATCTGTAGACCCAAAAGAGCATCTGGTTAAAATTCATAGACCCTAGTTACTTAGAAATCTTATGAGCTAGATTTTCTTTTTACCACAAGTTAGAGCAAAAAGTTAAATCAATCCAGATCCATCTATTTTATTCTCTGTTTGGGAATTGGAAGAATCTCTGTTTTTCTAGTGTTGGCGTATGACTGATAGCTATGGATAATGTAAATGTCATTTGACACTAAGCTGAGATGAGTTTTCATGATCATGGCTGGAGAGATTCAAAGAGAGAAGTTACACAGTGATCAAAACATATGCCAATTAAGATTTAAATTGGATTTTAAGTATTTTAAGTAGTAATATAAAAACCATTGAGTTGTTTAGTCAAATAAGGGGATTTTAGCAGTCATCAAACCCCAGAAATATTCCAACTCCAAAAATGTGCAATCTGTATATTTTTTCAAAGCATGAAAAATTTCAGGGTTATAATAAAGAAAAATGCCCACAATTACCTCTAAGCCACTTGTCCAGTTTTATCTCACTCTACTCTCTCCATTTACAGTCTAGGCAACCACTTGATACTTTCTAATCATTTTCTAAACTTCCACTTTCCTGCTTATGAGATTTTGATTCTTTTAATATGGAATGATCTTCCCCTGCATCTCCATAGTTTAGGTCATAAATCAAACAACCTCTCATCCTTGAAACCTCCCTCCACTCTTCTGAGCCAGAAATAATTTTGTTCTTTTGTCCTTTCGTAAAAACATTTTATTCAGATCTCCTAGCAAACCTTGTCTGAGAGATGAAGTGGTGTATATATAATAAGTTATTGTGAGAGTTATAAAGGAGGGAAAATAAAATACATATATATATATATATAATTTAAATTTGTATAATAAATAGTTAGAAGGATATAATGCAAAAATGTGAGAGAAAATAAACATTCCCAATGTCTACCTTTGTCTGCCCACTTGATTTTTAGAACCAGGTAATGATCTGTTCAAAATATATTTGAATATATAAAAGACCACCTTGCATCTTTGTTGATTGTTTATGAACATTCTCTCCCTTTTTTGTAAGTTCCTCTAAAAAAGAGGCTATAGATTGTTTATCTTTTTTTTTATCTCACATCTGACTTTGTATAGTTTATGCATTAAAAGCACTGCAAAACATCATTACCCCACTCCTAATCCCTCCCATAAGGGTATAGACTAGAACAAAAGCTAATAAATGTCAATGCAAAGAATGCAAATCTTTATATTCTCTAGAAATAATGGTGTACTATAAATAGATTGATGATGAGACCAGTACTTTCTTCCTGACTTAATCAAAGACAATAAACTATTTGCTTATTATTATTATTATTTATTATTTATTTATTTATTTATTTTGAGACGGAGTCTCACTCTGTCACCCAGGCTGGAGTGCAATGGTATGATCTCGGCTCACTGCAACCTCTTCCTCCTGGGTTCACACCATTCTCCTGCCTCAGCCTCCTGAGTACCTAAGACTACAGGCGCCTGCCACCATACCCGGCTAATTTTTTGTATTTTTAGTAGAGATGGGGTTTCACCATGTTAGCCAGGATGGTCTTGATCCCCTGATTTCATGATCCGCCCGCCTCGGCCTCCCAAAGTGCTGGGATTACAGGCGTGAGGCACCGCGCCTGGCCAGTATTTACTCATTCTTAAAGATATAAATGTGTAAATAATTTTAATTGACTTACTATCTTGAAAAAAATATATATCTCATTCTTAGACTATAAAAGAAAGCATCTTTAAGTCTAGGAAATTAAAACTAAAGGTTAGCCTGTGGATAAGAATGTATTCCAGATCACCTTGAAGTTCCAGTCTCTTAGTAGATTAAGTTATTGTATATTATATGATACATTCCACTACAAAGTTTTTGTTTCCTTTTTCTTTGACTACAATGAGAGATGTCCTGTGTACCAATTAATCTCCTACTCTACCAGATTCCCAATGTCGTCATCACTATCTATCTCTTTTTTTGTTGTTGTTTTCCAGGAGGTCTGGGAATAATATACCTCTCTTTACCTTTGACCAGGGGAAATGCTAAGGATAGTCTAAATTAGAGCCTAAGCTAGTCTAATTGGCTGATAGGGAGTTTGAGATTTGCAGACTTCTAAATTAGTCCTAGATTCCTAATTAGCTCAACAGGGAACAAAATTGCATTCAGTCTTCCTTCCTTTTTCTGATCCTCCCTCAACTTGGCAAGGCAATATGCAACCCAAGAGGTTCAGTAAAAATAAATCAGCATCATAGAGATATTGTGCACCATAAATATTCCAAGACTACCATCACAAACCTGCAAATTGGGAGTTTCATATATATGTTCTGTGTACCCAAAGTTATGAACAATTTTCTCTATTAAAAATGAGAAAATGCTACAATGATTACTCATGATAATTTAATCACTTTTATTTTTAGTTAATTAAAAATATTATTTAATTCCTAAGTACAAGTCTAATTTGCCAATCCAGAAATAGCACAAATGCTTGTATTTTCCTCCTTAGGATTAGTACAGAAACCAGAGATTAAAGGAATAATGGAGAAAAAGAAGGGAATTCGCCAAAGCATTAAATAATAGGTATGCATATTCTAGGTCATCATCTCCAGACAATCAGACACTACATAAATGTTTCCATTGTTCATTTCCTTTATTGCACATACAATGAAACTGTCCAGTATGATTAAGAGATGTCTTACTATGGAAAACAAAAGCATGTTCCTTGAATATATCACTGAAGGCTTAAAAAAAAAAAAAAAAAAAAAGCTGATTAAATGACACAAATTCTCTTTTACTAAAGATAAAGAAATCATGCAATAATTCAAACTGAATTTTTAGGGACTAAGTTTTATGCCAAAGTGATTATACATTCCAGCGTTAGCTCTCTAAGGATTCTGATTTTACATAATAGCTTCAAGTGGTTAAAATAAATAAGCATTTTTTCCAAATTGAATAGGCTGTATTTGGTACTCAATAGACATTTGTTTAACTAATGAATACATTTGTTCCTGTGAACCGCTGTTATTAAAACAGTCTCCAAGACATGTTTTATATATTGACATTTTGGAGAAACAACTACTGATAAAATCCTGTTTCTTATATTCTCTGAGGAGGCTGATTTTTTAAAAAATTGTCATTGAAGTTCATAGAAAATGACTTGAAGTTTATTCACATTCCACAAATGATGTTGCATTCTTCAACAGAAAATAGAAGCTATCAAATAGAGCTTTCTCAACTTCTTGTAGCCCCAAACATATATATATGCATCCCCATACTTCATATTTTTCCTGTTTTATGTCTACTTTCCATGGTAAGGGGGTCTTCAGTTGATGATTTCTCTCCTGTACTGAAGACCCAATATCACATTCCTTCATAATATACCTGGCTGCATGTCAAATGCCTTCTTTCTTTCTTGAACCCAGCACTTCTCACTTTCTACCTTTCAATAGGCTTAAGATTCTCTCAACCTCCCCTTTCATCCTGCTTCTAGCTAGCATTCCTTTTCTCCTCTTGAAAGTCAAGCTTCAAAAAGCATATTCCATAGTTAAATTGACCTATTTTCTGGCTTTCCATTGATTCCTCAGCCCACACTAGGAATCTATTTTCCATCATTTCTCCCCGCTCAGCCACTGAGTAGCTGGGATTACAGGCATGCACCACCATGTCTGGCTAATTTGTGTACTTTTTGTAGATACACAGTTTCAACATATTGGCCAGTCTGGTCTGAAACTCCTGGGCTCAGGCAATTCATCCACTTGGCTTCCTAAAGTAATGGGATTATATGCATGAGCCACCGTGCTTAGCCTGAAAGAATTTATTTATTAGAACGTCCATCTCACAGTACTGGTTATCCCCCCCAAAAAAACAAACAAACAAACAAACAAAAACTGAAAAACAAATTAAACGTCCAACAGTAGAGAAAGATATGTTTATCAGTACTAATAAATGCTAAATAGTTCTTTAAAACAATGCAAATAATTATATGTAATTATATTTACAATACATTTTCAAGTTGAAAGTGGATAATATTTTTCTTTGAAATTCATTAAAATTTCAAATGCTAAAAAGATAAAATATGATAAAACAAGGATAGTCTCCAAGTTATAGTTACATTTTGTTAATATATGACTTGGAGAGTTCATACACACACACACACACACACACACACACACATACACAGAGAGAGAGAGAGAAAGAGAGACAGCATATCCTTTTACACATATAAATAGCCACTGCTCCATTAGCATTCACCACCAAAGTCATTTTCTGACAATCCTCAAACATACACAGGCACATTCACAGTGAAACAGTTCCATTTCAATTGCAGTATACTGTTGACAAAAATATAGAAAAGGAGCATATTCTGAAAAGTAATAACAAAATATTTTCCCCAACATGATCAAATTATATCACTTTATTATATTGCTTTAAATACTACCAGTGAATGAAAATTATTCATTTTTCCATTGAATAAAAAATTTCTATATATACCAAACCATACTAGACACTGGAGATAAGTCAATTCAAAATTGACTTTGTGGTAGAGGCAGAGATACGAATGACAACTCAAAAGGTTCTCTGATAGAAGAGTGCATGAAGTACACAGAGGATGAATGCCTATATTAGTCAGAGAATGTATCGGGGGAAAAGGAAGATCAAATAAAGCCTCTTAGAGAAACTGAAGTAAGAAGTCTTAAAAAGAAGAAAGGAATTAGTCAAGCATGCAGAATAACAGAATGCTTCAAACAGAAGAAACTATAAGCATTAATGTAGCTGATGTGAGATTAGACAAGAAAATCATTAGCTGTTGTGGCATAAGGCGAATTTCTATTCATTGGGAATATCTGAGTAAAGAAAAATTCCCATTCCCATCTAGACCATTGGTAAGGGCAAGTGGAGACTTATGAGTCTTTTGTTCTACCCTTCAAAAGGTAGAAATTTCTACCTGCTCCTCAACCAAGTTCTGTGGGAATGAGTGATGCATAAAATTAATGACACTTGCTATAAACATTGAACTTGAGAGTGGTGACACACAAGACACATATTGTCCCATGGCTATTTCTGGGCTACAACACAGGCTGTATTTGGAAGAATGACAGGAGATAATGCTGAATGGGCACGTAGAAGCCATCAGAAAGTTGCTCTGCTATTCTCAGGAGTCTTGACTTGAGCGAAGTGCAGTCACTCAAGAGCTTAAAGTGAGGAGGAAATCTGATAATTCTTGTTTCTATAATGCCAATCACTGCAATGTATGAAAATGTCCTGCTTTACTCTCTGATTTCTTTGCAAGACTCTAAGTTCTTTCTTTGATAAAAAGGGAGGATATATAAATCGGTATGCTCAGTGGAAAACACGGTTTAACAAATGAGTATGGATAACCTTCCTTTCCAATATTTAAAGGCACCAAAGAACCTACAAGACTATGTAGGGTTGGCCAGAAAAATAGGATGAGCATTAGGTGCCACAGATACCATGAAGGTAGGGTTGTTTTCCTATTTTTTCAAGAAATAATGTTCATGTATAAAATTTTTTGAAACAATCACGTGAAGAGCTGAATAATGCCTGCTGAATTTAATAATGGGAAGGTATATCTGACTTTAAGGATAGAATATTAGTGATGTATGTGTGGAATTCAAACTGCAGTGGGTTTAGGAATGAAGAAGTAGCTGACAGAATATACCCTGCTCTTGTGTGTAAGTGTGGAAAGAGGGAGAAGAGTAACTATGGAAACATAAAAAGTTGAGGATAAGACTATTAGAATAAATAAAAATCTCCCAAAGATTAAAATACCTATAGATAAATAAAAAATATTTTGTTATTTAGAATGTATGACATTTTAATTTGTCATTGTTTTCCTGCTATCCCGTATCTCTTGTTTTGAGGAAATGATAGCTTTAATCAGGACAGAAGGATATTTAAAAAGATAATTCTGAAGTATGACACTCTTTTCCATAAAAAATCATTCTCACCTGGAAGGAGTATGGAATAGACTTTGTTAGAGCAAGTCTTGGGTTAATATGAAGGCTGTGAATATTTAGAAACAGAGTTACAAGAATGTGACGGAAGGACATAAAAGGGATGGTGGTATTTGAAAGATGAGGAACATCTATTTTCCCAAATTTTCTAGATCCATAGTCATGTCTGGGAGAGGGGTAGGAAACTCTCTTCTCTCAAAATACTTTCCCCAGATGTGAAATCGGGAAAGAATTATGACAATATCATAGGTTCAATGGTTTCTTAAATTTAGCTTGAGAACTTTAGGTTTATACAATTTCTCTTAGGAAGAATGTCTAAAGAAAAGTTTTTAATCCTTACTTAGAAAGTATTGTTTGATAAACAATCTTTCCACAACATTGCACCTGTCAGTATTTATTCCCAGCTAGTAGACAAGTGATTATATTCCATTGTGAATTTATCCTCAATCTTTTAGTAAGTGTGGCTGAAGCCTTCAACAATTTAATATAATTGTGCTGTTATCACATTTTGTAAAATGATTAGCTAAAACCCAACATTCATATTTTTGGCTGACCCAAGGTCCCCTAGATGATCCCTATAAATGATGTCTATGAAATCCACTGCAGTTAATTTTTCTTAATGATAAAACTGGTTATCGAAAAAGTATTTATTGATGTTCCCATTACTGTACAAAGAATCCTAATACACTCAAGACTAGACAATTAGTCTTCCTTGTTAAGAAAATCAGATTCACATATGTAAAAAATTAAGGCACGCAGTAGTAAAGTAGCAAAATGTGTGTAATTACTAATATGAATAATCTATTTATTTTGTACTAGGTAGAACCACAGTCTGGTAGCATTCGAGCATTATTCTTAATATCTAATGCTTTGATAATGTATTACAGTAAATAGAAGTCTCAGAAGGAATTGAGCCTAAATGGAAATTGAAGTACATACACACATACACACTAAACACACACACTCAACACACACACACACACACACACATTCTGGTTCATATCACTAAATTAATTTGCAGATATAAGTATGAAATTGAAGAACTCTGGAGATGACCACTGGAAAATATTCAACCATGGCTCATGCCTGTAATCCCAACATTTTGAAAAGCCGAAGTGGGTGGATCACTTGAGGTCAGGAGTTCCAGACCAGCCTGGCCAACATGGTGAAACCCTGTTTCTACTAAAAATACAAAAAAATTAGACAGGCACGGTGGCGGGTGTCTGTAATCCCAGCTACTTGGGAGGCTGGAACAGGAGAATTGCTTGAACCTGGGAGGCAGAGGTTGCAGTGGGTGCAGATTTCACCATTGCACTCCAGCCTGGGCAATGACAGCGGAACTCCATGTCAAAAAAAAAAAAAAAAAAGACCTGAATGTTTTAGCAGGAAAAAAATGATTTCTGAACTAACAAAGTTTGCTTATACATATATAAAATATATATGTATTTTTATACAGGCCAGTTTTGCTTAAATATATTAATATAGTATTTGATAGCACAATTAGAATATTAAATACTTTAGCCTAGCTCAAAATGCTGCCTCTTTCTTTGGGACAGCCTTTCACTGGTCCCATAAGCTATACCTTTACTACATGACCCTGTTTCTTTGTCCATAGCTCACAAATTCGGGAGTATACACATGACCAAATACAAGCCAATTAAATACTCTCCTAGAGATTTGGAGTTTTGAACTTAATCAGAGACTGGGGGCTCTATAACAATCAGGTACCAACCAGGAAAGTAAAAACTGTCCTGGATAATTAAAACAAGATAATTTAATGCAGAACACTTGTTACATTTGTGATGAACGAACTAAGAAGCCAAACAGGAGAGAGTAAGTCAATGAAGAAAGGGAGCAACTGCGTTTCTAGATTGGAGAACAAAAGAGGGTGTGGTATTACCAGCACCACTGGGAAACAAAACTGTCAAAAGTCCCTATCCTAGTGAAGTCAATGTTCTAAGAAAGGAAGATAGGTAACCATTATAAAGTCTATTAGGGTGACTTTTTGGTCTCTACTAAGCATTTAGATTCAATGGACTACACAGTCTATGAAGAAGGATCTAGAACAGAAACCACAGCTTACTAGAAGGCCAGTGTTAAGATGTTCCTCCCAGTTGAGTCCTTGCAGCAGCCACATAGCAGATAACAGAAGTAGCAAAGTGAGGCACGTGGGGCAAGTGCAAGAACTACTGGACAACACAGCTTTGCCTTAAAACTTTATGAAAAAAAGAAAACCTTCATGCCCCACAGGAATGAATGTTGCCTTTAATAATTCTATAGGCATAACTTTCAGTGTTTCTTGCAAGAGACATGCTAGTTACAAGACTCATGACATTCAGATAAGTTCAAAATATAATATGTCTGCCAGGTACCTGTAGTTCATTCATAGTTCACTCCCATTCTGTTGGAATTTACTAATCAAGGGTCATTATTAGCACAGGTGACTGTGCTTCATAACACAGTTGACACCATCTTTAGGTCTTTTCAGGGAAAGAGAGCCAGAAGTTTAACTGAAGATCTGATTCCCATGCAGTGAGGAAAGGGGGTTTATTAACTCATTTACCCACAATAATCACATTACAAACATAAATTATACAGTATGTTAGAAGTTGGTAAGTATTACTAGAAGAGGATCAGAAGGATTAGTAGTGGTGATGGTTACAATCTTAAATAGGGTAGTCAAGTGTGATGGGAAAACTCTAAGATGGGCTCCATGAGCCCTGCCTGCTAGTAAACATGTCGTGTGATATTCCTTCCCTTTGAGTGTGGGTGGAGGCCATGACTTGTTTAAAACAAATGGAATAGGGCAAAGGCTGCAGGATGTCAATTCTGTAATAACATTACATATGACTGTAAGGTAAAGCCCTTTCTGGCTTTGAGGAAAGTGGCCATTTGGGAAATGCCTATGTGGAAAGCAGCTGAGGGCAAACTCTTGCCAAGTAACAGAGGCTCTTACTTTCATCCTATGAAGAATTGAATGACACCAAACACCATGTAAGCCAGGAAACAGATCCATCCCCAGTCAAGCCTCAGATCTGACCACAGCCCTGGATGCTTGATTGTAGGCTTGCAGAGGACAAAAAGGCATGGTGATGACTGTCAGCAGCTCAGTTAAGAACCTGTGATTCTTGAAATGTCTATTAGATTTCTACCTGGAACTGTTGCATGGACTGAGCTGTGTAACACTCTACACTTAAGCAATTTTAAGAAAAGAAAGCATCAGTAACAGATACTGAAAAAGTGTGGGTGGGGGCAATAAGTTGGAAGAAAAGCCATGACATACAGAGAGTTCAGTGAAGTTAAGTGATCATGACATACAGAGAGTTAAGTGAAGAGAATATGTACAGAAAGAGGATGCGATCCACTATGTCAAATGGTGGTAGAAGACAAAATAAGTTGAGAACCACTAGATTCAGTAGAAGTAATTGATACACTACGCAAGAACACATTCTAACGAGTAGTGAAATTAAATTTGATAAATGGGCATTAGCTCATGGGATGAAGAACAAAGATTCTTTTGCTATTGTAGATATTCATTTGCTATTGTTTTGAGATGAAATAAATAATGGCATAGAAAAATTGACAATATGAAATAGAGACAGAATTTCTGGAGTGCTATTTTTGTGTAGATGAGAAATAATTGGGCTGTTTCAAAAGCAAAGGCCTGGGTAGGAACAAAAAAAAAGTGTGCATTTCAGAACAGAAGAGGTAACTATTTATGGAAATGTTAATGTTTGCACATGTGAATTTACTGAAGTTCTTTCTTTTATTTCTTTGACTTTCCCAACTAAACAAGGAGTAAGACTATTAGCTAAAAATGAAGATGAAGGGAGGCTGTTATTCATTCAAGTAGAAAGTGGATATAAAATAATTATCTGGAAAAGGGAATGGATGGGAAGAAGAGAATGATTTCTGAGCAAGGTACAGGGCCAGCTTGCATTTCCTAATCACGAATTTGAAGTGAGATGATTCAGGATGTTATTACATATTTTTTAAAAATGGACACATAATGATTATATATTTATGGACTACAATGTGTTGTTTCCATGTGTCTACATGATATAATGATCAAGTCATAATAATTAGTATATCCATCACCACAACTGTTTACTATTTCTTTGTTGTGACAACATTGAAAATTCTCTCTTCTAGCTATTTGAAATATACAATCCATTATTGTTAGCTATAGTCACCCTACTGTGCAATAGAGTACCAGAACTTATTCCTCCTATCAAACTGTAACACCATAGTCATTGACCAACCTCTTCCTGTCTCCTTTTCTCCTCTATTGTCCCAATTCTCTGGTAACTACTAATCTATTTTCAATTTTTATGAGATCAATATTTTCAGCTCCATATAAGAGTAAGATCGTGTAGTATTTTTTGTGTGTGTGCCTGGATTATTTCAGGTAACATAGTGTCCTCTATGCTTATCCATATAGTCACAAAATTACAGGCAAATATGATAGAATTTTATCACTTTTTATAGCTGTATAATATTCCATTGTGGATATGTATAATATCCATATTTTCTTTTTATTCTTTCTTTTTTCCATTCATCCATTGATCGGCATTTAGACTGATTACATATATTGGCTATCTTAATAGTGCTACAATTTTCATGAGAGTGCAGATGTCTCTCTAACACATTGGTTTTATTTCTTTTCAATATTTACACAGTAGTGGGATTTCTGGATCATACATTAGTTCTGTTTTTAATTTTTTGAGGAACTTCTATACATTTTTTTATAATGGCTGTGCTAACTTACACTACCACTAACAGAATATCAGAGTTCCCCTTTCTCTACATCCTTGCTAGCATCATTAGGTTTTTGTTATTCGATAGTAGCCCTTCTAACTGAGGTGAGGTGATATCTGATTGTGGTTTTGACTTGCATATCCTTGATGGTTAGTGATGTTGAGTATTTTTTCATACACCTATTGGTCAATTGCATGTCTTCTTTATAGAAATATTTATTCGGGTCTTTTGACCATTTTAAAATCAGATTAAATGTTATTTTGCTATTGAGATGCTTGACTTTCTTATAAAATCTGGATGCTTTTCCCTTTAAAGAAACAATAAAACTCAGAGCAAAATAACCAAACAGAGATTAAAAAATACAAAGGATCAATGAGACAAAGAGTTGTCTTTTTAAAAGATAAAGAAAATAGACAAACCTTTAGCCAGCCTGAAAAAAAAGAAGACTCAAAATCAGAGATGAAAAAGGGGACATTACAACTGATATCACAAAAATACAAAGAATCATAAGAAACTACTGTGAACAATTTATAACAACAAATTAGAAATCATAGAAGAAATGGATAAACTCCTGGACACCTACCATAATTGAATCAAGAAGAAATAGAAAATTTAAACAGATCAATAATGAATAAAAATATTGAAGTGGTAATAAAAAGTGTCAATCAAAGAAAAACCCATCACATACACATCATGGAATACTATGCAGCCATAAAAAAGGACAAGTTCATATCCTTTGCAGGGACATGGATGAAGCTGGAAACCATCATTCTCAGTCAACTATCAGAAGGACAGAAAACCAAACACCGGATGTTCTCACTCATAAGTGGGAGCTGACCAATAAGAACAGATGGACATAGGGAGGGGAACATCACACACTGGAGCCTGTTGGGGGAAGGAGTCTAGGGGAGGGAGTCTAGGGAGTGGGATAACATTAGGAGAAATGCCTCATATCGGTGACCAGTTGAAGGGTGCAGGAAACCACCATGGCACGTGTATACCTATGTAACAAAACTGCACGTTCTACACATGTACCCCAGAACTTAAAGTATAATAAAAGAATTTTTTTAAGAAAAAAGAAAAACCCAGAAACTGTTATTTTCACTGCTGAATTGTACAAAACATTTAAAGAAAGACTAATATCAGTTCTTTACAAAATACTTCAAAAAAACTGAAAAGGATTGAATTCTTCCAAATTCCTTCTACAAGGCCAGCATTGCCTGTCTCCAAAGCCATAGAAGAATACAAAAAAAAAAAAAAGAAAGAAAAGAAAACTACAGACTCATATCCCTGATGAACACAGATGCAGGAATTCTTAACAAAATACTAGCAATCAGAATTCAATAGCACATTAAAAAAGATCATTCACAATGATCAAATTTTATTCATCCCAGAGATGCATAGATGATTAAATATATGCAAATTAATAAATATAACACCTTGCATTAACAGAATAAAAGATAAAGGTGATATCATTTCAGTAGATGCTTTTTCTGTTCGAATGTAGATAGGTAGGTACAGGCAAGGAATAGGTGAATGTTTGAAATTGGCCACAGTTGTGGTTTTGTAAAGCACCATGGTAAAATAAAGACAGCAAGAGGGTTGAAAACGTACACAAAGTGTTGATTATCATGACTGATCATGGGATTCAATCTGTGTAAGAGAGAAGAATAGGTATCAGGGAGGTGAAGATAATGAAAAGGAAAACACTCCATCAATTCAATGCCATGGTGCAGTGAAAAGATTGTTATAGCTAAAATACTGGAGATGGTAAACCCATAATATAGGATGTGCTGACCAATGATGGGGTTGTATGAAAATCAGACTTTGGAGGTGGCAGCAGTTATTGGTAATGACAGAATCTTTGATATATCCAAGGAAATGAGTGTGTTTAGGTAGGAAATATGACTGAATCACTGGAGGAGAGTAGCCAAAGTTTTGTAAAGAACATCTCCATGTACAATCATGTACCATATAGCAACATTTCAGTCAGTAACAAACCACATATACAGTGGTGGTCCAATAAATTGTAACAGAGATGAAAAATTTCTCTTTTTTTTTGTTTTTTGAGATGGAATCTTGCTCTGTCGCCCAGGCTGGACTGCGGTGGCGTGATCTCTGCTCACTGCAAGCTCTGCTTCCTGGGTTCAAGCCATTCTCCTGCCTCAGCCTCCTGAGTAGCTGGGACTACAGGCGCCCGCCACCACGCCCATCTAATTTTTTGTATTTTTAGTAGAGATGGGTTTTCACCATGTTAGTCAGGATGGTCTCGATCTCCTGACCTCGTGTTCCGCCCACCTCGGCCTCCCAAAGTGCTGGGATTGCAGGAACAAGCCACTGCGCCCAGCTCAGAGCTGAAAAATTTCTATCATCTAGTGATTTGTGTTACAGTTGCCTACAGTGTTCTCTACCTGTAGAGACACATGCTCTACAGGTTTGCAGCCTAGAAGCAACAGGCAAAACCATATAGCCAGGTGTGTAGTAGGCTATTTCATCTAGGTTTGTGTAAACACTGTACACTCTATGATGTTCATCAACAATTCTAAGATGGCATGGGAAAATCATAAACTGTTTAACTGCCTTGTATCCAGGAAATTCATACAGAGATATCAGAGAAAATACATAAATAAATAGGTAGGCATTTCATGGTGTTCTTCTGGTAAGCCTCTAACCAAAGAGGGGCATTTCTTTTATGAATCTTACATTTGTATTTTAATGATTCTATACCTCTAAAATGAAAGAATGATAAAAGCAATTGTGGTTATTTTTGGCATATGTTTCTGCATGGTGTGGTTTTAGCATAAATTTTGCTTTTTAAAAAAAAGTTTCAAGCAACATGGACAATAATTTATGAACTCTGAAGGGGTGAAAAATGCTTCAAACGCATTATTTATGTAAACCATAAAAACAAACATGGAATAAGTGGCTAAGAAAGATAACTATATACAACATAGGAAGACTATCTCAGGTATATTTTTAATATAATCCAAATAATAAGGTATGAACTTGATACCTACTATGGACATATTAATATTATAATGATTTAATGCTATTTTAATGTAGAATAAAATATTATATTACCTTATTGAAATATTAATTCATCTATATTCTTCTTATAAGAATGAGATATTTATTATCCATTCTGCATTGACATTTGGGCCATAGCAAAGAAGCAAATTTAATTGAATATCAACTTTCTTAATTGTAAAAATAAAAAAAGATAAACTTTTACATAAGTGAGGAGATGTTTTTGAAATTTTTCCCCTCTAATGATTATAAATACAATTGCCTTGGGGCAAATAAATTCTCACAAAAATCCAATGTAACAAGAATAATTGAACTAAAAGATGTTACATATTACTTATAATTCACCTGAAACACTATCTGTTTAGGAAGTCATAGTAATAAGAAAGATAATTAAAAACCTGGGTAGGAGATAGGGAAGAAAGGATTTAATAGCTACTCTATCTAAATGAAATCATATGTTTGCACACTGCTTTTTAAAACTTCTGTGTGCAACTGTTGTGGGTAGTGGAGATTACCACCCATTTAATAATTTAAGCTAAAACATAAAGCTGCTGCTTAGCACCACACCCAATCGCATGTCCCAAACAGACTTATTTTATGGAGTCTTTCTTTATAGTTAACCCAAACTGTATTTTAAATGATCTGTTTAGCATAGTATGAAAACTCAGAACAATAAACTAAAAACACATGATTCTCCATTCTTCATTAAATTGATAACATTCTCAACTGGATTGCCATCTTATAACAGTTGGACTTACACTATCCATATAAATTCCTAGTATCAAGGTATTATTTTAGGTTATAATTTTATAACAGCTAAGCTATCATCTTTAGTTATGAGCCAATATTTTAATACTTTTTTATGGCTTTCAATTTCAAAGCACACAATCTGAAATAAATGCTTGAAATGAAAGCTTTGAAGTTTATGTGGGGCCAAAGATAATTGTTTTTTAATTATAGGCTCTGTATACGTTTCTTTTTTAGTGGGGGCGGGGGTGCATTTTCTTTCCCTCTCTTTTTTTCCTTTAGTTTTTAGATAATCAAATGACCTACATGGCCCTATCTATCTGTTGATTCACTGTCTGTATTTAAAAATACTGATTCCACTGAGGTTTTAGCATGAGGTTTCTGATATTTTTAGGATGTTACAAAATCCCTTTGTTCAACTGGTACAACTTCTCCATCTTTATTTCTTTATTTAACAAAATGAGACTATAACAAATTTGACATAAATCCTTTTAGAAAATTCTTGCAGTTTTCCTTGAAGAGCATAACATCAAGAAAACATAGATATTGTGAATAAAGTCTTGAAGTAATACTTTCCCATGTAGGTAATTTACTCACAGAAAGAAATAAGAAATAAGAAAAAAAGAGTTTAAAGAAATAGTAATCAAATAGCAGTTTAAAATATTAGAAAAGAGAGGGGAAGAGGGGAAGATGGCAGATAGGAAGCAGGACTAGCTCACAGCTCCCACTCTAGGGACAGAGCAGCCTGTGGAGACTCACATAGTGAACTTTTGCTCCAAGAATTACCACAGCAACATACCAGGAAACCCAAGAGAATCCACAGATCCTTTGAAGGGAACTGGATCACTGCTTGCAGGCTCTCTGAGATGCTGAAAAACTGAGTCTAAGTCTGCTTGCTTTCTCAACGGGGAAGCTCTTGGTCTGAGGCAAGTTCTCAGCCCTGATCATTGCCACTGGGTGCCTGGAAATAGACTCCATCCTGTTGGGGTGGCACAGTGAGAATGAGACTGACCTTTAGGACTGCAGGCTGCATGGGAGCAGGGTGAAGCCTGCGACTGTCAGCTTTCTCCCCCTTCCCTGGTGACCTGTATGACTCAGCAAGTCAACCATAATCCCCCAGGGAATATAACTCCATTGGATAGGGAACCACACCCTGTTCCCCACAGCAACCACAGCAAGCCCTGGCCAAGGAGAGGCTGAGCTCAAACACGCCTATCCCCGCCTAGACCTGGGGGTCTTTCTCTACCCACACTGGTAGCCAAAGACAAAGGTCATCCCTTGGGAGCTTTATGGCTCTGCCCACTGCCTGAGAAACCTGAATATTTAACCAGGTGTACCTAGGGCAAGTTTGCATCCTCCCTATAGGACTATAGCTGATGTGCTCTTGAAAATGTCACTTCCGGCTGGGCGCGGTGGTTCTCACCAGTTATCCCAACCTTTTGGGAGGCTGAGGTGGGCAGATCACGAGGTCAAGAGATAGAGACCATCCTGGCCAACATGGTGAAACCCTGCCTCTACTAAAAATACTAAAATTAGCTGGGCATGGTGGTGCGTGCCTATAGTCCCAACTACTTGGGAGACTGAGGCAGGAGAATCACTTGAATAGGGGAGGCGGAGGCTGCAAGGAGAATTGAAAGCCATGTCTTGAAAAGATAAGTGTACATCCATGTTCACAGCAGCATTCTTCACAATAGCCAAAACATGGAGTCAGTGTTTGTCCATCAACAGATGAAGAGATAAACGAAATATGGTATATGCGTACAATAGAATATTATTCAGCTTTAAAAAGGCAATACATTCTGACATATGCTACAATATGGGTGACCCTTGGTGACATTATGTTAAGTGAAATTAGCCAGTTACAAAAAGACAAATTCCATATAATTCTACTTATATGAGCGATTTATAGTAGTCAAAATCACTGAGACAGAAAGGAGATTGGTGGTTGACAGGATATCCGGGAGAAGGAATGGGAGTTATTGTTTAATAGGTACTGTTTTTGTTTAATATGTAATGTTTAATTCTCTTGTTTAATCCAATTTTAGTTTTGCAAGATGAAAAGAGTTCTGGAGATGAATGGTGAAGGTGGTTGCTCATTATAAATGTACATCCTCTCATTGAAATAAACAAACATGGTCAAGATGGTATTTTTGTGATATGTATATTTTACCACAATGGAAAAAGCAAAAAAAAAAAAAAAAAAAAAAAAAAAAAAGTAATTTTAGCTAACTTCAAAGGGCTCATGTGAAAGACTTCTTTCTTACAACTTTGTCACATTAAAATTTTACTAAATGATATTGTTTCCCCCTGGACAATGATTCATTTCTCTACCCATATGGCTTATTCCTGCTTCTATTTCCATTTGTCTTCTGCTCAGTGATTGTCAGTTTCAGCTGCTTTCTCAGGTGCCCACAGTATCAGAAAAGTATCCTAGCAAAGGCTAAGAGGGAGACACAAGCTTTTTATTTAATGTAGGGAGCTTCCCTTAATGAGTTTTCATTAAATTATTCTCCTCACTGATATAAACATTACAAATAAACTTAAAATTATTCCTATATTATTTTATATATTTGCCTCACCTATGCTTTAGTATCTTAAAAAATCAGGAAATTCCATGTATCTGAATGGTGTAACAAAAATATTCGGATGACATCACCTAACATTTACAGAAACAAAATAAAGGACCTACTACTATCAGTAATCTCAAACTAGCAAGTTGCAGAAATTCCACAGAAGAGGCAATCTACTCTCTAAAACATTGACATAACTTGATAATAACTTTCTTTACTTTTGCTAAAATGGCCACTTAGTGGAAGAGAGAGCATAAAGAAAATGAAAAACTACTTTATTTGACCTCCTTATGAAATCTTCCTCATTAGAGTCATCTACTTTGTTTCAGAGAATTTTCGTGATAGGTTGCTTCTCATTAAGGGGAAATCACTTGTGACTTAGTTAAAAACATTTGAAAAAAATTGGCAGAAGTTTTACGTGCTTGAACGAATCCTCATTATTTCCTTGCTTAAAAAATATTATTTCCAGTGATTTCTATTTTGTTTCTTGGAAAATACACTATGTAAAATTATAATGAGATATGCTGACTACACTTGAATGTTCTATACATTAGTCTAATGATAGCTACAATCAGAATTAAGTGAAAAAGCCAGAATGAAAACTCAATTCATTTTTAAACATCATAAAAAAGTGAGCTTCTCAAATGATAATAATCTTTTTTTTTTTTTTTTTTTTTTATTATACTTTAAGTTCTAGGGTACATGTGCATAACGTGCAGGTTTGTTACATATGTATACTTATGCCATGTTGGTGTGCTGCACCCATCAACTCGTCAGCACCCATCAATTCATCATTTATATCATGTATAACTCCCCAATGCAATCCCTCCCTCCTCCCCCCTCCCCCCTCCCCATAATAGGCCCCAGTGCGTGATGTTCCCCTTCCCGAGTCCAAGTGATCTCATTGTTCAGTTCCCACCTATGAGTGAGAACATGCGGTGTTTGGTTTTCTGTTCTTGTGATAGTTTGCTAAGAATGATGGTTTCCAGCTGCATCCATGTCCCTACAAAGGACGCAAACTCATCCTTTTTTATGGCTGCATAGTATTCCACGGTGTATATGTGCCACATTTTCTTAATCCAGTCTGTCACAGATGGACATTTGGGTTGATTCCAAGTCTTTGCTATTGTGAATAGTGCCGCAATAAACATACGTGTACATGTGTCTTTGTAGTAGAATAATTTATAATCCTTTGGGTATATACCCAGTAGTGGGATGGCTGGGTCATATGGTACATCTAGTTCTAGATCCTTGAGGAATTGCCATACTGTTTTCCATAATGGTTGAACTAGTTTACAATCCCACCAACAGTGTAAAAGTGTTCCTATTTCTCCACATCCTCTCCAACACCTGTTGTTTCCTGACTTCTTAATGATTGCCATTCTAACTGGTGTGAGATGGTATCTCATTGTGGTTTTGATTTGCATTTCTCTGATGGCGAGTGATGATGAGCATTTTTTCATGTGTCTGTTGGCTGTATGAATATCTTCTTTTGAGAAATGTCTGTTCATATCCTTTCCCCACTTTTTGATGGGGTTGTTTGTTTTTTTCTCGTATATTTGTTTGAGTTCTTTGTAGATTCTGGATATTAGCCCTTTGTCAGATGAGTAGGTTGCAAAAATTTTCTCCCATTCTGTAGGTTGCCTGTTCACTCTGATGGTAGTTTCTTTTGCTGTGCAAAAGCTCTTTAGTTTAATTAGATCCCATTTGTCAATTTTTGCTTTTGCTGCCGTTGCTTTTGGTGTTTTAGACATGAAGTCCTTGCCCATGCCTATGTCCTGAATGGTACTACCTAGATTTTCTTCTAGGGTTTTCATGGTATTAGGTCTAACATTTAAGTCTCTAATCCATCTTGAATTAATCTTCGTATAAGGGATAAGGAAAGGATCCAGTTTCAGCTTTCTACTTATGGCTAGCCAGTTTTCCCAGCACCATTTATTAAATAGGGAATCCTTTCCCCATTTCTTGTTTCTCTCAGGTTTGTCAAAGATCAGATGGCTGTAGATATGCGGTATTATTTCTGAGGACTCTGTTCTGTTCCATTGGTCTATATCTCTGTTTTGGTACCAGTACCATGCTGTTTTGGTTACTGTAGCCTTGTAGTATAGTTTGAAGTCAGGTAGCGTGATGCCTCCAGCTTTGTCCTTTTGACTTAGGATTGTCTCGGCAATGCGGGCTCTTTTTTGGTTCCATATGAACTTTAAAGCAGTTTTTTCCAATTCTGTGAAGAAACTCATTGGTAGCTTGATGGGAATGGCATTGAATCTATAAATAACCTTGGGCAGTATGGCCATTTTCACGATATTGATTCTTCCTATCCATGAGCATGGTATGTTCTTCCATTTGTTTGTGTCCTCTTTGATTTCACTGAGCAGTGGTTTGTAGTTCTCCTTGAAGAGGTCCTTTCCATCCCTTGTAAGCTGGATTCCTAGGTATTTTATTCTCTTTGAAGCAATTGTGAATGGAAGTTCATTCCTGATTTGGCTCTCTGCTTGTCTGTTACTGGTGTATAAGAATGCTTGTGATTTTTGCACATTAATTTTGTATCCTGAGACTTTGCTGAAGTTGCTTATCAGCTTAAGGAGATTTTGGGCTGAGACGATGGGGTTTTCTAAATATACAATCATGTCATCTGCAAACAGGGACAATTTGACTTCTTCTTTTCCTAACTGGATACCCTTGATTTCTTTCTCTTGCCTGATTGCCCTAGCCAGAACTTCCAACACTATGTTGAATAGGAGTGGTGAGAGGGGGCATCCCTGTCTTGTGCCAGTTTTCAAAGGGAATTTTTCCAGTTTTTGCCCATTCAGAATGATATTAGCTGTGGGTTTGTCATAAATAGCTCTTATTATTTTGAGGTACGTTCCATCAATACCGAATTTATTGAGTGTTTTTAGCATGAAGGGCTGCTGAATTTTGTCAAAAAGCCTTTTCTGCATCTATTGAGACAATCATGTGGTTCTTGTCTTTGGTTCTGTTTATATGCTGGATTACGTTTATTGATTTGCGAATGTTGAACCAGCCTTGCATCCCAGGGATGAAGCCCACTTGATCATGGTGGATAAGCTTTTTGATGTGCTGCTGAATCCGGTTTGCCAGTATTTTATTGAGAATTTTTGCATCAATGTTCATCAGGGATATTGGTCTAAAATTCTCTTTTTTTGTTGTGTCTCTGCCAGGCTTTGGTATCAGGATGATGTTGGCCTCATAAAATGAGTTAGGGAGGATTCCCTCTTTTTCTATTGATTGGAATAGTTTCAAAAGGAATGGTACCAGCTCCTCCTTGTACCTCTGGTAGAATTCAGCTGTGAATCCATCTGGTCCTGGACTTTTTTTGGTGGTTAGGCTATTAATTGTTGCCTCAATTTCAGAGCCTGCTATTGGTCTATTCAGGGATTCAACTTCTTCCTGGTTTAGTCTTGGGAGAGTGTAAGTGTCCAGGAAATTATCCATTTCTTCTAGATTTTCTAGTTGATTTGCGTAGAGGCGTTTATAGTATTCTCTGATGGTAGTTTGTATTTCTGTGGGGTCAGTGGTGATATCCCCTTTATCAAATGATAATAATCTTTAAAGGCAAAAGGCATCAGGATGATTACATTGACATGCTCCAAAAATGATTTTATCCAATCCAATCTACGTTTACCTTCATTCAATATTTTACTTATGTTCATAACAGTCATTCAGGAACAAACTGAATTACACTGGTCTGAACAACAGTTCACACTTTTTTATTCCACATCCATCTTTCCTTTGTAGCTTACTATGGTACTATATTCTCAATTAGTAGGTCATATAGCTTCTATGCATTTTAAAGAGTAAGAGAAGATGAAAGATAAAAATGGGTACACATATGCTCAGAAACAGAAACTGACATAATTGAAGAGCAGTGATTACACAAGCTGAAGGCAAAAACTTACATCAAAATGGAAAGTCAACACTTTATGTCTTATTTCCCAAAATGCTAAAGCAGCGTATTTCAATATATTAGAAATATTTCCAACTCTAAGAAATGTAGCAAAGTGATTTATAACAACTCCAAGTAATGCCAGAGAAAATGTTATGTGCTAAAATATAATGAATCTGTTAAATTTTACTCTAAATTAAAGTTCTTTGCTATCCATCTCAAAGCTGTTAACAAACATTTAGTGAACAACTATTGTGGGTGCCAAACATAGGCTGCATAATAATAAAGAAATATTTCATTTGTTCTTAAGAGAAACATTGATATGATACCAAGAATTATTCTTACTTCGGGATCTGTGATTGATAACAGGAATCATACTAGGTTCCCTTTCTGATTGCCTGTTATTAATTTAATGAAAAAACAAAATCAATATAATCTTGTGAAGTCTCAGTCACCTTATGTGTTTAATCAGGATTTGGATACAGATTGCCTTCTGCATTTCTTTTAGGAATACTCTAAGTTATAAAAGCCTTTCCTTTATTACTTCTCAAGATCGTTTCTTTCAAAATCAAATTTTCCTTAATCCCTCACTGTCACCTCTTCCCCCATCTCATACCATATTATTCCCAACATGAAGCCCAAAATCCTTTTGGAGTCTGTGAAGATTTAAACAGATATCTACTGGCTGTTATCAATATTTCAAAAAGAAAAATGTATGCATGCATTCCATATGATCATGCAATTATATTTATTGTTTAGTTGTGAAGGAGTCTGGAATTATATTAATTCAGTGTGAGGTTGTCAAATAATCATAAATAGTAAGCTGATTAATACTTTATTTTAAAAGAGTGGATACACTGAGTGTGGAAATCTTCTATGAAGATAAATAGAAGTGGTAAAGAGCTGGAAAAGGATGCACAGTCAAAGTTGTTCTTTTTTAAAAAAGATGGATAATATTAATACACGATCTGAAAACGTGGGAGAATATAAGAAAGAGAGAAGAGAGAGATGGGGATAATATAGGCATTTGCATGAGGCAGGTGGATTAGTCAATGTAAAGATGAAATTATTTTTATTTGTTAATGTAGATTATTTTCTCTATTTTGTGGTAAGGTCATTAGGTGAATAAGGGAATGCATCTTACTAGGACATGTAGTAGTCATGACTGTTGAAGTTGGGTGTTGAAGTTGGTTCCAGTATTCAACTCTGCCAATGTAATGTGAAAGTAGACATAGATAATGCAGAAATCACTAAAAGTGTTTGCATTCCAATAACTGTATTGATAATAATAGGCAGTAGTCCACTGAGTATAGTTTGCTGACTCCTGATTTAGCAGCTTGAGTGTGCAAGTGAAGGTGGAAGACTTATGGATATCAATAGTCTTTTCTCCCAGTGAGTGTAATGCAATGAGAGAAGTGTAAGAAGATTAAGGGTGTTTCCAAAAGATTTAGGTAGATGTGTTGTACTATAGACTCCAAGGGCACACAGCTTCTATCCATTTTAATGAGTAAGGTAAAAAGGGAAGTGAGCATATGGGAACAATGATGGACAAGGATTCCTGGTCCCAATAGAATCAGAGAATGCTAGGAATGAGGACACCAAACTCAGTGAGCTGGAAGGACAGGAGGTAGAGGTGAAGGTTAGACAGAGAGGTGCACGAAAGGGAGATTTTCCAGAGATGGGGGTAGTTATTGAGGGTAATAAGGTGCATTGGGTATGTGGTGGAAATGTCATGGACAGAAAAATAATTTTTAATTTAATTTTATTTTACATTCAAGGTGGTACATGTGCAAGTTTGTCGCATGAGTATATTGCATATTGGTGGGAATTGGACTTCTAGTGTATCCGTCACCCAAATAGTGAACAATGTACCCAATAGGTAAGGTTTCAACCATCACTCCTCTCATACCCTACTTCCATAAGGGTCCTCAGTATCTATTATTTCCATCTTTACATTCATGTGTACTGACTGTTTAGCTCTCACTTAAAAATGAGAACATGTGGTGTATGAATTTTTGCTTCTGAGCTATTTCACTAAGGATAATGGCCTCCAGCTACTTCCATGCTGCTGCAGAATACATTATTTCATTCTATTTTATTATGAAATTAGTATTCCATGGTGTATATATACCACATTGTTTAATCCAGTCAACCATTGATGGACACGTTAGTTAATTCTATGATTTTATTAGTGTAACTAGTACTGCAAAAAAGATATAAGTGCAAGTGTCTTTTTCATATAATGATTTCTTTTCCTGTGACTAGATACCCCATGGTGGGATTACTAGGTCAAATGGTAGTTCTACTTTTAGTTGTTTGAGAAATCTCCATACTGTTTTTTATAGAGGTTGTACTAATTTACATTCCCACCAACAGTGTAAACGGGTTCCCTTTTCTCTGCAACTATGCCAACATTTGTTGTTTTTTGACTTTGTATTATCATTATATGTAAATAGGCATTCTGAATGGTATGAGATGATATCATATTGAGATTTTAATTTACATTTTTCTGATGATTAATGATGTTGAGCATTTTTCGTATGTTTGTTGACCACTTGTATGTCTTACTTTGAGAAATGTCGGTCATGTCCTTTGCCCAGTTTGATATGAGGTTATTTCTTTTCTCTTGTTGAGTTGTTTGAGCTCCTTACATATTCTGGATATTAGCCCTTTGTTGCAGGCATAATTTGCAAATATTTTCTGCCATTTTGTAAGTTGTCTGTTTAAGCTGTTGATTTTTTTTTTTTTTTTCCTGTGCAGATGCTTTTGGGTTGAATTAAGTCCCATTTATCTATTTTTGTCTTTGTTCCATTTGCTTTTGGGATCTTCCTCATACATTCTTTGCCTGGGTCAGTGTCCAGAAGAGTTTTTCCTAGGTTTTCTTTTAGGATTTGTATAATTTCAAATCTTATTTTTAAGTATTTAATTAATTTTTAAGTATTTACAAAAATAATTTTTTGTAAATGGTGAGACATATAGGTATAGCTTCATTCTTCTTCATATGGGTAGCCAATTTTCCATGCACCATTTAGTGAATAGGGTGCCATTTTCCCCTTGTTTATTTTTGTCAACTTTGACAAAGATCAGTTAGGTGTAGGTATGTGCCTTTATTTTTGGGTTTTCTATTCTGTTCCACTGATTTATGTTTCTATTTTTGTACCACTACCATGCTGTTGCTGTTCTAGTTACTACAGCCGTGTAGTATAATTTGAACTCAGGGAATGAGATGAATACAGATTTGTTCTTTATGTTTAGGACTGTCTTGGCTATTTTTAGCTCTGTTTGGGTTCTACATGAAATTTACAATTGATATTTCTTACTCAGTAAAAAACAATGTTGGTAATTTGATAGAAATGTGTTCAATCTGTAGATGGCTATGGGCAGTATGGTCATTTTAATGATATTGATTCTTCCATCCCATGATATGGGATATTTTTCCATTTGTTTGTGTCATCTGCGATTTCTTTCTTCAGTGTTTTGTAGTTCTCCTTGTAAAGATCTTTCAGATTCTTGTATTCCTATGGTATACAAGAATGTATTCCTATGTATTTTATTTTTGGAGGGCAATTGTAAATGAGATTGAGTTTTCATTTGGTTCTTAGCTTGATCATTATTTGTGTATAGCAATGCTACTGATCTTTTCATGTTAATTTTGTATCTTGAAAATTTACTAAAGTCATTTGTCAAGTCTAAGAATCTTCTGAAGGAATATTTTGGGTTTCTAGGTATACAACTATTTCATGAAGGAACAGGGATAATTTGACTTCCTCTTTTTCAATTTGGATGCTTTTTCTTTCTTTCACTTGCCTGACTGCTATAGCTAAGACTTCCAGTACTATGTTGAATAGGAGTTGTAAAAGTGGACACTTTTGTTCTAGTTCTTAGGGAAAAATGCTTTTATGTTTTCCCCATTCAGTGTGATGCTGGCTGTGGTTTGTCATATATGGCTCTTATTATTTCAAGATATTTTTCTTCAATGACTAATTTGCAGAGGGTTTTATCATAAAGGGATGCTGAATTTTATTGAATTGTTGCAGGAAGTCAGGAACCCCAAACAGAGGGACTGGCTGAAGTCACGGCAGAAGAACATAAATTGTGAAGATTTCATGGACGTTTATCACTTCCCCAGTCAATACTCTTATAATTTCCTATGCCTGTCTTTAATCTCTTAATCCCATCATCTTCGTAAACTGAGGATGTATGTCACCTCAGGATCCTGTGATGATTGTGTTAACTGTACAAATTGTTTGTAAAACATGTGTGTTTGAACAATGTGAAATCAGGGCACCCTGAAAAAGAACAGAACAACAGTGACCTTCAGGTAACAAGGGAAGATAACCTTAAGGTCTGACTGCCTGTGGGGTCGAGCAGAATAGAGCCATATTTTTCTTCTTGCAGAAAGTGAGTAGGAGAAATATTGCTGAATTATTTTCCCAGCAAGGAATAACTCTGGGGAAAGAATGCATTCCCAGGGGTAGGTCTACGAATGACTGCTCTGAGAGTGTCTGTCTTATGCGGTAGAAGATAAGAGATGAAATACGCCCTGGTCTCCTCAGTGCCCTCAGGCTTACCAGGATTGGGAAATTCTAGCCTGGTGAATTCTAGTCAGACCGGTTGTTTGCTCTTGAACCCTGTTTCCTGTTAAGATGTTTATCAAGACAATGTGTGCCCAGCGGGACATGGAACCTCACCAGTAATACTAATTTTGCCCTCTGCCTTGTGATCTTTTATTGCCCTCTGAAGCATGTGATCCCTGTGATCTACTTCCTATTTGTACATCCCTCCCCTTTTGAAATCTGCAATACAAACTTGCTGGTTTTGTAGCTCAGGTGGGCATCACGGAATCTGCCGATATGTGATGTCACCCCCAGAGGCCCAACTGTAAAATTTCTCTCTTTATACTCTTTCTCTTTATTTCTCAGACTTGCCCACACTTAGGGAAAATAGAAAAGAACCTATGTTGAAATATTGGGGGCTGGTTCCCCTGATATTGAATGTTTTTTCTATATTTATTGAGATGACCATATGGCTTTTGTTTTCAATTATGTTTATGCAGTGGGTCACATTTATTGATTTGCATGTTGGTTCATATTATTAAACTGTTCTTGCATCTCTGGAATAAAACCCAATTGATTATAATGAATTATATTTTTGATGTGCTAGTACATTTACTTTGCTAGTATTTTGTTGAGGATTTTTGCATAAGTTTATCAGGGATATTGGCCTATGTTTTTATTTTTTGTTGTTGTGTCCTTTCTTGATTTGGGTATCAGGATCATACTGGTTTTATAAAATCATTCAAGGAACAATCCTTCCTTTATTTTTTTTCAGTAAGTTTGATACCAGCTCTTCTTTGTACTTTGGTAAAAGTTCAGTTGTGAATCCATCTGGTGCTGGACTTTTTTTTTTTTCTTTTTGGTAGATTTTTTATTACTGGTTCAGTTTTATTACTAGTTATTGGTATACTGAGAATGTCTTATGTTTCCTGGTTTGATCATAGGGTTCCAGGAATTATTTTCATTTCCTCTAGGTTTTCTAGTTTGTGTACATAGAGGTGTTTATAATAGTCTATAATCATCTTTTATAATTCTGTGGTATCAGTTGTAATGTCACCTTTATCATTTCGAATTGTACTTGAATCTTCTCTGTTTTTCTTCATTAAGCTCATTAGTGGCCTATCAAATCTTTTTTATCCTTTCAAAAAACCAACTTTTCATTTTGTTGATCTTCTGTACCGTTGTTTTCAGTCTCAGTTTCATTTAGTTTTGCTCTAATGTTTGTTATTTCTTTTCTTTTGCTAGGTGTGGGTTTGGTATGTTCTTGATTTCATGATTTTGGGAGGTGCAAAGTTAGGGTATTAATTTAAGATATTTCAATCTTTTTGATGTAGGCATTTAATACAATAAACTTTTCTCTTAGCACTACATTTGCTGTATCCCAGGTATTTGGAATATTAATATTATGTCTCTTTTCTCAATCATTTCAAGATTTTTTTGAATTCTGCTTTAATTTCTTTCTTTACCCCAAATTCACTCAAAAACAAATTATTTTACAGGTACTTGTGTAGCTTTAAGAGTTCCTATTGGTATTGATTTCTAATTTTATTCCACTGTGGTCTAAAAAGACATTTGATACAATTTCAATTTTTTTTAATTTATTGAGATTTGCTTAAGGGTTGACTTAATCTCGTATGGTTGACTCTGGAGAATGTGCCACGCACAGGCAAAAAAATGTGTATTCTGTAGCTGTTGGGAAGAATGTTCTGTAAATGTCTATCATATCAATTGGCTCTATAGTCCCGTTTAAGTTTAGAATTTCTTTGACTTTCTGCCTTAATAATCAGTCTGGTGTTATCAGTGGGGTGTTAAGGTATCCACTGCTGTTGTGTAGCTATCTGTTTTCTTAGGTCAAGTAGTATTTGTTTTATGAATCTGGGTTCTCTGGTGTTGGGTGCATATACATTTAGGATAGTTAAATCTTTTTGTGCTGCTGAACCATTTATCATTATATGATGCTTTTCTTTGTCTTGTGTTTTACCATTGTTGGTTTAAAGTATGTTTTATCTGATATAAGAATAGTTATTCCTGCTTGCTTTTGTTTTCCATCTGTGTGGTATGTTTTTTTCCACCACTTTCAGTCTGGGTTTCTTTGGTCATCAGGTAGGTTTCTTCTATGCAGCAAATGGTTGGGTCTTGTTTAATCCAATTTGCCACTGTGTATTTTTTAAGTGGAACATATAGGCTATTTAATTTTATTATTAATATTGATATGTGAGGCTATGTTTCTGTCTTAGTATTGTTAGCTAGTTGCCTTGGTGTCTCAATTGTGTAATTGCTCTATAGGACCTGTGAGCTTTGAACTTATATTTCTTTTTTGTAATGGCAGGTGCTATCCTTTCTTTTCTGTGTTTAGAACTTCTTTGAGCATCTTTTGTAGGACCAGTCTAGTGGTGACAAATACCTTTAGCATTTGTTTGTCTGGGACAGACTATTTCTCTTTCATTAATGCTGCATAGTTTGGCAGGATATACAAGTATTGACTGGCATTTTTTTTCTTTAAAGAGCCAAAATTAGGCTGCTAATCTCTTCTGGCTTGTAAGGTTTCTGCTCAGAAATCCACTGTTAATCTGATGGGATTTACATTATAGGTGATTTGATGTTTCTCTCTAGCTGCTTTTAAGATTTTTTTCTTTCAGGTTGACCTTGGATAATCTGATGACTGTATGCCTTGATAATATTTGTCTTGTATAGTATCTACCAGATGTTCCTTAAATTTATTGAATCTGGATGTCTACATCTCTAGCAAAATCAAGAAAATTTTTCTTCATTATTCCCTCAAATGTGTTTTTCACATTTTTTACTTTTCCTTCTCCTTCAGAAATGCTTATAAGACATAGGTTTCTTCACTTTATATAATTCTAGATTTCTTGAAGACTTTGTTCATATTTTTAAAAATTCTCTTTTATTTTGTTCTGTGTTAATTTGAAAGACTAGTTTTCAAGTTCTGACATTTTTTTTTCTGCTTGGTCTAGTTTATTGTTAAAGCTTTCATGTGTAATTCCTCAAATGAATTTTTATTTTCCAGAACTCTGTGCCTCTTTTTTATTTTCTTTCTTTTTTTTTTTTTTTTTTTTTTTTTTAAGATATTTAACTCTTCCTTCATTTCCTGGATTGCCTTTGTGGTTCCTTTCTGTTGGTTTCCAACCTTCTCTTGAATCTCACTGAGTTTTCTTACAACCTATAGTTTAAATTTTGCATTTGCTGGGTGTGGTGGCTCACACTTGCAATCCCACCACTTTGGGAGGCTGAGGTAGATGGATTACCTTAGGTCTGGAGGTTTAGACCAGCATGGTCAACATGACAAAACCCCATCTCTAGTAAAAATACAAAAATTAGGTGGGCATGGTGGTGGGTGTCTGTAAACCCAGCTACTCAGAAGACTGAGGCAGGAGAATTACTTGAGGCTGGGAGGCCGAGGTGGCAGTGAGTAGAGATCATGTCGTTGCACTCCAACATGGGTGACACAGCGAGTCTCTGTCTCAAAAAATAATAAATAAATAAATAAATTCTTCATTTGTCATTTTTGCATTTTCACTTCAGTTGGGGCCCATTACTAGAGAGCTATTCTGATCCTTTGGTGGTGTCATGACATTCAGATTTGTCACAGTCTCAGAATTCTCATACTGGTCCTTTCTGATCTGCAAAAGCTGACACTTCTTGCTTTTGGATTTATTTTCATTTGGATTGGATTTTTTTCTCTATTTAAATTTCTTCCATCCCTTGATGGTGAGACAATAAAGCATGTTGGATAGAATCTTCTGAGTTTGTTCCTATAGCCCTGTGCACTTCTGTCGGCTGGTTTTGTATTGGATTATGCAGTTCAATCTATAGGCTAATAAATGGCACTTACAGGTAATAGCCAACTGCAGTAAAAGCAAATGGGTATGTACTTGATCTTTGTTTACCATCAAGTGCTCTCTGTTTCAGATGATGGGCTGGATAGTGGTGACCATTGTGTCCTGAGCTTCCTGTTCAGTACAGGCCCAGGTGGGGTCAGGCACAGCTGGCTGGAGCTGGAACACCTGGCTTGCCCATGATACCCCAGTGATGAACAAGGGCACCAGCCCTAACAGAGGTGGCTGGCGAAACTCCTAGTGAAATACACTGAGGTCTCTGTGGAGGTGAGGGGTCTGTACAAGCTTTACAACCAAGATAGAAAATAATGAGATCTCTTTCCCTATTATACACCTGTTTCGGGGCTCATGACTCTCAGGTTAGATGCATACTACAATTTACTTCCAGGCCTCCAGATGTAACTGAAAACCATGGAATACATCTGTCCCACAGCTCTACACAGGAGGGGTTTCATGACAGAATCTCTTCACTCAGTCCAATACAGACAGCTTTGTCGCTCATCTGTTCTCCAATGCAGTAACACTGCTGCTTCATGTAGAGAGGGAGAGTGACTTTACCTTTCAGAACATGTGGGTGGGTATTAGCTGAGGTGGTCGTGTCAGCTGGTTAGGTCAGCCTGACCTTAGGACCTGCGGGGAGTGGTCAGATGCCAGCAGTTTTGGACTGAGCTAAGCAATTATATAGCTCCCAAACATCTAGATGGCCCATTCAATGGCATATGTGAGTCCTGAAGGGACTGGACTGGGACTGGGCCAGCGGACTAGTTCTCAGGGCCCCAGAATTCAGATGCTGGCTGTGGTAGGGATGGGTGGTTGGTCTCTAGGCTACAAGCAGAACTCTTATGTGAGGGCAGGCAGTATTCTCAGGTGGTGGGAACTCTAGGGCTGATACCAGCATTGTGGGGGTTGGACTCTCAGAGGGCTCCGGGCTGCAGGTGAAATGGCCAGGTAGGAGCAAGGTGATTGTGCTACAGGCATTTCACTGGAAAAGGCAATGCCTCCTCAGCTGGAGCAATGGAGACTGGCAGCTGTATAATACACAGCCTGCTTGCATTTTCCTCTCACAGAAGTGGTAGTAGATTTCGCTGTCTGGAACATGCAAAGGTGCCCAGCCTACTCACTCCCTCCCCGGTCCGGGGCAGCCGGGACAGCGGTGGCAGTGGTGGCAATTGCTGTGGGAACCAAGGACATATTGCTGGCCTCTGGGGACAGGACTCTCAGAGGAACATCAGGCTGCAACCATAGTATCACATGGGGTCAGGGTGACTCCACTGAAGAACTGATACTGAAGCGTGGGCCCCATTTAGCAGTGGGTTGGGAAGGTGGGGAGCCGTGTGGTGTGTAGTCTCCCCACTCCTCTGTGGATGGCTACGGTAGTTGTCTTTGGGGCACATGAAAGTGCTTAATCTCCGCACTCTGGGAAGTGGCAGCTGGTGCTAGGCTGCTCGGGGAACAAAAACCTGTGAGATTCCACATGACCTTGAGCAATGCCTGTGTACAGTCTTCAGGCAGCTCCTTGATTACTCTGCAGACCCAGGTTTGGGGGAGAGGACTCTCCCCTGTCTGGAATTGTAAAGGTCCATGGCAGAAGTGTAGAACCCTGGGGGTCTCTCACTCATCCCTTCCCTGCATTAGGGGTCCTCTCTCAGCGGTGCACTGGTCCCAGCTCAGCTGGCTGCCTGGCTTCATTCTCTTCTGCTTTCCCTGATTCCCATTGCCTGTCTGATGAATTCCAGTGTGCCCTCTAGAAGATCTACTTGAATTGTTAACATTTACTTGCTGTTTTAATTCTTCTCCATGACAGAGGTGCCCACCAGCTGCTTCCAGTCATCCATCTTGAACTGGAACCAACACTGTTTTTAAAAAAATTTTTTTTTTAAATAAGCTTTTTCAAAACGTGAAACTGATTTGTTTTGTTTTGTTCTCAAGGTGGTGGATTGGAGGCAATGTTAACATGTCTCTCCAACTTGGAAAGACAAAGTGGTGCATAGAGATTTACGCTGTGAACTTTTTTTCCAAGAAACAATGCAGGAACTTAACAGGAACACTGAAAGAAACCACAGACCCTTTGAAAGAAGCAGTAGGCTGCAGCCTACACCATGAGCCATGCAGAAAACTAAGTCTCCAGAGTAAGAGCTGGGAATAAACTGCTTCTAGTATTTACACTCCCTTGGGGGAACCTGTCAATCCAGGCCAAGGGAGAAGGCTTTCAACGTACCCAGTGCTGGAACTGATTTAGAGAGCACTGGGGAATATCAAGGAAGAAGCAACAGTGGGGAGAGCCTTGTGTGCATTTTCAGTCTCCAGCATGGACTGAGTGAAGTTTTTCCTGATCCTGCCTCACAGGGGCCTTGAAGAAGTCTGCCAGCTAACTCAAGCAGTGGTCACAGGTTGAAACAAGATTCCAACTGAAATTCGTGATATAACCTCAATTGGGGATGAACTCCCTTGGCCAGAAACAGGGGGTGTGGGAGAAGCCTACTGTAGCCACGAGCACAGAAATTGGGTACCCCAGGTTTGCAGGTGGACTGGGAGGGGAATGGACTGAAAGCTGTGGTTGCTGTCTCCACCAGGGAGGTTTATGGCCTGGGCCAGATTTTAGTTCTGAGCACAGACTGCCTGAAACTTAGCTAGCTGCAGCTGGTGGAGCAGTGTGGGTGTGTGACCTGCCTTGCCAAGTGCATGGAAGCTGGGTGGGGCTTAATGCTGCCTGCTTACTCCCCACTACCTGTGCCAACACTTCTTCACAGCAGAGGCAGCTGCATTCTGCCCCGGAACATGACCCCAGTGGCCAGAGAATCGCCCCCTCACACCACAGGGGCCACAGTTTGCCCTGCAGGCAGAAAGCCAGAGTTGCAGGCCTGCCTGACCCAGCCCCCACCTGGCTTTGTCCCTCCACCCACCCTGATAGCTTAACACAAAGGACAGAAACTTTTGGCAGCTCTACGGCCCCACTCATAGCTTGAAAATCCAGAATACCTCTCCTGGGTAACATAAGGCAAGCACACATCCCACTACTACTGCTGCAGCTGCTGCCCTTTTACAAATGCCACCTCTTGGCTGGAGGCCAACCAACACAGTCCATCACATCATCTCTGGGTAGAATAACCTGCACCCAGGAAGAAGAAAACTTGTATGTGACCTCAGCCATCACCATTGCCTACAGGACCTGGCTAAACAGGAGGTCCTGAGCTTGTCCATGTGACCAGTTCATTACTACTACAACCAGTATCTGAGAAAGCCAATACACTATGGCTATTCATAACAAAGGGATGTCTAATGTAGATAGAGTCTACATCACTCTCTTGCCCATTGCTGGGATATGTGAGGATAGGTCACATCACTGGAGTTCTTGTAGACATTACCCAGCACCAGCCTGGGGTGTGGCAGCACCACTGAGTGGCTAGACTCAGAAGAGCAGTAGCGTTTACAGTAGTCTGGCTCTCAGGGCCTCCTACTTCTAGGGGAAGGGGGAATGCAACACATCATGGGAACACTCCATGGGACAAAAGAATTCAGATGGCAAGACTTGAGTCCCAGAACTTTCCACAGGTGGAAAGTTTAATTCAGCAGAGGCACAGGTGCAATGTTAGGCTCAGCAAGGAAAGTCTGTAGTTCCACCCCAACAGTCAGGCAGCCCTGATGCTCGTGAAAGGTCTCGGAGAAGGAAACTTCTTTCTCCCCTTGTCCACCACTACAGATACAACTTGGGCTTGCACCATGGGAGCTTGGCATGGTTTTACCTATAGACAGACTTTCTGGAATACTTCAGGGTGACTGCATCTCCACAGGAGAAGGGCTCTCCAGGATCAGGCTTGCACAAGGAGTACAGTCACAATTCCTCTCTATTTGGAAAATCAACATTCCTGTAGATGAAAAGAGGTGTCTCTCTGATGAACAGCCAGAACACTGGGTCAGGAGTGTGTCCAGGAAGTAGATCACTTTCCTGCTGGCCTGGCAGGGGAGCTGAGGTGGCTCCCACTCTTGCCCTGACAAGACTTCAGTTTATTTCACTGAGAGCTCCTCCATGTACCTCTATCAGGACAGAGACCTCTGCAACACCCATTGATGGGCACCTGCTTTTGCCACACCAGTCTCTGCCCAGGGACACCACTCCTACTGGCCTGAAGCCTGAACTATTCAACTCAGTAAATAAATTACTGGGGGAAAAAATACATTTTTAAATAAGTGCACACCACAAGAGAATGAGATAAGCCTCAGGAGACCTCTGCCATTCCAATCTCATAGGAGACAGTGAGCTTGCTCATACACCAAACACATTGCTATTGCAATGAGCATCTGAGAAAGCTATTGCAAAAAGGCCCTCTGTACCATAGAAACCCATAAAAGGTCTTGACCTCTGAAAGCACCAAGAGCAGAATTAGCTTTCAATGTACTATAAACATTAAATTCACATCCTCAAGGAGAAATAAAGAAATTTTTTTAAAAAAACAATAAAACAAAAAATAAATTAAGAAATAACTAGAACATATAGTCTGCCCAAATAAGAATATTAGATTCTATATAAGAAGGTACTAGAAAAATAATTCTGGTAATATGACAAAACAGGGTTACATAACATCCCCAAAAGATCATACTAGCTCTTGAACAATGGATCCAAACCAAGATGAAATCTCTAAAATACCAGATAAATAATTCAAAAAGTTGATCATTAAGCTACTCAAGGAGATATCAAGAAAAATGGAAAGCAACATAAAGAATATAGAAAAATGATTCAGAATATGAATGAAAAAAATTTATAAAGAGATAGATATTTTACAGAAAAACCAATCAAGATTCTGGAAATGAAAGATACATTTAGAGAATTACAAAATGTAGTGGAATGTTTTGACAACAGACTAGACAAATAGAAGAAAGAATTTCAGGGCTTGAAACAAGGCTTTCAAGTCAACTCATTCAGAAAAAAATAATAAACAAAAAAGAATAAAAAGAAATGAGCAATGCCTCTAAGAAATATGAAATTATTTAAAATGCCCAGATCTAAAAATACTTGGTGTTCCAAATAATTGGCGAGGGAGAAGAGAAAGCAAAAACATTGGAAAACTTATTTGATGGAATAATTGAGGAAAACTTCCCTAGCTTTGTTAGGCAAATTTAGATGTCCAAATACAAGAAGCTCAAAGAACTCCTGGGAGAGTCATTGCAAAAACGACATCACCAAAGCACATACTCATAGGGATTTCTAAGGTTAACACGAAGGAAAGAATTCTAAGAGCAGTGAAACAAAAGCATCAGGTAAACTGTGAAGGAAAATCTGTTGACTAACAGCAGACTTCTCAGCAGAAACCTTACAAATCAGAAGTATTAAGGTCTTATCTTTAGCTTCCTTAAACAGAATAGCTGTCAATTAAGAATTTTGTATTCAGCAAAACTAAATTTCAGAAATGAAGAGAAATAAAGTTATTTTCAGACAAACAAATGCTGAGGAAATTTGTCATTACCAGACCAGCTTTACAAGAAATGCTAGAAGTAGTTCTAAATGTTGAAACAAAAGTCCTAGATGAAACATAATAGAATCTCTTGAAAGCATAAAACTCACAGGGCCCACAAAACAATAACACAGTGAAGAAAACAAAGTATCTAGAGAACATGATGCCTGAAATAATACCTCACATCTCACATTGATGTTGAATGTAAATGCCCTAATGCTCCACTTAAAAGATACAGATTGGCAGAATAGATTTAAAAAAATCACAAACCAAATATCTGCTGTCTTCAAGAGATTCATCTAACATGTAAAGATTTATATAAACTCAAGGTAAACGGCTGGAAAAATATATTTGATGCAAATGGAAACCAAATGTATGCACTAGTAGCTATTCTTATATCTGATCAAACAGACATTGAAAAAACAACAGTTTTGAAAAGAGACAAAGAAGGTCATTGTATAATGATAAAATTATCAATTCAACAAGAAGATACTACAATCCTAAATTTACATGCACCTAACTCTGGAACTGCCAGATTTATAAAACAAAAACTACTAGATCTAAAAAATGAGCTAGATAGTAATGCATTAATAATGAGGAACTTCAACATTCCACTGACACTAGACAGATCTTCAAGACATAAAGTCAACAAAGAAACAATAACTTACACTACACTCTAGAACAACTGGACCCAAGAGATGGTTACAGAACATTCTACCCAACAACTGCAGAATGTACATTCTTTCATCAGTACATGGAACAGTCTCCAAGATAGATCATATGATAGGCCACAAAACAAGTCTTAATAAAGTTAAAAAAAATAAAAAACATATCAAGTAGTTCTCAGACCATAGTGGATTAAAACTAGAAATCAACTCTAAAAGGAACCCCCAAACTAGACAAATACATGAAAATAAAGCTATCTGCTCCTGAATTATTTTTGGATTAACAAGGAAATCAAGACGGAATTTAAAAAATTATTTGAAATGAATGATAATAGTGATACAATTTATCAAAACCTCTGGGATACAGCAAAAATAGTGCTAAGACAAAAGTTTGTAGTGCTAAATGCCTCCATCAAAAAGTGTAAAAGATCACAAATAGACAACTTAATATCACACCTAATATTACACTTCAAGCAACTAGAGAAACAAGAACAAACCAAACCCAAAGTTGCAGAAGTAAATACATAACAGAGATCAAAAGAGAACAAAATAAAATTGATACAGAAAAACAATACAAAAGATCAATGAAATATAAAGTTGTTTTTTTGAAAACAAAAACAAATTGATAGACCATTAGCTAGATTAACCAAGAAGAGAGAAGTTCCAAATAAGATCAATTAAAAATAAAAATGAAGGCATTACAATTGACACCACAAAAATACAAAAGATTGGCCGGGCGCGGTGGCTCAAGCCTGTAATCCCAGCACTTTGGGAGGCCGAGATGGGCGGATCACGAGGCCAGGAGATCGACACCATCCTGGCTAACACTGTGAAACCCCGTCTCTACTAAAAAATAAAAAAAAACTAGCCGGGCGAGGTGGCGGGCGCCTGTAGTCCCAGCTACTCGGGAGGCTGAGGCAGGAGAAGGGCGTGAACCCAGGAGGCGGAGCTTGCAGTGAGCTGAGATCCGGCCACTGCACTCCAGCCCGGGCGACAGAGTGAGACTCCGTCTCAAAAAAAAAAAAAAAAAAAAAAAAAGATCATTTGAAACTACCATAAACACTTTTATGCACACAACTAGAAAACCTGGAGGAAACGAATAAACTCCTGGAATCATACAATCCTCCTAAATTAAATCAAGAAGAAATACAAATCCTGAACAAACCAATAACAAGTAGCAAGATTGAATCAGTAATTTTTAAAAATGCCAAAAAACGTAAGACCAACACCAGATGGATCTGCAGCTAAATTCTACCAGACAAATAAAAATTGGGACCAACCCTGTTGAAACTATTCCAAAAGATTCAGAAGGAGAGAATCCTCCCTAACTATCTATGAAGCTATTATCACCCTGATACCAACACCAGGAAAGTATATAACAACAACAACAAAAAGAAAACAACAGACCAATATCCTTAATAAACACAGATGCAGAAATCCTCAACAGAATACTAGCTAACTGAATCCAGCAACACACCAAAAAGATAATAAATCATGATCAAGTGGGTTTCATTACAGGGATGCAGGGATGGTTTAACACATTCAAGTCAAAAAATGTGATAAATCCCACAAACAGAATTAAAAATAAAAACCATATGATCATCTCAACAGATGCAGATAAAGCATTTGATAAAATCTAGCATCACTGTATGATAAAAATTCTCAACAAACTCGCCATAGTAGGGACATACCTCAAAATAATAAAAGCCACATATGATGGACCCACAGCCAATGTCATACTGAACAGTGAAAAGTTGAAAGCATTCCCCCTGAGAACTGGAACAAGGCAAAAATCTCCACTTTCACTACCTCTATTCAACATAATACCTGAAGTCCTAACTAGAGCAATCAGACAGGAGAAAGAAATAAAGTGCATCTAAATTGAAAAAGAGGAAGTCAAACTATCACTGTTCACTGATACTATGATTGTATAACTAGAAAGCTGTAAAGGTTACTCCACAAGACTACTAGATTTGATAAATTCAGTAAACTCTCAGGTTACAAAACCAACGTACACAAATAACAAAGCAATAGCACTTCTACATACCAGCAATGATTAATCTGAGAATCAAATCAAGAATCTAATTCCTTTTACAATAGCTGCAAAAACTAAAATACTTTAGGATATATTTAAACAAGGAGGTGAAAGATCTCTACAAGGAGAGCTAAAAGAAACTGCTGAAAGAAATCATACATGATACAAACAAATAGAAACATATCCCAGGCCCTTGGATTGGCAGAATCAATATCATGAAAATGACTGTACTGCCCAACTACAGATTCAATGCAGTTCCTATCAAAATACCAACATCATTTTTAACAGAATTCGAAAAAAAATCCTAAAATTCTGTGGATTACAAAAACAGCCTGAATGGCTTAAGCAATCCTAAGGAAAAAAAAAAAAAAAAAAAAAAAATCTGGAGGTATCACATTACCTGACTTCAAATCTTAGTATACTACCAAAACAGCATGACACTGGAATAAAAGTAGGTGCATCATTGACCAATGGAACTAAATAGAGGGCCCCAAAGTAAAGCTAAATACTTATAACTAACTGATATTTGAGAAAGCATTCAAAAATATAAATTGGGGAAAGAACACCTTATTGAATAAATGATGATGGGAAAACCGGATAGCCATACATAGCAGAATAAAACTGGATCCCTATCTCTCACCTCATATAAAAATCTACTCAGAATGGACCAAAGACTTAAAGCTAAGACCTGAAACTACAAACATTGTAGAAGATAGCCTAGAAAAAAGCTCTGTTGGACATTGGTCTAGGCAAAGAATTTATGACTAAGACCCCAAAAGCAAATGCAACAAAAACAAAAATGAATAGGATCTAATTAAACTACAAAGCTTCTGCACAGCAACAGAATTAATCCTCAGAGTAAACAGACAACCACAGAATGGCAGAAAATATTTGCAAACTATGCATCTGACAAAGGACTAATATTCAGAATCCACAAAGAGCTCAAATAAATCAGCAGAAAAAAAACAAATAATCTCATCAAAAAGTGGCCAAATGACATCAATAGACATTTCTCAAAACAAGATATACAAATGGCCAACAACAAAGGTATAAAAAAATGCTGAACATCACTAATCATCAAGAAAATTCTAATTAAAACCACAATGAGATACTATCTTACCCATGCAAGTGTGGTCATTATTATAAAGTCAAAAAAGAATAGATGTTTGTGCAGATGTAGTGAAAGGGAATGCTTATACACTACTGGTGGGAATGTAAATTAGTGAAACATCTATGGAAAACAGTACGGAGATTTCTCAAAGAACTAAAAGAAGATCTAGCATTGTATCCAGCAATGCATCCAGCAATGCCCTTACTGGGTATCTCTCCGAAGGAAAAGAAGTCATTGTATCAAAAAGACACATACATATATGTGTTTATTAAAGCACAATTCACAATTGCAAAGATATGGATTAACCAATCTAAGTACCCATCAACCAATGAGTGGATAAAGAAAATATGGTATACATACACCATGGAATATTACTCAGCCATAAAAACAGAATGAAATAACATCTCAGGCAGCAACTTGGATGGAGCTGGAGGCCATTATTCTAAGAAGTAACTCAGAAATGGAAAACCAAATACCATAAGCTTTCACTTATATGTGGGAGTTAAGCTGTGGGTACGCAAAGGCATACAGAGTGGTATAAGGGACTTTGGATGGACATAAAAGTGGGAGGATGAGAGGGAGGTGAGGGATAGAAAACCACATATTGGGTATGATACACACTACTCAGGTGACAAATGCAGTAAAATCTTAGGCTTTACCACTATACAATTCATCCATGTAATCAAAAACCACGTATATTCCAAAAGCTATTGAAATAAAATATATTTTTTAAAAAACATGAAACCATGGGCAAAAATTAATAGAAATTATCAAAAAATTTGAAACAAGATAAGCAATGTTATTTCATGACTTCTGTAACTAGGAATGTCTCATATCTGATATTTCCACTCCTATTTTCTTTGCCACTGATATGTCCTCCTCACCACACAGAGACATATTTTCATTAAATAATTTACCCTGCTCACGAATATAAAATATTTACTCTGAACTTCACTATTTGGATCTTGTGAAAAATAACAGTGTTGTTCTATTCTGAGCAAAAGGTAGATTATTTAACCTATCTTGCTAAGAAAGTCATAATAGATTTTAGTCAATTTATGAAAATTTATAAACAAAATATTTGTAGTATGTGTACTATATTTTAAAAGCGAGTTGTATCAATTTAATCCAAAATATGCTGAGAATTTGTCAATATGTACATATTTAAAACTGCTTACATGTAGGCACCAGAACTTTTCGAAATAATTCCACTGATTTATCAAATGTCTACATTGGCATCAATGAATACTTTAGATGCATTTTAGCATAGCTAAATTTTTTTTTGTATGATAAATCTGGTCCTTTTGAATACCTTACCAAATGTTTTTCAGTGTAGAAAGAATTTTCTCCAGAATTCTAATCTTTTCAATTATTGGCATTTTGACTCAATCAACAGTTAATGTAGCCATAATTTTTATTTTTCAGGTGCTATGGAAATCTTGACTCTCAGATTAACTTGATTAGAATAACTGTCACTTTCTAAAGATGATAATGATTTTGAAAAATAACAGTCATTTTTTTCTTTCTTTCTTTTTTTTTTTTTTTTTGAGACGGCGTCTGGCTCTGTCACCCAGGCTGGAGTGCGGTGGCACAATCTTGGCTCACTGCAAGCTCTGCCTCCCGTGTTCATGCCATTCTCCTCCCTCGGGCTCCTGAATAGCTGGAACCACAGGTGCCTGCCACCATGCCTGGCTAATTTTTTTTATTTTTTATTTTTAGTGAAGATGGGGTTTCACCGTGTTAGTCAGGATGGTCTCAATCTCCTGACCTCGAAAATACAGTACAAATTTTTAAACATATACTTTTCTAAACATTGTTTTCCTAGTAAACATTAAAATTTATAAATATAAGGCATAATCCTACTTAGCCAGGTTTTTATGGTGAGCAGGAATTGTGTTTGTAGATGCATTTCTTATCACGAGGCATTTCTTCCTGATAACTTACGATATTATGAATCTACATAAAAATATAGATTATATTTTATTTTAATTTTTATTTCCCTTAAGTAGGAAGGATGAAAGAGTCATTCTAATAACTTATAAAGGCAGTCTTTCACATCCAAATCAGTCTATGCACATATTTACTCACTAAAGAATTTAGACATGAAAGGAGAAGGGATCCTATATTCAGTCTTACAAATCTGTAATTTTCTTATGCCTTTATAAAGATTCTAATGCAAATTTTTTCAGTTTAATTTTAATCACCACTTTTACATGCCTTCAAAATAAGTGATTGAATGTATTATAGCAATAGATTTGAAGATTAAATCATCCTGAAAAAAAAAAAAAGAAGAAAGGCAAACTATGTATGGAGAAGAAAGAACATTTACATCTTTTTAAACAGAGGCCTTTAAAAAAATATATATATATATATATATATATTTAAAGCTTCCATAAGTTTTGGCAAACATCACACCAGTTTCATCCAACTCCTAAACCTGGGAGTTGATCCAAAATTCTAGTAGTCAGAGATTTGCTAAGTGCGTTGTTGTTCTATTACCTGACATTTTTGGCTTATTTTGAAACATTTTTTCTCCACTCTTAGTATTTTCTTTTCCTATTGTTTTCGAATCTTAACAGTAATGGCAGAGATATTTCTTTCTTCTTATTTACAAAAAATGAACTCTTTACTGTTACAGCCCCATACATAAAGCAATTTACTTGATTCACAATTTAAATCATTAAAATATTTCTGTTTTTGTTTGGCATTATGCCCTCAATAAGGGCGTTACTTTTAAGTTTTCAATAAGTTACATGAAATAAATTTATTTAGAATGTTAATTATGTTTCTTTATAGAATTAAATGATAAATTATTTATTATCAAATTTATGAATGTATGTATAGCTGTCTCTATAATTAAGATTCTGAGTTTGTTTTCTAAAAAAAAAGGTAGGTACACTTTTAAGAACAATATTTAATTAAATATGCTTATAGACATAAAATTCCAGCTATTACTAGTAAGTAACAGTATTACACTAATGACTGGTTTAGCCATTTCTTAGGTAATATACGCTTTGTGGCTCACCAAGTGTGTGTGTGTGTGTGTGTGTGTATATATATGTATATGTTTGTTGTTGTTGTTGCTATTTGTTTGTTTGTTTTCAGATGGAGTCTCTCTGTGTCACCCAGGATGGAGAGTGCAGTCTTTGGCACACCTTGAGTTGATTTCTGTTTTTTGTTTTGTTTTTTTGAGACAAACTTTCCCCTTGTTGCCAGGCTGGAGCACAGTGATGCGATCTTGGCTCACTGCAACCTCTGCCTCCCTGGTTCCAGTGATTCTCCTGTCTCAGCCTCCTGAGTAGCTAGGATTACAGGCACGCACCACCACGTCTGGCTAATTTTTGTATTTTTAATAGAGAGGGGGTTTCACCATGTTGGTCAGGCTGGTCTCAAACTCCTCACCTCGTGATCCACTTGCCTCGGCCTCCCAAAGTGTTGGGATTGCAGGTGTGAGCCACTGCGCCTGCCCAAAGATTTCTTAAAACATTTTTCTCATAGGTGATTAGTAGATGTTGAGAGTGTGGGAGCATAGAAAATTTTCTAGGACATATTGTTAAGGAACTTTTGGATTACATAAGAATCTATGAAATTTTCTCTCTGAAGGACTTCTTAAAGTCTAAGAGAAGATAATCAAATACACTCATTATTATCTTCTTACTAGCTGCAGTTGGATGGCTCTCATGTGCTTTCTGTTGTTCTAAGTGAGGTCCATCTTGAACATAAGGAACAGAGACTGGGCCTGCATGTGGTCACATAGAGGAATGGGCACCCGGCAGTTGGTTTATATCATCATTGGGCATCATTTGGTGAATTTCTTATGAATAGTGTTTAGATAGGATAGGTCACATATACCCACATTCCATTTTATCAGATCATCAAAAAATTATTTAAATTATACCTATGTCAATATTTCCCAAACTTCCGTGATGATTTTTTAAAAATCTGAATGATGGTTAAACACAGATATTTTGAGGCCTTACACTAGACCTCCTGATTCAGAATCTGTAGAGAAGGGGTCCGTTAATATATAATTTCAATTTATTTTTCCAGGGGTTCTTATTAAGAAAAAGAAAAGCTAGAAAATAATATATTAGGATGGATAACAAAGTCTAGTCAGCCAAATTTAGCTCCGGATTTTTTGAAAGTGCGTTTTATTCATTCTTGCGTACAATAAAACTCAAACTTTACAAATTTTCTGGGCTGCAGTAATCCCTCTGTACTTAAAATATAATAATATGTGCAAGTCTGATGATATTTACAGTTTCCTTTAAGGTCCTTAGATGGTGCATATTATGTTTCTTATGGTATATAAACTTTTAATTTATCTTTTTAAAATTAAAACGTTTGTGGTTAAGTCTAAGGTAGGTGTGTATACCTACATTAAATATTAACTCACACATACATAACTACAGAGATATATAGACAAAATTAATGCTTTCTTTAACAACTTTTATCCATTACATCCAATAGGAAACCTTACAATTCTATGAAAACACATTATATATTCCTGAAATATGAATAATTATACAAAGCAGACATTTTCTTCAGCTCTATTACATTTCTAACTTTGCAGGTATAGTGATCTTCTTAAGTATGACTCAACATTTGCAACATGGAATTTTTTTAAATATGGAAAATATTATTTGTTTGCGTAAATAATGAGGAAGAAACTCCTTAGAACCCATGGAATACTATTATAATATTAAAACTTATTTTTTAAATTTTCAACTTATTTATCATACACACAACAAAACTTGTCAACTGAAAATCTTTTTGGTGATAAGAACCCTGCTGGAGTTGAACAGTGAGTACAAAAAGAGGATAGAAACAGAATACTTAGCTTCCACAGGACTCACAGCCTAGCACAGAAGATGTACATATAAACGTATCATAGAAACATCAGGGGACAAAAGCCAAGGAAGCTAGAGGCCTGTGGGAATCTGGTAAAAACTCATAAAGGACATAACCTAAAAGAAGAGCAATGAAGGCAAAACAGGAACTCCCTTCTGGAGAAGAAAGAGAATAACATTCATGGATACAGTAGTGGGGGCTCAGGAATTGGACTTGACCAGTGTAGATTGTGGTGACGGAGTTGAGAGGCATGAATGCGACCGCGTGTCAAGTATAGAAGACTCAAGTAAGGCAATGAAAGACATGCATTAAAAATCTCTAAGGTGAATTTAGACTATAATCTGCAGACAATGAGGAGTCAAAGATTTTTTTTACAAGAGTGATACTGTGAGGTGGGAGGGAAAATAGTACAAATTAAAAGGAAGCTGTAATAAGCTGTGCAAGAGGTGATGAGGGTTTAACCCGGAGGACTCAGACCAGTGGTTCTTCATCTTGGCTAAACATTTGAATCAGCTGGGGAGTTGCAAAAGTATAATGGCCCAACTGTACTTTAGATCAAATACAGCAGCATCTCTGAAAGGGGTGAAACCAAGGCATTTGTACTGTTGAGAGTTCCCTTGGTGATTCTAATGTGCAGCCACAACTGAGAAGCAATTACATTGTTGGTTCTAGTGGGCTGAATGGCTGATGCATTTGGGTGATAAGAGCAAAGAAAATGTAAGATTGGTTCCTGAGATTCTTACTGGAGGAACTAAACTGTTCAGCATTAACACTGAGGGAAATATGAGGACGGGTAGTACTGTCAACATGATTATGAGTTCAATTTTTAATATTTTAAACTTCGAGAAATGCATGTTGCAATATTATAGAGGTTCTTTCTGCACTTGATTATAAAATATTATTATTAGGAGAAAGAGAAAAGTTCCTAAGGACAAAATAAAAAGAAAGACAAAGAAGAATTTAAATATTAAGATTTCTATCAATAGAGTCTCTGAGTCTCCAGTCTCTAGAAATACAGTCTCCTCTTCCTGTTTTTATTTTATTTTATTTTATTTTATTTTATGTTATTTCATTTTATTTTTTGAGACATAGTCTCACTCTTGTCACCCAGGTTGGAGTGCAGTGGCGCAATCTTGGCTCACTGCAACCACCACCTCCCAGGTTCAAGTGATTCTCCTGCCTCAGCCTCCCGAGTAGCTGGGATTACAAGCGCCCGCCACCAAGTCCAGCTAACTTTTTTTTTGTATTTTTGGTAGAGATGGTGTTTCACCTTGTTAGCCAAGCTGATCTGGAACTCCTGACCTCAGGTGATCCGCCCCCGCTTGGCCTCCCGAAGTGCTGGGATTACAGGCGTGAGCCACTGCGCCGGGCTCTTCCCCCTGTTTAGCCTGAGTTGTTTATTATTTAGCTTCTACTACAACAAACAATCACATATTCATTCTATGAGCCAGGTTTGATGGTACAGGCTCAACAAAAGACAAGTAAGACTTAGTTTCAATTTTACTTAAAGCTTATCTTCCTTCCAGACTCTGGCCATTTATATCCCTGGCCTTCATTAGTAAACATCGCTGAGGCAGGGCAGGCTTTACCTACCCAGAAGCTGGATAATTCTTGCAATGAAACACTAAAACTAAAGGAGAGATCTAGAATTAAACAGTACTATTTCTCTGTGTCGCTGATGGATTTCAGCATATAACTAAACCGGGCAGGTTAGGTACGGTCAACATGTGGGTAGGGGGATAAGAGTGAGAGAACGATTTATTTGCCCCCAGATGATCTCTGCATGTGTAATCCTAGTAAAGTTCAGATTACCTCTATGCAATAACCTATAATTTATGTAAGTTATAAAAAATGTTGAAACAATGAAAACTACTAGGGTACTAGTCACAAAGAACTGTTAACGTCTCAGCTTTTACTCTAGTTCCTCACACCAATCATTAAATTCGATACTCAGGTGTTCATAGAAAGATCAGTATTTGATAAGTGAATAATAATAATATAAAAATGCCTAATTTTTGGTATTTTTGTGTGGCTAAGCAGTACTCGGCCTTTTTGCCAATGAGTATTATACTAATATTTTATGCAAGTGCCTTGCTTAAAATAACACATTGCCTTCATCATCCCCAATTTTAAATACTTCTGTGTTCCTAAAACTTGTGTATATTTAAAATGTTGGGTAAAGTTTAAAGCATTCAGAACACACAGAGGTGCAATATCTCTGAAGAAATAATGTTATTAGGTAAAGCTGAATTTAATAGAGGTCTAAGTAAAAGAGATGTTTAAGATGTTAAGAAACTTAACAGTGACTAAAATTTGTTAATAAGTAGATGTTTTAGCTCAAAGTACTTACATTTAATGAATAATTAAATTTTAAGAAAATAAAGCAAGTTTTTCAAACTATGTGCCAAGAAGCTAGTAAACACTGTTTGGATTAGTAGTATTAATTTTATATTTATATGTATATTTCAATATGGATGTTTTAAATATTTAAATAACTGTTCCTCCTTTCTTTTGCAATTATAATTATGTTCATAGCCTGAAAAATGAGAAATTTATCTCTTATTATTGAGGTATTTAAAAATAGGGAACTGAACAATGAGATCACTTGGACTCGGGAAGGGGAATATCACACACCAGGGCCTATTATGGGGAGGGGGGAGGGGGGAGGGATTGCATGGGGAGTTATACCTGATGTAAATGACGAGTTGATGGGTGCTGACGAGTTGATGGGTGCAGCACACCAACATGGCACAAGTATAGATATGTTACAAACCTGCACGTTATGCACATGTACCCTAGAACTTAAAGTATAATAATAATTTTTAAAAAAAAGAATTAATGGACTAAAAAAGCCTACAAAGAGAAATTTATCTATTTATTTCTTCAAAAAATATTTATTGAGCACAAACTATAAGGTAAGCAAAGCATTGTTCTAAATCTGAAGAAAGGGCAGCAAATAGGCAATAAGTAGTGCCCTTAAGCAGGACAGATGGACATTAAATAAGATGACAAAGTGTGGTTTAATATATTAGAATATATTAAACAAAGTGTGGTTTAATATATTAGAATATATTAAACAAAGTGTGGTTTAATATATTAGAATATATTAATAATTGCTATGGAGAAAAATAATGCAGAGAAAGATAGAAGAAATGTGGATGATGGTGGGAGGAGGCAGACTATAGCTTCCAATTAACAAATAAATAGTTGGAGAATTACAATGTAACCTAAAATTTAATCCTCACTATTAATAGTATAATTTTGATTTAAATAATACCTAAACATTTTGGAAATAATGACAGTTAGTGAGTAACCATCATTCATGAACATGTATAATGTTATAATTCTTTCCAAAAGCAAAGTGGTATATTTATCAGATCTTAAGAATGTTCATAACCCTTCACTCAGGAATTCCAATTCTAGAAACTTAACTGAAGTAAATACAATTATAGAAATAGTTTTTAAGAAATGCAATGCTCAACCCAGTTTTATTTTTAACAGTCAAAATGTGGAAACAAATTTGGAATTGGGAAACCTGAATGTCCACCAATATTTACACAGAGCTCAATGCTATCCTTATACACATATTTTTTGTGGTCATTAAAAATTATACCTGCAAGACCTATAAATACATGGAAAATAAAAACAAAAATCAGGTAATTTTCTCATACATAAAATTTTCTTTAATTATGTTTACATATAGAAACGTTTACAAGCAAAACAAAAATATTTCAGAAAATAAAATATACAGAAATAATCTGACTTAAGATGTTAGTCTTTTTTTTCTAGAATTACAGACTTTTCTAGTGAATGGGACTATACAGTCACCAAGTTTAACTTCTCAACCAATACAGTACCACTCTACATTACGCCTAAAAAGTGTAACTCTTTAGCTAATGTCAGAGATAGAGGACCACTCTCTGAAAAGATAGACTTTTACAAAACTTTCATGTTATCCTACAAGCCCCAAGTTTATCTGACTAAATTACGAGTTCCAGACTGGGAACATAGGAGAGGACATAAGACAAGTGCCTTACTCATTTGTCTAACTACATGGAATTTTTCCAACTAGAGCTTGATATTAATAGTTTCTTCCCTGTGCACCATAGTTGAGGTTCAGATGCCCCGTACTGCCACAGCTAAATTCCCTTGCTCACAGTGCCATCCTTTTCGAGAGAAGACAGCCACTCTTTTTTCACCTCCTTCTTAAATAAAGTCTTCCTCATGGTTTACATCATGGTTTTTATCCTCTTTATTTAATAGTATAAATAACATTTGTAATAATAAGCATAATAATAACAGCAATATAAACACATTATAAAAAGAACATAATTAAGAAATAAATAGTGGAGACACTTAACAAATGTAAATTCTGTGAGTCCCTCTCTACCCCAAACCACAATGTAGGTACTTTATTTCTCTTTTCCAAATTAGGAAACTGGTGTTCAGGAACACCAAATAACTTGCTGCAGTAACACAACTACAAATTTAGCTAAGCTGAAAATTTGTCCTCGAGTCTTAAAGAAGCCAAAACTAGTGTTTTGTGGTTCTTTCTTCCATTTTTACACATCATGATAGCCTTCCTAGGATCCTTCAGTTGGAAGAAATCTCTTTTTTCCTTTTCTCAAATGTACTTTGAATGTGAATTTATAGACTACCTCGTATGATATCATGGTCATTTATATCTCTTTTTCTCATACCATCTAGCCATCTCTCTCTCTCTGTCACACACACACACACACACACACACACACACACATGCAATCAGTGCAGAGAAAGAAAATATTTGCTCAACAAATACCTGCTAAACTGAAGTAAAGAGAATTCCAATTAACCTATCACCAGTTACCCTTCCTTAGTTGTTTTAATTTCAGTATGAAAGATAGCATAAGTATGAAATCCCCCAAATCTACCATCAAAGACCAACCCTACTGACATAGGACTGTAAAAAATGTAGAGCAGTGAAAATGGAAAATAATTTTAATACTTCTAAAGGACAAGAGTATATAAATCCTAGGTGGTGCTACACTTTACTATTGTAGTTATTGGCATTATGGAATAAAGTTTTAAATGGACTTTTTTCAAGTCAAATATCATTACAGAAATGGGGCTATAACTGCACACTGGTAAGTTTTCAGCATCTAATGACTCATGAGTGCTTGCCAAAACATGCAGATTTTGAAAGAAAAAGTTCAACTCTTTTTTTGATTTACTACAGAGTAAATCACAGACGAGTTAATGTTGCATTTGGCCACGAAGTTGAGAATAAGATATAAAAATTAGCAAAATAAAAATATCTAACTAGCATAATCCTTTTCCTGGGAAAAGAAAAATATCCAACTAGCGTAACCCTTCCTGGGAAACTTTGATCATTACCCTGTGAAAGGTTTTCAAACAATTATGAATGTATTTACTCTAAGAATATTTCCATGAAATCATTGTCATGTATGGAAAGAGAAGTATATGCCTTTAATGAGCTGATTGGAAAGTAGGCAAACATGAGTGAATGAGGTTTGTATAAAGAATAAATAATAGATATTGAACTAACATAAAATCCAAATAGCCAGGAAGGCTATTCTTATTGGTTAAATATTTCTTCTTACAAAGAATGTTGAATTCAATGTTCAAAGGAGATGTTTTAGTCCATTTGTAAGAACATTCCCTTCTAAAGGCAATATTTTAATTCCAGATAAGTCAGTAACATATCCCATAAAAGGAGCCATACAAATTGATGTCCTCTGTGTTTTAAAGAGCATATCTTTAAAACTGAGAAACACATAGACTACTTGTGTATAACAAGTGTCATACTGGCATAAAATATCAAGTTTCCTTATAATTGTATTAATGTGATATAAAATGCAGTAAGAATATTTGATTAGCTCAACACATAAATTTAACTATATTGTCTAGTCTACTAAATCAGCTTTCTCCCCTCTTAATAATTAGCCTTCGAACCACTTCAATCATTCAACCAGTGTGATCAACTTTATCCTCTAATTATCTCATACCTCTTTTATGATTTTTCGTTTGTGTGTCTGCGTGTGTTTGTTTGATTTTGAGACAGGGTCTCACTCTGTCATCAAGGCTGAAGTGCAGTGGCACAATCGTGGCTCGCTGCAGCTTTGACCTCGTGGCCTCAGGTGCTCCTCCCACCTAAGCCTCCCAAGCAGCTGGGACTACAGACTACAGGTGTGTGCCAACATGCCCAGATTATTTTTGTATTTTTTGAAGAGACTGGGTTTGTCCATGTTGCCCAGACTGGTCTTGAACCCCTGGGCTCAAACAATTCACCAGTCTCAGCCTCCCAAAGGGCTGGAATTAAAGGCATGAGCCACCACGCCCAGTCTGTGTTTTTCTATATCAAGCCACTCATTAATTTTAAGCTATAGCCTCTTAATTGTCATACCTGCCTCCAATCAGAGTAACAATTCCCATTCTATTCTTCTGTCTGAAATATATTATTACTGATTTGGAATACAACTGTTTTAGCATAACGTCTCTTCTGACTTTCTTATTGTCCTCCTCTCTAATTCATCACTGTTTGTCTCACTCACAGTAAACTATTTTCATTTACTTAACTCCCGGTGATATTTCACACTTCATGTCTGTTCTCCTTATTGTGCCCCAGGTCTCGCTACTTTGTGATTACTAAGCATCTTGCAAGCTCAGCACAAGTGTAACCTCTTCTTGAAATTGATCTCTAGCCACTCTTTCATCAACACCCCAGTAGTTGGATTCTTCTTCTCATGCATCTTTTAAGGTTAGCTAGACCTAAAATTCAACGTGTATTTTTGCTACACAGGAGTTATTTACTCTGAGCAAATTAACCTCACTATGCATCAGTTATCTCATCTGTATAATACATATAATAATGTAATAACAATATAATATAAAGGCTTTTGCTTCAATGAAAGTAAAGTGCATTGCCCAAAATATTTAGGTCTTTTTCTCGGACCTGTGCTCACTGTTTATACTTACGTAATACTGGTAAGCGTGGTTTGCCATAATTTATTTTTTCTTTGTGTCCCTGAGCAGACTCTCTGAACATCTTGAGAGAAGATATGTAGTAAATTACTCAACTCTATCTCAGCACCTAATCTGTGAGTACTAACGACTGGTATCCACTTCTCACATGAACGTTCACTAAGTGCTAATGCTGTGCGTGATGGATTGGAAGTATGTGTTATACGGCCAGGTGCAGTGGTTCATGCCTGTAATCCTAGCCCTTTGAGAGGCCGAGGGGCAGATTGCCTGAGCTCAGGAGATCTAGAACAGCCTGGGCAACACAGTGAAACCCAGTCTCTATTAAAATACAAAAGATATTAGCTGGGCATGGTGGCACACACCTGTAGTGCCAGCTACTCGGGAGGCTCAGGCAGGAGAATTGCTTGAACCCAGGAGGTGGAGGTTTTAGTGAGCTGAAATCGAGTCACTGCACTCCAGCCTGGGAGACAGAGCAAGACTCTGAAAGAAAAAAAAAAAATCCTTTCCTCTTACTTAGCAGACAAGAACATGTAAAGAAGAGACTTACATGGGCAAATAGTTACATAGGGAAGAAAGCTGTGAATACCATTAAATAGAAAGTGACCAAAGCATGGAATTCGAGAGGAGAAAAATATTTCCATCTTCATAGGGTGGAAGAATGGAGGAAAAATAGCGGTGGAAGTAATGGAAAGGAAATAAGGAAGATTTTAAGGAGTCTATAGCATTTGAGTTGAGACTTGGAAAGACAGCTAGGATTGGAACAAAGAGATACCCAAGAGATCAAGTTAGAAATATCAGATAGAGGGGAAAAAATTAAAGTTCAGTAGGGGAAGTGCTGAGTATGTTTAGTTGCTAGCAAATAGGCTACTACAGTAAAGTTCACAATAGCAAAATTGGTCTCTTTTCACCAACAAACATAGAGTCGAGATTGATGGTTTGGGAGCTTAACCAAATTTGGAAATGTTGAACATCAAAGCATACTCTTAGGCATAGCAGCTACATTATGGGATTAGATTATCATAGTTGTATTGACATTTTCAAAGTCTTGAACAAGTGGCTGACACATTAATTGTTATTTAATAAAGGTGAAGAAAACCGAAAAAAAAATTCAAGAAAATGCTTGCTACAGTTATTTTAAAACCCTTAAAGAGTGAAAGCACAGAAATAATCTTCAAAAGAAAGCAGCAATTTTTCTTCTTGCTAGTATCATTTAAATACAACACTCATACTACATTCAAATGTGAATACTAACAGAGCATTACCTCATCTGATGAATGGAAGAAGCTATTTTTCTACCACTAACTGGCATGAGAAAGAGCAAAACTCCTGGAGGAAATTAGCAAATCTTAAAGGTGTGGATGACATTCTGTAGTATTGCTTGTCCAAAAAAAATGACACAAATTATAGCACTGAGCTCTAAAGCCAAACAACAGCACACAGTCTCTCCATGGCAAAATGTACTTTTTTCCAGGGATTAATCTCCAAACATGCCAACATTTTAGTGTAAATTTGCTGTATATTACAAGCAACACGAAGGAATCAGCTGAATCTATCTGTCTCTCTCTTAAATAGACACACACATACACACAGAGGAATTTTCCACTGGAGAACACAAGAAAACACCTTTTTATGCTCCAGAAAACAATCATACATTTAAGAAATATTTTCTATATTTATGTTATTTCAGTGATTGTATGTGTTTGTGGGTGAAATTAAAACTGTTACTGATACTAATTTAAAAGCAAATGCTGGCTGGGTGTGTTGGCTCGTGCCTGTAATCCCACACTTTTGGAGGCTGAGGCAGGTGGATTACTTCAGGTCAGGAGTTTGAGACCAGACTGGCCAACATGCTGAAACTCCCTCTCTACTAAAAATACAAAAATTAGTCAGGTATGGTGGCACATGCCTGTAATCCCAGCAATTTGGGAGGCTGTGGCAGAAGAGTCACTTGAACCCAGAAAGCAGAGGTTGCAGTGAGCCAAGATCATGCCACTGCACTCCAGCCTGGGAGACAGAGGGTGATTCTGTTTCAAAAAAGAAAGAAAGAAAGGAAAGAAAGGAAAGAAAGAAAGAAAGAGAGAAAGAGAGAAAGAGAGAAAGAGGAAGGAAGGAAGGAAGGAAGGAAGGAAGGAAGGAAGGAAGGAAGGAAGGAAGCAAGGAAGGAAGGAAGCAAGGAAGGAAGGAAGCAAGGAAGGAAGGAAGAAAAAGGAAAGCAAATGCTGAATATGTTCTCAAAATAAAGGCAAATACTGTTTGCTTGTTTTTTTTAAAAAACAACCGAAATTATGCAACTAGTTCTCAATACATTTTCTAAAACCAATACAATAAGTGGTAATTTAACAATTTATACAGATGAATATATAAGCAAAAGCATAGGAATGCTAAAAGGTTGAATTCAGGGCTGAGTTATCCACTGGGAACAAGAGTCACAGTGCTGAGGGTCCACTATACTTTTAGAGGATAATGGAAATGTTTCAATTTTCATTTCTTTTAAAACCAGAAGAAAAAATGACTATAATAATATTGGATATATAACAATGAAAGCAATCTGAATTACATCCATCTTTTTATAATCACGGTTGTATAATAAAATGTTTTTATGGTTAAATTTTTTAACAGTTGTATAATATAATTTTTTATTATATAGAAATGGCTCAAGAAGGCAAAAGTGCCTAAGGCTCATTAAAGTCAAGATGTCATCCTGCCTGAAGTTACTTCTGGTGCTGAAAGAAGGGAAATAGTATTACAGGAGAGTATGTAAAGAGAGCTCATCAACTTTTTCATAATGTTTTATTTACTTAAAATATATTAAGTGGATATAATATAATGAGATTTGATAAAACTCTTGCGTACATACAAGTTTGCCTGTTTTTGCTAGCATTTTATTTTATTTTATAATTCACAATCAAAATATTAATCATCCTTTTGAGTCAATGAATTAATTGACACTTATTAGAATTTTAAGTATAGAATCTGAGAATTTATCTTTAAGATAAACTATTAATCTGGTCCTCGTCAAATATTTTTTACCTCTGAAATGAACAAACATTCTTTGGGAAAAATGTGTCATATCAAGAGAAATGTGATTTTAATTTACAGAATTATTCTTCCAACCAAAAATTAGACCATGAACTTTTTTCAAAAATTATATTGGTTATGGATTTTTAACAGGGTATGAATAAAGTTGGAGTATAATAAAGTTGGTATGGCAACAAAAGGTATACGGTATTTCCACCAGATTTTCGTATTTCAAAATTTATTATTTTGTTCTAACTCTAGAACTTAATAAGAACAAACTTCAAAATATAAGAGAAATGAGAATGCAAAGGTTAATTAAAGATGAAAATATTTGAAAATGAGAATTTAAAAAATGCATAAATCAAGGAGACTCGCATAGAGCTTTTAGCGTAGTACTTTTTACAAAGCAGGTATTTATTTTCTAATATACTAGCTGTTTTTAATTTAAAAGACTATTTTCACTAGACTGTAAGCTCCATGAAGAGAAGCCTTTTGGTTTGGTTTTGTTTAGTTTTGTTTTGTTTTGTTTTGTTTTGTTTTGCTCACTGCTGTACCTCCATCATATGGTACAGTAGCTGGCATATAGTATGTGTTCAATTCATGTATGTCATGGACCAGTCAACTAGAGTTGAGCTTCATAAAGAAGATAGGACTGAAGCCATAAAATTGTTATTGATAGTAATAATTTCTGCAGGCATTACATCATGACTATGTTTGTAAAAATAAAGTCAGGAAAAGTATCTATATATTTGTAATCAGTACAGAACCACTGCAAACTTGGTTGTATTCAGTGAGTAAATCTGAAGGATCTCGAAAGCTGAACGTCTGGGATGGTCAGTGAAAACCCAGGAGGAACAATCCACACAGGGAGAATATAATTAATTGTATTCTTACAGCTATTTCTCAAAAGACAGCTCAAAATGCAGATGGTTTTGAAAAAAAAAAAAAAAGTGCAGCCCACAGATGATATTAAGATGGCAGCACAGATGCAGAGAGAAATGTATCTTAATAATGACTTTATAATATGCTGAAAATACCAAGAAGTTTTCCAAATGGTACATTCAAATTATAAAATAGTATCTATCCCCTAAAGTGTAATTAATGTCAGATTTTCTGTGAGTATTTTTGGCTTATTTTTTGTATTTAAGATACATTAGGTAAAAATAAAGATCAATCTTTTTTAACATAGTAGGAAAATACTAGCAAGATGAATGTCCAAGTGTGTGTTTGGCATCAAACAAGGAAGAGAATGGAAACAAAAAAGAGCGAGAGAGAGAAGGGGTGGTGAACATCTGGGGTGGTTTCTTTTCTAGAAACAGGAAAAAGGTCATATCCCACCCAGTGAGAAGAAGTGACCCCCTAAAAAATGTAAGTGATCTTGCTTGACCTGTGATGCGAGCATGGGGATGACCTCGGCTGTTTAACTGCAATGTGTGTTTCTTGTTAGAAAAAGTGAGAGAGTTGTGCTCTGCCATAAAAGAATGTGAGGGATATGAAGGTGCTGAAAAGCAGAAGAAGGAAGTGGAGCATGGGGAACTTGATACAAGCTATGGAAAAATGAAATATTAAGTTAGCCCTGCCTTTAGAACTGTTTGGTAGAAAAGAAAGATACAAAGAAATACATGCATGTATACTCCTGTATGCTTACTCCCACACACAACACATACACATATATTCTTGTTGCTGTGTTTAATTGTGAGGATCAATTCTTTCTCTGATAATCTCTTATACTTATCGTTAAAATCATGATATAGATCTGGACGAGAATAGGCCTGTGGGTATATCTTTAATAGCTCAAAATATCCCATACTATTTTCCATGAAATCCTAGAGGCCCAAGTCTAAAATATAAACTTGTGTTAGTTCAACTTTCAGTTCTTTTACATATAACAATGCCACATCAATGCCTTTATCCAATGCTTCACGGCATCCTCTTAATTTTTTATTCTATGAAATAAGTGGGCTCTCTGCTCAAAATATTAATAGTCAAAAAATTCCCCCATTACAATACAAATGAAAGTTAACTTTAAATGTCTTGACCTACATAAACTCATAACATTTGTTTCATCTTTTAAAGACTCTTTCATCCCTTTCTCTTCTCCTGCTCTCTCTATCCCCTCAAACTCCCTTGAGATCTTCTCCACAGAGCCCCATTATTTAAATAACAGCATACCCAGCAAACAGCTGTGGAAGGGAAGAATTGAATTGAAATTCAAGGCCAAACCAGGACAGAAATTTTGGGTACAATCTCAAATCTGTTGGTATAAAGAAAACTGAAAATTTTTGAGTTTTCAATTTTGTTATTACTAAATGGTGGTGATTTGGGGTTTGTTACATCAGTTTTATTACAGAAATATAAGGAAGATAAAATGGAAAGATTTGGGTTTGTCGGGTTATTTATAATAAAAATCTTATTTATTCGGATTTCGTTATGAGTCAAGGGTTTGGTTTATCTATTTCAAAAGTCCCTGATTCAAACTTTATAGGGCCATGATTTGTCAATAGTCCAATGAACTCAAAGAAACTGACACTTTTATTTTATAGGATGTTCTCGGCATGAATGGAGAGGAAATTACTAGTAAGTAGTCAACTAAAAAATACAGAACTGGAAAATGATAAGCCTTCCTCTAGCCCACCATCGTATATTCTCATGAAAATCTGAGGCATTATTATATTATTTCAGTAACATAAAATGTTTAAGGAGAAAGTCAACTCTAGCAAATGCTTTAGTTAAATCTTGGAGAGCACACTGGATAACAATTTTCTCTTGCTTCCCCCTTCCCCCAGGGTTTCCTTCCTGTCATCTCAAAGTGGGATGAGCTAGTTGACATTTAGTAGTTCAAACCAAATTTAATATTAAGCAATGTAGTTATATTTGAAATATATAAATAAAAGTGTTACTAGAAGTGATTATCCAGTAACTTGTGGTTGCACCTATCTTAAGGACTTATTCATCTCGTCATGGATTTTCTCCTTATTTTCCTTTTACCATCCTGCTGCTCTCCACCAGAGGGCAGGCAGGGGCAAGGAGAAGGCAACCTTGTTAGGCAATCTGGTGGAAAAAAAAAAAAAGTTTGATAGGACAGGAAGTGAAAAGTATTGCCTAAAATAAGATTTGAAGATTATCTGCCAATTTTATATATTTTTCCATATCCCCATCTCTCCTTCATATGGAAAAATGAGGATTGGCACTTATTGTGAGCAATTTGAGTAAAGTATTTTCCGTGCATCTGGGTTCACCGGTGAAACATGAACGATCAAAGTTCAACATGTTGCATCAATTTCTTTTCACCTGGCAAAATGAGTGATTGTGCCAGTTTTTAAAACTTGTGTTTTTTGTAGTTACTTCCTGTGAGTCAAATGGTTATATAAAATATGAATAACAATTCCCAATTTTAGTCTGAGGGAAATTACTTCAAAATTACAATCCTATATATATTTATATGATTTGGCTGTATATCTGATCTAGAATTTGTAAAGAAGATCTGGATTTTACTGTAGACATGCAACTAATTTATTAGGGTACTATACTTATATAAGCAACTCCGTTTCTACTGTGTCAATATAAATGAAGACTATAATTCTAGAGAAATCATACAGAAGATTCTGTGAACTGTACTTGTTTTTTCCTCCAGAAAGGCACTAAGAATGTGTAATGAATCATCAATAAAATGGCACTAGGGGCACATGAACGAACTAGAAGAACAAATCTTTTTTTAAAGATTGATTTCATTTTAAAATTCTAGGTAACAAAATTTTAAAGTAACCAAAAAATCAAATATCTTATTTTTTCTGGTAATTCATAAATTCTAAACATTTAAATATGAGTAAAATAAATTTTATGATGACTTTAAAAAGTATATCTTTTAAGAAAAACTTTAAAGAATAATTTCAAGGCTAAACTGATTGCATCCTTCAATATCTACTTTAATTAGCTGACTGCCATTACTCACTTTACATTTCCTTTCACATCATATTGTACTCATCTTAAGTGGAGTCAAAACTTTGACATGCACTGACATTGACTTCATTAAATGCAACGTTTTGACATTTTTTGAAGGTTTTTTTTTATTTCATACTAATAAATGGAAGGGTTTTGAATTTCAATGGCTGAAAGGAAGTCAGGTTTTTGTTATATGAATCCAGGGTAACTTCATTCATGGATCAAAAAAGACCTCTTGGGGCTTACGAAATCTTTATTATTTTCAAGCTACAAAAAAATAGTTTGGTAGAGAACTGGATAATAGGAAACACATTCTTCTGCGATCAATCCACTTTGGGGTGGTTTCCAGCTGTGAGACAGTCTCTCAAACTTAAAAGTTCTCCAAAGTTCTCCTTGGCCTGGAGCCCAATTTCACTTATAACAGAATATGACTGTGTGAAAAAAAAAAAAAAGCATTACAAAATATGGCAATTTGTGTTACCTTGCTAAAAAGTTAATATGATTTATGACACTATTAAGGATTGTTAATGCTTCAAATAGTTAGATTTTAATGTTTAGAATTAGCACAATTTAAATTTTCACCTACTATTTTAGATTATACTAGTTCTTATAGGCTGAGGAATATGTCCCTAAACTAAGATTTCTACTTTATTATGCTAAGTATGCCACATTGGAAAGGGCTGCTGGAGAAACATAATTTATACAGTTAGTGTATAAAATATTATTATAATAAGTTGTAATCATCATAACAGAGGTAATGAACTCTTTCTTTGTATAAAATAGTTTGCAATATTAAATGCATACGTTACAATCATGAGAAATAAAAATCATTAAAGTATACTGAATTTTGGTGAATTTTAATATCAAAAAGTTTACAAGTGTCTACACTTAAATTTATTCAAAAATGAAATAATTATAAAGTGATTCCAAAAAATAAGTTTCCATTTGTAATTTTGCAATTCACCCATCACTAATAGGAAAAATCTACTAGTAATGATGATGACATCCATATATTATAATGTCTTATTATCCAGTCTAGCTATCTAGTTCTTGACAGTCTTGTGAGAGGTAAAGACATAATTTATATTCCCTCATGACAGACTGCTCTGTGGCCATAAAATGTGGGAATTCTTGTTTAACATGACCTGTCTTCAAGCCAAGCCCATCTATGTGGAAGAAACCTTGAATCACCAATTTTATCACATGGTAAAAAGTTAAAATAGGCATTTACCATTACTTATAAATACAGTTCAAAATATTTATCCTAAAAGTGACAGTGCCAGTGGTGAATAAAACTTCTTTATTTAGATGGGCTAATCAATTAAACTGTAAAAGAACAGGACTCTAACTGATTTATTTTAAAACTAATAAGGATGTTCTGAAATAAATCATTAAAGTATACTAGATTTTTTTCTTATGAAGCCTATAGGAATGACATTATAATTACCTAATCATATAATTGTATTAAAGCAAGGAACAATAAAACATTTCCCAAAGTGATTGCTTCTATGTATGTAGTTTCAATTACTATCTTCAAACTGACATGCAAATTCACACCTCCAGCTCTCACCTATTTTCCTGAGTTACAGATTTGCAACTGAGATTTGGATATCTCACAATAAACATGCCCACAAATAAACTCAGTATCTCTCCTTTCAGATCCTTGCCTTTTCCTGGGTTTCCATCTCAGTGCAAATGTGGACTCACCAATTCAGAAATTTACAAGACTAAATAAGACCCATCCCTTCTTCATACCGCACCTCTGACCAATCAGTAAACAAGTGTGATGGAGTTTTTATTTTATGTCTCTCTCTAGTCAATGCTATTAGTTCCTAATGCCTAATGATTTGACCTAACTCTAGTCTCTCCCCACTTTCTAAATACCTGGAATTTCCCCACAAGCTTCAATGCCTCCAGGCTTGCTGGTCCTCACTGCACCCCTTCAGTTTTCCATCTATTCCCCACAGGCTGCCAGGAAACATTTCCAAAAGAGCAAATCTATTTATGTCATTTCTTTATTTAAAGTACGTCTGTTCTATAATTTCAGAACGGAGTAAATTCTGCTTATCCTGTATGTTTATCCCTTAACATTCAGACTTTTACTCCTCACACAAGCACCATCAATCCAAATCCTTGGTTGCTCTCTGAATATAAATAATGTGTTATAAATTTGCATATTTTTTACCATTAACAAGTTTCTCCTCGTCCCTTTCACCTACTGACCTTACCCCCACTCTTCTATTTTTAAGGTTTTGCTCATTTACCTCATTTGAGAAGATTTTTCTGACCTGCCAATATCAGATTTCACCTCTATACTCTTACAGCATTTGCTTACTATCTACCTACATCATGATGTTTTTCACTATGCACCGTAACTGTTTGTCGTCTCATTTGCTTGTATCAACTCATTTGCTGGTCTCATTTGCTTGTCTCATTTGTTTGTCTCAATTTACTGTAAGCTTTCTAAAAACAAGATTTATGTCTTTAAATTATTTTTCATAAAAGCGACGTTTCATCAAAATGTTAAACAATGAAACCACATAATACTTTCCTGTTAACCAAAGCTCTTGGATTTTCCTGTATCTGTTGATATTATTATTACAGCACATATAATGAAAATATAACAACTAATGTGCTATATTTTATAGTTCTCAAAGGCTTTCACATAACTCTTGGAAGCTACCAATGTTTTTTACATATTGTGGATAAAGAAACAAAGTTTCACAATGGTTAAATAATTTACCCAAACATATTCAATGTATGGTAAAACTGAAATTCAATCCAATTTGTTAGACTTCAAAGCCCAGACTTGTGGTTGGTCAAATGGAGTGATTTGGTTTGAATTCACAACTTAAACGCTTACTATTTGTTAATGGTAAGCAACTTTAGTACTTATGCAATTATCCCAAGTATTCAGGGACTGGGCTGAAATCATTTGCTCCATCACTCACATCAAGCAATAGTTCATCAGCAATAGTTCCTTAGACTAGTTATTTATTAAACGCTCAATATGAAAGAGACACGGCCTTTATAGGAAGACAAATCCTGCTAAAAATCCTTTGGGGGAACATCTTAATTGCAACTACAGGCACACAGAATGAAGAACCATCATTATCCTTACTGAGCAGTTTTACAGACAGACAAGCTGAGTAGGGCCAACCTTTTTTTTCCATAGGAGTACATCTCCAAATTCTTGAGTAGGTACCAATAAAAAAGATGATCAGCAGAGGGGAAATACTTTATACTTTCTTAACAGCTCCCGTGTTGTGAGAATCTTCAACCGTATCAAAAGAGTTATAAAACAAACTTTCTGGGTGGGAGAAAACTAAGCCAACTTTGAAGTCCAGTGCCCTATTGAAATATACTTTTCTCCATTTCCCCTGAGCGTCAGCATAAGATCTCATCTAGCCAATGTAAGTCAGGTGTTGTTTTCATTGAATTTTATTTTTAAAGAAACATGCAAAATGTTAGAGAAGATGGGTCCTTAATTATTAGTGTTTTCTATATAATGCAATAATATAGGTACATATACATGTATGTATAGATTTGTGTATATACCCTCTCTAAAATAGACTATTAGAGAGAAAATAACCTTAGTTATTATTATATTTATTCCTCATCATTTTAGAGATAATACCAGTAAAGCCCAGAGAAGTTAACTGGCTTGCCTAATGTCCCTCAATCAATGATCATTATGCCATTTAATAAACATTGTTCCCTATCTTTAATAAATATGTGCTCTATTGGAAAGTATACTGGCTCCAGTTTCAGCAGAAGTAAGGTTTAATTTTCCCAATATCATATTTGCAGGTTTCCAAATTAACACTACATATGTTTATATCCCTTCAGCTTCATATAAATTTTATGATGAAAAAATATATCATATTCTCTCTGGAAGGAAATCTTTGCTCATCATAGTGTGTCACAGGATTCCACCCCAAGCTCCCCGCATGCTTAGTGCCAGTTCTTTCTGGATTAGCAGCTGCTATGAGCAAACACATAGCAGTGAGGCTGAGTAACTTGGCACAGTTTAAAGAGATCAAGTTTGGTTTTAATTTAAAGAATAATTTGATTCAGTAATGTTATTTAAACAAATGTAAAAGCGCTCACAAAAACTCGCATGCAGTAAATGATCAAAGCTGTGGTTATTTAGGTTTTTATTTGCTAAAAATATCAAGATAACATTTTTAGCAAAAATTTCATTCTTAGTTTCATAACTCTGGAATAAGGGGCCCTACAAAAAAAATTCAGTTTCTTTCCTTTGCCAGAAATAAGCATATTTGGTTTCCATTTGGAAAATTTTGTCTTTTAGCTTTAAATCAATCTGGATTTAAGGTAAGGAGTTTCAGTTACTAATACTAAAAAACAAAATTAAATAATTGGATCAGACAAAAAAGTCCTTATTTTCCTGTCTTATGTTATTTTATTATTATAATATTTTAAATAATAATGTGTCTAAAATAATCAGAAATTTGGAAATTACATTTTTGTTATTTTCATACTTTTAATATTTAACTTCTTTCTTTATAAAATAAAGGAGCGCTTTTATTTCTGGTAAGGCAGAGTATAATATTATCCTATTGCTGAGATTTCAAATAGCCACAAACTTAATGGCTTAAAAACAACACAAACTAATTTTTTACAGTTCTGGAGGTCAGAAGTCTGAAATGGGCCTCATTGTTCTAAAATCAAGGTGTTGGCAGGGCTGTGTTCCTTTCTGGTGGCACTAAGGGAGAATCTGTTTCTTTGCTTTGTCCAGCTTCTAGAGGCTGCCTGCATTCTTTGGCTCATGGCCCTCTTCCGTCTTCATAGCAGTAATAGTGAGTCCTTCTCAGATCACCTCACTCTGACTCTCTCGCCTCCCTCTTCTATTTCTAAAAACACTTATGATAAAATCGGGCCCACCTGGACAATGTAGGATGATCTCCACATCTCAAGGTCGCTGATTTGCAACCTTAATATATTCAAAGATATGGGAATTAAAGCATGGACATATTTGGGGGACCATTATTCTGCTTCCAACACAAGGTAAACAACTCTGCTACTGAAAGCAAAACCAAAAATGCTAAATTAAAAAAAATTATCAGAAGAACTGAAAAGCTAACTAGAGAATTATAGAGCCCCAAATCCAAACAGATATGGGAACTCACATAGTGCAAAAACTACTTTTGGGCTGAGGACATCTGTGCTCTAGTAGAGGTGACTTTTTTGACATTTTCACTTAGAAAAATAAGTGAAAATCCAGGAAACATGTCAGGTTGGGAATCTAACAGAAAACCCTCCCCGTATTAATTTGGAACCTTAAATAATCCTATCCCACCTTTCTAAAATCAAGTTAGTACAGAGAAAGTTTCTTAGGCCTGAGCAGAGGTGGTAAAAATTAAAAGAACAAACAAATTCAAGAGGCTGCAATCACAAACCAATCCTTGCTCAGATGTGCAGCCAAGTTTGTATCAGTCAGGTGGACCAAACATCTGGTCTGGTAAAACCTCCATCTGCCTGACCAAAGCAAACACAGATTCTCTCTGGAGGAAGTCACCATCATTCTATGCCTTAATATATCGCTATATAAATTTAAAAAAATCGGGGACCAATACAAAATAGAAGGTAAATACATTTCACAAGAAAGCAAAGCATTTGAGTGAGAACACACACAAACAGTGGAAAATAGAAACTGATCTGTTGAAATGATCAGACATATATTCTAAAATAATTCCATTGGCTATATTTAAATAAACAAAAGATAATTTGAATATATTTTTAGAGAAAATTATGCTAAAAATGATATATTTTAAGAAGACAGAGATGCTAGTAATAAAAATTACAATAACTAAAACCGAAACTAAATGGATGGGTTTAATATCAGATTATAAAACCAAATTAGATACACCTGAAGAAAGCATTTGTGAGCTGTTATGAAACTCTCCAAATGCATCACTGGAAGAAAAAAATAGATGAAAAATGAAAAAGAGAACGAGAGGGGGAGAGAGAGAGAGAAAGGGAAACAAACAAGAGACATGGAAGAGAGCATTGAGAAAGTCTAACAAACATGTAATTAGAGTCCCAAAAGGAAAAAGAAAGATAATTGGGTAGAGGCAATATTAGAAGAGTAGAAGGTTGAAAGTCTTCTAGGACTGATATAAAAATACCATTTCATAGCTTCAAGAAGCCAGATGAATTCCAAGCATGATAAATAAAAAGAAAGCCAAGCCTAGGTACATAATATTAAAACAACAAAACACTAAAGACAAAAAGGAAATGTTTTAAGTTGCCAGAACAAGGGGAAAATAAAAGGCAAGTTTCCTTTGAGTAACTGAGTGTTGGAATGAGAACTGACCTCTCAAGGCCATCATGGAAATCACAGGACAATCAAATATATCTTTAGTGTGCCCAAACAAAACAGCTGCCAATTTAGAATTCTATACCCAGTGCATGGCGGGGGTGGTGGGGGGAGGTTGCCAAGGGAAGGGACGGGACTCTGGGGGGAATCTTTCGAGAATAAAGTTATGAATCAAACTAGTTTAAGATGAACAAAATCTGAAGAGTTTACTGCTATCAGACACTCACTAAAAGTTTTGTTTGTTTGTTTGTTTGTTTGTTTGTTTGTTTGTTTGAGACAGAATCTTGCTGTGTCGCCCAGGCTGGAGTGCCATGGCAATGATGTCTGCTCACTGCAACCTCTGCTTCCTGGGCTCAGGAGCCTCCTGAGTAGCTGGGACCACAGCTGAGCACCACCATGCCTAGTTAATTTTTATATTTTTAGTAGAGACAGAGTTTTGCCATATTGTCCAGGCTGGTCTCAAACTCCCAAACTCAAGCAATCCACCCACCTCGGCCTCCCAAAGTGCTGGGATTACAGACATGAGCCACCACATGCAGCCAAGAATTTCTGAATAATGAATTTCATCAGAAGAAAAGTGATCTAAATAGAAGGTCAGAGATAAGAAATAATGCAGAAAAAGACATTGGAAATACAATACATGGACATATCTATGAAAACAAGTTTTAAGTGCACAAAGAAAACTCTTTTGATGTTTTATAGCAATAAAGGCATGTTTCTCACTGATCCCCTGCAGTAAAAGTTTTCTTAGGAAAAATAACATCTCCCATCATTGACTTTCTATTAACTATATTCCACACACAATGCTAAACATTTTACAGTCACTATCCAGAGTCCTGTCAGGGAGCTAATATTAAACTCATTTACAAATGAGGAACTAGAACAGAAGTTTATTTTGCTGTTTAAGTATTCAAAGATTCTAAAACTACTAAGTACTTTGGCCCACATTCAGTCTTCTATCTGTTTCAAAAACCCACATGTTAACAGCTAGGTTTCCTGAAAACGATGGGCAATTTTTACCAGCAGATGTGCTTGTATTTTGCAGAGTCAAAGGATTTCAGGTTCTGGCAAACACTAAATCTGATTCAGTAAAAAAACTGCTTCATGAGCTCAAACAGAAAGGAGAGAGATAAGAGGAGATAGAGTAAACTCATAGTAATATAAAATGGTTTCCCCTTATCTACAGGAAGTTTCATTCCAAGACCTCCAGTGGATGCCTAAAACCATGGATCATATCAAACCATACATACACTATATTTTTCCTACATATATATGCCTATGATAAAGTTTGATTTATAATTAGACATAGTAAAATATTAATAACAATAACTAATAATAGCATAGTACAGTTATAACAATGTACTGTAATAAAAATTATGCGAATGGTGTCTCTCTCTCTCTCTCTCTCTCTCTCAGAATACCTTGCTGTACTATACTCACCCTTCTGCTTGTGTTGACGTGAGATGAGAAGATGCCTACTTGATGAATGAAGTGAGGCAAATGGCATAGGTGATGTAGTGTTAGGCTAATATTGAACTTCTGAAGATTTGTCAGAAGGATTAGCTGCTTTCCGGTGATCCTGGATCATCAAACCATGGCAGTGTTGATGGTTGGATGTCAGGAGCAGATAATGTTGATGACTGATGGGCAGGTAGCATATATAGCACGGATCAGTTGGACAAAAAGGTAATTTACATCCTGGGTGAGACTGAGCAGGAGGGTGTGAGATTTCATCAGACTACTAATAATGGTGCACAATTTAAAACTCATGAATTGATTATTTCTGGAATTTTTCATTTAATGTTTTTGCAGCACAGTTGATCATGGTAACTGAAACCACAGAAAGCAAAGCTGCAGATAAGATGGAACTACGGTAATGATATAACTGAGTCTTATATATACTTTGTTCAGTAACAGGAAAATAGGACAAAAAAACCTTGGTATATATGTATGCTTAAAGTTTATAAACGTTGATTTTATATACCTATTTCTTAAATTAAGACAGGAAAACAGTTGTATTGTACTCTAAATCACATTCTAGTCTTAAAAGTTTAACAGGATTTTTCTCACGTTTAGGTAAATCTGAAGTTTTTAGTTCATTCAAACATTGAATAATAATTATTTAACTTGAAAAATGTTATTTATGACATATCAAAAAACAATATTCAAAAACATATAAACTAATAGTGATGTGGGTAGGGCCTCTCTAAAGATGTCCAAGCCCTAATCCCTGGAACCTGTGAGTATATTACCTTATATGACTTTGGGACTTTGCAGATATAATTACACTTATGAATATTAAGATAGGCAGATCATCCTAAATTATCTAGGTAGATCCAATCTTATCAATTGAGCCATCAAAAACAGTGAACTTTCTCTTGCTAGAGGGAGAAGAGAAGAAAAAATGTGGCAGAAGGGAAAATCAGAGAGATTACAAAAGTGAGAAGGATTTGGCATATCATTGCTAGCTCTAACCTGTAGGGACCCTAAAGTAAGGACTGAAGCAAAGTGTTTTGGAGATAACACTAACCTTCAGCTGATAGCCAGCAAGAAAACTGGGAACCTGAGTCCTATAACCAGAAGGAACTGGATTCAGTCCACAGCCACAATGAGCTTGGAGTGAACTTTGATTTTACCCTTGTGAAACCTGGAGCAGAGAAATCAGATTAGTGAAGCTTGACATACAAAGACTTCTGGAACATAGAGGTATGAAGTAATGAATTTGTGTTATTGCAATGTACTAAGTTTATGGTAAATTGTTATGGAAAAATAGAAAACGAATACATATGGCAAAACTTTTAAGTATAACTGAGATGAAAATGAAGATATAAGCAAAACTTATTTGGATATTTGCTGCATTTGATTGATTGATTGATTGATTGATTTTATTTATTTTTGAGACAGAGTCTCACCCTGTTGCCAGGCTGGAGTGCAATGGTATGATCTAGGCTCACTGCAACCTCCAACTCCCTGGTTCCAGCGATTCTCGTGCTTCAGCCTCCTGTGTAGCTGGGATTACAGGCATGTGCCACCATGTCCAGGTAATTTTTGTATTTTTAGTAGAGACAGGGTTTTACCATGTTGGCCAGGATGATCTCAATCTCCTGACTTTGTGATCTGCCCACCTCGGCCTCCCACAGGCATGAGCCACCACGCCAAGTCATTTGTTGCATATTTAACTCTGAAGTTTTCATCAACAGAAACAAACAGAAAAATAAGTTCTAGTTCTAAAATTAATAGACATCTACATACATGAGAGATATAAATGAGTTACTCTGATTGCATAACTATACATGCTATTGAGATAAGAGGAAAAGTCTCTATTATAAAGAGGACCACAGCAAACAGTGAACAGTGTCCTCAACCACATTCACAGATTAAAGAGAAAAAGCATTTATTCCACCATATTTTATAAATTTCCTAATTGTAGGTCAACTCCACAATGACTAATCAATTTAGGAAATGTTAAAAATACAAGACCATTCTAATATCTACTATTTTGATAATCTAGGGAAATAATTTCAAAATGATGTTTTAAGAAGCAGTACCTTTGAGAGATATTATTAGAGGTAATATTATCAAGCAGAAGAGCAGGCACTGGTTTCCAATGCCAGGGAATGATTCTAACTACATAAAGGATAGCGAAGATCATCAAAATGGCAGCCACTGGAAATAGAAGTCCCAACACTTATGCCCATTGTATCTTGGTATTGGAGTTGCTGAGGGAAAACAAAACATAGTAATGGAGAGGATAGAACACTTTAATTTACATATTGAAGAGGCAAGGCAACATCAGCTCCAAGAATGTGCATCAGTCCCCCATAACCAGCAGGTTCCTCTCCCACTCCACATCTACTGCAGCTGATGTAGGGAAATTGGCTTACATGCGCCCCTCTTCTGCCACAGTAGAGGAACTCCACACTCCCTGCCAGTGGTGTGTGAAATACAGAAAACTGGGGGCCCAGTTGAGGGCCACTGACTCAGAACAAAGTACTCATTGAGTCTGAAATAAAGATTTTCTCAGTCAAGGTGATAAACCTGGCACAGGTCGTGTGGGCTCTTTATCTTTTGATAAGGACGTGTTACAGGCCCTAGGTTCATCCTTGATTGGCAAAGAAGGCGTCAGAAGACCTCTCGTACAAGACTGTCTTTCCCAGCAAATATACACACACATAAAAGTTCATTAGTCAGATAACTCAGCAAAGGAGATAATAATAAAGTAGATATTTTACTGTAAAATAAGTTAAAGATTTTAACAGGCTAATGTATTTAGTAACTTCTCCACTATCACTGTAGCAGTGTAATGTTTAGTGAAATATCCAAGAAAAAGAAGTTACAAAGTATATTTCAGTGTAACTGAATAAATAATCCAACTTTATAGGTTAACTGGCTATTAAATAACATACATTTAAATTATTTGATTATTTTAGACAGTATGTAGATGTCATAACCCACTCTGCCAGTGGCACTCTGATTTCATGGTAATCAAATCAAACTGTCTTCATAGAAAGAGAATATTCAGCTTTTTGCTCTCTATAACTGACAGGATGAACATAAGCAAAAAGAAATGCATCAAGCATATCCACACGTGGAATTGTTATTAAAAAGTCAGTATTTTAAAAAGACTTCCAGTTTACAGTTGTATTTTCCCTTGATTAATCAAGTGAATCTTCTTTGTGATTCCAATTTTCAAAGTGGTAACATTGACTTTCAATTTTGTAAATTCTGTCATTATTTCACACAAATCAGGGAAACATTTCAGTACATTGGGGATCAGTATTAACTTGCATCTTCATCCTTTAGTTTAAGATTATTTTTATGGTAACTGTTGATTTGCATTATATCTAACGTATATAAGGTATGAATTTATGACTCAGAAAAGTAGTCAATTCCATAATCCCAAGACACTGTAAAAGCTTATTGGAATGTAACCTGACCATTGACAGATGTCTAGATGAAACCAGATGCTTATATTTAGTGTTGGGACATAAAAATAAACGTGGACTAGAATAAATCATGATAGAGTAATCCAGCTTGCTTTATTAAATCAGGAGTGGGGATAAGCAAAGAGGGTCAAATTACACTCACGTTGTTGCGTACGATATCACCTCGTAATAAGAGAAGTGTCCTAACCTATTGGTTTGTCTAAAATTTCTTACCATTTTAAACACCTTTTAAATCCCCTTATGACCTTATTGGAGTGAACATGAACACATTATTATTATAACTACTAATGGTAAAATAAAATATCCCAGAAGACTTTCATTTATTCATTACTTTCCAAAGAGATTCAGAAGTGATTTGATTCAAGTGTCTGTTATAAGAAGTAGTAGAAAACAATTTGTCACACAATAAGACAATGGTAGTATTCAATGAGTGACACCATTGCATAAATTCCACTAGAAGAGATATTGAAAGGTTTATGTTTTTTGTCACATATATACATACATATATATATACACACACACATAATTTTTTTTTTTTCTTTGAGAGTGAATCTTGCTCTGTCACCCAGGCTGGAATGCAGTGGCACAATCTTGGCTCACTGCAACCTCCGCTTCTGGGGTTCAAGAGATTCTCCTGCCTCAGCCTCTCAAGTAGCTGGAATTACAGGCATGCACCATGATGCCTGGCTAATTTTTGTATTTTTAGTAGAGACGGGTTTCACCTTGTTGGCCAGGCTGGTCTTGAATTCCTGACCTCAAGTGATCCACCCGCCTCAGCCTCACAATGTGCTGGGATTACAAGCGAGAACCACTGTGTCCATCCTGTATTTTTAAAAGATTAAGAAGCCTTGGCATTATTCTTTATATGAGTTTTATTCTGATAAAATATAATCAATATCAGATTTCTGCTGAAAAAGATACTCTGCTTGAATATAGTGTATCACTCAAAATGGCATTATTTAAATGGATCAGTTTAAAGATAAAAATGCCTTACTGATCTTGAAATCCTAATCCACATGGTCAAATAAGCTGATATGATTGACTCAGACAAAGTTCACAAGCTAGTGTCATAAGATGATCCTTGAGCATATAGAAATTAAATATTATGAAATTAAGGAAAATGTGCAAGATCTAATATTCTTCCAGCCTTAACAGAAGAATATCATGAGGTTTATCTGTAGGATCCATTTATGAGGAAATTTAATCATAATTGAATCTTTTAATTTAATTAAAATGTTTTTAAACACATGGGCTAGAATTATATTCTACATTGGTTCAATTTTTTTTCTTTCTTTGTTTTTATCAATCCTCTTTAACAAGTTGCCAAATACACTTTTTAGCTAAGTAGCATTTTTAAAAACTCTAAAATCAGGCTTCTTGATGCTGTCCACAAAATTCTCCCTAATGCTTTTCTAATTGCAACACTTGATTGGCTTTTTCTTGTGATGAATCTTACTTGATCATTCTTATGGTGATAATCACTGACATCTTGAAATGATCTCCCTTTGTCTTCTCTGATCTCTCCTTCTTTATTCTAAAATTGATTATTACTAAAATCTTTCATCAGTTTCTTTTTTCCTCCTCCCATTTCTCTACTAGCCTCATTCCGTTCTACCTTTGTCTTATTTCTATTTTTCAAAAGTTGATCGTTAATGCCTCAGCATAGGTTTTATTTTTTCTGTAATGGCAATCTTGGCAACCAATCCCTGCAAAAAAAGCTACTAAAAAAGTGAGACAATATAATTTTAAAATATGGTTGAGGGAAATTAGTGATGTTAGTGTGGAATTACCAGAGTAGGAAACGGGAAAGGACAAAATCCAGGGAGGTGAGTTCAACATTAATGAGTATTTTGTTCTCATGGAGTTTATCAACTGAAAGAGGCTAGAAGAAAATCAGTCTAAAGCCTTTCAAAAGAGAGGCCCTCATAAAACAACCCTGAATTTGGACTGGGGATACAAAGAGATGTACTCTAGGATAGGGATAGGAAATAAGTAAACAAAGCTTTGCATGCTCTGAAAGTTGGTCTTGAGACATTATGGAGAAAAAGTCTCATGTGTCAGAGTTGAATTAAAGCTACCTGAATTGCTAGAAATTTTGGCAATGGTGATTTAAAATTCGCATTGGAGGAAAGTGACATTTTCCCAACACTCAAACTTATTTCTGTGAATTAACCTGTAAATTTAATATCCATTACACAATCAAAGATCACCAGAAACACACACACAAAAAGGTTCCATCAGTGAGGAGCAAGGAAAATGACAGGCAATGGAATAGACTCACTTCCAACTCAAAATTGGAATTATTTGACATAGATTATTATTATATGTCTTTAATATTTTTAAGGAGATATATGCCAAGCTTTAATTTGAGAAAAAGAAAGCAGTATACAGTTACACAAAAGATTTGGAAAAGGATTATCTAGATAGTATAAAACTAAAAATATAATGTATCCTAATGAAACTGAAGAAAGTCAAAAACAAATTTTCACAGTAGCCACAGAGAAGCCATATTATAGTCACCACTTCTTATTTCTGGATCCTTTCCCAATGTTTCTCATGCCAAATTCTGTAAGAGTTTAGAAATTTTTATATTACACACTCTAAATTGATTATGATTAGGTTTATAAAAAGTGAAAAAATAACTTCTGATTTCTCAGCTCTCCTTCATTCATGCATTAACAGATTCACATGGCATCTTCATAATTGGGGAAGAATAAAAAGGAGTATTAAATATAAACTTAGAGTTTATTTTCTAAATGGTTAGAATTTCAGAGAAGCTCAACATATTTGTTTACCCTGTCTTTCCTGGGATATGAGCTGACAACCATCATTAAATGAGATGATAGATATCACAGAATGTTATATATATCTTAATAAATGGGTGGATACAAACGAACTTGAAAGTATCTACAAATTAGGGAAATAAATTATTTTCTTTCTAAACAGGGACCTCAAGTTGAAACAACTATGTTTAACATAACTTTCAAATATATGTTACATTTGGGTTATATAACTTTAGTTTTTTAAAACAATGAAGTTTAACTGTTGTGTGACTTGTACAAGTTAAGTGTTTCAGCAAATTGTCTGAAATACTTTTGTAAGGAAACTCTCTCACTCCCAACCACCCACTCACCCTGTCCTAGCAATAGACAGAGAGATAGAAACAACTTTTGAGAGGACTATTTGATACAAGTTTTTGTTTGTTTGTTTATTTGTTTTGCAATTGTGAAGTTCCAAAGCTCTAAAATCCAACTATTTTTGTTGCTATTGTAATTCTTAACTGAATTGGTCATAAACTTAACTGGAATTAATAGAACGTCATTTCTATTCTTCCTTTAGACAATTTAGGGTGAACATTCATACACTTTTCTGCTATATACACATACATACATACATACATACATACATACATATATAGATAGATTGTTGGATGAAGAGGAGCTGCCACAAACCCCAAAGGGGTGTTCTATAATATATTATGCATGCACCTTTCTAAAACTCTAAAATATATCCAATTCCAAATACTTCTGGCACTACAGGTTTCTGAGTGAAATATTTTCTTGTACTAAACAATAGTGAGAATCTATTGGTGACAAAAGTTTGTAAGTAAATCATCACCTTCAAATAAGAACAGATATACCCCCAAATTAACATATGATAAGAATGGAGTGCTTGAAAATGTTTTTGAGGGGAGTAGAGCCAGAAGGAAACAGGAAGATAAAAAGGATACTCATCTCTATAGTTACCATTTGTAGATAAGACAGTTTGCTTAAAGTTTTGAATATAATAGTGCAAGATTTAAACATTTATAAAAGACATATATGATGGCTACATCTAGAAGATGAAATCTACCCAACAAAAATCAAATTTAAATTTTAATACAAAAAAGAAAGACAAAAAGAGTGTTCAGAGGTTCTTTCAATAGATTCTTCTGTAACTTGAACTCACAAAGATTTCAAAAATATGACCAGATTGATTATTATTCCCCATAGACTAGTAAATTGTCGATTTTTCTATACCAGACTCACTCTTCAGAGCCCTAAATCTTGAGATATGATAATGAAAAATTAGAGGTCTATTTAATACATTTTTTTCTTACTGAGTTTTTGAGAAATAAAAATTCAATTAAAATGAAAATAAACTAAGGAAAAGAGGAGAGGCTTTTTTTTTATTTTGTTAGATGCCAGCCAAGAATGCTGGCATGCACAGGTAGTCTCAGGTACTCAGGAGGCTGAGGTAGCAGAATTGCTTGAGCCCAGGAATTCAAGTTCAGCTTGGGCAACATAGTGAGACCCCCATCTCTGAAAAAAATTAAAATTTAGATAAAATTTTGAAAAAAAATCTAATTACTAGAAGATAATTTACCTCCTTGTTAAAGATAAATATATAATGTAATGTAATATAATATGAGAAATAACAAGTTATATATCATCAGACACCACTTAAAAAACCAAAAGCCTAAGTAAATTTGATAGAAAACTGGAAGATATATGCCATACCAATTGGGAAAAGATTTGGGATCCAAGGGGGTGAAAAGAATAAAAGAAGTTACCAAAACTGAGGAGTTCATATATATATATATATATATAATGTTTTATATATATACACACACATATATGTGTATATATAAAAAACACATATATATCACAAAATTACCAAAACTTTTCTTGATACAGTAAAAAAGTGTACATACATGTGACACATAACACGAAATTATAAAAAAAATACACATATATGTGACACATAACATGAAATTATCAAAACTCTTTCTTGATACCGGAAAAATATATATACACATATATGTGTTATACATATATACACATATATGTGTTATACATATATACACATATATGTGTTATACATATATACACATATATGTGTTATACATATATACACATATATGTGTTATACATATATACACATATATGTGTTATACATATATACACATATATGTGTTATACATATATACACATATATGTGTTATACATATATACATATATATGTGATATACATATGCATATGTGTGTTATACATATGTGTGTGTGTATATATACAAAACACACACATATATATTTTTTCCTGTATCGAGAAAGGAAAGAGTAGGTCATATGTACACAACTGTGGTAATCTTGAGTGACTAAGGGAAAGAAATTAGACTATCTAATGTTTAAGCCTAAAGATCAGTGCAATCCTTGGAGTGATAAGATTTCTTTTTAATTTTCAATATCAAGAGATGATAAGCGAATGATCTTGTTTTTCATAGTACAGAAGAAGAGCAAGATAGTTTTGTTTATTGAATAATCACCATGAACAGTTACAATTTGCCCTAAGAAAACATTTCCAATAGTCAGAGATAAATGAATTCTCACTCTTCATGTTTTTGTTTGTATATTTATATTTTTGTTGTTGTTGTTGTTAATACATTGATATAAAAGAACTGGAGGAAGCCAGACAAAGAAAAAAATAACCAGCATAGAGAAATCCCATCACCTTCCTTTCAAAGAGGATAAAAGAGAAAGTGTAAGGAGAAATACAGTGTATACAATATAAATATGTCACATGGTGATGGTAGGAGGGATATTGTCAAAATTATACTTATCATTTGAGTTTTGTCTTATAATTTCATGCTACAGAAGACTGCTAAAATTTTATCTAGGTAGGTCACTAAAACACTCCCAATTTCTTATAATATTTAGACAGAAACTAACATGCTGATTCTCATATGATTCCGAGCTGTCTTCCGAGCTTGCAGTACATGACTTTTGCCAGAGCAAAGGGCTGTGTGATGGAAAAGGCTGCCTCCTGACTCTGGACTTTAGAGCAGCTTTGCAGCTGTTAACAAGGAAAGCCTCGTGGTATTGTGCTAGATGAAAAATTTCATGATTTTCTAATCATTATTAAATTGTGAAATTATCAAAACAGATGGGATGCTGCCAAATCATGTTGCTTTGCTTTCAGTTTGTTTTAACTGCAAGCAAGAGCTTCAAAAGTGAATGTTCCTGCTACTACCTCAGAGTAAGGCAAATTTAAAACTCAAGCTTGCTGCAGACATTTCTATTTTGAAACTGTGGCGTTCTCTAAAATTGTAATTTGTATTAAAGTGCATATATATGTAATTGCTCTATATGCTACCATATGTTGCTGTAACAATGTATTAGATATATAAGTGTAGAAAAATAAGTACTTGAAGCCGATGTTTCCATCAGACAATTGTGAATATTACTCCAGAGCAGCAACCCAACACTCAGCTACTACAAATTGGCCTTCAGACCAGGCTCTGCTCACTCACTCTCACAAAGAGGCAGTAATATTAATGGTGTGTGCCATAGCTGAGGCAGAAAACTACATCAGTACCTCAGACTTTTAGATGTCGGTATTAGGCAACCCTGTCCCTACATGTCTTCCTCCCAATTCTATAAGTTCCAGATCCCAAGGTAAGCTCTCCTAGTTGCTGATGGTCTATCTTTTAAAGTGCCCATCTTGGGTTATTCCTACAATTACAGTAGGATCTTTCAAAGCATTTTCTTTATAAGCTTTGACTTCTTGTTCTTGTTTAGATGTCTTGAAGTGCCTTCTTGATTTCTCTTTTTTTCTCTGGCTTCAGACCCCTACATGGCCAGAGGCTGCCTTTCTTCTCCCCCTCACCTCCCTCACTCCTGAGGTCTGTCATCTAATGCAGTGGTCCCCAACCTTTCTGACACCAGGAACAGGTTTCAGGGAAGGCAAGTTTCCCACAGATGCGGGGTATGTCAGGGAGAAGATACAGTTTCAGGAAGAAACTGTTCCATCTCAGATCATCAGGCATTAGATTCTCATAAGGACTGTGCAATCTAGATTCCTCTGATGTGCATGTCACAATAGGGTTTGGGCACCCATAAGAATATAACGTCAATATTAATCTGACAGGAGGCAGAACCCAGGCAGTAATGCTTATTTGCCGGCTGCTCACCTCCTGCTGTGTGGTCCAGTTCTCAACAGGCCACCAACCAGTCCGTGGTCTGGGAGTTGGGGACCCCAGCTCTAGTGAATCTCTGTAGGCCACCTGTCCGGAGCCATGAGGCCCGGAATTAGCCGACCTCTGTTGCTTGATCTCCGCAAAGCGGAGACAAGAGGGCGCATTCCCGGGTTCTTTATTTATAAACCCTTCCCGCGCGCGCCCAAAGTTTCTCCCGCGCGCGCCCAAAGTTTCTCCCGCGCGCGCCAAAACTGTTCCCGCGCGCCAACCTTTCCCGCGCGCGCCAACCTTTCCCGCGCGCGCGCAAACATTTTCCCGCCCAGGAAGATATGCAGCCCAGGGCGCAGGTGCGATCCCGCGCCCGGGAAAAGTACAAACCCACGGCGCATGCGCGATTGTAATTTGAGAAGATCCGGCCCCTATCACCGCCCTGGCCCAACCTCTTCCCCTGCCAGCCTATATAAGGCATGACCCTACACTCAATAAACGAGACTTGATCAGGCTGTTTGTCTTGTCTCCATTTCTTGTGTTTTCTTGTCTCCTCCATTCCCACTCCCCCTTCCAGGGCCCGTTCGACTGTCCTGCAGGTCGGGACACCTGGCGCCTGAACAGGGACCTGGACACGGGGGAAAAAGTGAGGAAGAAGGCACTAAAGTCGGCCGAAAGTGAAAGTGGAAAGAAATTCCTCCGGACGTCGCGGGAGCCTGCCGCGTTGGAACCAGAGGTGAGTAATAGTGTCTGATTATGGGACAAGAATTAAGCCAGCATCAAATTTATGTAGGGCAATTAAAAGAGGCTTTAAAAACACGAGGAGTAAAGGTTAAAAGTAATGATTTGTTTAAGTTTTTTGATTTTGTAAAAGAAACCTGCCCTTGGTTTCCACAAGAAGGGACCATTGACGTAAAGAGGTGGCGTAGAGTGGGAGACTGTTTTCAAGATTACTATAGTACTTTTGGACCAGAAAAGGTTCCGGTGACAGCTTTTTCTTATTGGAATCTAATCAGAGATATAATAGATAAAAAGGAAAAAGAAAAAGATCCTGAGGTAATGGCAGTGGTTACTCAGACTGAGGAAATATTAAGAGGCAGCTCCCAAACCGACCTCGAAAAACCCATACCTAATAAAGAAATAGACCTTATATCTCTACAAAGTGACGAGGAAGAGGCTGGGGTCCCCTCAATGACAAATATAGAAACATCAAATAAGGAAAAGTTCAAAAAATACCCAGTTTTACCTACAACTAATGAAAGCAAAAGTAAAAATAACCTTAACTGTTCAGAAGTAAACTGGGATAATTTAGAGGAAGGGGCAGCAAAATATTATAATTCTGACTGGCCACAAACTCTTACTTATCCCCCTCCCTATAATAAGGCTTCTGCCCCCACAGTTATGGCAGTAATAGACCCAAAAGAGGAGCTTAGAGAAAAAATTGCACAGCTTGAAGAGCAAATAAAGCTCGAAGAACTACATCAGTCTTTAATCACTAGATTGCAGAAATTAAGGACAGGAAGTGAGAGCGTTCAATACCCTAAAGGAATAGAGAAACCCTCTCACCCTCAGAGACCCGGACAGCATGTCCCAAAAGGAAGGTCGCTTGGTAGTAGGGATAGGGAGGATTCCTCTCCTCGAGATGTTTTTCCAGTAACGGAGACTACAGATACGCAGGGTCGAGCCTGGAGACACCACAATGGGTTTGAATTTACTGTAATAAAAGAACTAAAAACTGCTGTCTCGCAATACGGAGCTACTGCCCCGTACACCCTGGCCATAGTCGAATCTGTGGCCGAAAATTGGCTCACTCCCATAGATTGGAATACCTTAGTTAGAGCAGTTCTTTCCGGAGGCGACCATCTGATTTGGAAGTCAGAATTTTATGAAAATTGTAGAGATACGGCCAAGAGAAACCAACAAGCCGGAAATGGTTGGGATTTTGATATGCTAACTGGCTCGGGTAATTACACAGAAACCGATGCTCAGATGCAGTATGTTCCTGGACTGTTTTCTCAAATCCAGGCAGCGGCTACCAAAGCCTGGAGAAAACTTCCTGTTAAGGGGGATCCAGGAGCCTCGCTCACGGGGGTCAAACAAGGACCTGATGAGCCTTTTGCAGACTTTGTACATAGACTTTTAACCACAGCCAGCAGAATATTTGGAAATGCCGAGGCAGGGGTGGATTATGTAAAACAGCTAGCTTACGAAAACGCTAACCCGGCTTGTCAGGCAGCAATCAGACCTTATAGAAAGAAAACAGACTTAACAGGTTACATCCGCCTCTGTTCAGACATAGGGCCCTCATATCAACAGGGTTTGGCTATGGCTGCTGCCTTTAGTGGACAAACCGTAAAAGACTTCCTCGCCAGTAAAAATAAGAATAGCAAGGGGTGCTTCAAGTGTGGAAAATTGGGACACTTCGCTAGGGATTGTAAGGGAGAGCTAGCTAAGACCTTAGAGGCAAAAGCTCCAGGCCTCTGCCCTAGGTGTAAAAGAGGAAAACATTGGTCCAATGAATGTAAATCTAAAATTGACAATCAAGGAAATCCCCTAACACCTCAACAGGGAAACGGATTGAGGGGCCGGCCCCAGGCCCCGAAACAAGCTTATGGGGCGGTCAGTTTTGTACCAACCAACAACAATCCGTTTCACAGCTTAGTAGAGCAACCCCAGGAAGCGCAGGATTGGACCTCTGTTCCACCTCCCACACAGTATTAACCCCTGAAATGGGACCTCAGGCCCTAAGTACGGGTATATATGGGCCCCTACCCTCAAACATGTTTGGATTAATCCTGGGAAGAAGCAGCGTCATCATGAAAGGCCTACAGGTCTTTCCAGGAATAGTGGATAGTGATTATATAGGAGAAATCAAAATCATGGCCAAGGCTATTGACAACATCATTATCATTCCTCAAGGGGATAGAATAGCGCAGTTACTCCTGTTACCATTGCTAAAAACAGTTAATAAAGTCCAATCGCCCCTAAGGGGAAAGGGAGGATTCGGATCCTCAGACATCTACTGGGTACAGCCCATTACTAATCAAAAACCCTCTCTCACCTTGTGGCTAGACGGAAAGTTATTTACAGGACTGATAGACACAGGGGCCGATGTAACAATTATTAAAGAGCAAGATTGGCCCTCCAGTTGGCCCACTTCAGAGACCTTAACAAATTTACGAGGAATCGGGCAAAGTAATAACCCTAGACAAAGTTCCAAATATCTCACCTGGAGAGATCAAGAAAGTAATTCCGGTCTCATTAAGCCATTTGTTATCCCTGATTTGCCTGTTAACCTTTGGGGTAGAGATCTTCTCTCCCAAATGAGGGTCATGATGGGTAGCCCAAATGATATAGTCACTGCACAAATGTTGGCTCAGGGCTACCACCCTGGAAAAGGGTTAGGAAAAAGAGAAGATGGCATTTTACAGCCAATCCCAGCCATAGGAAAATTGGATAAAATGAGGCTTGGAAATTTTTAACCGTGGCCATTGACATGCCTGCACCCCAAAAATTTGCTGATCCAATCACTTGGAAGTCAGATGAACCCGTTTGGGTTGATCAATGGCCACTAACCAATGAGAAGCTTGCCACTGCCCAACAGTTAGTGCAGGAACAATTAGAGGCAGGACACATCACAGAAAGCAACTCTCCTTGGAACACCCCCATATTCGTCATAAAAAAGAAATCTGGAAATTGGAGACTCTTACAAGATCTAAGAGCAGTAAATGCTACTATGGTCCTTATGGGCGCCTTACAGCCAGGGCTACCCTCTCCGGTAGCAATCCCTCAAGGATATTTTAAAATTATCATAGACCTTAAAGATTGCTTTTTTACAATTCCCCTTCATCCTACTGACCAAAAACGATTCGCCTTTAGCTTACCATCTGTAAATTTCAAAGAACCAATGAAACGATACCAATGGAAAGTGTTACCTCAAGGTATGGCCAACAGTCCCACCTTGTGTCAAAAATATGTGGCTACGGCCATACACTCAGTTAGAGAGACATGGAAACAAATGTATATTATACACTATATGGATGACATTCTTATAGCAGGAAAAATGGGAGAACAAGTTTTACAGTGTTTTGCTCAACTCAAGCAAGAACTAACCACGGCGGGTTTACAAATAGCTCCAGAAAAAATACAACTACAAGACCCTTATACATATTTAGGTTTTCAAATAAATGGACCTAAAATTACAAATCAAAAGGCCGTTATCCGTAAAGATAAGTTACAAACCCTCAATGATTTCCAAAAGCTCCTTGGAGACATAAATTGGCTTCGGCCCTACTTAAAACTCACCACAGGAGACTTAAAACCCTTATTCGACACCCTGAGAGGTGACCCCAGCCCTAAGTCCCTTAGGTCGTTATCAAAAGAAGCTCTTTTATCACTTAATAAAGTAGAGGCGGCCATTGCTGAGCAATTTGTTACTAACATAGACTATTCACAGCCATTAACCCTTTTAATATTTAACACAACACTAACACCTACTGGTTTATTCTGGCAAAATAACCCTATTATGTGGGTCCACTTGCCTTCATCTCCCAAAAAGGTATTACTCCCCTATTATGATGCCATAGCAGATTTAATTATTCTAGGGAGAGACAATAGCAAAAAATATTTTGGAATTGAACCCTCTATGATCATACAACCTTATTCTAAGCCACAAATCCATTGGTTGATGCAAAATACTGAAACGTGGCCGATTGCTTGCGCCTCTTATGCTGGCAACTTAGATAACCATTATCCACCAAACAGGCTTATTCAATTTTGTAAGCTGCATGCTTTTGTCTTCCCTCATGTTACCAGTAAAACACCTTTAGACAATGCCTTATTAGTATTCACTGATGGGTCATCCACAGGAACTGCTGCATACACCTTTGCAGACACCACTGTTAAATTCAAAACCAGCCATACTTCAGCTCAGCTAGTAGAATTGCAGGCCCTAATCGCAGTACTGTCAGCCTTCCCTAATCAGGCCCTTAATATTTATACTGACAGTGCATATTTAGCTCACTCAATATCTTTACTTGAGACCGTAGCACAAATCAAACATGTCTCAGACACAGCCAAGTTATTTTTACAATGCCAACAATTAATACATGACAGATCAACACCTTTCTTTCTTGGACATATTAGAGCTCATTCAGGATTACCAGGACCTCTATCCCAGGGCAATCAACTGGCTGATATGGCAACCAAGACGGTAGCCATAGCTACAAATACAAACCTAGCCCAAGCACAGGCTATTCATGCCTTACACCATCTTAATGCTCAAACTTTGAGACTGATGTTTAAAATAACTAGAGAACAAGCAAGACAAATAGTTAAACAATGTCAGACCTGTATAACATACCTGCCAGTCCCTCACTTAGGAATTAACCCAAGAGGACTAGTTCCCAACATGATTTGGCAAATGGATGTCACTCATTATTCAGAATTCGGTAACTTAAAATACATCCATGTATGTATAGATACATTTAGTGGATTTATACTGGCCACCCTACAAACAGGCGAAGCTACCAAACATGTCATAGCTCATTTACTACACTGTTTTTCCATAGTTGGAAAGCCTAAACAACTAAAAACAGACAATGGTCCTGGTTATACATCCAAAGCCTTTCAAGACTTTTGTCTTAAATTACAAATAAAACACATTACTGGAATTCCCTATAACCCTCAAGGACAAGGAATAGTTGAAAGAGCACACCTATCCTTAAAAACCACCATTGACAAAATAAAAAGGGGAGAATGGTACCCTACTAAGGGCACCCCTAGAAATATCCTTAATCACACACTTTTTATTTTAAATTTTTTAAATTTGGACAACCTGAACAGATCAGCAGCCGATCGATTTTGGCATTCCGAGTCCAAAAAACAATTTGCCACGGTTAAATGGAAAGACCCCTTAGACAACACATGGCATGGTCCAGACCCAGTGTTATTCTGGGGAAGAGGCTCAGTTTGTGTTTTTTCTCAAACTCATGATGCAGCCAGATGGCTACCAGAGCGACTGGTAAGACAGGTACCTAATAATAACCAATCCAGGGAGTGATTTTCTCCCTGAGAGTACTCTTTTCCTCTATTGCAGAGATGAACTTCAACTACAAGCCCCTCTGGACCATGGTGCTGATTTGCCAAGCACTCCAGGTATATGCCGGCTTTGGTAATCCCCATGAGGCCCGTAAATATATACGACAACGATACGGTAAGCCCTGTGATTGTTTGGGGGGATATGTGACCTCCCTTCCAAATACGTACATCTCAGCTGTGTCCTGCTCCGCTTACACAGCATACCTGTCTAGTGACTCTCTTAAGTGGAGGTGTGTGTCAACCCCAAGAATATTTAGTGGAGGGGATACCACAACCTGCCCTTGTGACACATTTGAGACTGCTATGCATAGTTCCTGCTACACTACTTATTTAGAATGTACCTCTGGCGGTAAAACATACTATACTGCTATCCTAACAAGATCTAGAACCCCTACTATAGGGGCCAATAGTGTCCCTACAGTTGTAGGAAGTACCAATAACCTTATATCAGCTGGCTGTACTGGAACTGTAGGACAGCCTGTCTGCTGGAATATTCACCCCCCTCTTCATACCTCTGACGGAGGAGGACCACAAGACAAGGTCCGAGAAATTAGGGTATACAAAAAACTTGAAGAGTTGCAAAGGTCCCTGTACCCGGAAATTCACTACCACCCCTTGGCCTTGCCCAAAGCCCGAGGGAAAGAGAAAATTGATGCCCAGACCTTTGCCCTCCTCACGGCTACTCATAACCTGCTTAACAATTCCAACTCTAGTCTGGCTGATGACTGCTGGCTGTGTCTGCAATCAGGAGATCCCGTTCCTCTTGCCATACCCAGTAATAACTTAAATTATACATCCAATACCCCTTGCACCATAATTCCTCCCCTTAAAGTACAGCCTTTAGAATTTCCTAGTTCCTCTTGCATCTACTCCCCTCCCCTTAATAACACTTACGACCTCGATGTAGGATTCAATCAATTCAATAATTGTTCCACCATAGTAAATATTTTCCAATCGCTGTGTGCCCCAAACAGCTCGGTTTTTATATGTGGCAATAATAGGGCTTATACCTATTTACCTACTAACTGGACAGGACGCTGTGTCTTAGCCACACTTTTACCTGACATAGACATTATCCCTGGAGATGAACCTGTACCTATCCCAGCTATAGATCACTTTTTAGGAAGAAACAAAAGGGCAATACAATTTATCCCCTTACTTGCAGGATTAGGCATAACTACTGCCGTAGCAACTGGGGCTACAGGCCTAGGGGTTTCTGTTACTCAATACACCAAATTGTCTCGCCAACTGATCTCAGATATGCAGGCCATTTCGAGTACTATACAAGATTTACACCTATGCGCTGAACTGGACAGCCAATGACGGGTAAGAGCGTATCATCTCTCACTAACCTAAGACAGGAGGGCCGTCATAAGCTACTGCCTAATCCCATGACGGGTACCAGTGATGAGATGCATTACTCCAACCTAAGACAGGCGCAGTTCCCGAGGGACAATCTTCTAGCCATAATTATATATAAAAAAGGGGGACCTGTCCGGAGCCATGAGGCCCGGAATTAGCCGACCTCTGTTGCTTGATCTCCGCAAAGCGGAGACAAGAGGGCGCATTCCCGGGTTCTTTATTTATAAACCCTTCCCGCGCGCGCCCAAAGTTTCTCCCGCGCGCGCCCAAAGTTTCTCCCGCGCGCGCCAAAACTGTTCCCGCGCGCCAACCTTTCCCGCGCGCGCCAACCTTTCCCGCGCGCGCGCAAACATTTTCCCGCCCAGGAAGATATGCAGCCCAGGGCGCAGGTGCGATCCCGCGCCCGGGAAAAGTACAAACCCACGGCGCATGCGCGATTGTAATTTGAGAAGATCCGGCCCCTATCACCGCCCTGGCCCAACCTCTTCCCCTGCCAGCCTATATAAGGCATGACCCTACACTCAATAAACGAGACTTGATCAGGCTGTTTGTCTTGTCTCCATTTCTTGTGTTTTCTTGTCTCCTCCATTCCCACTCCCCCTTCCAGGGCCCGTTCGACTGTCCTGCAGGTCGGGACAGCCACCCCCAACCAAAGTAAAACTAAAAATTAAAAAAAAAATTTTGAGATAAAAAAATTCAAATACCTAACATTTGTAACATGCTTTGAAAATCCCCTCAGGAAGCCCTGTAATTGTTTCTTACTGATAAGTAACATTTGAATAAAAAAAACTTTGTTTATTATACCTGATTTTAATTTCACTTCTTGAGAAATAAATAATGGATATATAGATTTGGTTTTATGCAGTCATGTTTAAATTATATATCCAAATTAAAATACATTATATATCTGCATTGTGACTTGACTTGGAAGGTATGAGAAGTTAATAAATAGTATTCACTATATCAAATATGTACTTTCACACATTTCTACATTTAATAATTTTATATGTAAAATTTAATATGTTTTATTACCTGCAATACTTTACTCAGTGAGAGTCCAAGGGCATGTCAGATTAAGATTAACCTTAAAAACCTTATTTTTAATTATTTTTCATTTTTTTTAAAAAAACTTCTCTCGCAAAATTTACATCCAAGCTAATCTAGTAAAGAATAAAACATTATACACCTATACATGCACACATAAAAAGACACTATTTCAACAGCACATTAGGCCTTTAAAATACAGACAATCAAAAAGGAAAATGGTTGAAACAGAAAAAATAACTCAAAACATTAAAAGAAATGTCATATAAAAAGCAAAATGCTTAAACTGAAAATATAGCATTGTACCTTACCAGCTCACATTTTTACTTTTAGTCATCCAAATTTTGTCATCCAATTCTTTTTGAACCCTATATAATTTTTCACTAGGACTATCTCTATAATAATAAGTTTTGTTATTTTTGCTTTTATACAACATTTTGCTACAGCAATTTATGACATCTTGACTTGGTTGTTCACAACCTGTTTCTGTCGTCTTTAATGACAAAAAATAAGAAGAAGAGGAAGAAGAAGAAGGAGGAGGAGGAGGAGATGAGGGAGAGCAAGAGGAGCAAACAAACCAAAGAATAAAAAAACTTTATAAACGAGGAGTCACTGTAGTAACTATTTAAGCGGAGTTTTATAAAGCAGAGAAGATATTCTCATTAGAAGCAGTGCTAAATTAAATCATGGATACAAGTTTTTTAAACTGGGATATTACTCTTTCTTAGAAAAAACATAAAACTTAATTGATGATATCCTCAAAACACACATTCTATTTATTAAATACATTTGAATTAAACTACTGTTAAAGAAAATGATAAAACCTACAGTTAACTTTTACCACTAGATGGAGCCCAGGCATCTATATGGCAAAACTCCCACTGTGTTTACATTTGACTGTATTTGATTGCTTACTGAAAATGACATATAATTGATAACCTGAAAGGGAGTAGGGGATGATAGCTGCTTTTCAGAATACAGTGTCTTGGCAAAGTGTAAATTGATGAAAAGTGAACATGACTTCTCTTTAGGATCCTCCTTCCTGAATACAGATCTTCCATCACGTAAAATACACAGACCTCTTAACTTTTGTGCCTGCCTCTTCACATTCTACCTACTTTGGAAAGGTCTCTCAAGAATGATTACCAAGGCTCTTAAGGTTATTCCAGCTCCTCTTGCCTTACTCTTTTTCTGAACCTACTGATCAATGAAATATTCATTCTTGGTGTTGACCACATATTTCTCTTACATGTGGTTACAGTAATTTCACATGAGGAAGTTGCTTTCTCTCCCATGGCAGAATTATATGATAGTCCCTATGTAATGGATATATGCTTCAAAAATACAAATGGCTAACTTGGTACAAACAGATACCATGCATTTTGTTGCATCTTTGGGCCTCTGGGAAGTCTATGTACAAAAGGCATAGTGAAAAAGTAAAAAACAAAACAAAAACAAAAACAGAGATGTGGTGCCCTCTGCCATTAATAATTAAACTTCCAGAAATTATCTTGGAAAAGATTAAAAAAACTAGAGACCCAGAACCAAGATAGTAAAGTTTTGTAAGCTGCTGCAAAGTTTGCTATTTTCCAGAGGATAGAATTTGGCATTTTTTGTCTTAATGTAAATTGTTTTAATTGTTTTTGATCAATGCTGAAAGTTCATAACATACAGGACTTGTAATTTTGTGAAGGCAGAGATTTGAATCCCATATTGTGTTACGAAGTCTTTGTGCAATGAGTAAGCCTCTGAGCTTAAGAGTAGATCTAATTACGTTCCTAGAATATGCATCATAACCTGGCTCTGTTCTCAATTTGCTATTTTTTGGAAGAAATGTTTTTGGACTCATCTACTACACCTCTATTTGATATTTCTAGTTTGTATTTGCGTTTAGTGGAAAGACAGCAAAAAATAGAAAATACCTGGGGCTAGGTTTCCATGAAGAAAAAGAAGTAAGTGTTGGAGAAGACCAAACACCTTGGGATATGGTGAATTAATCAGCTACCAAAAAGGATACTTGGAAATGGATACAAAAAAGAAAAGCAGCAAGTGTAGGAATGACTGGGCTGAGTCTCAGACATCTTTCTGGAGCTTCATTCACTCACATGCAAAGATCATTTGTTCAACACCTAGAATGCATCAGCCACCAAGTTAGGACTACGCATCCATAAATATTAGACAATTGAGAAATGTAGGAGTTTAATGAGAAAAGAAGATTAGAAAAGAAACTACTATAGCACAGTGATATGGGAAATATAAATGACAACAGGAGACTATCTAGGAAGGTTATTCACCTTGAGGGTATATGTAGTTAAGCCCTGAGGGGGAGATGAAGGGAGGTTTTCATAAAATGATTTCTCTGTTTCTTTTTTTTTTTTTTTTTTTTTGAGACAAGGTCTCACTCTGTCACCCAGGCTGAGGGCAGTGGCTATACTGTTACCATCACAGCTCACTGCAGCTTTGACATACCAGCCTCAGGTGATGCTCCCACCTCAGCCCCCTGGATAGCTGGGGACTACAGGTGTGTGCCATGTTGCTGGGCTAATTTAAATTTTTTTTTTTTTTTTTTCGGTAGAGACAGGATCTCACTATCTTGCCCGAGCCTGTCATGAGCTCCTAGGCTCAAGTGATCTTTCCCCAACAGATTCCCAAAGTGCTGGGATTGCAGGTATGAGACATTATGCCTGGTCAATACACTGAATCCCTCCCTCCCTTCCTCCCTCCTTCCCTTCCCTTCCTTCTTTCCTTCCTTCCTTCCTTCCTTCCTTCCTTCCTTCCTTCCTTCCTTCCTTCCTTCCTTCCTTCCTTCCTTCCTTTCTTCTTTCCTTCCTTCTTTTCTATTTTTTTTCTGAAGTCTCACTCTGTCGCCCAAGCTGGAGTGCAGTGGCACAATTTTGTCTCACTGCAATCTCCGCTTCCTGGGTTCAAGTGATTCTCCTGTGTCAGCCTCCCTAGTAGCTGGGATTGCAGGTGCACACCACCATGCCCAGCTAATTTTGTATTTTTAGTAGAGATGGGTTTCTCCATGTTGCCCAGGCTGGTCTCGAACTCCTGGTGATGGGCCCACCTTGGCCTCTCAAAGTGCTGGGATTACAGGTGTGAGCCACCCCACCCAGCCTGATTTCTTAAACAATAAATAATTGAGGCTAAGTGATTGAAAGGCAAGAAAAGGAGTTTCTTCCCATAGGAGCTGTGTTAACCGTAAGATAATGTAAATGATGAGTTAATGGGTGCAGCACACCAACATGGCACATGTATGCATATGTAACAAACCTGCACGTTGTGTACATGTACCCTACAACTTAAAGTATAATAATAATAAAAGAAATTCCCTCTTTCTGAGAGGGAAGTACAGGAATAATTGAAAGATCAATCTGTTGCTGAAGAATCTAACCATATCAAAAAGGGTCTCATTTTGCTATGTCTAATGCCCAGAAGCAGCCACTGGAGGTTTCAGAGGAGAGAGGGAAACTCACATTTTTATTTCAAAGCAGTCAAACCAATATTTCTTTTGAATGGGAAATTTCAGTGAGCCTTTTAAAGGTAAGTCAAATCACATTACTTCTCTGCTCACCAATTTCCAAGAGTTTCCCATATATTACTGACATTGGCCAAGTCTCTCTAGATTTTGATTCTGGTGTTACCTCTCTGAGGCATTTCCTTCTCCTTTTCCTTTCCATCAACCCTTTCCAACCACAGTGATTTTCCAGCTCTTTCTTGAACACACTCATCTTTCCATACCAGGTCTTGGAAGCATCCTTACCCTCTACCTGAACCTGAACTCCTATTCCCTAAAATAGCAGTATGGTTTGCTCCTTTACCTCCTTCAGGAGTTTGCCAAGAGTTCATAGAAAATGCATACATCCTTCACTATCCTTCCTCCTCCGCACCTCAAGTGCTTATCCATTCCCCTCTCCTTTGTAGTTCCACATATTAGACTTACCACTATGTACATATTATACATTTTATTAACTTATTGCTAGAAAACGTCTTTCCCTACTGGAACATAAACTCCTCAGGGGCTTCGATATTTGTCTGTATTGTATTTGGTGTACTTTAATTGTTTTGGTATACTAAATACCCAAGACACTTCTTGACACATAGTTGTTTCGCCCTCTTTGTTTTCAGTGAATTAAGTCATTGGTGGTAGAAACGAATTATGACAAGTCCCAGAAATCCAGGCACATAGGTGATGAGGATCACCAATTTAAGTTTGGTAGTGCAGAAAAAGAAACCCTTCACGATTAAGTTGGAAGCTCACAGAGGACATGTCAAGAAATTGTCTATCTTTGTGTGACCTTGAACCAGGCAAACAAGAAATACTTGCTTAGTGGGAAAACATTGTTTTTAAAATGAAAATGACAGGACAACAATTCAAACATTTCTATTCTATCAGAGAGGAATAACCTAGGAACAAGCAGGTGCCATTTTCATATAGTTAACATTTACTGGTACTAAAGGCGTGGCTTATTGACACCTGTGTTATTCTAGATATATCCTGTTCATTATTATGTTTAATCCTCTCAAACCCAGTGTGATTTGTTTTCCCAGAGAATCAGAGATTAAGTAACTTAGTCAAGAGTATGGGCTAGGAGTAGATGTCTTTGGAATTCAAAACTGTCTCTGGGAATTCAGATGCTATTTGCTAAAGGGAGTAAGGAAGCGTCACATCCCATGAGCATCTTTACTTTCTTGGGTTTGGTAGAGGGCTGAGTTGCAGGTCTCTAAAGTTAACAGAGTAGTAGCACTGTGGTTTAGGTTAGAGGACTGAAAAATGAACAATATACAGATGCTGTACTCAGATAACTGATGGTCTAGTGGAAGGAAAAAAATAACTAATTTATAGAAGTTTAGGGCATTATTTGTTTTTGATAATTAAAATATATTATAGGCCGGGCGCGGTGGCTCAAGCCTGTAATCCCAGCACTTTGGGAGGCCGAGACGGGCGGATCACGAGGTCAGGAGATCAAGACCATCCTGGCTAACATGGTGAAACCCCGTCTCTACTAAAAAAAATACAAAAAAAACTAGCCGGGCGAGGTGGCGGGCTCCTGTGGTCCCAGCTACCCGGAAAGCTGAGGCAGGAGAATGGCGTAAACCCGGGAGGCGGAGCTTGCAGTGAGCTGAGATCCAGCCACTGCACTCCAGCCTGGGCGACAGAGCCAGACTCCGTCTCAAATAAATAAATAAATAAATAAATAAATAAATAAAATATATTATAGAATTATTTTCTTTTTTCTTTCTATCCCTATTGAAGTTAATATACAAAATGATTTCTTAAATGTTTTTGAGATTACTGTGTTTTAAGGATCACATTATTGATATTGCAGTCACCAGGATAAGCTGAATTATTTTAAGCTGTTTAAAAAGTAGTACATCCATCTGCCAACCTACTAGTAGTACTAAAAAAATAGAATCCTAGATTCATGATTTAATTGTACACCCCTTCCTTGAAATCATTGATAAACATTAACTTTATATATGGGGCAGGAATAAAAATAGAAGCCATTGTCTTGGTTTCAGAAATGGGCTTGTTCTTACACAAATTAAATTCTTAACTTTATTCTTCACTGAAGTCCTGTTTCTCTGCTAATTTCACTGTCAAAAATAGAACTGATGACTTAGTAATACAATCTATATGAACAAAAGACAATATTTTGGCAGTCATGTATATCATCATGTTTGGATCTGTGTTACTAGAAAGTTTGAGATTTTTGAGGTGAGGCACTCCCTTTACTTCAAATTTTGACCTTCGAAGGATCTGAATGTCTACAGAAGCCTTCCCTTCTGTTTGCGCTTACAAACTACACATATTTTTCTGGGAGAAATACATTCTTACATACTTTATCTGCTTATAGAGACAATATATTTTAGTTGCTAATATCAGGGATTTTACAGTCAAACAATCTTGTATGCGGGTCTGGGCTTGCTAGTTATGTGACTTTGGACAATTTACTTAGCATCTTTCTAAGCCTCTCCTTATTATTATTTTTTTAAACTGCCAAATGGAAGTGTAGGAATCCACTGACAAAATGGTCTTAATGGTCTATACTTTCTGGCATTCAAATATTGTGTAAGCCCCTCCCACAGTGAATTGGGAGTAGGTCTGTGTGACCTATAGAATATCATGGCAGTGATCTTGTGTGACATCTAAAGTTGGGTTATAAAAGACATTGCATTTTCCCCCTTGGCCTCTCGGATTGTTCTCTCTGGCAGAAGCCAGAAGCCATCCTTTGAGAACCTTTGGGCAATCAAGTACAGAGATCTATATAGGAGTAAATGAGGCCATTCCATTAATAGCCAGTATCTTTGTACTAGCCTTGTAATTGGATCCTTCTGTCCTACTCTAGCCTTTAAATGACTTTGTCCCCAGGCAACAAAGAATGAAACTGCAAAAAAGATATGAAGAAAAGAACTGCCCAGCTAAGCCCTTTTTGAATTCCTAATCAATAGAAGCTGTGAGAAATAAAAATGATGATTACTGCTTAAGCCAGTAAGGTTTAGGATCATTGGTTATACAGCCATAATGTCTGGAACAAGGATAATATATTTGGTTGAAATGTTGTGAGAATAAAATGAAAAAATATATATGACAAGATTTAAAAATGTGTGTGCCTATGTGTGTGAGCATGCATGAAAGCATGAAGCCAGGTGCTTAAAACTCAGGGAAAGGGGTAGCAGCCCTGTGTGAAAACAGGCTGTGTTACTGTAAAGATTTTTGCAATTTGCAGCCAACACTATGTGTTCACTAAAATATATTCTCCTTTTTGGCTGAGATAGATTATATTTCCCAGGCTCCTTTTTAGTTAAGAATTGCCAGCCAGATGCAGTGGTTCATGCCTGTAATCCCAACACTTTGGGAGGCTGAGGCAGGTGGATCACATGAGATCAGGAGTTTGAGTCTGACCTGACCAACATGGTGAAACCCATCTCTACTAAATACACAAAATCAGCCAGGTGTGGTGGTGCATGCCTGTAATCCCAGCTACTTGGGAGGCTGAGGCAAGAGAATTGCTTGAACCCGAAGGCAGAGGTTGCAGTGAGCCGAGATCATGCCGTTGCATTCCAGGCTGGACAACAAGAGTGAAACTCTGTGTCAAAAAATAAAAACAAACAAACAAAAAAAAAAACTGCCATGTGACTAAGTCCTGCCAATGGAATTAGAGCAAAGGTGACATATGCTGCCCCAAAACCTCCAATGGGCAATCTTCTATTCACCTTCAATTCTTTCAGAATGGAGAAGAGTGAAATCATAAGACGAAATCATAAGCCTAGGTGCCTATCAGACCACATAAAAGGATACACACTAGACAGGAATGCTAACATTGGTCTTTTTCTGAGCAAAAAATAAATTTCATTCATGTTAAGCTACTAATACTCTGGAATTTATCTGCCATAGTAAGTACTGCGGTATTGACTAATACATACCTGCACTTGACACTGAAACCTTTCTCCCTATCAGGACTCCCCTCCCTGTTGTTAGCAGTCTACTCTGTGCCTGGTTCTGGTACAGCATAGATACTTAATTGCAAGATACTGGGTTTATCTAAACTGTTAAACATAACATGGAGACTAAGGTCTGTCTCAACTGGAAACTTTATGGAATGAAGCTAAAAGACACCATGTTTTCAGGTAGTGGGTTCATGTACTTCACATTAACTTTTCTCTGTTCTAATGTACTCATTGTATCCTCTCTCTGATATGTCACCTAATGCTTCCCCATCACTTGCCCAATGTGGCTACAGCTTCTGACCCATCTTGACCTGATATCCTGATTTTCCCACTTAGTAGCTGTATGACCCTTGGCAAGAAAAAATATCACATAAGATTTTCACTGTATATTCTAAGAATAATTAACATGAAATAAGATAAAGTAAATGAAGCAAGAGACCCATGAACGTGCCTGGTACTTATCAGGTACTTAATAAACAGTATTTATTGTTATTCAAAATAAAAATTATTTATCAAAATGGCTTATATTTGTTAACAAATTGAAAATATATTTCACCTTTTTAAAGACATAATGATATTTGAAATCCTATCCTATCTTAATACTCTGGCAGATACTACAAAATAATAGCAATATATTGCATCATGGTATACATTTCATGATGCTTCCTGGGCATATGAAAGTTAAATATATCAGTTCCTTTGTTGTGCTTCTCCCTGCCTTAATTTGAAATCTCTCTGGCAATAGAAACTCTTCATAAACACTAGAAGGAAAAGCTTATAGTCCAGGCTTATAACCAGAAAATTGAACTCAACTCTATTTTACCATAATATCCTGCACTAATGTGATGATACAGCTGACAAAATTTAACAAGCTTGCCAGTATTTATTTCAGAGCACCACTTTGTAGCTTGAAATGGATACTCATCCCAGCAGGTGTCAAGACTCAGCAACAATCCACTTTTAAAGTTAAATGCAAAATACACACTGAAATTCTACAGAGAAAACAACTTCCCTTCTTCTCACCCCCCACACACAAGGCTTCATGTGTACTATTCACTAATAAGGTGCACTTATAAATGACTTGGGAAAATGTTTTTTCTGGTCTAAGAAACATCAAAGTCCATTTCATAAATAAGAAATAAAATGTGACTTTCAACAAAACAAACACCTCGATGATGATTTTTTTACCACATTAACAAGGGATTTAGAGTCCTTATGTTTCTTTTGAACTTGGTAGTAAGTTTCAGTGTGTTTAGCATGTTGATGTTAAACATGGTCCTGACAAGTGCTAATGTATACCCTTTGGATTACCTGATACTCTCCATAGAGATGAACTAATGAATTAAAAAAAAAAAAACAAGAAAGAAGAAAAAAATAAAAAGAATGTTTCTGCCTTGGGTTCAAACATTCACTTGTAAATAATATGACAAAACAAAACCACCAATATTTAAAGTGCTTGGAAAGGTGTTAATTATGCAAATTATCATACACTAATCTAGACATCACAATCAATGATTCCCAACATGACTGCAATAAATATCCGAGAAACATAGTCAAAATAATTGTAGTTTGGTATTTAGTAGTCATTTTCTTTCATAATAACCCAATTCCTATTGCATTTATTCTTAAATAACTCTTCTTCCAGTGTTCTCAATATATTGGCATTATGGACTTAATATTTTAAATTTTTATTAAAAGTTACTATAGAATACAAGTAAGTCCAAATAAATGTGAAAGAAACAATTCACGAATGGAAGAAGTTTATTTTTCACAATACCAAGGGAGATTCCTGAAGGCAGTAATTCTCTAAACGATGTAAAAAGTAGTTTTACAAGTGCCTATATTTTCTTATTACCTTTGATATGTAAAAAATTCATAACAAATGGCTTTAAAAGTCACAAAAAAATATGTAAAGAGAAAATAAGGATTCACAAAGCAAATTTGAAATGCTAAATATCATATTGAAATGATATATAGAAATGTAAAATTTGAAATCATTCTGAAGTTTTTAACAATATAAAATTATCAAAAAAGTGTTATTTATAACCTTGTTGAGTCATTTTTTTAAAAAATATGCATCTGCTATTTATTTACAATTACAATTATCTGCTTTCAAGTAGTTCTGTCTTTGGGTCATTTAAAAAAATAAGTCCCTTCATTCAATTCTCCTTCTGTGATATCAAAGTGACTAAAACGTAGGTGATTAGAAAACAGTGATCTGTTAGAACTTCAATCCTTTGCTTTTCCCTAGGGCAGTAGATTATTTCTTCATCAGAGTATCTGTTAGTTAATACCAAAGGCTTTGCCCAACTTCAAAGCAGAGATATTAAAGGCTCAGTTTCCACTACAAGGCAGGTGTATTTTTATTAGCTTTCTCTTTCAAAATTGCTATGACTTCACTTGCGGATATCCCGCCAACAACCATTATTGAAAGCCTTACTATAATTGCTAAGTTACATGCAATGTCTGAAGCACAAAACCAATGTCACTTACAGCACTCCAACAACTGACTGAAACCAAGTGTTACATCATTAAAGCTGAATTACAACACACCCATGGCGTGTTTTCCATGTGTGCTATATTTTAAACAATAGTAGAGCAAAACCTAGCTATAAATTCACAGATCCCCAATTTGTTCAAATTCAAGAACAATAAGAGCTGTCCGAGAGCCTTTACTGGCTCTATTTTAGTCAGAAAAGTCATGCACCAAAATTAAATGTCTGTTTGGATTTTATTGGAGATGGAAATGCTAGCTTTATGTTGTAAATTTAAACAACCTGCCACAAAGGGAGACTCACATTTGTATGGCTTGGGAAGGCGTATTCATCTCTAATTGCTTATAGTAACACAAATAAACTAATGTAAAGTGTTCCATTTCTTAACTGATTTTGTGTAAAATAAATCAGCTGAAGTGGAGATGGCATGAGTTTTCAGTGGGTTAGGATTAGATTTCTTTGATAGAGCTGGATGTGGAATTCATGCATTTAGCTATTGTTAATGAATAGGAAGTTTTCTGGAAATTTATGAAAATTCAAAAAGACATTCATTAATGCTGATAAAAGAAAATATTGGCAGCAATTTCATATTACTCTTTTTTGATCTAATTAAGTTCAACCCATTTGAATATTTGGTGATCTAAGTGGAAATATTTCTTCTGTCATAGTGGTATGCAAAGCTATTATAATTACTTTTTTAGAAAGGTCGACAACTTTTTTATTTGGCTTCAGTGATTTTATGGTGCCTAGATTCCACCGGAAAATATTTAGTCACTCGCTTACTTGGATAGAAATCCATCACCTGGAATAGAAATCATGGTAAACCTGCCAGCATCTTTCTGCAGACAGGCCCTGAAAATATATACTAGGGAAGGCCACTGCCAAATGACTTGTGTCTGGCCAGCACTACCTTTGAAATGTTCTCTGCATACCAGTTACTATTAAGATTTATTATAGCATATGTAGATAAATATATTTCAGTTTTCACATCCATAACTTAGATGATACGGTAGCAATGTACACTCTACATATTACCTTTCTTCAGTTGTGGTTTCAGTAGCCATTCACAATATTTGGACTTGTCACCAAAATCTAAATGTAGTCTTTGTGTTATTTTAAATAGATCACACTAAACCAAATGTAGGAATTTACAATTGCTTAAAAGTAATCCATAGAGAAATTAGTTTGACTTTTTAATACATCCCCATCATTACAAACACATCATAATAAATGGAAGATCTAGGCCAAAATACATTGATGACCTGGAGCCTTGTAAAAATATACAATAATCTGAAAGCTAAGAGGTTGTCTGCTATGGGAGGCTAAATCAACTACTACTATTCTTTCTATTTATTTATATTCTTGCATTCATGTGAAATGAAAATAACACATACTCCCCCAAAATTTCTATAGGTCATCTCTTCTAACACATTTAATTTCAATTTATAGCACAAATTATGATAGCAAAAGAAATTCATCACATCCACCAAAAGAAAAAAAACAAAACAAAACAAAACTATGCTCTTACCACAAATACATGTCCACCCAGTTCTTTTGTTTTTTAGAAAATCTCAATGCCAACTAAATCAAAGTAGCTATACTATTTTAAGGTTTATTTGTTTTCTTTAAATTTGGTGAACACTGTACTTTTCTATAAAATCGGTTGACTCAATATGGCAACAATAAATAAATAAATAAAACACCATTAACTTTCAGCACAGTCACTTGTTATTCTTCATCTTGAATCCCAAAATAAATCTTACTGATTCATGTAGAAGGACTGCTGTTGAATAGAAAATATTTTACACAATTGCATGTTCCTAGTAAATGATTTTGGGAAATTTCAATTGTCATTTAAATGTGTGCCATTGAATATATCAATCATATTCTGTAGATTGTAGAATATGGGCTGTTATATTCATCAAGTATTTGTAATTCTGCTACTTTGTGTGTTTTGATACATTTTGGGAAAGTCATAGAGAAACTAAACTGTGTGTTATTTCTAATTTCAACATGGCTAGTGAGTCCTAGGTCATAAAAATTACATGATTAAAAAAGCATTTATTAAGTAATTGCTTATCATGCTCTACATATATTTCAGGCAAATCAAGATGGCCTAGATTGTGTTTACATTTAGACTATAGAGTAATTTTCCCAAACCACATAAACAAAACCATTTTGACACCTGGTCCTTTAAAGTTCATGAACTTCAACATCTGAAAACATGTGTGAGATTGTCAAACATTCCAGTGCCCTCCCTGGGGGCACTCAAACATATGTAACTGTGTATATCACAATATCATATGCCATCACATTTTCTTGAAAGAAAATTCCTGGGTCATTTTATCAGGGCAGCAAAATGTCACATCCCTGAATCTGTGAGATAAGGAACAAGGACTTTTGCATGAGGAAGAAGTTTAGACTGCAACTACAGGCTTTCTAAAGTTTGGAGTCAAGCATGACCACTCTTTCTAAATTCCTTTGTATTCAAAAATAAAATGGTGCCAAAGACTGGAATAATGCAGGAAATATGCAAGAAGGAAGACCTTAAGCCAAAAATTACTTTTTAATAACAGAATATATTTCATAATTACATAATTCATATTCTCAATCATGCCTGGGAAAGAGGGAGACTGTAGGGAGGGGGGCAGGCAATGAGAGGAATGATTGGCCATAAAGCAGAAGAGTGTCTGGTAGCTTTGCACAACTCAAGGAGACACTTGAAATCAACCCCAGCTACTCAGCTCTTTATCTCTGCCTTGCCAGCGATCTTCCCAGCTGAGCAAAGGATTTTGGAGAAAAGGGCAGGTGGGAAAGCTGATTAAATTCACTACTACAACACATATGCAGAGAAGAGCTCTTTATATTTCTGCCTAGGAAAATGAGAGGGCCAACTGCAACCCACCTGCTCACCCTCAACAATCCTAATGCTTGGTAGGAATAGGTTCACAAAATGCAACAGCAGCATCAGTCAAGGGGCAAAAATCTCTTTAGCAGTCTTTGCCCACCTGCTTCTGAGTGCAGCAACTGCTGAGTCTCACCAGCTGTTTCTTACATTTACCAGATTGCTAACCCTTTTAAGCAGGGGCAGACAAATTAGACACCTGGGCTCCACCTTTGCAACTCCGACTAGCAAAAGGAAGCTTCTCTCCAGTGGATTCTTAGCTGCAGCAATTAGCTGAGGAAAGTGATGAAAATCTCCAAGGCAAACATAATAGGTGATCTGGGGTTGTAATTAAGCAGTGACTTGGGATGGCTGCAGGGAAGATGTGACCAAAACTTTATCTCAGGTGGAAAGGAATGTTTTATAAATTACTTTTAGAATATGTTCATGTATGTGAGCGAAGGTAATTGCTTTTTAGCATCTAGAAACTCCTGAATATGTATATTTTATGTTTTCTCTGCATAATAATATAAACTTTTAAATTATGGTGGAATTCAGATAACATAAAATTAATCATTTTAAAATATACAACTCAGTGCCTTTTAGTGTATTCACAGTGTTACGTGCCTATCACCACTACCAAGTTGCAGAACATTTTCACCACCCAGACAAGAAAAGGTGAATTTTCACATATTTATCTGATAGGCGGACATTTAAAAGTTATATACATTTATTTTTAACTGTAGGTAAGGACAGTATAATTGCATTGTAATCAGTCAAATTATTGTTAAGCAAAAAGTTTTGCAGCTAAGTTTCTGTTTTTGAGATTTGGCGTTGTGACACTCTGATCTTCTTAGGTTATTTAATTTAAAGTCAACATTTAATAGAAATGTACCTTCATAAGTCTCCCATAGGTACAAATTTCCTCTTTCCCCAATGCAGTCTCTGTTCAGGTACTGGGAGACCTAGCATTTCTGTAGTTCCTAAAAATTGAAACAACTTTACGATACATTAGTAAAATATATATAATATTTCTAAAGATTTACCACTGTACAAAGGGCGGAAGGACTGAAGGGCTATATACAGCTAGTTGAATTTACTCCCAAAATTGTCATTCCACTTGTACTACTCATTTAACCTCTTGTAACTACTGGCCACTTTTCTTCCTCTGGAAAAGGGTGCTCTAATCTTGCAGCATTTCAATGTTACCTTCAATTTACGTGCTTCCTTCGTCAAAATAAAAACTACACAGTGTCTTTTATATGTTTAACTGTAAAATAAGCATTTATATCTCATATAATGTGGGGTGTAGAAGGTTGGTTGGCAAGTGGGGTGCAGCCTCAGTTCTCCAGATACATTTTTATACCTAGCTAAACAGTAGAAACACATGGAAAGTTTGTGTCTAAAGATCTTATATATTGGAATCAGCATCTTATAATTTCTCCAGGTGACTGCAGTAGTGGAAGTGGAAGCTATGGAAACCACTGCTCTTCTATAGCTCTTTCAAGCAATAGCGATCACCTACCAGACTACCCATGAGTAAGTCCTACAAGAGAGATGGGAGAAAGAGGGAGAAATATCCCAGATCATGAATAATAGTTGATCAATTCATGCTGAGGATCCTGCAAAAATATCTACAGGGCCAGAATTCATCACACAAAGCCCTGACACGGAAGACAAAGTTTATGTAAAATCATATTTATTACTATTTACATAATTAGACATCTGATGGAATGTTGTCATTTTTTAAAATTTGAAGACATGATTGTAATTAGCAAGGAGTTATTTAAGGATAAGTACAATTTAATTTAAATACTTCTGCATATACAGTGTGATTATGCATATACGTATATCTAACAAAACCCAAACATAATGCCAGAGGTTGGTCAGCTAGAATTATGTCAGAAGAGTCTACTCCAAACTTGGTCAGTTTCCAACATTATATGTCAGAGATGAGTTTTCATTATTGAAAAATAGGGTTTGCTGCCTTTTATGCAGAATGTTAGGGCAGTTCCATTGAATAAATTAAATGTATTAAAGTTATATAGACTGTTTACAGTATCTTTCCCACCCCTGTATGAAAATGATGTAAAAATCTAGGGACACTAATATCCCTTTATCCTAAAAGTAAATACCTTAGGCAAAAATCCCCCCAAAACTTCCTGTGTTCAGCTATCATTAATCCAATGAAATTAGTTAATGAGAACATGATTTTTTTTTAAGCAATCTTTTTAAACCAAGTATCAATCATAAATTTTAGCCCCATTCTCTAGGAATTGCTATATTCATTATTGATATTTAGCTAAGGGTAAGTAATCTGTTAAATTTATAATTCAGCCCATAAGTTATTGGATATCAACAAGTGACTGTGACTGAGGCATAGATGGAATGAACATAGCACAGATATAAGTACAAGTTGAATATTCCTTATCCAAGTTGCTTGAGACTAGAAGTGTTTAGAGTTTCCGATTTTTTTGGATTTGTAATATTTGCATATGCACAATAAGATTTCTTGAGGATGGAACCCAAGCCTAAACTCAAAATTCATTTATGTTATATACACTTTATACCCATAGCCTGAAGATAATTTTATTTTTCCTTGGAAAGGCTGAATAAATTGTGTGTTACACACCTGCATTTTGACCGTGACCCATCACGTGTCACATGAGGTCAGGTGTGGAATTTTCCAGTTGTGGTATCATATCAGTACTCAAAATTTTTAGATTTTGGAGCATGTCAGATTTTGAATTTTTGTCTTAGGGATGTTCAACCTAATTACTTTTAAGACTTTAGGTCAGCTCTTTTTTTTTTTTTTTTTTTTTTTTTTTTTTTTTTTTTTTTTTAATTTCATTATACTTTAAGTTCTAGGGTATATGTGCACAATGTGCAGGTTTGTTACATATGTATACTTGTGCCATGTTGGTGTGCTGCACCCATCAACTCGTCAGCACCCCTCAACTCGTCATTTACATCAGGTATAACTCCCCATGCAATCCCTCCCTACTCCCCCTCCCCATAATAGGCCCCGGTGTGTGATGTTCCCCTTCCCGAGTCCCAGTGATCTCATCATTCAGTTCCCACCTATGAGTGAGAACATGCGGTGTTTGGTTTTCTGTTCTTGTGATAGTTTGCTGAGAATGATGGTTTCCAGCTTCATCCATGTCCCCACAAAGGACATGAACTCCTCCTTTTTTATGGCTGCATGGTGTATATGTGCCACATTTTCTTAATCCAGGCTATCATTGATGGACATTTGGGTTGGTTCCAAGTCTTTGCTGTTGTGATAGTGCCGCAATAAACACACGTCTGCATGTATCTTTATAGCAGCATGATTTATAATCCTTTGGGTATATACCAAGTAATGGGATGGCTGGGTCAAATGGTATTTCTAGTTCTACATCCTTGAGGAATGGCCACACCGTCTTCCACAATGGTTGAACTAGTTTACAGTTCCACCAACAGTGTAAAAGTGTTCCTGTTTCTCCACATCCTCTCCAGCACCTGTTGTTTCCAGACTTTTTAATGATTGCCATTCTAACTGGTGTGAGATGGTATCTCATTGTGGTTTTGATTTGCATTTCTCTGATGGCCAGTGATGATGAGCATTTTTTCATGTGTCTGTTGGCTGTATGCATGTATTCTTTTGAGAAATGTCTGTTCATATCCTTTGCCCACTTTTTGATGGGGTTGTTTGTTTTTTTCTTGTAAATTTGTTTGAGTTCTTTATAGGTTCTGGATATTAGCCCTTTGTCAGATGAGTAGATTGCAAAAATTTTCTCCCATTCTGTAGGTTGGCTGTTCACTTTGATGGTAGTTTCTTTTGCTGTGCAGAAGCTCTTTAGTTTAATTAGATCCCATTTGTCAATTTTGGCTTTTGTTGCCGTTGCTTTTGGTGTTTTAGACATGAAGTCCTTGCCCATGCCTATGTCCTGAATGGTATTACCTAGGTTTTCTTCTAGGGTTTTTATGGTATTAGGTCTAACATTTAAGTCTCTAATCCATCTTGAATTAATTTTCATATAAGGAGCAAGGAAAGGATCCAGTTTCAGCTTTCTACTTATGGCTAGCCAATTTTCCCAGCACCATTTGTTAAATAGGGAATCGTTTCCCCATTTCTTGTTTTTGTCAGGTTTGTCAAAGATCAGATGGTTGTAGATGTGTGGTATTATTTCTGAGGACTCTGCTCTGTTCCATTGGTCTATATCTCTGTTTTGGTACCAGTACCACGCTGTTTTGGTTACTGTAGCCTTGTAGTATGGTTTGAATTCAGGTAGCGTGATGCCTCCAGCTTTGTTCTTTTGACTTAGGATTGTCTTGGCAATGTGGGCTCTTTTTTGGTTCCATATGAACTTGAAAGCAGTTTTTTCCAATTCTGTGAAGAAACTCATTCGTAACTTCATGGGGATGGCGCTGAATCTATAAATTACCTTGGGTAGTGTGGCCATTTTCACGATATTGATTATTCCTATCCATGAGCATGGTATGTTCTTCCATTTGTTTGTGTCCTCTTTGATTTCACTGAGCAGTGCTTTGTAGTTCTCCTTGAAGAGGTCCTTTACATCCCTTGTAAGTTGGATTCCTAGGTATTTTATTCTCTTTGAAGCAATTGTGAATGGAAGTTCATTCATGATTTGGCTCTCTGTCTGTTACTGGTGTATAAGAATGCTTGTGATTTTTGCACATTAATTTTGTATCCTGAGACTTTGCTGAAGTTACTTATCAGCTTAAGGAGATTTTGGGCTGAGATGATGGGGTTTTCTAAAATACAATCATGTCATCTGCAAACAGGGACAATTTGACTTCTTCTTTTCCTAACTGAATACCCTTGATTTCTTTCTCTTGCCTGATTGCCCTGGGCAGAACTTCCAACACTATGTTGAATAGGAGTGGTGAGAGGGGGCATCCCTGTCTTATGCCAGTTTTCAAAGGGAATGCTTCCAGTTTTTGCCCATTCAGTATGATATTGGCTGTGGGTTTGTCATAAATAGCTCTTACTATTTTGAGATACATTCCATCAATACCTAGTTTATTGAGAGTTTTTAGCATGAAGGGCTGTTGAATTTTGAAGTTGAATTCCTGAATAGACCAATAGCAATCTCTGAAATCGAGGCAATAATTAATAGCCTACCAACCAAAAAATGTCCAGGACCATATGGATTCACAGCTGAATTCTACCAGAGGTACAAGGAGGAGCTGGTACCATTCCTTCTGAAACTATTCCAATTAATAGAAAAACAGGGAATCCTCCCTAACTCATTTTATGAGGCAAACATCATCCTGATACCAAAGCCTGGCAGAGACACAACAACAAAAAAAGAGAATTTTAGACCAATATCCCTGATGAACATCGATGCAAAAATCCTAAATAAAATACTGGATAACCGAATCCAGCAGCATATCAAAAAGCTTATCCACCATGATCAAGTGGGCTTCATCCCTGGGATGCAAGGCTGGTTCAACATATGCAAATCAATAAATGTAATCCAGCATATAAACAGAACCAAAGACAAAAACCACATGATTATCTCAATAGATACAGAAAAGTCCTTTGACAAAATTCAAGGTCAGCTCTTTAGATGTGCCAGAGACTTCTTACTACATAACAAAGTTGAGGCAACATAAACTCTGCAGGTCAACAGATAAGAAATAAGGGCAATAACAAACAAATAAACAAACAAACAAATAAGCCATTCATGTTATAACTATTATTTATACATGTTATTTGCTATTTATTAAATTATTCATGCATGGTATTATATAGTATGTTAACCATTTATAGATGATATTGTTTATAAATCAACTATACATTATTTACTCAGTGTTTTTTCCCCACTTCTTATGACTTGGACCTATAATGTAAAACCTTGCTTATCTTGTTTTGTTCTTTTAAAAATAAAATTAGGAGCAGCCATCCTCTCCTTAACCCTGTCACAAAGGTCTATTTCAGCAGCAGATTACTTCCATACTAAAAGATTTGCCCTCAATAGGAAGCCCCCTTCATGTATTCCCATATGATAATTACTTGCTGGGAATATTCCTGTGAAATCTCCACTGCTGCTGCTGTTGCTCAGCACCTGTATCAGGCTAGGGACTAAATACTGCATGCTTTACCTAACTGCACAGGAAAACAAAATGCCTTCATCTCCATAATTGCAGTAAGATTCCATCTCCCAGTGTGTAATTGTATTAGTTCATTCTCATGCTGCTAATAAAGACATAACTGAGAGTGGGTAATTTATAAAAGAAGGAGATTCAATGCACTCATAGTTCCACATGACTGGGGAGGCCTCACAATTATGATGGAAGGTGGAGGAGGAGCAAAACATGTCTTACATGGTGGCAGGCAACAGCATGTATGCAGGAGAACTGCCCTTTATAAAACTATCAGATCTCATGAAACTTATTCACTATCATGAGAACAGCATGGGAAATCCACCCGCATGATTCAGTTACCTACTACTGGGTCCCTCCCAGGACATGTGGGGATTATAGGAGCTACAATTCATGATGAGATTTGGGTGGGGACACAGCCAAACCATATAATTCAATCGCTGGCCCTTCCCAAATCTCATGTCCTCATATTTCAAAACCAAACATGCCTTCCCAATAGTCCCACTAAGTTTTAACTCATTTCAGCATTAACTCAAAAGTCCACAGTTCAAAGTCACATTTGAGATAAGGCAAGTCCCTTCTGTCAATGAGCCTATAAAATCAAAAGCAACTTAGTTACTTCCTAGATACAATGGAGGTATAGGCATTGGGTAAATACACCTGTTCCAAATGGGATAAACTGACCAAAACAAAGGGCCTACTTGCCCCATGGAAGTCCAAAATCTGATCAGCCAGTCAGATCTTAAAGCTCTGAAATGATTTCCTTTGACTCCATGTCTCATATCCACATCACTCTGATGCAAGAGATGGCTTCCTGTGGTCTTGGGCAGCTCTACCTCTGTGGTTTTGCAGGGTATAGCAGCACCCCTCCTAGCTGCTTTCATGGGATGGCATTGCCTGTGGCTTTTTCATGCATACAGTACAAGCTGTCAGTGAATCTATCATTCTGGGGTCTGGAGAATGGTCGCCCTCTTCTCACAGCTCCACAAGGCAGTTCCCAGTGGGGACTCTGTGTGGGGGCACCTATCCCACACTTCCCTTCTGCCCTAGCAGAGGTTTTCCATGAGGGCTCCACCCCTTCAGCACACCTCTGCCTGGACAACCAGGTGTTTTCATATATCCTCTGTAACCGAGGTGGAGGTTCCCAAATTTCAATTATTGTCTTCTGCACACCCATAGGACAAACACCATATGGAGCTGCCAAGGCTTGGGGCTGGCACCCCCTGAAGCCATGGCCTGAGCAGTATCTTGGCCCCTTTTAGCTATAGCTGGAGTGGTTGGGACAGAGGGCACCAAGTGCTGAGGCTGCACACAGCAGGAGGGTACTGGATCCAGCTTAGGAAACCATTGTTCCCTCCTAGGACTCCTGGCCTGTGACTGGAGGGGCTGTTGTGAAGGTCTTTGACATGCCCTGGAGACCTTTTCCCCTTGTCTTGGTGATTAACATTTGGCTCCTTGTTACTTAAGCAAATTTCTGCAGCCAGCTTGAATTTCTCTCCAGAAAATAGATTTTTCTTTTCTATTGCATCACTAGGCTGCAAATTTTCCAAACTTTTATGCTCTGTCACCTCTTGAATGCTTTTCTACTTAAAAATTTCTTATGGCAGATACCCTAAATCATCTCTCTGAGTTTTAAGTTCCACAGATCTCTAGGGCAGGGGCAAAATGCCACCAGTCTCTTTGCTAAAGCATAACAAGAGTCACCTTTGCTCCAGTTCCCAAGAAGTTCCTCATATCCATCTGAGACCACCTCAGCCTAGACTTTATTGTCCATATCACTATCAGCATTTAAGTCAAAGCCATTCAACAAGTCTCTACGAGGTTCCAAAGTTTCCCATGTCTTTCTTTCTTCTTCTGAGCCCTCCAAACTGTTCCAAACTTTGCTGGTTACACAGTTCCAAAGTTGCTTCCATATTTTCAGGTATCTTTACAGCAGCACACCACTACCCAGCACCAATTTACTATATTAGTCCATTCTCCTCATGCTGCTAATAAAGACTTACCCAAGTGATTGGGTAATTTATAAAGGAATGAGGTTTAATGGACTCATAGTTCCACATGACTGGGGAGGCTTCACAATCATGGAAGAAGGTGAAGGAGGAGCAAAGGCATGTCTTTCAAGGCAGCTAGCAAGAGGTTGTGTGTAGGGGAACTGACCTTTACAAAACCATATGATCCCATGAGACATATTCACTATCCCGAGAACAGCACAGGGACATCTGCCCTATGATTCAATTACCCCCTCCAATGGCACGTAGGTATAATGGGAGCTACAATTCAAGATGAGATTTGGGTGGAGACACAGCCAAACCATATCAATATCCCACCATAAATGCTCACTTTGCTTTCAAGTCTTCTGCCTAGGTCATAGGATGAATCATAGGATGCACTTAGAAAGCATTTAAACTCATGGGACTGAGTGAATTGCCTCCAGTAGGCTGAGAGTAGATAACCACAGAGTTAAAAAAAAAAGGGGGGGGGGGGGGATTAAGTCCTGAAGCACTAAGAGACTTAGAGATTGGGAAGAAAAGAAGTCTCTAGCAGCTGAGAAAGCCATGGTCAGTAAGGCAGGAGTAAAACCTGCAAGTGCGCAATGTTGTGAAGACCAGGAAACAAAGGAGGGAGAGAAAGGTCAAAATTGTTGTTCCAAAATCAAATTGAAATGAATTCATAAGTGTCTTCCAAATTCTTCTGTACCAAAGGAAAGTATGTTCATCTTTAAAATCCATTGCTAATGACTTCATTGGTAAACTCCCTGCCCATCCAAACCATCCCTTTTCCCCTCCCATTAGTCAGAACCAGGTTACTAGTATACCAAGAGAAAGGCTTTATATTCAACCTCATTGTATCATTTTCTTCAAGGTTTAGACAGGTTCATCAATACAAATGTTTGGAATGGAAATATTTTGTGACTGACAGATTTGGGTTTTCTCTCCTGATTTTGTATAAATATATATTAAAAAGCTTATTTCATTAGATACATATTTAGAAAAGGAATTGTCATCTGAATTAATTTTCTGATCAACATAGTCATGGTTTTTACTCTTTATGTAGGAGTATGGTAGAGCTGCAAAACAATACAGACAGAAAATTGATCTGAATTCTACCCCTACAACTTATGACTATATGACTTTGGATAAGTTCATTAATTCTCTGGGCCTCAACGTCTTCATTTGAGAAGTGTGGTTAATAATAGGTACTAAAAGGCTCTGTGGGGAGTAAATGAAAATATATACTTAGAATGGAGCAGACTTTTGATAGTAAATAGTAGTGTCATTCCCTTTTATGAATGTTTTTCTGGCAATATGTGAAAAGGTGCCTAACATTATACAAATGGAAAATCTTAAGAAAATGTATACTTTTATATTTTCCTGTAGCAACTATTGGAATCTAAAATTTATATGATATTCAGATTTTGAAGACATTGTGTTCAATTGTATATTGGTGTGATAGCGTATCTCCCCACTCGCCACTGTAAAATGATCAATTCTTTTTATTAATTGTTATGTCCCTTTTATGACAGAATGTAGTAATATCTTTAACAGAAAATTATCTTTCTGCCAAATACTTTACCTTCCTATTCACCCTTATTTTAACTCAAGCTTTCAATATCTTACTGAAATAATTATAGACAACTTTGTGTCAAATATTTAACTCATTTTTTATCCCTATCCCAGGATACCTCTAAGCGATATGAAATATAAGGCAGACAGCCCCAAATCTTAGGATTAAGAAATTTTAGAATGAAAGGGGCTGGAGAAACAGTTAAAAGAATTTTTAGTAGATACAGGTTTACTTTTTGGCATTTATAATATCTTAGTCTTTCAGGACGTATTACTATCAGGTATAGAAATATATTTCAAAGGATCAAATTACAAGAGTAACACCAAAATTCTGAGTCACATTCACAGCTTGTTACCAACCTCTTTGCTTCATCTCACTGCTGTTTTATTTTTTTCTGTATATTCTTGAAAATGACATGAGCTTTGTGGTTTTAGCTTACATTTTGCTGTAATATTAACCACAAAGCCTCTAATAAAATTGTATTTGGTGTTAGTGCCTACCTTTCAAAAGTGATTTTGAATCACAGAAAGGGAAGGAGAGAGATCCATTTATTACCTAGTATTGAATTAATGGACAAAACTTGCCTTTCTTGTAGTATGTCTTAAACAAACATAGTTTAAAAGTTGAAATTTGTACTCATTCTCTCATGTACACAAGGAAAATGAGATGTAGAAAACAATAATAATATTTTCCTTTAAGTATCCATAAAACTAACTGGAAGACATTGGCTATCATTTTATTTTTATAGATTTGGGAACTTAGAAATAGACACTTGTCAGACATGGGGATTGATATAAATTAAAAATATAAAATTCCAAGTTTGAGAGTAAATCAAGAATTTCTTGATTACTCACTTAGAAAATGATGCATATTTTTGGTAAATGATACACCTGACGCATCTAAACAATGTATGGCACATAGAAGGCACTCAACAGTATTTGTTGAATAAATAAATTGCATAAGTATACAATTACAATATTTATGTACTAATTTCTTTAAAAATGTTTAGTCTTTTCTCCAAAAAGCTAAAGCAACACTTACTGAGTTGCCAAAGCAGCTTATTTTGCAACAGGACTAATTGTTTTCGATCTAGATCTAATCTTCATAGTAAAAACATTTTATAATTTAAAACTTAAAATGTGGATGCTAGGCCGGGTGTTGTAGCTCACTCCTGTAATGCCAGCACTTTGGGAGACTGAGGCGGATGGATTGCTTGAGCTCAGGAGTTTGAGACCAGCCTGGGAAACACGGCAAACCCCTGTTTCTACCAAAAATACAAAAATTGGTCAGGCATCCTGGTGCATGCCTGTGGTCCCAGCCACTCGGGAGGCTAAGGTGTAAGGATTGCTGGAGCTTGGGAAGTGGAGGCTGCAGTGAGTCGTGATGGTACCACTGTACTCCAGCCTGGGTGACAGAGTGAGATCCTGTCTCAAAACAAAAACAAAAACAAACAAACAAACAAAACAAAAACCCCAAAAACATGTGGATGCAGATTTTCTTTGCTTTCAAGAGAAGACTTTTCCTTTAGAAATATGGTAAATGCATTTGAGTAGTGTGATGCTTTTTCACTGGTTGAATATATCCCTAAACTTAAAATATTTGTCAACATTTTATCTGAATGTGTTACCTTACTCTATTACATTGATTAGTTTTATCTCCCTATTGAGATTGTTGTTTTCTTGAGATGCAAAGAATGAGATCAATTATCCTAAATCTCTCCGTTTTCTGGTTATCTGCCTCTATCCTTAGAGTGACTGTCCTCATTCAAGCCATTGTCACATCTTTCCACATTTGCTAAAATATATTTTTAATAGGTTTTCCTGTCTTTACCTACCTCCACCACTTTCTTCTTTACAAACACAAAAATACAAAACTAATCAAATGGCTCCTATGCTTAAAATTCTTCAGTCACATCAATAGAAGGCCCTAAGAACAAAATCCCAAGTCCCTTAAGTACACTCAACACACAGCATTTTCTGATATTATTCTTCATCATTTTTCTAGTTTTTTCTTTTGCTTTTCTTCCCATTTTCCTGAACACTTCAGCCATAAGGAACTATTTTCAGTTCCCCAACACAGTGAGCAATTTCTCTACTCCTGGCCTTAGCCCAAGCTTGGTCTGGATGCCCTCCCTCATGCACTTCAGTTGTGAAAGGAACATGGTGAACTCATACTCAAGATACAAATCACCACCTCAGGAAATCTTATCACATGCCACAGCTGGATTATTTATGTTTCCCTTCTATGTTCTTTCAGAGTGTGCTGTGCATAACATTAACATAGCATTTTTCAAGCTCTAGTGTAATTACTATTTTACTTGATCCTCCAGATTCTTAAAGACTGGGAAAATGTCTAATTTGCTACATTCTCCCCAATATCTGTCTTGATACTTGGTACTGATGATGTTGTTGTTAGCAATTTTAAAATATTTGCCGTGTACCCTGAGCTCTTTATACACAGAATTTCATTTAATTGCTGCAACAATCCTAAAGGGTCAATATTATTATCTGCAGACAGCTTGATAACTTACTTATCTGTATTCACACATCTGATAAATATCAAAGCCAGGACCTCAATTTGTATGAGTCCTGACCCTCTGTTCCTAATTACTATGATAACAATTCCCTCACAAAATTGGTACTTAATATTTTTTTGAGTATGTGAGTAATGGGTGGATCTATTAATTCGAGTGAGGGAAATTAAACATCAATGTTTTAAGTCCAATATATTAACCCTTATTAAAAGTGTTAGTACAATTATTGGTCAATATAGCTGAACATTTTCCTTTTAAAGCAAAGAGATATTCATTGAAGTACATTTTGTTGTTAATATCAAGAAAACACTGATTCCCACTTTGTTGGTATAGCCAAAAATTGTGTTAAATTCAGATAAGTTTTGAAACCAAATGATAGTATTTTTGCCATATAAAAGCTATGCTTTTCAAACTGGAAACAGGCATCTCAAACTGTATATACAGTATATTAACTTTCAATCAGCAATGTAAACAATGTAATATAAGCATTACATGGACTCTACATTAAGATAAACCAAACCACTTTTGCTAAGACAGATGTAATCACTCAAATTCCATTGGGAAAGAGGTAACAGCATTATTTGGTCTAGGTCCCGAGTACTTTATTTAGTAAATAACTTGGGCTTTGTAGATTCGTTTTTTCATAACACCTATTTCCAACATTTAAACATTATAGTGTTTCAAGTGTTTTGTGCTTAGGATTTAATTGTGAAACAGGCCATTATTTAATCCTTTTTCATTAGGGTGTTTTCAATTGATATTTATTTTCACTTATCTTTCTTTCTTTTTTTTTTTTTTTTTTTGAGACAGTCTCACTCTGTCGCCCAGAATGGAGTGCAGTGGCGCGATCTCGGCTCACTGCAACCTCCTCCTCCTGGATTCAAGCGATTCTCCTGCCTCAGCCCCCAGAGTAGCTGGGATTACAGTCATGTGCTACCATGCCCGGCTATTTTTTTGTATTTTTAGTAGTGATGGGGTTTCACCGTGTTAGCCAGGCTGGTCTCGAGCTCCCGATCTCGTGATCTGCCCACCTCGGCCTCCCAAAGTGCTGGGATTACAGGCATGAGCCACTGCGCCTGGCCTCACTTATCTTTCTTAAATAATACTATGTAAAAGGAACACTGTATTGTCACCCTTCTTTATACTTCAAGCCTCCTTATTTTTCTATCACAAATCTTACAAAAGTAAAAAAAAAAAAATACAATAAAAAAGTTATACTCAGAAATATCCAACCTTTTTATTTTAATCAAGATGTTAATTTTAAAAGTTATTCAAGAGCTAAATCCAAAAATCAACTTGAACCCTAAGCAATATATGGCTTTGGAAAACATTTATTTTAGTGCTGAATATAAGCAAAAAAAAAAAAAAAAAGTTGTCTGAATTGAACTGTATCTTATTATTATGATGATTTTAAAATTAGATCCACTTGTTTAAATTAATCGTGTTTTAAGTAACTATTTTGTATATCTAAATTTATATTTTATGTATTATACTTATTTCCCATTCATGGAAAAATGACTCTTTGGAGTGTAAATATACGCTCTTTTTTAAATAGATACGACATTAAGGTGAATCAAACTTTAAGTGATTCTGTGAAAAGTTCTTTTCTATATCCATTTGAATATAAGTAGGTAATACTTTAAGGTGAATGTAGGTACTACATTAAGATGAATAACATTTTAAATGACTCTGTGAAAAGTTCTCTTCTCTATCCATTTTCCTGTATTGCAATTCTTCTCCCCAGAGGATTCCAATGTTACCCTCTTTTTGTGTATAATTCCGGTCCAATTGTATGCACATACAACCATATATTCATACATAGATTAAAGGGCCTGAATCCATTTCCTGGCTCTTCACTAACCATGTAACTGGTCAGGAAACTTAACCTCTTAAAGACAGAGCACATTTGTAAATTGTAAATGCCAAACTAGATAAGTAGGTTTCTCCCACTTGTAAAATAGCACAACTGATGAAAGCTGACAAGAGCTCCATTTATTTTCATCTAATGTTTAAACATGATTCTTTAATCCATGATAGAAAGTTCGTTATTTACTTCTATGTCCGAAAGCCACAGGGATTTGTAATCTTATCTGTCTCCTCTATATGTCTAGCCTACTTGATGTCTTATAGCCTAAAATAATTAAAATCTATCCTAGAAGACAATTCATGACTCAAAAACATCCTCAGTCCCAACTCATTGATGTCCCAAGGAAATGTGGGCTCAGTGTGGCCAGATCTTTGAATTTTTCAAGAGAAACCACTATCTAAGTTCTTAAAATCTCCTGATTAAGAAACATTGGCAAACTATAAAATTTTAATTTAAAAATAAATAGCTCTGTGCAGATCAAGCAAAGTACAACCAAGTGCTGTATTTAGCTTATGATTCCTGAGTTTGTTTCAGTCTGGAACCTGTTGACTGATAAGAAACTAAATTAAATGCAGTGTGTATAAATACTTTATTAAATACAGTATCACCATCACCTTGACACAAGATGGAGGATATTGATGGGAGATGAACCTTATCTTTATGTCAAAAGCAACTGCTTATAACTTTGCTTGCCTTTACTCTTACTAAATACAGTTTACTCAGCTCTTGATCTCAAAGACATTTTCCTGAAGTTAACTGTTACTCTCTGTGACTTTTGATCTTCCACGGTGCCTTTGATGTTTATCATGATGGTATTGCCCTTTTGTATTAATGGTAATATTATATTAGAGATGGGAAGAACAGAGAATCCCCATTGACATGTAATCCAAAAGGAATAGTTTAGCACAGACTCGTGTTCTCCCAAAAGTCCATATCCTAATGACTCAACTCCAACTCCAAAGGACACCTGAACTCATTCATCTGTATCCTTTGTCTTGGGAGAAACCCCCATCAACATACATCAATATAGTGCTAAAGTCAACCACATTCTACTTAAAATGATCCTGGCCAGAGATAAGCAAGTGAAATTGCATTGAATGATACATGAAACTGTTCAGACATCAATAGGAAAAAAGAAGCCAGAAAAATGCTATTGCCAGAAAAAAATGACTTCAGGATCAAGTGAAAGAAAGCTGTATGAAGACAGTAACACAAATTTGAAAATCTTAAGTAAAATTAAATGGCTTGGGATATCCATTATAATTACTCAGCAACACTTCTTCTCAAATTTATATTTTTCTGCTATAGCTTTGGCTAATTTCTTTCCATTTCTGCTTTGTAACACTCGTGTATCTGTACGGTCAGAGGATCTACTTTTTTAAGGCTGTTTTTACTAGAGTTAAATATGACTATAGCATCACTCTGTTTTTCACGTGAAGGTTTTCCTATGGAATAATGGAATAAGCTGTAGCTAAATGTTCCACTGCAGGTTGAAATAAGTCCATTATTTTGGTTGGTTTAACAGTAAATGAAAATCACATGCAAAAATTATCCATAGCCTTCAGCAATCATATGAAGAATATTTAGCACACTGAAAAAAATATTGCACCGTGATTTCTACATAGTGTCACTAATAAAAAAGTGGAAAATAGAACCTCAAAGTTCTTCTAAATTAGCTGCCTAATGCATTTTGATTAAACACTTCCACATGCTTATTATAAACCACTAATGTGATTCACATTGTGACTTCTTTCTATGAGTGACACCTCAATGATTTATAAGTAACACTTTATGAGTACAACATGGAAGGAATATATACCTTTGGAAGCCTTTACTAGAGGCACATGGACAATAATCATCTTGCTAAATGTTTTATATACAGGCCTATCATCAGTTCTTGGCACAAGGACTCTCAGAAAACCTTCTTTAACACCTGTTGTCATTTACATCAAAGATATTGGCTTTGATATTTCAATATCCAACTTTCTTCCAATAATAAATTTGTCCCTGGCTCCCCTCTGACGATCTGAGTTCATTTTAACTTACCTGGAACCACTGTAAGCGCCATCCTTTCCAGATTTATAGCAAGCAAAATGTTTTTTGTCTACTTTGATTATTCATTTTTATAGATTGACTTTATAGGTTGAAAGGGCATGGTGGTGATTACATGGAGACACAGTTAAAATCTTGCAAAGTAGAATTAGAATCACTATTCTCTCCATTTTGTTTTTATGTTCTCAAACACCATATACCAAAAAAATCTGACAGAGCTAACTTCTACCCTCATTTCTCACAGGTTCCTAGAAATCCTATTCTTCTCAGTGAAGTAATATACGAATGGTGTATTAGCCCATTCTCATGCGGCTATGAAGAAATACTCGAGACTGGGTAATTTCTAAAGAAAAGAGGTTTAATTGACTCACAGTTCTGCATGGCAGTGGAGGCCTCAGGAAACTTACAATCATAGCAGAAGACACCTCTTCACAGGGTGGCAAAAGAAAGAATGAGTGTCGGGTGAAGTGGGGAAAGCACCTTTTAAAACATAAGGTCGGGTGAGAACTCACTATCACGAGAACAAGATGGGAGTAACCTCCCCCAATTATTCGATTACCTCTTATTGGGTCCCTCCTATGACATGGGGGGATTATGGGAACTAAAATTCAGGATGAGATTTGGGTGGGGACACAGCCAAACCATATGAAATGTGAACAAATGATAACTATTTACTTAATTTTTTGTATCACACATCTAATATGAAATATTAAACACTGATTATTCTCTTGATTTCACAAATGGTGAAACTAAGAATTAAGTGGCTTTCCTCACAATGCTAATTTATAATAACTGTTTCTGGAAACTGGGTCCAGGTTTTTCTCCATTTCATCACAGTAAATTAAATACTTGTTCAAATAGACCAATCCAATGTCAGATAGTGTCATAGACAAACACCATGCAGGGAGGATATTATTATACCTTCTTGTGCTGTACACTAAATCAAATAAAATTATTTATAAATATTGAGTTTTGGTAAATATTCAGCAAATATAAAATCAGTTAACATAAAAGCAAAAATTGTATTAAAATCCACATTAGCTTTTAATCTGTATCCATCCTTGGAGTATGTAAGCATGTAGAGAAGATGATGCCACTTCAACAGCAAAGTTATTAGAGGTGGGTAAGAGTTTTAAGCAGTAATTCTCTGTTAGCTAGCTGCTTTTCTCTCATATTTAGAGAGCTTACAGTCACACCTGATACCTAGGAAGAAAACACATATTGAGAGTCAGAGAGAGTAGATTTCTGTTTTCTCCCAAGTGAGAGTGTTTCAACTGTTCATGGGTTCAACAAAAAAGAGCTGGATTTTGTTCTTAGATCTGAACGTATTTAGGAATGGCATGAGGGGTATTTTACCTCAGAGGAAAGGAATGAACAAATTAGTCAACTTTTCCTTTCTGTGACAATATGATCACAGGGAAGTAAATTCCAGAATATTGTTAAAGGCTGTGTATAGTTTCATTATTTTATCTCAATAAAAGGAAGTTTGGCTTACCAATAATGTGCTCAGCATATGGAGGACATTGAGAAGAATAAATGAGGCATTATTTTGGAGAAATAGTAATTAAACATTGTTCAGTGTTATTTCTCCTTGCTCTTGTTGTTGTTAGTATGTGCTACTCTGCCCAGCACATTATTAGGCAAAAAAATGCCTTTTAACAAAATTTAGCTCATTGTGGCATGCATGAGATAGTAGGTATTCTAAGCAGCTAATTTTTCCAGGCTACGTAAAAGTTATTAGATAGCTATAATAAAATTGTAGTATAGTTTAGGTACAGTTGATAATAAGGTTGAATTCACTTAGTTATAGCAGGTAGTGATCTTCATTCTAGAAACCAAACAAATCATGGGCAAATGTCTGCATAATGAGAAACGGTCCTCATGAAAATGCAAATTTAAACTTATCTCTACTGTCTTTAACTATGTAGATAATATCAGAGGAGCAAAAACAAAATCTTCCCTACTGACCTCTCCACCATTATGTAAGAAGAAATTACAAGACTTGAAAGAGATATAACATATACTTAAAATTCCAGTTTGATTATAGAAGTAAGAGGTAGTTCAGGAAACTCAACCTCTGTATTTAACAGTGATTCTCAGGGGTGAAGATAATTTGATAGCATTTCTTAAAGGCATGAGTGATTAGTAATAAAAACGCGTGCATATAAAATTGCCTCAGATTTTTAGCCAGCAGAAGAAAAAAGCAGACATCTAGGAAGGATATCATGTGCATATAATGTACATCGTATCTTGTAAGAAAAGTCTAAATGCTTGGAAATGCCAGGTGATAATCCAGATAGCTGAGTTGTTACCATGCTTTTCAGTTTGGCTTTAGGAAAATAATGACATTTTCATGCAATAGTAGCTACTACATTTTAAGCAGACACATAAATAAAAATACATTTATAGCAGCTCATCAAATGCAATTCTTTTTAAAAAATATCTTAGGTAAGTATAAAGCTAGAGATAAAAAAATTAGGCAAACATGTTATGCAGATTATTTTTAAATGTGTTTAAATGAATCACTGAGAAAGTGTTAAAATACAAAGATGAACAGTACTATGGATTATGAATCATGTGGAATATGTACTGTCATACAGTAAATAAGAGTTGGGTCATATTGACATAATAAAGCCCAGATAGCGTTTAAATTAGTATCTGCAAATAAATAGTTTGTTAATTCACATTATCTTCAGAAAATGGGTTTGATTTCTATTAACCTTGACTCTTTACTTGTCAAACAGTTAATATGACAGAAGAAATAACAAATGCTCTTTTACCATTAACCTTTAGCAAGAGGACCTCTATTTCCAGTATTTAGAACCATTTCACACAGACTATTAAGGGAAATCGAAAGATCGTCCCATCATAGATCTTCAGTTTGTTCACTGTGGATAAAATAAATACATAATCCAAATTTAACTTCACTTTCAAAGGCATATAAGACGGTCTCCCTGCACGTCTTGCCTATTTAAAAAATTTTTATGATGGTAAATAAACCCTGGAAAATTCCTTCTCAGATTTTACCACCTGAAACTGCAGCTGTTGGCTGCCACTATCACAGTCTCACAACTCCAAACTCACGTGCAAACCTCATCAAGGGCAGACATTTCTAATTGATTCCAGAAGTAAGTTTTTTTTTTTTTCTTTTTTCTTTCTTTTTTTTTTTTTTTTTTTTTCTTTCTTAGATGAGGGGGCAAAGGAAGAATAATGAGCAGCTTTTCAGAGGGAATTGGGGGTTTGGGTGTTGAGGGGAGGGGGAAGTGCTTTTAAAATCTCAGGCTTGGCCAGAAATGCGTGGCAATTTTACGGTCAATTGGCGGGAGCATCTGGAACCAGGCATTCTGGCCTTGCAGTTGATGGTAGGGAAACCAGCTTACAGGCAACAGCAAGCCCGTAATGAGTCCCTGTCATGTACTAGTGGAAACCATGTTGACGGTCTGCCAAATATCCATGCGCCTTTTTCTTAGCGACAGGATTCCCTTTAGAGCCGTTGTCTAGTATCCGAAATCTGTCCACTTATAGATCTCCACCTGTTTTCGCTATTATTAATGACAATACAAAAACAAACGCTAAAAATTAGAACGTCTGTGTGTTTAATTGCTTGTGTGCTGACATGACTATCATCAGGTTGTGTTTACTTTCATCTGAGGCATATATTTCAAACGCAGCGGCCATCTTGTTAGTGCATGGGGAGTGTCGGATGCGCAGGTCATAAATCATAGCACCGCGCACGGCACACTCAGACGAGAGGAGGTGAAATGCAGGCCCTTTGTTATTTCAAATGTAGGACAGGTGATTATTTTTAAAAAGGTGGGAAGGGGGCAGGGTTCTTTTTTAAATGCCAAGCAGAAAACCAAGGGTGATATGGAAATAATTTCTTAGGAGTAAATGATGTTTACTTTAAGCTTCTGCTCGTAATTCACCACGCTGACGTTGGTAGATTACACCCACGAATAAGTCAGGTAATAATAGGACAGCCATGAAAAATGTAGAGATGTGTCAACAGGGTGGAAACTAGTTCCGTGGTGAAGAACAAGCCATGCAGAAAGCTGGATTTCTAACATTCTCAAATCTCTATTTTTATCCAAACAATCTAATTAATGGGGATTGTATTCATGTTATAACTCACTCAAAATTCCAGGGCTTGTGATGTTAAACTAAATTCAACATGTTTGCTCTTAGTTGATCTACTCTTGGCAGGGAATCTCTTCCTGTTTTCAAACAAAAGTAAAACAAGCACAAAAGCAAGACTAAATGAAACAAAACAACTAAACTGAAAGAAAAAAGAAATGTATTTAAAATATTTTTTTAAAAACTCAGTATATTTTTGGACGTGAAATTTTTCTGAAAACACCTATGTTCTGATGATTACAGTATATGTGAATCAGAAATATATAGAATTAGTGTTGCTCAAAATATACGTAATATTAATATGCATTAAACTGACAGTGAACAAATAGTAGAAAATGACATCTACTTGAACATAAAGTATTATTTGCAAAAGCAACTGCACTTGTTGGATGTTTGTGTTGGTACTTTAAAATTAAGAGCATATAGGAGAAGGGACAGTGAGTAAGAATATAAGCTATATTTATGTCTTTTAATTTTTAATTGCCTTAATAAAGATGATGCATAGAAAAGTATCATGTATTATTCTCTTAGGTGTAGATTCAATATCTTAATACCCCATACAAAGCCGATACATTTTGGAAAATTTCATGTGATAGTTTGCAATTTACTGTGTGAAAACTAGTCTTTCTCCTTTTATAAAGCAGAAAAGCAATACTATGTTCTAATATTGCTTAATTTTACTTACAAGTATTTTGTTGTTCATGGAAAGAAAAAGTGACCATTTTTAGAAGGAATACAGGAAGAGGACAATTTTTTTTTTAAGGGAGACCACCAATAAATCACCCCAAATGGCTTATTTTCACCTTCAACTTAGCTAGCCCCACAACTCAGTCCTTCAGTTATTTTCTGTGTACTATTACAGAATAGTAAACAATGTGTACATGAGAGATAGACGTACATCATGAATTATATATCTATATATCGCTCCCTTCATAGGACCTAGAACAGTAAACATTTGTTAATATTGCATGTGATGGAATGATACATCTTGAGAAAGATTATACCCTTATAGTCTAAAAATATTTATAAGGGTGGTAAGTGAAATAAAACAATTTTTTTAAGTGGTGGGATACTCAAATTGAGTTAGAAGTAAAGGAAGAAGAATAATTGCAAAGCTTTATTATATTAACACAAAAATATCAAAGGGGATCTGCTAATAACCCCAGTGTTTACATGTTTTATGCTATTCCCTGAATTTTGAAATTTTTCTAAAAATAAAAATATGTTATGTCCTATAAAATATATTCTCATACATTACATAAAGGTAATTTTCAAATATGTTAGTTTATGGAATATAAAAGGTATACAATCTGGGACTATGCTAGGATGAAGTGGATTATATTGACTTATACATGGCTGATGAACAGGTAAAATGATGAATATTTGGCCTATTGAAGAGAAGATTACTGTACTCACTAACATAGTACCATGGACATAGATTTTCCAATGATTCAGAAATTTTGATATAATGTAGGGTGAATTTGGGATTAATTTTAAGTGTATCTTCCCCTATACATGAATAGAGAAAAATCATCATCTGTGCACTTAAAATTAAAATAGTAAATCTTGCTAAAGAAGCCAAGATTGACTGGGTGCAGTGGCTCACGCCTGTAATCCCAGCACTATGTGAGGCCGAGATGGACGGATCACGAGGTCAGGAGATCCAGACCATCCTGGCTAACACGGTGAAAACCCGTCTCTACTAAAAATACAAAAAAATTAGCCGGGCGTGGTGGTGGGTGCCTGTAGTCCCAGCTACTTGGGAGGGTGAGGCAGGAGAATGGCGTGAACCCGGGAGGTGGAGATTGCCTTGAGCTGAGATCATGCCATTGCACTCCAGCCTGGGCAACCGAGCGAGACTCCGCCTCAAAAAAAAAAGAAAAAAAAAAAAAAGAAACCAAAATCATGGAATTAATTCAAATTATATATTAGCTTAGTATTTTTGCATAATTATAGTCTGTATTCATAACCCTGCCCAGGAGTTGTATAAATGTAAACTGGTTGTTAGAGGAGGAATTATAGCTGGACATATCAGCACTATATGGAAAAAACTGATATCTATCTGAATTAATAACAATGAATGGTATAATAGTACCATCTTCATACATAAAGGGGAGTATTGTATTATATGGAATTGCTCTATGGAAATAAAATCTATTTGCGTTCAGCCCCGGGGTGATGAGACAAACTACAACATGGGAGAAGATACTTTGAATAAACATAAATGACAAAGGACTGATATTACCATCATACATAGAATTTCTAAAAATCAAGAAAAAGGAAACAACTGAATAGAATGGGTAAAAGGTACAAATCACAGAAAAGGAAACACAAATTCCTTTAAACATAAAATAATGATCCACTTCAACAGTAAACAGAAAATAGTAATTAGGAATACAATGAGATACTACTTAATTTCCCAAATGGACAATAGGTTAGAAATCTGGCAATTACAACTTCGGTGAGGAAAGATACACTCTGATAGTGGCACATTTTATAATCAAATGGAAAACAACTTGGCATCATGGAAAGAATTTAAACAAGCACATTTGCTACAATCCAGCAATTCCCATCTAGTGTATAAACTAGAGAAACTCTACAAATATGCAATGTGCACTAGAAGATGTGTACATGAATTTTTATTGCAGCATTGCAATAGAAAAACCTAGAAACAAATACTAGAGAATAGATAGATACATATAGTCAACAGTGAACCAGTTTACAGGAATAGAAATGGATACAAGTACAGGCAACAAAAAGAATACATTTTAAAAATAAAAAACATTTCTGCAGAAATTTTATATAACATAGGAAACTATATATAGTATAAGAAACCATAAATATATAGTATAAGAAACCATATATATGATGTCATTTTATTGTACTCACAAATTTTAAAAAATGAAATCATATATTGCTTAATGATATCTTACAGAAAATCTGATAAATTACAGTTTTTTTAAAATCATGGAAATGATAAAAACAAAGTACAAAATAATTGTTCTATCTGTGGAAATATGAGTGTTATCACACAGATGGCAGATAACACAGTGTTATTAATACTTTACTGGTATTATATAATTTTATTTAGAATAGTGTTTATTTTATCTTTTATAAAGATGTATCTAACTTAATATCTCTCAAATGCTATACGAAAAAATTTATGTGATAAAAATGTTAAATAAAACTAATATAGCTACTACTTTTAAATGCAAACTTTGTACACTTTATAAAAATATTAGGGCCCAGGCATGGTGGCTCATGCCTATAATCCCAGCACTTTCGGAGGCCAAAACAGGCAGATCACCTGAGGTCAGGAGTTCGAGACCAACCTGGCCAACATGGCAAAATCCCCTCTCTACTAAAAGTATAAAAAAAAAAAAAAAAATTAGCCGAGTGTGGTGGTAGGCACCTGTAATCCCAGCTACTCAGGAGGCTGAGGCAGGAGAATCGCCTAAACCTGGGAGCAGGAGCTTGCAGTGAGCCGAGATTGCGCCATTGCATTCCAGTCTGGGCAAAAGGAGCGAGACTCCATCTCAGAGAAAAAAAAGAAAAAAATACGCATTTGAATAATACTGAAATAGATGAGTCAAAATTGCTCTATACTACGAATATTTGTGTGTGTGCGTGTGTGTGTTTTTCACTTTGAACCCAAAAGTATGTATATAGCAGACTAGCATACATATCATGAAACATTTTTGAGGACAGTCTATTCCTTACATTCATCTTGTAGCCAGATAAACAGTTTAAATGACTCGTTTAAGATGACTTCAGACAACCATTCTGTGATGCCAACACACTAATCACCACTGTGGGATGAACCCAAGTAAATATATGTAACCTCAGTGTGGTAGACGAATAAAAGGCCATACATTTATGTGTGCCCTTTTGCAATGGATCTTACTGCTCTTCTAATCAAAAGAGTTTATTTCTCCACCCTCTGATTTTTGGCTGGTCTGATGATTTGTTTGACCAATGGAATGTGGCAGGAAGTATATAGAGTTCCTGAGCCTAGTCTTCAAGAAGCCTTGCAGATGCAGTCTTCAGTCATGCAAAACCCGATAAACGCCAAGGAAGCCTGAATTTTACCAAATAAATAAACACATACATACATACCAAAGAAAAAAAGGAAGAGAAAGAAAGCAGGACAGGAAAAGGAAGAACCCATGAAAGTATGCCCCTTGCTAAGAACTGGTGAATCTTCCTTCATTTTCTGATACATATATGTTGACATATTAACTGGGTATAAAGAGACATCTGAATATGCATCCCTTGCAATTTGAAGTCAATAAACATTTAATTCAGCATTCTATTTAGGTTGAAATAACCACAATGTGTTCTTCTGAAGTTTGGTATGTAACAGCTACATAGCAGATATTGTCAGTGCACATTTAATATTTATTGAATAAGTCAATAAATATTGAAGAGTCTTAAGGTTGCTGTTGTGAGTGTTGGTTTCTTCTGCACATAAAATGGCTGAGGTAGCAAATTGTTAACCTTGAGTTAATGCTTTTTCAAAAGAGCTGCCCAGACAAGATAATAATGTGGAAAGGACAACTAATAAGAAGGCATAGTAATTAGATTCCAGAGTTGGAAGACAAGTAGGGTGTTTCCTAAAGGGGGAGATACGTTCTAGTTAATGGTGGTACTCCACATGATTTCAGTCAGAACGGTGACCTAGGAGGGTAAGAATCCCTCCAGGGATTCCCTCCTTAGATGCATGTGGGATTTTCTGCACTCCAAACTCAGTCCCTCCCCAAGATAAAAAGACCTTAAACTTCTACTCTCCTGAGCTTAGCAGGGACTTCTGAACCACTGAGAAGAAAACAATGCAAACCTACTCCTAGATAACTCAAATTCCCGTACTCTCTGACATTGACAGAAACTCCCAGAGCATGTCTTCATGGTAACTCTTTGGCACCCAACATCAGCCAAGAGAAGGAGAAGGAAGCGCCTCTCTAAGTTTTAGGTCTGTTCTACCTGTCTTAATTTTGCTTTCTTTGGTTTTATTCTTTGAAGTATTGCGGATGATGACCTAAATATAACATTTTAAAAATAAAACAGTGATTGGGATGGAAATGATAGAAGTGATTTTAACAATGGCATTAATATAAATATCCCCATATTACCGATGATCCTATTCAATGCCATTTTTATAAGGATTTTATTTTCAGATATGGAGTTTTAGAAATTAATTAGATTTAATCTCCGCACCTTGGGAGGCCAAGGCGGGCGGATCACTAGGTCAGGAGATCGAGACCATCCTGGCTAACACAGTGAAACCCCATATCTATTAAAAAATACAAAAAATTGGCCGGGCGCTGTGGCTCAAGCCTGTAATCCCAGCACTTTGGGAGGGCGAGACGGGTGGATCACGAGGTCAGGAGATCAAGACCATCCTGGCTAACATGGTGAAACCCCGTCTCTACTAAAAAATACAAAAAACTAGCCGGGCGAGGTGGCGGGCGCCTGTAGTCCCAGCTACTCGGGAGGCTGAGGCAGGAGAATGGTGTGAACCCGGGAGGCAGAACTTGCAGTGAGCCGAAATCGGGCCACTGCACTCCAGCCTGGGTGACAGAGCAAGACCCCGTCTCAAAAAAAAAAAAAAAAAAAAAAAAAAAAAAAGAAAGAAAGAAAAGAAAAAAGAAAGAAATTAATTAGATTTATTATTTTTACTCATATTTACTTTAATTTTTACTCAGAACTTGATGACATTTTAAATGTATGCTTTGGGCATTTCCAACGTGTGGTTTTCTATTACTGTAGTGAAAACATTTCATTTAAAAGACACATATTTACAGTTTTAAAAATGAAATACCTTAAATATAAACATTGAGAAGAATCCAAGCAACCTACATATATATCATGTATTTTTTTTTTGTAGAAGTAAAATTTTTTGCAAGCAGTTCTTAAACGTGAGTCCAATGAACAAAGATAATCTTTCATATGACTCAGTTAGAAACAAAGTTACGTGCTTTGTCTTAGAGCCATCGTTTTATTTATCCTAAAATACAGTCAACAACTAAACTCCTACCTCTGTTCATTTCTCACTAAGCTGGGTTGAGTAATCCACATTTGCCAAACAAGTTCTAAATAAAATGTTTTATTGTATGTTACATGATCACTGCAATCATGATTAATTTGTGATATATGAAATCATAAATTACAAAAAATCCTGAAACCTTTCCATATGATAGTGTATTTGAATTATAGAAAAATACTATAAATTCATGTTCCAAAGACATTTTTAATACTCAGAGAAACTAACTGGGACAAGGAGAACTTATACTAATGTGTTCCTTACTAAGAATCATCACAGGTGCCCTACAGCCTGTGCTTTTAATATATTCTCAGTAGTAATCATAGAAGTGGTAATATTAGTTAACTGAAGCTTTTGGTGGAGTAGGCACAACATACTGCACATTTACAGACATTATAATAAGTACTTTTTGTATGTATAATCTTATTTAATCTACACGTCCACCCGCCAAAGTAGGTGCTACTATTATTATTCTCATTATGCAGAAGAGAAATGAAAGCAGACAGAGGTACTCAAAAATCTGGTTGAAATGACTGATAACAATATTAAAATAACTATAAGCTTCAAAGGAAGTATTACATTGTTAGCAATATGTACACTTGACCCTTGAACAACTCGGAGGTTAGTGGGGCCAACCCCCTGTGCTGTCAAAAATTCGCCTATAACTTTCACCTCCCCCGAAAATGTAGCTATTAATTGCCTACTGTTGACCAGAAGCCTTGGTGCTAACATGAACAGATGATTAACACATATTCTGTATGTTTTATGTATGATACGCTGTATTCTTACAATGAAGTAAGCTAAAGAAACGAAAATGCTAATAAAATAATAAGGAAGAAAATTTTTTATTAAGTTGAAGTAGGTCATCATAAAGGTATTTTTTTCTCATCTTCTTCATGTTAAGTAGTCTGAGAAGGAGGAGGAAGAGGCGGCTTTGGCCTTGCTATCTCAGGAGTGGCAGAGGTTGGAATAAGTGGAGGAGGTGGACGAGGTGGAAGAGGAGGCCAGAGAGACAGGCACACTTAGTGTAATATTTACTGAAAAAAAATCCACATATAGATGGACCTGTGCATTCAAGCCCATGTTGTTTAAGGGTCATCTGGATACAAAAGCTATAATAACTGCCAGGATATGGTCATTTCTTAAGGTAGGCAGTTTTGAGATTAATAAAAAGTGTGTATGCCTGCCCTCATGCCCACACCTGAGAACATATGCAGATAAAATCAGGTTATGATCCTCAAGAAAATAAGAAGAAAAAACCTGGTAAATTATAAATAAAGTAGAAATAAACAGGCAAAGTAATTTCCATGTCTTCGTCACCTTCGTGATGCCAGCCAGCTACAGCTAGAATATTGGCATTTTTAAAGAATCGTGGTTTCTGGAAATCATTTGCTACTAAGTGATGCCTTATATGAATAGGAGTCATAGGACACTGGCAACACAGCTTAGAAGCAGCTTCTTTCCACAGTGGGCTGCTCACTGTCACTGTCACCAGCACGATGGTGTCTTTGAAACTGTGACAACTCTAGGGTCATGCAGCCATATCTGTCAAATATTTCCTCTCAGTACCTATCACAAAACTCTCAACATGTAAACTTAGTTGAAAAAAAAAGGTTTTGAGATTTTAGATTAAAGGGCATCTATGCTCATTAAAGAATACATTCATCACCAAATTTTAAAAAATGAGAGAAAGAATAAAACCATTTAGGTAACAACACATCAACATAACCACTAATGAAGTGTGGTTATATCTTCTTATAATCTGTTTTCTCTGCATTGAACAGTTTATTTGTTTATGCAAAACAGATTAATAACTTTGCCAGAAAGAGGATAACTATAAATTTGATAGGCATATGACTCCCAAATAATGTAGGAAGACTATTACCATGCAGACTTACTGAGTTTGACTTATATAATAAAATAATACAACAGAAAAACTCTAGCCAGCCTTCTAGATAGAGAAGAGTCACAGGGCTATAAGCTGATGTCACCAATATATACAACATTGATTTATATTATAGGAGAAAGGGGATTTAATAAAAGAACACTTTTATTAAAACTCTGATAAATGGCAAAGAGTTACATAAAGTTTTAAGGGATACAAATGTGAAGAAAATACAGACTTGAAATTCATAATTAATAATATAAGAATTGGTAACTGGTTGTAATTTTTACAATGTTTAGCTTTAAAAAGAAGTGGAAAGAAAAGGCTACTTCCCAGATTAAAAAAGAAAGGTCGCTAGCAAAATATTTATCCAGTCTTACGCTGCCATCTCACTTGACCTCTTGACAGAGAAGACTTGCTCAAGTTTAATCATTAATGGCTTAGTTTAATAATAATAATACTCTAATATGGTAATATGAACAATGATAACTGTAATTTATCAATTTCTTCCTATGTTCTCTCCTTTGTGGCACTTCATTTTTCCACCAAATCATGTGAATTAAATACTATTTTAACATCACCTTAAAGAAAAATTCTAGTGGCAAATCACAGGCAACATCTACTCTTGAAGAACTGGCCATGCATGTGCCCAGATGGACAGAAGTAGTTTATGGAGAGTAGCTAAGCACTCTGAAAGATTTTTCCATGAGGTCCTGTTTTCCCTGAATCATAAACCAAAGATAATTCAGAGGTAAATTATTCAAACCACTTGTCTCTTCAAAACTCGTTTGCAGTTAAATTGATAAGACATTTTATTATAGCTCTTCACATTTTCCAAACTACTTTTGCTATATTTTGCTATCACCCTTGAGGTAGACGAGTATTGTTATCATTACATGGATGAAATGTACCTTGATCATTAAGAGTTATAGTGTCAGACTTCCTGAGTTTGTTCCCTGACTTATTCACTTAATAGTTACGTGCATTTAGACTAGTTGTGTACACCCCTCAATATTCTCATTATGAAGATAATGGAAGTAACTACATCATAGGTTTGATATGAATACTGAATGGAATAATACTAGTAAGGCATTTAGGACATAGTAAGAGCTCAATGTATGTTAGCTCTTATTAAACCTATTTTACAGTTGAACAACCTGAGGCACAGAGTCCAAAGTCACAGACAGTAAGTGTCAGACTAAGAATTCATAGCTCTGACATTTCCTTCAAAATTGTTGTTCTTCCCCACTTCTCATTCTAGCTGTCTCCAAACTTGACTTGTAGACCTCAAGGCAGGCCAAGGCCAAAGAATTATTTCAAATGATCCTTAAATTAATATAAAATAACAATAATAACAGTGCCTAACTTTTGTGGAGCACTTACTACGTGTTAATCACTGCACTAAATTCCTTACACATATTCTCTTACTTAATCCTCAAAATCCTATTTAGATGGATGTTATACTTCCTCCTTTTACAGATGAGGAAAGCAAGACTAAGAATAGTTAAGTGGTGAAGTAATTGTCAAAGAACACACAGCTACTTAGTTCTTAAGCCAAGAATCAAATTCAGGCAATATGGCTTCAAAGTTCAAGTCCTTACCATTCACCTTCATCTATTAACTAAATAACTGACATCATCTTATCACTAGAGTTCATCATGGTTAAAAGCTGGGCATGCATACTACATTGCCCTCCACCATCTCATCATCAAAGAATAGCAAATGCGGCATGTTTTCGTAAGCACACATTCCCACATGTTTACAACATTGGCTAATTTCAGGAACCTATGTTCTCTATTTGCTTCTGGAGTGTGTCAGATAAACTATCACCATAAACCTAAGAGGACTCTCATTAAATGAAATTATTGTCTTTCATGCTTTAAATTAGAATGTGCCCTCATCTAGGGTGTTAAACTGCCATTTTCTTTGATTTCATGATTTTTTTTTCAGCATGTGTATTTCTGAATTTCATTAAATATGTATAATTTACGATTATTTTGCTTTTAGGTTGTAATTTGAAGAGATGAAATAAACACACACATTAAATCAACTGTAATGCAGAATATATTATATTAGATGATATCCAAGATCCTGATATTAAGACAGTATGCTTCATGGTTTAAATTCACATTATATGTATGTGTATATATACCCCTATGGTTTAGAAATTTAGAAGTTTTAAAGGTATCAAAGAATATTAGTAAAGAATCTTCTGCTTCTCCCTTTCTTCTAACCACAAAATTCAACTTTTCTTCCCACAAGCAACATGTTAGGTTTTGTTTATCTTCCTAGATATATTTACATACATACAATAAAATACATTTATACGTTTATATACCTATGTCTCCCTCTCCCTGTTTTTATACTTATGTACATTGTAAGGCAGGATACTTCACATGGAATCCTGTATCATGTTTTATTGTTAAGATTGCTCCTTATTGGTACTAAAGGGTTTCCTGTTTTATTATTGATACATATTTTACTACTTTATTAATGAATAATAATTTTTAACTAGTCCTCTATTCATGGCCATTAAATTGTTGCTAATCTTATGTCATAACAAATAATGCTACAATGAATAATATTGCATATACACCAATTCGCATGTGTGTGAGCATATCATTTCAGTAGCATAAATTCCTAGAAGTGAAATGCTGGGTTAAAGGGTATGTTTATTTGCAATTTTGATAGATATCACCAAATTACTTCCAAAGGAGTTGTTTCAATTTATAATCAATACTAAATAATGAAAGTGTATATATTGGGTTTTTCACTGATGCTAAAAGCAGGGGATATTAGTATTTATGCTTCATGCTTAAATAAGGTTACACATTGCACATTCTGGTGATGTTGGCAGGTGTCTTGGCACCAAAGTTAAACAATATAACCCTTAATTGAAAACTTAATACACTGTCTATTAATGCACTAGTGATGAGAAAATAAATGTCTTTAACAGCTGCCTAGATTCTAAACAATAAATATACACCCAAAAGTTCAATACAGTTCTTGAAAGATAAGAATTAACCATACCAGAAGATCATATTTTTCACTTGTAGAAAAATCTCATTGACTTCAGTGACTTTATTTCCATAGAATGATTACTTTTTACAGGTAACTGACAAGGAAACTTGTTCACGATTTTCACTTTAAAAGTTTTTTAAAAATCTCAAATGGCAGAGTTTCTGCCAAAAAATTCTTGTAAAATCAATTCTTCTACTTCTTGAAAACCTATTACGTGGTCTGATTTCTTTATAAAGGTTGTGTAATGTAATGTGTCCAACAACTCTCGGTTAATGGTATCAATCCAACTTTAGGGGCAAAAAACCGGCTCATCAATATTAACTAGCTCAGATGACACAACTAGCAAGTACTGGTAAGTAAGAAGAAAAAAGGTCAAGATTTCCCACAAGTACTGGTCAGAAATGAAGTAGAGAAAACATCATTGAATGAATAAATTAAATGTGCGGTAGGTATATGCTGTCCTGCGGCTACCTAAAACAAATGTCTTACCTCAAAAGCAGATGACAAGGAAGGGACTACAGGCTTCAGGTGACCAAATCTGTACAGCATTAGGAACATCAAGCAACGGAGAGTTTCCATAAAAGCTGCCTTGGGTCTGAAATAAAATGTCATTACATGCATTAGCTTTAAATATGCTCTTTGTATGTTTACATGTTATAATTAATATAGAGATAAACTTTTCATTCTCAAGAAATATCTAGTATTTAAATATATTTGAAAAGCATATCCCCCGAAACTATTTGAAAATAGTGAGTAAACTAAGAAAGAACACTCATCCTTTTAGGGAAAATCTGTTCTTTTTTCTTTTTTGAGACGGAGTCTTGCTTTGCCGCCCAGGCTGCAGTGCAGTGGCGCCATCTGGGCTCACAGATCACTGGAAGCTCCGCCTCCCAGGTTCATGCCATTCTCCTGCCTCAGCTTCCCTAGTAGCTGGGACTACAGGCGCCCGCCACCACACCCAGCTAATTTTTTCTTTCTTTTTTTTTTTTTTTATTTTTATTTTTTATTTTTTTTATTTTTTAGTAGAGACGGGGTTTCACCCTGTTAGCCAGGATGGTCTCGATTTCATGACCTCGTGATCCGCCCGCCTCGGCCTCCAAAAGTGCTAGGATTACAGGCGTGAGTCACTGCGTCCAGCCCGGGAAAATCTGTTCTTTATCAACATAATGCTTAGTTTGAGCATTGATGAGTTATGAAGTTTATTTTCAGCTAATAAATAAAATATTAGGCAACTAAATTTCTAGGATTTAAAGTAAGTGAGACTCTTTTCACTGATTTAATGTCTTCATACTTCATTCATTTAAAAAATGAGTAGTTAGGATAACTGATATAGTTAACTTCTCTAAAATAATGAAAAGTCAAATATCAAAGTTTTATATTTATTTTTTAAACTACACTATAAAGTTACAGAATATACTTTTTATTTTACTACTCTGTGGAAAATTATTGAATTGAGTAAAAGTAAAAACAATGCAAGAATTTCACTTCTTGCCTTTGATCCAGAAGAAATCCAATGGAAGTCAAGGTCAGGATAATGAAGCAAACTCTCAGAAGGAGAGTCACTTGTGACAGTGCCTGTCAAACAAACACAGAGATCAATGGAGCCGTTAGGAGAATTGTTAAAAGGTATAAGAACAGTCAAAGCTGACAAAACAACCCAAATTTTATGTCCTATTACACCACTTGTCATTGACACTTTACAGAAAGTTGACTACATGGAAAACATTTCGGTTTTCTTAAAGTCGTTTAGTTCCTTGTTGGACAGTTGGAGAAGTAATCAGACAATTCCATAATGATACTTTGTTTAAAGTGTTCATCATCATTGAAAATTCTCCTTTAAAGTTTTTGCTTTTATAGTTTTTTGAAGCATGTGGATCCCCCACATATGGATAAATTACTCACATTTTAATGAATAAATACTGTATTCTAATAGCTATTTTTAGTATAACAAAATCTTTGTGGTTTCAAATGCAAAGGTTTCTCTAATATAGAAAATATTTAAAAGAGACTGTGTTTATGAGTGAAAACATATATATAAAAGAAATTACACACATACACTCATATTTGATTCAATCTACCTGCTCATATATACATGTCAAAAGCTATCTTTTTAACGCTTAAACATTAAGCATAGTGTGCTCTTCATGTTAATATGGCAGAGTTTTGTAAATTAAATTAAAACTTACTGATATATTGGACTTTGAGCCAAGGGAAAGAATGAGTACTATCTTTCCAGGTATCTTAAGGGTAAAAGCTTATTCTAAGACAGTCTGTCCTTTGAAATTATTAGATTTCTGACATGCAAATATGCTTTGTGCTCCAGAAGAATTAGAGGAAAAGCTGATATTAGAATTCTAATTTAAGTACATGTACAGCAGTCTTTGTTTATAGTGTAAAATTCTTTATATTATGTATAAAAACTAATTCTTTTGGAAAAATGAACCATTTACAGCTTGTTTTGGACTCTGAGTCAAAGGATTTTTTCCTTTAAATGCTTATCTCAATTTTAGTCTAGTCTTTTGTACTTTTCTTTAGGAAAAATGAATTAAAGGGTACAGTTGCATAAAGTGGGTTTTTATCCCAATGTACTGGAAAAAATGATAAATTTTTTGAAAAATTATCTTTTGAATCATTGTAACAGAACACATTTTTCTGTCAGAATTATAAATTAATATGCATTTAATTTACATATTAAAATTTAATAATGTTTATTGAACATCTACTATTTTACAGCTTCTATGGCATGTGTTTCTTGTACTTTAATTTTGCTACATTCCCAATAACTTTGCAGAGTAGTTGTCATTTAAAGGAGACTGTGTTTATGAGTGAAAACATATGTATAAAAGAGATTACACATATACAATCGTATTTGATTTAAAAAAAAACAAACTCGGTTTTATTAAAAAACAAACAAACAAACAAACACAATCTGGGAAACAAAGGATTATCTAACTTTTTCCATCATTACACAGAAAGTAAATAACGCCTCTGAAACTCAACATAGGCCTGCCTGATCACAAAGCATGATGATGGTAGAATACATATGAGCAATAGATTTAAAGGGGCTAATGGCAGAAGTCTAAATTGAGATTATATAGTCAAAGTTTAGAGCCAGGTGAATGTGACTTTAGATTAAAAGTGGATCAGTAAATTCAAAGTATTTGACACAGCTCCTGGATGAGTTCCCTACTCACTGGTGGAGTTTAAGTTCCATCTTTATGGAAACCCAGAGGTGTGATAGAACAGATTGGCTAAAATAGTGCCCAAAACATGATGCAAGCTCTCTTTTTTTTTTCCCTTTGAAATGAATACAAGGAATTTCACCTAATTACTAGCTAATATCCTTATTTGCAATTAAATTGCAACTGTCCAAAGTTATAAACAGTAAACAAAAGCAACCAGTTGCAATTTTTGCTCACATGCAGTATCATAGCTTCATACCCTCTTAAAAACCAGCCCCATCTCTCACAGCCAACTTCCTGGAATGGCAGCCAGAATTGTCAAGAGATTTTAAACCCTCCAAAGCAATACTTTAATGGAAGAGTATTGCTGAATGGTCAAAAACCTGAATATAAAAGTATTAGAATGTTTAGGAATAGGGGCACAATGATAAGTATTACATACAGGATGGGGGAGTCTGTGAAAGCCAGAATGTCTTAGATCAGAGCAGGAGAGTGCTATTCATATTTCGATACAGCGATGTCCACTTAGGAAGAGTGAGACCAAAAACAAACAAACAAAAATCCAAAAATAACAACAACAACAACAACAAAAAGCAGAGAAATACTTTTCTGGTGGTAGAAATCACTAAGGTTTTTTAAGTTACTTTGTTTGAATAAAACGGCTTCTCTTACTATATTGCTTTACTGTGTTTATTGGAGGGGAAAATTTACATAAAGGGAGAAACGATTTGTGTCAAAATCTATAGTATGATTACAAATGCTCTTTAAGAACATAGAATTTATAATTATTTAAACCTATCACCCATGTAACCATGAGCAAATTATTTGACATTTTAAAGCCTCAGCTATGCATTTGGTGCATTTGAAATAAAATATGCATTTGGCAAGGACTGTAATTTTATAAAATACGTAGAAGAGTGTTTGGCACAGAGTAAAAAAGTCAATTGATGGTCATGGTTAGTGCTATTGTTACTATGTTCAGGAGCTTAGGCTAATCGTAATTAATTACAATAAGATAAACAACAGAGAAGCATAAATAGAAGGTCTATTAGCTCTTCCAGATGTCATAGAAAACTCAGAGATGGAATACGTACATGTATTTACTTTGGTTAGGAAATGTGTGATATGTGAACAATAGAGATAACTCTCTTTACCAAACTGCATCCTGACTACTGGAATCAGAGTGGAAACCAGCTTGATGTAGGAATCCACCACCTAGTCAATATCTCTAACTGGTTCACAGGCAACTGAAACTCGACATGACTAAAACACTACCTTTGAGCTCCTCCTCTACACCATATATTCCCTAGTTTTCTTCATCTTAGAATGACACCTCCTAGCCTTCAGTTACTGAAGACAAAAACCTGTGACTGGTCCTTAACTTTTTCTGTCACTGTCTACTTCTAATACATCAGAGATCTATTTAAAATATATCCAGAATAAAACCATGTGTTATAAACAACACGACTAATACCCTGTCCCACCCCAAGATGTTCTCCCCAACAATTGTGGAAATACTCTTCTAACTGGTCTTCCTACTTCTAAAATTGCCTGTCCACCTACCACAGCCCCCAACCTACAGTACGCAGAGTGATCCTTTTAAGCTTAAGTGAGATCATGTCACACATGTTCTAAACCCTCCAGGGGCTCACTCAGAATAAAGCTCGAAGTCATCACTCTAGCCCAAATACACCATACCCCACTCTTAATCCTAGTGATCTTTCTCTCTTTAACTCATAATAAACCATGTCAGAAATGTTCCTGTTCCTGGACATGACAAATATTTTCTCCACTCAAGTCTGTTTCACCCAGTATTCCTTCTGCTTGAAATGACTTCCCCCAGTGAACATTAGGGTGCATTTCATTCAGGTCTCTATTCAAATACATGTCCTTGTCCCTCCGACATAAAATAGTACTTCTCCATAACTCTCTATAACCATTTTCTGCTTTATTGCTCTTCATATGATTTATCACTTCTATACACTTATATGTTTGTTGATGCATTCTCTGCTGTCTGTCTCCTCTTGCTAGGGTGTAAACTCAGTGAAACTTTTTATCTCTTTGTTCACTGTCGTATCCCAAGTGCCTAGAATATAATATTCAATATATGTTTATTGAATGACTGATAAAATGAATGAATATTTTATATTTGTGTTTTAGTATTAATATATTAAATGGTAATAATTCTTATTACATTGCTAATATGATATTTTGGGTAAATTGAATCTTTATTTCATTTTTTACAAATTCAAATTTTATTTTAGATTCAGGGGATACATTTGCAGGTTTGTTACATTAGTATATTGCCTGATGCTGAGGTTTGAGATAGGAATAATCCCATCACTCAGGTAGTGAGCATAGTATCCAACAATTAGTTTTTCAACCTTTGCCCCCTTCCTTTATTCCTGACTCTCTTAGTCCCCAGTGTCTATTGCTGTCATCTTTATGCCCAGGGTACCCAATGTTTAGCTTACACTTGTAAGTAAGAACTTGCAGTATATCGTTTTCTGCTCCTTCACTAATTCACCTGGAGTAATGACCTCCAGCTGCATTCATGTTGCTGTGAAGGACATGAATTCTTTCTCATGACTGTATAGTAATCCGTGGTATATATGTAACACGTTTTCTTTATCCAATCCACCATTGATGAGCACTTAGATTGATTCCATGCCTTTGCTATTGTGAATAATGCTGCAATGAACATATGAGTACATGTGTCTTTTGATAGAGTGATTTATTTTCTTTTGGATATATACTCAGTAATGGGACTGCTGTGTCAAATGGTAGCTCTGTTTTAAGTTCTTTGAGAAATCTCCAAACTGCTTTCCACAGTGGCTGAACTATTTTTTGTAGAGATGAGTTTTCACCATGTTGTCCAGGCTGGTCTCAAACTCCCGGACTCAAGTCTGGCCTCAACTTCCCAATGTACTGGGGTTTATAGGCGTGAGCCACTGCACCCTGCCTAACAGCAATATTTTATATTCCTCAAACTTTAAAATAAATTCCACTAAATTATTCAATCAGTAGTTTACTATTAAATTATTGTTTCTAAATGTTAAATATTTAAATATTAAGTACCTTAATAATTATTTCTTTAATTCCTTAAAAAACAGAATATCCTAAAAATTAGTTTAAAAGAAACTGAGAGTATTGAAGAGGGAATTCAATATACAACACATATGCTGAATTTAGGGTTCATTTTCCTATGGAACTTAAGTTTTTCTATATAGCATCCTTTGATAGACTAGTAAGGTAGATAGTCAGTTGAACTTCTCTAAATTCTACACATTCAGCTGGATGCAGTGGCTCATGAATGTAATCCCAGAGCTCTGGGAGGCTGAGGTGGGCAGATCACTTGAGGTCAGGAGTTCGGGACCAGCCTGGCCAACACGGTGAAAACCCATCTCTACTAAAAATATTAAAATTAGCTGGGAATGATGGCACATACCTGTAGTCCCAGGTACTTGGCAGTTGAGGCAGGAATAAACTATTGTTTGAACCTAGGGAGCAGAGGTTGCAGTGAGCTGAGATTGTTCCATTGCACTCCAGTCTGGGTGCCACAGCGAGACTCTGCCTCATAAATAAATAAATAAATACACTCTACAAATTCATTCCATGAATATATATTGAGTATGTGCTGGGCATTATGGTAAATATGAGTTTGAGTAACCAAGAAGAACAAAATCCCTGCCCTTGAATTCATACCACCTTAGTCTTTGCCAATAAAACCATTGGCCAGGTACACTAGAACAAAAGGAAAAAAAAAAAACAGAATATAATTTATAGTTTTAAAGACTATAAACATTTAGTCTCCTGTGTTTTAAACAATATGTGAAATCAAATGTAACTTATTAGTTTTTTTATAACAGGGAGGATTATATTTTTCATTCAATTTACTCCCATTTCAAATTATATACTGCTGGTTTATCTTTCATATAAAATATCTCTCTCCTAAAGTGCTAAATTGAAATTATTCTAAATTAGTTCCATTTTAATTTGGATATATGATCACTTCTTAATCATAGAAAGCATTTGGGAAAGATCATAACCATAAATAGCCTTTTGAGGCAATAAATTGTTTTTCCTTTTTAAAAACTGTCAAGTTTCACCAGGTGTGGTGGCTCATGCCTGTAATCCCAGCACTTTGGGAAGCTGAGGTCGGCAATTCACTTGAGGCCAGGAGTTCGAGACCAGCCTGGACAAAATGGCAAAACCCCCTATCTACTAAAAACACAAAAATAATACAAAAATTATCCAGACATGGTGGTGACACATGCCTGTAATCCCAGCTATTTGGGAGGCTGAGGCAGGAGAACTGATTGAAACTGGAGGAAGAGGTTTCAGTGAGCTGAGATGGCACCACAGCACTCCAGCCTGGGCAACAGAGTGATACTCTATCTCAAAAAAAAAAAAAAAAAAAAAAAAAAAAAAAAAATATATATATATATATATATATATATATTTGGTAGCTCTTGTTTTCATAGGTTTCCCAGTGCAAGGATGATGGTATAGATTCGTAGCCCCAAGTGTGCCTGCAGAACCCTGTCTCCTCCAACTTTCTTTAAATAGATGGAAAAAATATACTTAGGAAGAGATATCATTAACAACACAAAAACAGCAGAATTACATGTTTGATGCCATGTTACTTAAACAGTCAATGAATGTGTGGGAATTCTTCTTTTGCCCACAGATATTAAGAAGAAGAAAGCCCTTTTGTTCTTGAAGAAGACCATCATTGTCCTACCCTTGCATGGGAAAACCTTAGTGGTCAATACAACCTCCTCTCACGTTTCCCCATCAAACAAACCTCACAAAGGAGCTATCAAACTTGGTCACCATATCCTAAAATAACAGTATGTTTCTATATGAAAGAATTTTTTTTAACTTTATGCATTGTCAAAGATGATTTGATAATATTTTCCATAATTTTATTCTAAAGATTTAGAAATGAAAAGTCTAGATTTTCTTATGATCACAAGATGGTGCATTTTTAGTAGTTTCCCTAAAAGGTGCCTGACAATGTCTGCAAAATTCATTATTTTGATTAATGCTCATCTTGTCAGACATCTGTAAAATGAGGCTAATATTGTCTAACGCATAAACCTCTATAACTTCTGATATGAAGGCAGCAGATTGGGTTTCCTGGCACACTTATTCTGCTGCCCTCATTACCGCTATAGCTCTGAGGGCTCCACCTTCCAGATGCTATGAGCTTATGGATTTGTCATGCTGAATCCTAAGGCCTGAAGATGCTTCCCAGTGTTACAACATAAACACAAGAGCAGAATCCAATGTGACACCATACTGCAATGTATAATTATATGTGAGTCTCAAGAATCTGTCTTGAAAGCATTTCTTGCTCTTTAAAATAATTGTCAATATTGGCTATCTTATTATTTTTCCTACATTTTCAGAACTCCCTAGGTGGCTACTACTAAAGCATACCAACAAGAATATAACTACAATAAACATTTGCTAGAGTTTCAAGCAAGAAGCAAACACAATAAATATATCAAAGGTGAAAATATATTGGCTAAAAAGTATAATTAGCATGTACTTCAAAACATTGAATTGACACGGAGTTCATCAGTTTCTACAAAAAATTTGACACTATGGTTCTACTCCATTAAAATATAAATGTATACCTGATAAGATAGAGAAATTCACCCTCCTACCTGAAAAACAATAGCAATATATCTGAAATGATTGTTTTCAAATCACAGGGCACCAGGCAACAAAGAACAGCCATCTCAGGGAAATGGGATACAAATAATATGATCCATATTGCACCAGTTTCCTACCTTGAGAGTTTCTAGGTCACAACACAGAGGGACTCAGAGGAGCTTGGGGTATTCCCTGAATTGCGGAGAAGGACCCAGGATTTGAGAGAAGCCAAGGAGGCTAGCGTTTGGAAAATAGAGTACCAAAAAAAGGGAGAGTTATACATGGAGAACCCTAAAATTTTGCAGAGTGCCAGTCAAGTCTTTAGTGTAACAGCTCATGCGTGATACACTGAAGAAATTATCCAAGGGCAAAAAAGGATCAGAGTTACAATGCCCAGTATGGGTATAATGCATGTTCCTACCAGACAGACTGGAAAATCTCATGATTCACTGGACATTCACTGAGTCGAGAACACCAAAGGGTTGTGCCTCAGTATTGGATAGTAATTAGTCCAGGACTGAAAACCTCTAGCAAAGAAAGATCCTACAACAGTTGCCACAAGAGTCGGTTGTTAACATATTATCTTTCTTGAATGCTCCGTAAAACTATTTTGTGGAAGTCACTCTGAATAATTTGTATTTGCTTTAAGATCTCACTGAAATCAGCACAAATTTCCATACACTTTTAAACGGAAACTTTTATTTTCTTACTAAGAAACAAGTGGATCTATGAACTACATACCTTTTCATTATTTTCCAAAACACAGAATAGAAAAGGTGTTAAAAGACCATTTCAGAGAGACCTACCAGACTCTCTTTCTAAATGGATTGCTTTTTTTTTTCCTTTTTTTTTTCTTGAGACAGAGTCTCGCTCTATCACCTAGGCTGGAGTGCAATAGCACAATCTTGGCTCCTGCACAACCTCCACCTCCTGGGTTCAAGTGCTTCTCTTGCCTCAGCCTCCAGAGTAGTTGGGATTACAGGTACCTGCCACCACGCCTGGCTATTTTTTCTATTTTTAGTAGAGATGGAGTTTCAACAGCTTGGACAGACTGGTCTCAAACTCCTGATCTCAAGTGATCCACCCACCTCGGCCTCCTAAAGTGCAGGATTACAGACATGAGCCACTGTGCTTGGCCTCTTTATGTGGAATACTTTTAATGAGGAAATGTAACTCCAAAGAACTGTGCATTTAGACTGGAGTTTCCAAAGCAGGATTAAATTGCTTAATTTTTAAATATACTTAATAAATCAAAGTAAGATTGTAATTTAAATTATGAGGAGGTTATCATTGATTGTGTTATATGATAACTTTTTAAAGAAGCTGCCTGATACTCACCAAATTAGAAAAGACTAATAGTGATATAAAGATATATTTAATCTCAAAGTTAACATTATATTATTTGATGCATATGACACTATTAAATGTGTAATTTCCCAGTTTATTAATATATTTAAATATAGTGGACAAAAATAATGCATTTGGGAAAATACAATGATCACTTTTCTACATTTCTGTAGTCTATGCTTATTTGAAAGGTAGCTTTCAAATTCATTACATTCATTTCATGGCTTTATATTATAATTGATGCTCATTTTGGCCCACATTTCTTTTTTTTTCCCACATTACCTTAGTTACCACCTAAAATCTTAACGAAATGAAATCCCAAGGGGGTAGACTACAGAAAAACAGTATACCCTGGACATTGACTTGAAAGGTTTCATGTAGAACCTAAACTAGATCTAATTTGTGCAAGTGACACTCTCTGCTATGAGAGTAGACCAAAAAAATTGATATTTTTACAGAAGGTTTTTTCAGTGGGTTTATTAAAAAATGCCAGCATGAAAACATTAGTTACAAAATTGTAGTGCCCATAATGTTTTACAGAGCGTGGCATTCAGGGGAATTAAAAACCATAAAAATGTTTCCAAATTTATATTGGATACTCTCAGATGTCCTGTTAACTTGAAGTATATCATCAAAGTAATCTGTGTTCAAATGTATCTGCAGTAACTTTATTACATATCCTATTACAAGACCTTATTGAATATTCAAACTGTTTTTTTGTGTGTCTATTATTTAAAAGGGAATTGCCTTTTCAATTTTGGTTTGTAGAACATGCTAGTGCAATACGTATTTTTATTTCAAACATGTATTCATGATATCACCCCAGGAAGTGGACCCTGGCAGCTGAGGAATTGATTTTTCAAGCATTACTAAACCAAAATCAACATAAAAGTCCGTGGGTCATATCACTAAATGAAACACTATATATTTAAATGTATGCTCTGCAAGTTTCAGTAAGAAAGGAATGTGTCTCTTATGCCTTTGTGGTGGCCATCAAATTGCTTTTTTGACTCCCAAAGTTATTTATATAGAACTTGCATACATAAAACAAGCAAGTATTTATCTTCTCTAATATATGCATAAACAGAAAAGGCTGTGGTACCACAGTAGGGTCCCCAATTACAAGTCAGCCACAACTTTTCTGTGTGATTATTGGCTACAGTGAATCTGGAAAAAATATTGCTGTTGGATTTTAATGTCTTTGTATGCTTTTAGACATCCCTGAGACTAGAAAGGCACTATAGAATTTTGCAAATAAGCAACCTTTCTTCCTGGTAACACAGCATATTCTCAGCAAAGAAAAACACATGTGGGAAACAAGCAAATGCACCTTTCAAATTTAATCTGTGTCAGGAATGAAGCTGTCTCCAAGTCTAAGTTCAGTTTGAAAAGGGTTTCAACACCTGATATTTCTCTTTGTCAATATATCGACATGAGTTTCTCATATAGTTTTTCATGACAGTAGAGAAATCTTGTGAAAACCATGCTGTAAGTCATATCTTTTAATGTACACAGCATCTCACTACATTTTTACCCAGGAAGCACTCACTCATGCCCAAGCATTCAAATGTTAATGGCCACTTTTTCAAAATTAGCATGGAGGCTCACATAGCTTAAAATGAGTACATCTCCATCTTTTGTTTCTATGAATCAGTATAATTTATTTAGAGATTTTATTTAATATAACTAATAAAAATCAATAATGCAAACTGTACTCAACATTGGTCAGTATATCAAGAGTTGGGTATTTAGACACAGATGACCTGGCTTTTATTTTTGTCTCATTCAACTGTGTAAGCTCTATTATTGATGTACATTTTAGTTCTATTTGGGGTGAAAATATTAAGTTAATATATTAAACAAAGTAATCAGTGAAATTAATATATTAAACAAAGTAATCAGTGAGACCTTATGTTAAACAGATATGAAGTCTAAGCATTTTGGTGGTTTGATGTGTAGGTGTGTACTGTCAAGAGTGATGTGGTTCATGCCACTGTTATAAAAGCTTTGGTCCAAAAAGAAATTCTTGTTTCAAATTTTGTCATTTTGGAGGCAAAAGCCAAATAAACCTGGTACAATATGCAGTTTGTTTCATCATTAGCTCTAGCACATGTAAGAAAAACAAACAGTAACTGTATGTCCAATCATTACATTTTCCAAAAACGTCTGGCCCCATAGTATCCTAGTTCCTATGTTTGCTTCACAAAATGGAAAAAAGAATCGTCATTTTCTGCTACAATAATACAATTCTGTCATATGTTTCCATGTGGCTTTTCCTTTATTTAAAAAAATACATATTTGGACAGAGAGCACACAAAAATTTACCTATTGTTTAAAGTCGGGGTTCCTATATGGAGAATAATTTGGTTACTAACTTTGAACACACACAAAAAAGAAATATATATGGACAACACCAATCATTAAAGTTTTGAAATAATGTTAAAATTAAAATGGGTGTTCTTGGTTTAATGTCTGTTTTGTCAGAAACTTGGATTGCAGCCCAGCCTTCTTTCTGTTTTCCAATTGTTTGGTAGACTTTTCTCTGTCCCATTATGGGATCAAATCAACAAGAAATTCTAACTATCCTAAATATGTATGCACCCAACACAGGAGTACCCAGATTTATAAAGCAAGTTCTTAGAGCTCTTCAAAGAGACTTAGACTCCCACACAATAATAGTGGGAGACTTTACTACCCCACTGATAATATTAGATCATCCAGGCAAAGAATTAACACAGATATTCAGCACCTGAACTCAGCACTAGAGCAAATGGACCTGATAAATACATTCAGAACTCTCCACCCAGAAACAACAGAATTTACATTCTTCTCGTGACGTGACATATAATCTAAAATCAATCACAAAATTGAAAGTAAAACACTACTCAGCAAATGCAAAAGACCTGAAATCATAACCCACAGTCTTTCAGACCATAGCACAATCAAATTAGAAATTAAGACTAAGAAATTCACTCAAAACCATATAATTAAATGGAAATTGAATAATCTGCTCCTGAATCACTTTTGGGTAAATGATGAAATTAAGGCAGAAATCAAGAAGCTCTTTGAAACTAGTGAGAACAAAGACACAACATACTAGAATCTCTAGGACACAGCTAAGGCAGTGTTAAGAGGGAAATTTATAGCACTTAAAGTCCACATCAAAAAGTTAGAAACATCTCAAGTTGACAACCTAATATCACAACTAAATAACTAGAGAAATCAAGAGCAAAGAAATCCCAAAGATATCACAAGAAATAACCAAAATCAGAACTGAACTGAAGGAGATTGAAACATGAAAATCCATTTGAAAGATCAACTAATCCGGGAGCTGTTTGGAGGAAAACATTGATAAAGTAGAAAGACTGCTAGTTAGATTGATAAAGAAAAAACAGAAGATTCAGATCAACACTATCAAAAACAACAAGGAGTATATTGCCAGTGACCCCACAGAAGTACAAACAACAATCAGAGAATATTATGAACACTTGTATGCACGTACACTAGAAAATCTAGAAGAATTTCCTGGATACATACACCCTCCTAAGACTGAACCAGGAAGATATTAAAACCCTGAAGAGACCAGTAGTGAGCTCTAAAATTGAGGCAGTAACAAATAACCTACCAATCAACAAAAGGCCAGCACCAGACAGATTCACAGCCGAATTCTACCAGAAGTATAAAGAAGAACTGGTATCATTTCTACTGAAGCTGTTTCAAAAACTTCAGGCCAATATCCTTGACTGACAGCAATGCAAGAATTCTCAACAAAATACTGGCAAACCAAATCCAGCAGCACATCAAAAAGCTTATCCACCATGATTAAGTAGGCTTTATCCCTGGGTGCAAGGTTGGTTCAACATACACAAATCAGTCAATGAGATTCATCACATTAACAGAACTAAAGACAAAAAGCACATGATTATCCCAATAGATGCAGAAAAGGCTTTCTCTAAAATTCAACACCCCTTCATATTGTTCACTCTCAATAAACTAGGTATTGAAGGAAAATGCCTCAAAATAATAAGATCCATATAAGACAAACCCACAGCTTATATTATACTGCATAGGCAAATGTTGGAAGCATTCTCCTTGAAACCAGCACAAGACAAGGATGTCCTCTCTCATCACTCCTATTCAACATAGTATTTTAAGTTCTGGGCAGGGCAATCAGGCAAGAGAAAGGAACAAAAGGCAACAATAGGAAGAGAGGAAGTCAAACTATCCAGATTTGCAGACGACATGATTCCCTATCTAGAAAAGCCCACGGTCTCGGCCCAAAAGCTTCTTAAGCTGATAAACAACTTCAGCAAAGTCTCAGGATACAAAAATCATGTGAAAAATCCCTGGGATTTCTATACACCAATGACAGTCAAGCCGAGCGCAAAATCAGGAATGAACTCCATTCATAATTGCCACAAGAAGAATAAAAGCCTAGGGATACAGATAACCAGGAAGGGGAAAGATCTCTAGAAGGAGAGCTACAAAACACTACTCAAAGAAATTGGATATTGACACAAACAAATGGAAAACCATTCCATGCTCATGGATAGCAAGATTCAATATCATTTAAATAGCCATACTGCCCAAAGCAATGTATAGATTCAATGCTATGCCTATTAAACATTCTTCACAGAACTAGACAAACATTGTCATTCTTCACAGAATTAGAAAAAAACTACTTTTTTTAAAATTATACTTTAAGTTCTAGGGTACACCTGCACAATGTGCATGTTTGTTACATATATATACATGTGCCATGTCGGTGCGCTGCACCCATCAACTCATCATTAACATTAGGTATATCTCCTAATGCTATCCCTTCCCCCTCCCCCCTCCCCACAATAGGCCCCAGTCATGTGTCCAAGTGATCTCATTGTTCAATTCCCACCTATGAGTGAGAACATGCGGTGTTTGGTTTTCTGTTCTTATGATAGTTTGCTGAGAATGACAGTTTCCAGCTGCATCCGTGTCCCTACAAAGGACATGAACTCATCCTTTTTTATGGCTGCATAGTATTCCATGGTGTATATGTGCCACATTTTCTTAATCGAGTCTGTCACTGATGGACATTTGGGTTGATTCCAAGTCTTTGCTATTGTGAATAATGCACATGAAAGCAAAAAAAGAACCCAAATAGCCAAGGCAATCCTAAGCAAAAAGAACAAAGCTGGAGACATCACATTACCCAAGTTTAAACTCTACTACAGGTCTACAGTAACCAAAGCAGCATGACACTAGTACAAAAACAGTCACATAGGGCAATGGAATGGAATAGAGAACTCAGAACTACAACTGCACACTTACAACTATCTGATCTTTATAAACCTGACAAAAACAAGCAATGGGGAAAGGATTCCCTATTCAATAAGTGGTGCTGGGATAACTGCCTAGCCATATGCAGAAGATTAAAACTGGACCCCTTCCTTACTGTATATACAAAAATTAACTCAGGATAGATTAAAGACTTAAATGTAAAACCTAAAACTATAAAAGCCCTGTATGACAACCTAGGCAATACCATTCAGGACACAGACACAGACAAAGATTTAATGATGAAGATGCCAAAAACAATTACAACAAAACCAAAAATTAACAAATGGGATCTAATTAAACTGAAAAGCTTCTGCACAGCAAAAGAAATTATCAACAGAGTAAAAAGATAACCCACAGAACGGGAGACAAGTTTTGCAAACTATGCATCCAACAAAGGTATAATATCAAGCATCTATAAGGAACTTAAACACATTTGTAAGAAAAAGACAAACAATCCCATAAAAAGTGGGCAAAGAACATGAAAAGGCACTTTTCAAAGGAAGACATGCATGCAGGCAACAATCATATGAAAAAAAAGCTCAACATCTCTGATCATTAGAGAAATGCAAATCAAAACCACAATGGGGTACTATCTCTCGCCAGTCAGAATGGCTACTGTTAAAAAGTCACAAAATAACAGATGCTGGTGAGCTTCTTGGGAAAAAGGAATGCTTCTACACTGTTGGTGGGAGTGGAAATTAGTTCAATCATTGTGAAAGACAGTGTGGAATTCCTCAAAGACATAAAGACAGAAATACTATTCCACCCAGTAATCCCATTACTAGGTATATATCCAAGGGAATATAAATCATTCCATTATAAAGTTAAATGTATGCATATGATCATTGAAACACTTTTCACAGTATCAAAGACATGGAATCATCCTAAATGCCCATCAATGATAGACTGGATAAAGAAAATGTGGTAAGTATACACCATGGAATACTATGCAGCCACCAAAAAGAATGAGACCATGTCCTTTGCAGGGACATGAATGGAGCTGGAGGCCATTATCCTTAGCAAACTAACACAGGAACAGAAAACTAAATATCAGCATGTTCTCACTTACAAGTGGGAGCTAAATGATGAGAACACATGGACACAGAGAGGGGAACAACACACAGTGGGGCCTATTGGAGGGTGGAGGGTGGGAGGAGGAAGAGGATCAGGAAAAATAACTAATAGGTACTAGGCTTAATACTTAGGTGATAAAATAATCCATACAACAAACCCCTCATGACACAGGTTTGCCTATGTAACAAAACTGCACATGTACCCCCGAACTTAAAATAAAAGTTAAAAAAATTAAGATGGTTTTTCTCAATGCACTATTCAATAATCTCTATCACGACTTTCCGAAAACCTATTTAGCAGGACACATTGTATACACTATCAGATGCCCAACTAAAATATACCTTCCATTTATTTTGTACTAAAACTGTGCTGATTTTGTCCAGGTATATATGAGGAATGTGCTCAGAGGTAAGTGAGTACCACTTTATCCTGAGGGCAAGAATTATACTTGGTATAATTCAGTCATGGTTAATTCATGACCTGATGTTAGTTATTGGTTTAGTGTGGGCGTGTCCTGAGAAATGAGGCATGAAAGGAAGTTTGCTCAGAAGAAATGTGCCTCTGTGTGTGTTTTCCTTCTTAAATAAAATGAAATAAAATTAACAAGATACTCTAGAAGTATTGAATTTACTGCCTTTGGTCAAAAGCTATAAGGGCAGGATGACTGGAGTTATTGTAATTATTTTATGATGACAAAATCCAAAGGAATTAGAGAAGCCCTTTTAGAAGTGCTGCATGTTTGAACTGCTGAAGTAATCAATCCTGGAAACACTTGCCATATTCCAGACAAATTTAATTGAATATTCTGTTTTTTTAGAGTAGAAGACACCTAATGGACACTCCTACCATAGATATCTTAATGAAAATGTTATCCTACAGGCATGTTTATATGTCACTAGGTATTTATAAGTGATTAAATGCTTTTTTTTGAAAACAAGTTCAAATCACATATTTATGTGTGAGCACATCTGCTATGTTATATAGATCTAACATTTGTTATTTTTGCCTACTTGAGCCTATTTCCTTTTTTCTATAATATATCACCTCATTTTTTTTTTTCAAGTCACTCTGTTCTTCTTCATAGACCATGTGGATCCTGCATAGTTGACCCTGCCCTCCCATTCGTAGGTTAGGTACAGAATCCAGGACCACATACATAGATTCGTTCAGTGATGTACAGATAAACCAAGCCATAACGTCAGGCTCAATTTGGGTATTTTCACTTGTGGGGTTCTTTGTATGGCAGTATTTAACCTAGAGCAAGTTGGCAGCCATCTTGCCACCACGAAGCGTCACAGTTTATAGGAGAATTTGCCCTGAGAAAAGCATAGCTGCAGGAAGGAAAGAACATTCCTGATGACATTATTTGCCCTCTTGGGTCCAGCACTGTCTAAAGAAGCAATAGTCCCAAACTTTTCAGTAATGTTAGTTAATAAATCCACTCCACGTTGAATTTCTGCCATATACAATAAAGAAAAGTCCCACTTGACACTCCTGCCTAAAAGTCCTTCTCAGGACCTATTTCAAGAAGACTTCTTTCCTTATAATTCACTATATAAATCATATGGAACATATAGAACTGTTACAGTGGCATTATCATACTTAGATTATGATGCCTAATTAACTAAAATAATTAACTATTTTAATTAAAGGTGCCTAAGTAATTAAAATAGTTCCATAGGTCTTATATTGAAATTATTAATGATAATCCTAGATTAGATTCATTTTTCAGCATACATTCTTTATTAATTTCTTTTATGATGGAGTTTTTGAGTAGATCGACTGATGCCTATCAATAATACACATTGTTCTTTGAAAATGATTTATTATTATCTGTATTCACTGACTGTTAATCCTATCTTTATTCATTTAAGTTTTTTTCCTGGATTGCTGTATTTTTCTTTTTAGACTTTTTCCACAGCTCTTCGTATCTGAAGATAACATCTCTTCCATGTTTTTAATCTCTTTATTGGCTTTAGCACTGTACAATGGACGATTGATTTAGTTCATCTTTTTTTTTTTCTTTTTTTTTTTTTTTTTTTTTTTTTTTTTGAGACGGGGTCTCACTCTGTCACCCAAGCTGGAGTGCAGTGGCGCGATCTCGGCTCACTGCAAGCTCCGCCTCCTGGGTTCACACCTTTCTCCTGCCTCAGCTTCCCGAGTAGCTGGGACTACAGGCACCCGCCACCACGCCCGGCTAATTATTCTTTGTATTTTTAAAAGAGATGTGTTTTCACCTTATTAGCCAGGATGGTCTCGATCTCCTGACCTGATCTGTCCTCCTCAGCCTCCGAAAGTGCTGGGATTAGGCATGAGCCACCACGCCAGTCCTCAGTTTAGTCTGTCTTTTAATGCATTAGTTTAAGCTGCTATGTAAGTCATTAATTTTTGCATGCTAGTTATCAATTTTTATATTTTAGAAGTTTATTTTAATTACTTTAAAAATAACAGCTAGGACAGCTATCAGAATATATATTCAATTGTCTCACTGGATTAATATATCATCAACATTTTTAGCTCCTTAGGTGTCCTTCAATTTTTGCCAGCTGTTCTGTGCATTTTAAGAATTATGTTTTTGTATATTTCATCCATCAATTTTAAGTGTCCTATACGCCTTAAAGAATAAGAGTATCTTAACCACCACTTTGCTCCACCTCTGTTTCTTTCCAATACAACTATTATTCATAGAGTTACTGTGTAACCTTCAACATTACTGATTCACTGAGGTTTTCCAGAGGGTGCATATTTTATTGGTAACAAGGTATGAAAACAGCATTTTTTAAAAACTCATCTGTGATTCTATTTTTCACTTTACCTACTTTCGATTTAGTTACCTTACTGCTTTCATGTACCTTTTTAAATGATTTTAAAATTTTAAATGAAAAATATAATACAAATAAATCTATAAAACAAAACAAAATACCTGTTTTTCTCTTCTTTTTTGTTTGCAATTTACAGCATATTTTCATATACCTTATGTTATTTTTGGTCTTTCCAAAATCTAGGTAGTATACGTATTCTTTTTTGGCCAAAAAAGTGACCCCCAAAGTGGCGATCCCTGAACTTAATCCTGGTCTAGTGCTCTTCTATTTGCACCAGACAAATCGGAATATTCTGAATGTTTTAGAAAGGTCAGACTAAAGGAATTAAACTCTACCTTGAAACCCTTTAAAGTAATTCTATCAAGGAATTCTCTAAATGAAGGTAAATATGTTGAAATTGCTGAAAAGTATGCTTTCCCACACATTTAATTCTGAATTCTGAAGTATTTTTATTGTAATCGTAATAAAATTTGTTGATGGCAAATAATTTCTTATTTATCACACAAATTAACAGCATACCACTTGGTGAACATTCTACACAGAAGCAATTTGGATAGAATGAATTCATTTACATTTAGTAGTCTAGAAGATTTGTTTTACCTGTTTAAATGTGAGACATTGCCAAAATTACAGCAGACAACTACAGAGAAGAATAAACCATAACCTTAATATGGGAGCTTATTTTCATTTTCAAACAAAGTAACAGATAATGTTCTCACACTATTTAAAATGGATATTACTTACAGCTGTATCTGCAAAGGTCTCTTCATAAAACGCTAGCATCAGAGCAAACTGTACAACTGTGTATATCTTTAATAGCTGAGATGCAGATGATGAGAAGGGAACATCTTTCCCAGTGACCTAGGTAGACAAGAAAGAACCATTTCCTTTATATTGCTCCAGACTTATTTCTCTTACTGAAATTCACACTAAGAGAGATATTTGAAAAAATGTATTTGCTATTTTTTTTTTTAAAAAAAAGGCCAGCATAATTTTTTAAAATAGAAACTTGTCTGTAAGTTAGGATACTTTTTTTCCCATTTTGAAAGCATGACAATTATGATGTAGTCTGCCTTAAAGAGCAGCATAAGAACTAATTCAGCAAAATGTGCAAATTATAAAGATAGTCAAAATGAATGGGATGGATCTTTCCTATTTGATAATATGTCCATGATCACATATGACGCCAAAGGCAAAGTAAAAGAAAAAAACAGAAGGTAGCCAGACGCGGTGGCTCACACCTGTAATCCCAGCACTTTCCGAGTCCGAGGTGGGCGGATCACTTGAGGTCAAGAGTTCATGATCAGCCTGGCCAACATGGTGAAACCCCATCTCTACCAATAATATAAAAATTAGCTGGGCGTGGTGGCATGCACCTGTAATCCCAGCTACTCGGGAGGCTGAGGCAGAAGAACTGCTTGAACCCAGTAGGCAGAGGTTGCAGTGAGCCGGGACTGCATGACTGCACTCCAACCTGGAGCTGGGGGACAGTCTCAAAAAAAAGAAGAAAAAAAAAAAAAAAAAAACAGAGAGAGAGAGAGAAGGTAATCTTGGCAGTGTAGGTAATCATACTTCAAAGAAAAATACTATTTTGTTGGAAACAACTTTTGTAAAGTTATTTGTTGGAAACTTTAGAAAAATTATTTCCAATAAACTACGTTTTTACTCCAGCATTGAGTTTCCCCAAAATGCTACACATCTATTTTTTAATGCAGACTCCAGGACTCATATAACTTTAAAAACAGTATTCACTTTGAGTTATCTATTGACAAAAAGAAAAACAATAAATGGATCATAGCAAACAGGTTTTTGGAGTTGAAATATAAAAATTATTTCACCTATATCAAGTTGGCGGATGTTACACTACTAATTGTGAACATAAACAAAAGTGTCTGGGAAACTTACTCCAGGCAGCTTTGGTAACTGAATGAGAAAATGTCATTACTTAGATTAGGATTTTTTCAAAATAGTAATGTTTAAATAAAACCTGTTATTTTATTTTATTTCCTTGAAACATCACAGGCTAATTTTATACACATAGTATCATCCTTGAAATTAAGAGTAGTTTAGTCTTCCTATTGTTTCTGCATTACTATACATAACATTTATTTGATAAGAAATGACAACTTATATTCTAAATGATTAAAAAGAAACTTCTCTTTCTTTCCCAGAAGAGTAATTCTGGGTGAAAACTGAGTTTTTCATTTGGGTTCCTCTGTTTTAAACATCTATCTTTTTTGTTTTTGGTTTTCATTGTGGTTTCTGCATTTAATTCTTCTACTCTACTATAAAATGAATATAGTTATGGTTTGACCCAAAATCCATACTGCCTTGATGTGACTTTAGATACATCTGTTCTGGGGGCCTCATTTCTTCGTGAGTGGAGTTAAAGTTAGACTGGCTCATTCCTAAGGTTCCCTCCATCTCTAGTGTTCCAGGACTCTGTGTCTGAGCCGCTTGTATTTGTGAAGTTATGCTCTACACAAAGGCAAGCATTCAAGTGGATATGAAAACCAGCCTCTGTAGCTCTGCTCCACAATCTGGGCTCCCAGGCAAAAGGCAGTGTTCACCTGGGAGAAGGCACTCCTTTAATTGGCACATAGTTGGTGGACACTCACTAAGTTATGCACCACAGGACTGCATCTGACCGGGGGAACATCTTTTTACAGATTTGCATGAAAATAGCACATGTACAGGCTGGCTGTAGACCTGACAATATGAGACTAATCTTCACCATCTCCAATTCTGTGAACTCTATTTACCTCTGGAATTTCTTCACTTAGACCAAGTCTTGGTTTACCTGGACCCCATCCTGGTCCTTTAAATATGACAGAAAACTTATTGAAGAATCCAGGTGTAGCCCAGAATGTAGTCCATATGTAAAACAAGTGATGGAACTAGAAAGAATAAAAAAAGAGCTTATTTCAAATAAGATAAATATGACAGAAAGAATAAATACCAAAGATTATGTATATTTTTTATTGTTCAAGGTAATTTACATATATTAACACATACGTTATGCATGATTAGAGCAATAGAAATTAATGTGTAATTGCATTCCGTGCTGTAATCTATTCTATGCACTGTGTACCATTAAGTGTGTTTTTGTCAGTATTTCTGAAGTTCAATAAAACTGTAATTTTGAAATGTAAAATCAGGGCAATTGTTTAGACAATCAGCAAAGTAGAAAAAAATGAGTTAAGAGGCTTTGCTTCCAACAGAATTAACTAGCACCCTGTGCACTCAACATCCTTCCCTAAGGACACCTTTTCTTTCTTTCTTTTTTTTCAAGATAGCATCTCACTCTGTTGCCCAGGCTGGAGTGCAGTGGAGCGACTTTGACTTACCACAACCTGTGCCTCCCGGATTCAAGTGATTCTCCTGCCTCAGCCTCCTGAGTAGCTGGGATTACAGGCGCATGCCACCATTCCAGGCTAATTTTTGTATTTTTAGTGGCGACGGGGGTCTCACCATGTTGGCCAGGCTGGTTTTGAACTTCTGACCTCATGATCCACCAGCCTCGGCCTCCCAAAGGGATTACAGGCCTGAGCCACCACGCCTGGCCAATGACACCTTTTTTAAGTGTTGCTCAATGGATACAAAAGTTGAACATGGAAACATATAAAGATTGAATATCTGTTTAAAATTTTAAAATATAAATCTCTATTTACTATATTGTGTTACAGACAACACATATTCATAAAAATACTCTGAGTAATTTGTGATACTAGACTTCTGAGTATTAAATAGTCCATATTCTGTAATTAGAGATCGAAAAGTTTGCTAACTGAGGCAAAAGTTCCCCTTAAGTCGCATAACAGGAATCCCACATTCTTTAAATATCATGCATTTGACATGGATAGAAGTTAAAAGTGGCCAGGCGCGGTGGCTCATGCCTGTAATCTCAGTACTTTGGGAGGCTGAGGAGGGCAGATCATGAGGTCAGGAGATCGAGACCATCCTGGCAAACACGGTGAAACCCCATCTCTACTAAAAACACACACACAAAATTAGCCGGGCATGGTGGCAGGTGCCTGTAGTCCCAGCTTCTTGGGAGACTGAGGCAGGAGAATGGTGTGAATCCAGCAGGCGGCGGAGCTTGCAGTGAGCAGGGATCGCACCACTGTACTCCAGCCTGGGTGACAGAGTGAGACTCCGTCTCAAAAAAAAAAAAAAAAAAAAGAAGTTAAAAGTGTGCCCACATGTGATAGGTGTTCAATAAATGTTTGCTATTTATGACATATATATGATCATAATGCACCAGGAGACTAAAAAGACTCCTAGGGGTTGAGCATCAGCTATAGACTCTAGAGACGAGTTCTATGATAATTATAGAAATAAATTAACGGAGAAAGAAGTTTTGACTTTATCAGAATTTGTGATTTTGCTAGTATTTTCATTGTGTTTTTAATGAGTTGAACCATTAAGATTATAAAAAATAACTTAAGAATTGCTTAAAATATCATAACAAGGAATCTGAAGTAATTAAGAAATAATTTAGAACATAACCATTTATGCCTAGTGTTCCATTATTGGAATGCTAAGCATGTAGGAATTATTTGCATCCTACTGCTCAAGGTCACCACCAAGGTCTAATTGGAAAAATTAAAAAAATTGCAACCTCAGGCATAAATGGGTTAATGGAATAGATCTGAGGAATAGGTAAATGTTAGGCTGAAACTTCGCCTGGAGCTTTGCAATAATAATAATATAGAAAACTAATGTGCTTAGAAGTTATAATGTACATTAATAAACTTATCTGTTTTGTAATTTTGGAAACTGACTACAGTTTTGTTTCTATCATTCTGGACACAAGCCATGAAAACTACATGGTTATGTTTTAAAAGAAAATATTGTTTTTCACTTATTTATTTCTCAGTGCTCTGAAAATGTACGATGCCAAAGGAGGGCAAGGTGAATTATTTACGCCTAATAATAAGGAAAACAAACAAACAAACAAGCAAAACCCTATGTCTGTTGGAAGTCATCCTAAGTTGCTTTGATGCCTCTGCAGAATAGGTGAGAAATTTACCTGTATATAAAGGAATGGAGGTGAAAATAAGTGAATGTTTTTATAAGTTCAAGTACTCCTAATTATCACAACTTGCCGGCTTGACATTTCTGACAATATAAGTGAACATGTAAAACACTAAACCTTAGACCCACTAGTGACAATTACCATGCTGAAGGAAACGTGAGGGGAAAGACCTGGAGAATTGAACCTAACACAGTTTCAGCAGCTGTTCATAAATACTTGTGATTTTCTGACCACCATTCCTCTCAAAATACTAATCATCCCACTATTTGTGCAGTTCTTATTGTATTTAATATTCACTTTCTCATTCTATCTCAGTTATAAACCCCCTTTTCCTCAGCAAGACTGTACACTCCCAAAGCCTTGCCTCTGAAAGAAATCACCCACCAACCAGCAGCACTGGCATCATATAAGGTGCTTGTTTAGAAACACAGGATCTTGGAATAGACCACAAAACTACTGAACAGAATCTGCATTTTAGTAGGATCCTCTGATTCACATGCACATTAAGTTTATAAAGTTCTGCCCTAGAGGATAGAGATGAAGTTGTCTATCTCTTTTTTAATGACTGCAATAAGGAGACAACTCCTATATGAAGAAAAAGTAGCTTTCAGTGTACTCTTTCTCAATTGGTTTTATTTACACAAAGCTTATTATTAAGAAAGGATCCAAAATATTTGCTTATATTCTCCTGAGAGATGGATCATATTCTTAGTAAGTCTAATCAAGATAGAGACACAGAGAGAAATGCCATGTAGTTGAGAAGAAAGAAGAGAGATAATTACCTTTCTTCTTTTGGTGTACTAGGAGATAAAAATACCTTTCACTGAACAACTGAAGGCAATCTGTTACGGCCTTTTATGTAAAGAGGCAGCACAGTGTATAGGTTAAATTGAATTCAGCCAGTCTTGGGCTTAGCTTTCAACCCACCTTGGTTAAGCTTACAGCTAACAAGTTTTGTAATTTTGGGTGAATTATTTAAATTCTGGGAACCTTGGTTTCCTCCACCAGAAAATGGGAATGAAAAGAGCCACTGCTTTATAAGGTTTTAGTAATAGCTACATTAAATATTATTCTGCTGCGCTGTTAGCAGTGCACATGGTAGAAGCCCAATAGATGTCAACAATTTTGTTATTTCAACTTTCAGTGAAACTCAAAGTAGTCTGGAAAAGCTGACCCAACATGAGCCAGTAATTTCCTCACTTACCGAATGTTGTAACCAGTCCCCTGAACAGAGCTGTCATTGACCAACCTCTTCAGCTTTTCAAGTATTCTTATCTTTTTCTCATTTATGAGTGCCTAACCCCAGGAGTATTTGTGGTGGTCTGACTCTGACAGATCGGAGCTTCACAGACATTCCTGATTTCTCTAGTGCCAACCATTGAGACCAATGAACAACCAGTACCACATGTCTAACAGAAAACTGGTCCAGTCCGACAAGTCTTAGCAAGTGAGGTAATGTACAGACTTAACCAATCTGTAATAGTTCCTGACACTTGGGTCCAAGAAGAGTAACGCAAAGCCCTCATGTTGAATTTCTAACCAGAGTCATGCATCCTGGAAGCAAATATTTTTCTTACTGTGGGTTCAGCCTTAATTATACATGTTACTATTGCTCCTACTGAATACATGAATATATTTCAGGTCCATTCTGAGAAAGGATATGTTTAGAAGCCACTTTCTTTGTCATTCTAGGCAGTAGACATATTTGAAAATTAGTTATTTTAAAATGTATTTTGCCTGATTTGATTCAAACGTTTGCTTGTGTAATAGAGTTGTTTCTAAATTTTTTATAGTTAAAAACTTTTTTCAGGTTAGTGTAATATACTATCACTTTTCAACAGCTGATTTTTCTCTTAACTGTAAGATTTATGAAATGATATAAATGCAGAAAAATAAAAAACAAGTATGTTACCTGCACTCTGATTGGTTCAAATGTATTAATGGGATGTGTTAAGCCATATACAACTTTTTCATTTTCTGCTTCAAATGTCCCTGGAAGATAAATATTAAGGATATGAGATTTGGCTTCCTGTAATTGAGGGAGATGATTTAATTTTTTGATTTTAATACATTTTACTTACCAAAAATTCTATCCCAAATAATAAGAACACCAGCAAAATTTTTGTCTATGCAATAACGATTTCTGCCTATGAGACAAAATATTAGAAAATACTTTTTTCAGAAAAATAGTTATGCTTTTTGAGATACCTTCATCTTGTTTTTAGAACATATTCATAAAATTCAGATTTAAGCAAGAGTATGATTTCCCTGGAAATGTCTTCTCATTTACAACATCAGATTTTATTCTCTAATAAAGGAATTTTTATTTTCATTTTTCAATTAATTATACTAAAAAGGGGAAGTGTTTTCTTAAAGCTATATGTATGTTTTCTTGTCACCATTTTTCAGTATAAATGGAATAAATGTAAATAATTATTTCAGGACCATTAAATAAAAATTAAGAATGAAATGATATCAAAAATTATAAATAAGAAATAAAATAAGGAAACAATGTATGTAAATGTGTTTTTATTTTAAATTTTTGATGGGATGTCTCTCTATCCCTTTTCTCTGCATCTGTTTCAGGAAGGAAATTTTCTACTTAGAGTGAGACTTGACTAGTTTTTTTAAGATCATAAAAGCCATAGTAAAAAATAAACTACCCTTAATTTTTTCAAAACTCATATCATATATATTTTTCCTGCTGCCAAATAATCAAATTATAATATAAATAACTGGTTATTATTTATTTAATACATTTTTTATAAAACTTAAGTAGACATGATGATATCCATATGACTGTAAATCTAAAGAAAAAGAATAATTAATTAGCCAAACCACAACCCCAAGAAACTCAACTATCCTGAGTTCCCATTCCTTTTCATGGTTTCCATGTATGCAACCTCACATTTGAATGCGCAGATACAAGGAAAAATCTCCCATAGTGTAAAAGTAGAGATAGATTGGCTGAACAGATGCAGACACTGTTGCTATATACATGGTTTAAATAATGGTTCTGAATTAGTAGGGAAGTATTTTGCCCCTTAAGGAACATCTGGCAATTTCTGGAGACATTATTGGTAGCCACACCTGGGAGGGGATACTAATGACAGCTAATGGGTGGGGGCCAGTGAGGTTGCTAAATTTCCTACAGTGCACAGAACATCCTCCACAACAAAGAAGTATCTGTCTCAAAATGTCAACAGTGCTGAGGTTGGGAAACCCTGATATAAGCAGGTGGGGGTGTGGGAAAATGAAGTCAGAGGAAATAGCATCTGCTTCGGCTCCTTCTATTTCCTTTTATATGGAAGGAACTGCAAGTGTATAATCCCCTTGGCTTCTCCACTCCCTTACTAATTAGAGATGCTTCTTGACTTACGGAGAGGTTATATCCCAATAAACCATCTAAATTGAAAAACATTGAAAGTCAAAAATGCTTTTAATCAGGGTGGTGACTCAGGCCTGCAATCCCAGCACATTGGGAGGCCGAGGTGGGCAGATCACCTGAGGTCAGGGAGTGTGAGATCAGCCTGATCAACATGGTGAAACTCCGTCCCTATTAAAAATACAAAAATTAGCTGGGCGTGGAAGTGTGCACCTATAATCCCAGCTACTCAGGAGACTGAGGCGGAAGAATCGCTTGAACCCAGGAGGTGGAGCTTGCAGTGAGCAGAGATCGTGCCACTGCACTCCAGCCTGGGCGACAGAGTAAGACTGTCTCAAAAAAAAAAAAAAAAAAAAAAAAAGAAAGAAAGAAAGAAAAAAGAAAAGAAAAAAAAAAAAGCTTTTAAATACGCCTCATCTACTGAACATCATAGCTTAGCCTAGCCTGCCTTAAATGCGCTCAGAGCACTTATATCAGCCTGCAATCTTAGGCAAAAATCATCTAATACAAAGCCTATTTCATAAGAAAGTGTTGAATATCTCACATGGTTTATGAAATACGGTACCAAAAGTAAAAAAAAATAAAATGGCTATATGGGTTCTTAAGGTATGGTTTCTACCAAACATGTATCACATTTCATCATTGTGAAAGTCGAAAAATCAGAAGTCGAACCATCATAAATCAGGGACTTTCTGTCCTCCCTGGAGTTGGAGAATGACTGTTGAGTTTCTAAGAGGAAACCGCTTGTGCTCTCTGCCCTGGCCTCTCCTCCTGTGGAAGCCTGTGCTTCTGCTCAGCTCCCTGCCATAAACATAGGGCCCTGCCCTTCTTGGAAAGGCAGGGCTTCAGGGATTCAGGGTTGCTGAGGAAGACTAGAAACTTATAAAAACAGAACAATAGCATTTACTTACATATTTATTTTACTGTCTTCCTTCTCTCAGTATTGTTTGTGAGATTTATTCATGTTGTTGCGTATAGCAATGGTGTAGGCATTTTCATTGTTATATCATTCTCCATTACATGTATGATATAAAATTTATCTGTTCTACTGCTGAAAAACACTTGAATTCTTTCTGTTTTTTCTGTCACAAATAATGCTGATATGCACATTGCTATACAGGGCTCGGGGTACACAATGTGAACAATTTTGTTATTACTTAAGTTGGTGTCTTTAAACCTTAGGCACTAGCCACTTGGGATTTTCTCCTTGTCAGGGAAATGCAGCTTATATTGAGATTGTTCAAGGCCTTAAGCAGGAAGGTTTATTGGGCTCTCCTTAAATCAAAACAGTTTTCAAGACCACTAACTCTCTGCCTGTAGATGGGAATGACCTTCAGCACTGGGTCAAAGAGTAGCCTTTGACAGAATCCTTTAAAACATAAAATGTGCATCTCCTCAGCTGGTTAACCATTTTCTACTACAATGGAGCTAAGATTTAGGCAGAACGAAAAATCCAAAAGTCAGATAGATAAATCCCCCCACTCCACCCACCAGTTCATACTTTAGAGATGAGGCTTGTACCAAAGAAGATAGAAAAGAAGAAACTATATTTATTTGTAAAACATGTGCTGACTATATCGGGGGATTGTGATTAAATGAAGTAAGGCAAATAATAATGTATTTTTTAAAGAAATTAAGAGGAAAAGAGAAGAAATAGAACTTCCTTACCATGATGAACCCTATGATGGCTAGGAGTATTAAGAATCAGTTCCAAAGGACCAAGGTTATTGATGACCTGTTTAAAACAGAAGGAATACTTATACATATAGTTATCATTAAATGTGTATTAGTATATAAATACTCACATTAGAAACTCACATAAATTAAGAGATATTGCAAGTTTCAGGGTTGGTATCAGAGAGTGGAAAAAAGTTCCTCTGAAATCTGGAATTCGTATAAAGACAATAGTAATCTCAAAACTCTATTCTGAGAGGCAGCATGGTGAGTATGGTGTCATGGTTAAGAGCTAGACTTTCAGTTCAGCTTCAAGAATCTCCACTTATTACTGTGTGATCCTGGGGAAATGACTAGGTTTTCATATCTCAATTTTCTCATCTTTAAAATGGAAATAGTAACATATTTACATAATAATGTTGTTCTGAAGATTATTAATGTTACTGTATTACATACCACTATCACCAAGGCACAATTCCCTTAGATTTCATGTTGTGTTACAGTTTTTGCCTTTCAACTATGGCTTTGATTATTTATGAGAGCAGGGCATTACCAGGAGAGTGAAAACACTGTGTTATGTTTCCTGGAGTTACTTTACCCTGTAATCAGCCATGCAGAAACAACTTAATATTGTATCAGTAATCTATTACATTAGGGTGATCCTACTTACTCAAATAGAATACTAAATCATCTCTTACCTTTCAAGGCATCGTCTACCATTACATCTTAGAGGTGCAATTAAAAGTCAAATATGTAAAAGGGCCTTTTTTCACAATTAAAGTTACTTCAATATCTAGTGCCTAACTTTCTAATTAATTCTCACAACATTTCTTAGTAAGAATCCCTTAGTTCTGAGTCTATAAATTCTAAAAATCGTAGGAACCAGGTAGGTGTCATGAAAAAAGTACAGCAGCCCACATGTAAGACATTTGGTATGTCATATTAATAATATTGAACAACTTGAGATCTTCCACCAACCATGGCAGATATCAAGATATTTTACTTTTCTTTATTCACAATCTAAACTGATTTGTTAGAGCCTACCAATGAAAAAATCAATACATTCTCATGATATTTTAAGACATGACTCACTTTTAGGGTTAGCTTCCATTTGCAGGACATATGAGGAATAAAGAAATGAGTTAAATGATGCTAAAGGGAAAAATAGTCACTGACAATTATGACACTGATATGAATTTGATAGTAAGTCAGTGCTGTGGGAAGAAATAGAGAGAGATGGGACTGTTTAAGATGAAAAAATATTTAAGACACATAACTAAATTTAAGGTGTACACCTTGTTTAGATATTGATTTGAACAAACCCAACATAAAAGACATTTTATAGGCAATAAAGAAAAATGTATTATAAACAGGGTGTTATTAATAGATGATAGGAAAAATATTATTTTCATTGGGAGTTATAATGGTATTGCCATTGTGTTAGAAGATGCATTTGTTTAGAGTTGTATAACTGAAATATGTATGACAGGAGATCCAGATTTTGCTATGAAATATTTTGGCAATGAAAAAAGAAAGAAAAAAAAAGGATAACTGATGCAAATAAATCAAAATCTTGAGTTTGAAACAAAATGATGGAGATATGTAAATTTATTCTGTTATTCTCTAATTTTATGAATGTTGGGAAAAATTTAAGTTAAAAACTTAAACAGAACAAATTGCTAATAATGTCCATAAATGCTCACTAAGCCAACTGGAAAATAATAGATTGCCTAAGTCTCAGACATATTTCTAATTCAAAACTCTTTATCTAGCAGGGTTTAATTATTGTTTGGCAGTCTCTGATTAAAACACCCAATTTACAGTTGTTCAATAAATGTGAACAGGTAGGGTGACCATACCATATTCAGCTTGTGGCAACGTGTAACCTCTTGAAATGGAAGCTGTGGCAATGTTGCCACATGTCAAAACTTATCCTTCTCTCAGACAGAGGCCATCAACATCTCTCCATTAGGCACAGTGTTTACCCACCTGAAAGAGACAGTTCTTGCCTCTCTCTCCGTTGCCCAGCTGCTAAAGGATTTCCAGTTTCCGTTACAGAACAGACAGAAACATTTGCATGCAAAAGAATGTATACTATATTTTATGTGTCAATTTAGCTCTCCCTCCTTTCCTCCTTCCTCCCTTTTCCTTCCTTCCTTTCTTCCTTCTCTCCCTCCTTCCTTCCTTCCTTCCTTCCTTCCTTCCTTCCTTCCTTCCTTCCTTCCTTCCTTCCTTCCTTCCTTCATTCCTTTCCTCCTTCCTTCATTCTTTTTTCTTTTCTTCCCATCCCTCTCTCTCTCTCTGCCTTGCTTTTCTCTAAGGTCCTATCCACTATTTTTAAAGTTATTTCCATGAGAGATACATTTTGTCCTCCAAACAGCAGAACTTTTGATTAATTCATATGATGGAGCTCATTTATCTACCAAAGATTATCTGTGTTTTTAATTTCAGAAGTTTAAACTACCATGAATATATAGTTCTTAAGAGAATATATTCCTATGAAATAAGGCACAAGAAGCATTATCCCACAAATACACTGTTAATAACCAGGAATTGGGAAGAAGGTACAGATGAATAACCCTTTATTTGATTGGACTACATTGCTTTCTACTTGGTGAAAAACTATTTGTTAAGAAGAATGGTGAAGAATGAAGAACAAGAAAGTGGGGATCCTCAGCAGTCTGGACATTGAAATCTGATGCTTTGGTTGGGCTTTGTATCTATGGCAGAGAACCAGATGAGAAAGGATAAAACCATTTTACCCTTGTTTGTCCCTTTGGTGCCTAACATGTGTTACAAAAACAAACAACAAATGTGGGTAGAGAGGACTACACTGACCAGCTTCTGCTCCCCAGATGCCTTTCTGATCCTAGGCCCTGGCATGTGTGCAGCCAGATGTAAAGCCACACAAATGGTGAGTGCATGCAGATGACTGGAGCCTTGGCTGAGTGCACTGTTTTTTTTTAATGTCAAGCCCTTTTTTTGCAGTGAAAATCTTTTGCTCCTGCAGGCTAAAGGATGGTGATATCAATATTGAAAGTTCCTTTTAAAAAAAATAGTTAAAAGCCAAGTACAACACAGTCAACCACAGATAAATTTCCTGGTAGTGCCTATGAGTACCTTGGAGGTGGGGAAGACCACCTCTGAGTGAGAGATGATTCATCATTCCGACAGCCCAGTCAGAACTGCTCATATAAAAAACCCTTCCAATTCAAAGTCATGGAGAATTCATTAATATTTAGTAAGGGTTGAGCATAACGACTTAATTATCGCCTACTTTTGCAAATTCAGCCATTTGGCAATTCGACGACGTCTAGCTTTGAATCACTTCCTGAAAATATGTTACTCTGGGAATAATTGTAGCAATTCTCATTTTTAGAAGTTATTTGTTTGTGTTATTTTTTAGACATAGATGCGTTTATTTAAATTATCAAATTTTAGGACATACAGAGGGCTTCAAAATAGCATAGTCCAATACTTCATTATTTAAAAACCCCATAAAACTGAAGCTCAGAGAGGTTAAACTACTAGTTTAAGTTTATCAGGTTGTTTTTTAACATATATTGTTCTTAAGACATACAGCAATTTTCCGTTGAATAATAATACTTTAAACTTTTAGAACTTTAATAGAAAATGATAATTCCTTTTCTATTTCATATTAGTTAAAATGATGCCAGGTATTTATAAAGATCCCAGGGATTTCAGCTTCTAAACCTCCCCATTTGGTATTTTAGGGATTTTTGGCTGCTCCTTTGGTCTCTGAAGCAATGCTCTAAATATTGTATTCTGCAACTGTTTTTTTCTTGGTCTTATAACTTGAGAACTATGGATGCCTAGAAGGGCCATGAAGGGTTTCAGAAAGTCAGAAAAACCCTGAAGTTTTAGATGACATTTTATAAATAAGTGCCTATGGTATTTTTCTGGGGAGAAATTCTAGCATTTCTATTATATACTGAAAAGAAAGTATAAGTTCGTAAAGGTTTAAGAGCCAATGTCCTAAACAGACTTGACAAGGTTATTTCCTTTGCCTTTCTTATTATATTGTGTTGTCAGTTTACAGATCAGTAAAACCTGAGTGCTATTTTCTCATCCAAACTTCACAGAAACTTAAACATTTTTTTAGCTCATTTATTAAAATTGTTAAATTTTTCAGACTATTTCTTAAGCTATTTTATTTGTATAGTAACAAATTATAAATATATAAATAATACAAATAACAATTTTGTAACAGTAAGCTACATGATGATTCACTTTCATTCAACAAAAATGCTCTGGACAATTTGTTGGAATGATCACAAACCCCTCCTTTCTTCCTCTCCAATCTCTGGTGGAAGTGGGAAAGAAGAGTTAAATATAAAAACAAGAGAAGAGGGAGCCATGAGACCGTTGTTATCTCATTATGTCATTTCCCCTGACCAAAAATAAAACGAAGCCAAATAAAAAGACTCCTTGTAATGAATCAAACATTGTCCAAACCTTTCAGAGTTCAAAGCCATTTACATTCTTTCTGGAGAGTGATTTCTAATGTTCTCTTTCTTCTCCGTCTAAGACATTAACCTCCTAAAAGCTTCTGGAATCCTGCTTTTTCTCCAAGATCAATTCTCCAAGCACCCTTCTTGATTTCTCCAAGGAGAGTTTTGTTTTCCTTTCTCTGGATGCATATTGAGAGATCGTTAATTCTCATGTCTTCCAGTTCTGTGTGCTAGTTATTTGTTTTCATTTCTTATACTATATTGCAAGTTTCATGAGGATGAAAATTGTGCTTTACCATTCTTTGTGTTTCTCAGGTCACATACAACATTGGTTATGCATTGTGATTGTTTGACAATAGTATATAAATAGATAAATCCCTCTTACTCCTCTCACACTCTTATTTCTTTATAGCGGTGGTTCTCAAATTGGGGTGATTATCCCCAGGCAATTTTGGCAATGTTTGGAGATAATTTTAGTTGTCATAACTGGGAAAAGTGCTACTGGCATCTAGTGAGCCCTGGTGGGTTTAGTGCTGTTAAATATTCCACAAGGAATAGGACAAGTCCCTGCAATAAGAATTATCTGGTACAAAATGTCAATAATGCTCAAGTGGAGGAATTCTGCTTTGTGGATATGGGGGTCTTTCTGTGCTCCAGACTTTTACTGTTCAGGAGGAAAACACTGCATAATTTCTGTGTTCTAATCTGGGAGTTGGTGGGAGGAATGCCATAGGGAGTGAGTGTGGTGGTCATTACCAGGGCCAGAGGCAAAGCATGAGTCTGGAGCTCTTGGAGTTCGAAGCCAGGAATGAAAGTCCAAGCATGATCTTTAATCAAGTGAGTTGGGCAAGTTAAGATAAAAAGCTAAAATGAAGGAGCCAAAACAAATAAACAAACAAAACAAACAGAAAATCACAGAGCAAGCAACGTAAAACTGAATAATGAGGTGGTGAAATTTCGGTGATCATTGGCAAGTGAATACCATAAATTATTTTTATATTATCTGAGTTCAGTTTTAGGAGAGCTTCAGTTTCAAATGAAAGTAGCCAGAGATGGAAAAGTGATTATGAAATTTCTTTTGAGAATCCTTATGACCCTCCCTACCCTGCACTTGCACATTAAGTTGAATAATGTAGAGACCTAAAAGATTCATAAAACTCCCATTGTATCTAGGTGACCAGTCTGAAATAATTTTCCTATGGAAATTGATAAGCTATATACACGTGATAAATAATTAAATGCTTACTCTGAACTGATCACAGTTTTTTTCATGATACAATTTTCAGAAGTTTTCTCACTACCTTATATTACCTAAAAAACATAATTCTGTGTCTTGTCTCTTTTCCATTTAAATTGAAAAATATTGGAGTTGAACTCTACAAAGCATCCAAATAAATATAGTAAATAACAGTCCGTCTGAAACTATTTTTTATTCAATTAACTTATTCCATTCTATATAATTAATAATTATTTCTCTTGATTCCTTTGATTGGGAAACATTGAGTAGTTAGATTTTTGTGGCTTGATTAAAAGTAGAGGTGCAATTAACTGGTGATTTTAGTTAGAGAACGAGACTTATCTTGATCAAAAATATTCAGTTTGTTCGAAACAAATTATTTTCTTTGAATTGCTTGGAAATTTGCCTCCTCTTACCTCATTCTGACTATTGAGGTTGGCGAAGAGACTTTCTAAATATTGGGAATGCCCATAATATTATTATTCAATTTTTACATCTGCAAATGGATACTAAAATACTAGAATATGTTATTGAAAAGTCATAGGAATATTTATAACCACTTACTTTTCAGAAAGAAGTCATGCATCTATGGTTAATTCTAAAGTTCATCCCAAATCAAAGATGCTTACAAATATTTATGATTCTTGTCTGAGAGGGAAAAATCATAATAGGGAAAATATATCCTAAAAAGCATGTGTTTTACAGAACCCTCTTTATAAACATGCATGTGCAAAATGATACGCTAAATGCTGAGGAATGACTGGGTTTGGGTGAAGTGAAATGAAATCTCCGTAGTAGGATAAATGTCTGCATTTAGATGAGCATAGGTTAGAGTGACAACATTGACTATAACTAGTCAAGACTTTTCGTTATAACGTCATGCATGATTGATGTTCCAGCAGAGTCCAGACCACTGTGGGTCTCCTTATTCACTGTAGCCAGTATTAAAGGGAAATACTAAGCCAGTCTCTCATACATTTATTATCTGACAGGAAAAATCTTTGTCATGTTAGATTCAGCTGAGAAAGATATGCTTAAAATGAAGTTTAAAAATGACAGTTCTTAAAGATTAATTTTCAGGTAAATTAGTGACAAGATTCAGTGTCAGCCAAGTCTAAAATTAAATGAACTAATAAGTACGCCATAATTACTTGGCTTTTTCCTGGCCAATTTTCTTCTCCCACACCTCACTTCTGTTCTTCCTCCTCCTCTTTCATTTTTTTCTCTTTCTCTCTCTCTTCTTCTTCTCTTTTTGTTCATTTATTCTTTCATCTATCTGTATCCAGCTATCTTATCTATCTATCTAAACGTGTGTGTGCATATGTACAAAAATGTATTTGGAAAGACCTTTATAATTAACTATAGGCTCATGCATACTTATCTAAAAAGTGTGTAGTAATAAATAAATATTTCTGTGCTCCTTCAATAAGATATTGCCATATTTATTCTCATTTGCAGATGGAAAACCTGAAGGGCACACATATGTAGTATAATCATATATTTAACCTTATTAAATATATTTACCATATATACTAAATATTAAATATATATTCAAATGCTGAACAATTACTTCTTTAAGTACCAACCTGCCAATAAGGGTTTTCTATCAACACTAGCAATAATCTATTTCAGAGCGTTAAAACCTGTATTTATAAATTCTTACCAGAAACTCTTACTGAATGCTATTTGCATAACAAGAGAGCAAGAAGTCTCTTGTCAGCCAGTTCATTTATTCTGCAAATATTTATTGAGTTTCTAGGGACTTCACTAGGTTTTAAAAGTAAAAAGAAATGAGGTAATACACAAGCATTGCCTGAAGCAAATTTACACTCCAAAGGCTCCTTCAATGGGAAGTTAAAACTATATCAGAAAAAAAGATTTTACAAGCAAGTTACCTTTTCCACATAATTTTGTTTTCTCTTGGGACTGATAAAAAAAATCACTCATTTTTCTTTCTTTTATAATTACTATTTCACAGTAGAGATATTTGAATTTATAATAAATTTGAAGTTATAATTGGTTCAAACATTGTCTAATAAGAAGCAAATTGAGTTCCCTTTCCAAGTCTCAAGCTGAAAATTACTTTTAGTGTTGATGCGTGCTTTTATTTAGTTTCCCGTAGTGCAGCTTTGCAATAATCTCATTGATTATTCCTGAAGAGAATTTAGGTTATTCTTTCTTGCTCATAAATTTCTTCAACTGATTATACAGAAATTGAAAGAATCTGTATGGATTTCATTTATTCTCTGGTTATTTATTGAGTACAAGGTACTGCGGGAAGATCTTTCCAGAGGTCACAGAGTGGAACAATGGAAATTACATTTTAGTGTCTGCTAATTTATCTATTTATTAACTTAAAAGTAGAATAAATGACAATGTCAGCATTTATTGTTTGAATATACATAAAAATATGCTTTTATACTATCAATAAAATCTACAGCAATTCTCATTTAAAGTTCTAGAAAAGGAATAAGATCCGCAAACACTGTAAGTCAACATATTAAAACAGTTTCTTGTTCTGAATTAGTTGATCTTTAAACATTTATTGTTTTACTTGTTACAAGCTTAATCAACCTGAACGTTTATGGATACGTTTATATTATAGAGCATCTGGTGATGAAATGTAAAAATGAAATCTTAATTACTTCTTCCACTATTTCTGCTGTGTTAATTCAAGACAACCACACAAGTATTTAGACAGATGGTAGTGGTGGCCATATTAGCCTCTGATTTATCTACAGGGAAGGAAGAGAAAGCAGAACTCTTAGGATATGTGCTTGTCTGCCTCGTTTCACACTTTGAAATGCTGGGCAAATCCTGATTTATTCATGGCCAAATGTTTTCCTATTTGATTAGGCAGTTTTCTACTTCAGTAAGCATGTAATATGGAGGTAGCTGAATTTCCACACTGAGGAGTGAAAAAACAATATTTACAGTTTGGAAATAAAACAATCTGGAGGAATCAGGACTGTTGGGATCATAAAGAGCTTCATAGGGAGTAAATTTCTGATGAATCCATACCACAGGGTTAAAGAGTTAAAGGCTTAGTTTTAATGAAGAATGGGACTACGTTATGTTTATACAATAAACAAAAGTTTTAAAGGACTGCGTTTATAATAAATTATCTTGAAGGCTGATCCTTGTCACTTATGATTACATTATTCCTCAAACAAAACGACAAGAGCAGGACAAGTTAGCATTTTATTTGAATTTGTTTCAGCATATCTTTTGAATAACACTTTTGGTTTCTACTTGGAGAAATGAATACAAGTAACTTAAACGTGTTCCCTCAAAAGAGAATAAATTATTTTGTTATTTTTAAACAACACAGAGTAAATTTACAGAAGAAAAACTGGAAACATTGACAGGTTTAGCCATCCCAAACTTCATTCTTATGTAACATCATTTTATATTTACAAGTTTAGGCATCCAGTGATGAATGGAATCATGCTGGTATGAGTAATAATAACATTATATGAAAAGAAGGCAACTGATAAACCGGAAGGTTAAGCAATCCATGTCCAAAACTCCAATCCACAGTATTATGGTGAAAGCTCCATACTTTTGACTCTTTTTAAAACTCACTGTGTTGTGACTGCCATTATGATCGTATTCCCAATTTCAGGTGTGACTTCTACTGATTAGTCAGCAAATGTTAATTGATTACCAACCGACTATGTGCCTGACATCATCTGAGCATTAGATACTTTAGTAAACAAAGCAAATATGAATCTACATTTCAGCTTCCATTCTCTCCCCCTCTCTCTCTTTTTTTTTTTATTTATAAAGAAAAAGAAGTTAAATGGACTTGCAGTTCCACATGGCTGAGGAGGCCTCACGATCACGGTGGGAGGTGAAGGACAAGCAAAATCACATTTTACATGGCGACTGGCAAGAGAGAGCATGTGTAGGGGAACTCCCCTTTATAAAACCATCAGATATCATGAGATTTATTAACTGTCATGAGAACAGCATAGGAAAGACCCACCACCATGATTCAATTACCTCCCACCAGGCCCCTCCCATGACACGTGGGAATTATGGGAACTACAATTCAAGATGGTATTTGAGTGGGGACACAGCCAAACCATACCACCTAGTTTTAATGTTTGTTCCTCTACTTTTGCCAAATGCCTGAGGCCACTACCAGCCTGAGATCCTTTTCAATGAAAATTGGAGGTTGATTATCTTGTCTATGTGAGTAGTGGAATTCTGACCTGAGATCTGCAAGTTGCTAGGTTTTTGTTTTGTGTTTTGTTTTGTTTTGTTTTGTATTGTTTTGTTTTCAGACAGATTCTTGCTCTGTTGCCCACGCTGGAGTGTAATGGCGTGATCTCGGCTCATTGCAACTTCTGCCTCCTGGGCTCAAGCTATCCTCCTGCCTCAGCCTCCTAAGAATCTGGGACTCCAGGCAAGTGCCACCACGCTTGTTAAATTTTTAAATTTTTTGCGTAGAGCTGAGGTCTCACTATATTGCCCAGGCTGGTCTCAATCTCCTGGCCTTGAGTGATCCTCCCACCTCAGCCTCCCAAAGTGCTGAGATTACAGGTGTGAGCCACCATGCCTGGCCATTGGTAGGTTTATAACTAGGGAGGTATTCCCATCATTTTTTCTTTTTACTGTGAAACTGCCTTTTTCGTACTCATCCACTGAAACTGTCATTTTTTAGAGACTCCTGGCTTCATGCAAGGATCTTGTCGATCCCTTCCCATCCCTGTACCAGCTCCAAAACTTTGTCTCTAGTTTACTAGTGCAGATGGATCAGTAGTACTTTGGTGAATGGTTTGGTATCAAGACTCTTCTTTTTTTAAAATTATACTTGAAGTTCTAGGGTACATGTGCCCAACATGCAGGTCTCTTGCATAGGTATACATGTGCCATGTTGGTTTGCTGTACCCATTAACTCACCATTTACATTAGGTATATCTCCTAATGCTATCTCCCCCTTCCCCCACCACACAACAGGCCCCGGTGTGTGATGTTACCCTTCCTGTGTCCAAGTGTTCTCATTGTTCAATTCCCATATATGAGTGAGAACTTGCAGTGTTTGGTTTTTTGTCCTTGTGATAGTTTACTGAGAATGATGGTTTCCAGCTTCATCCATGTCTCCACAAAGGACATGAACTCATCCTTTTTTATGGCTGCATAGTATTCCATGGTGTATATGTGCCACATTTTCTTAATCCAGGCTATCACTGATGGACATTTGTGTTGGTTCCAAGTCTTTGCTGTTGTGAATAGTGCCACAATAAACATACGTTTGCATGTATCTTTATAGCAGCATGATTTATAATCCTTTGGGTATATACCCAGTAATGGGATGGCTGGGTCAAATGGTATTTCTAGTTCTACATCCTTGAGGAATCGCCACACTGTCTTCCACAATGGTTGAACTAGTCTACAGTTCCACCAACAGTGTAAAAGTGTTCCTATTTCTCCACATCCTCTCCAGCACCTGTTGTTTCCTGACTTTTTAATGATTGCCATTCTAACTCATGTGAGAGATGGTATCTCATTGTGGTTTGGCATTTCTCTGATGGCCAGTGGTCATGAGCATTTTTTTTATGTGTCTGTTGGCTGTATAAATGTCTTCTTTTGAGAAGTGTGTGTTCATATCCTTTGCTCACTTTTTGATGGGGTTGTTTGCTTTTTTCTTGTACATTTGTTTGAGTTATTTGTAGATTCTGGATATTAGCCCTTTGTCAGATGAGTAGATTGCAAAAATTTTCTCCCATTCTGTAGGTTGCCTGTTCACTTTGATGGTAGTTTCTTTTGCTGTGCAGAGCTCTTTAGTTTAATTAGATCCCGTTTGTCAATTTTGGCTTTTGTTGCCATTGCTTTTGGTGTTTTAGACATGAAGTCCTTGCCCATGCCTATGGCCTGAATGGTATTACCTAGGTTTTCTTCTAGGGTTTTTATGATTTTAGGTCTTGAATCATTTTTTGTATAAGGTGTAAGGAAGGGATCCAGTTTCAGCTTTCTACATATGGCTAGCTAGTTTTCCCAGCACCATTTATTAAATAGGGAATCCTTTCCCCATTTCTTCTTTTTGTCAAGTTTGTCAAAGATCAGATGGTTGTACATGTGTGGTATTATTTCTAAGGGCTCTGTTCTGTTCCATTGGTCTATATCTCTGTTTTGGTTCCAATACCATGCTGTTTTGGTTACTGTAGCCTTGTAGGATAGTTTGAAGTCAGGTAGCGTGATGCCTCCAGCTTTGTTCTTTTGACTAAGGATTGTCTTGGCAATGCAGACTCTTTTTTTGGTTCCATATGAACTTTAAAGTAGTTTTTTCCAATTCTGTGAAGAAGGTCATTGGTAGCTTGATGGGGATGGTATTGAATCTATAAATTACCTTGGGCAGTATGGCCATTTTCACAGTGTTGATTCTTCCTATCCATGAGCATGGAATGTTCTTCCATTTGTTTGTGTCCTCTTTTATTTCATTGCGCAATCGTTTGCAGTTCTTGAAGAGGTTCTTCACATTCCTTGCAAGTTGGATTCCTAGAGATTTTATTCTCTTTGAAGCAATTGTGAATTGGAGTTCACTCATGATTTGGCTCTCTGTATGTCTATTATTGGTGTATAGGAATGCTTGTGATTTTGGCACATTGATTTTGTATCCTGAGACTTTTCTGAAGATTCCTGGTCACATACACCCTCCCAAGATTAAACCAGGAAGAAACTGAATCACTGGATAGACCAATAACAGGCTCTGAAACTGAGGCAATAATTAATAGCCTACCAACCAAAAAAAAATCCAGGACCAGACGGATTCACAGCTGAATTCTACCAGAGGTACAAGGAAGAGTTGGTACCATTCCTTCTGAAACTATTCCAATCAATAGAAAAAGAGGGAGTCCTCCCTAACTCATTTTATGAGGCCAACATCATCCTGATACCAAAGCCTGGCAGAGACACAATATAAAAAAGAGAATTTTAAACCAATATCCCTGATGAACATCGATGCAAAAATCCTAAATAAAATACTGGAAAACCTAATCCAGCAGCACATCAAAAAGCTTATCCACCATGATCAAGTGGGCTTCATCCCTGGGGTGCAAGGCTGATTCAACACACGCAAACCAATAAACACAATCCAGCGTATAAACAGAACCAAAGACCAAAACCACAAGATTATCTCAAGAGATGTAGAAAAGGCCTTTGACAAAATTCAACAGCCTTTCATGTTAAAAACTGTCAATAAATTAGGTATCGATGGGACATATCTCAAAATAATAAGACCTATTTACGACAAACTCACAGTCAATATCATACTGAATGGGCAAAAGCTAGAAGCATTTCCTTTGAGAACTGGCACAAGACAGGGATGCCCTCTCTCACCACTCCTATTCAACATAGTGTTGGAAGTTCTAGCCAGGGCAATCAGGCAGGAGAAAGAAATAAAGGGTATTCAGTTAGGAAAAGAGGACGTCAAATTGTCCCTGTTTGCAGATAACATGACTGCATATTTAGAAAACTCCATTGTCTCAGCCCCAAATCTCCTTAAGCTGATAAGCAACTTCAGCAAAATCTCAGCTTCCATTCTCAAATATCAGATCTCTTTGTCACCCATTATAAACTTTTATCTGTTAAAAATATTTTCAGATACTAATATTTTGAAGTCAAATATTATATAATACATTCTCAACCACTAGATTAGAATCTATAAGGACTTACACGTCTTAAGTTCATTTGCCCTGTCATTTCCATTTGCATAGCTTCCTGCTAAGGACAAACCATCTTACTAAAGCATATCCCTTCCCTTGTCCTCTTAGGGATTAAAAATATATACATTATTAATACATCCATTCTGATTCAGGTCTTTCTTATGAGTATATTCTTCTTGTCGCTTTTTCTGCCTCCTTCCAAGAAACAAACATATCGTAGAGAATCTACTTAACACAATCAGTGCATTCATTCATTAAAAAGATGTTTGCTGGTGGTGATCTAAGTTTTATACACTGGGAAAACAAAAATTAATACAACATAGTTATTATCCTCAAGAAGTTTACTGTCAGCTCCTACTTTCATGATGCTCAAAATTTATTCCATTTACATTCAGTCTAATGCTTGTTCAAAATGCAGATTCCTACCTTCACTCACAGATATTTACCTCATGTGGTTCTTGGAAGGGAGCAGTCATTCTATAACTTGGTAAGATATAATGTGAGTACTTACACTCACATTATTCTGATGCATGCAGGAGACCCTACCCTTGCTCAGTTCTAGTTGTGACTTTATGAACCAATTCCAAAATGTAGTCATTTGGCTTTTTCAAAATAAATACTATTCTTTGAAAACATATTATGTTCCAAACTATGAGCTTTACATTTGTTATTTCATTAATCTGCATAACACTCTTATGGATGAGTATGACTACTGTTACTTAACAGATTTGGAAGCAAGGTCAGAGAGTCTAAATAAGTTTAGTAAATATTCATATTCATTCATTCACAAAACAGTCTATTTTAGGTTCTGAGAACAAAGCAGTAAACAAGCTGGAAAAATATTTAATGAAGCTAAAATAGGACAGATTTCTCTTCGATTTCAAAATGTATAATCTTATTCATTATGTCATACTACTCCCTTATCCCTGAAATGTTCTGTTCTTCAATTTGGTAAATTAATTTCCATCATGTTCCTTGTGTCTAAGAGCTCAAATTCCAATCCATTCACAACAGACATTTTTAATAAAGATTCATGAATTTTTAGACAGCCCATCTTCAAGTAGCTGAATAAAACTCTTCCAACTTTGGTTCTCTATTTTTTTTCTGTTGGGAAAGAGTCACTACAACGCAGTAGATACTCAAAGGCGTATATGATCCTAAAATTGTTAGTGACAAGGGTGCTACTTCAGGTCAGAAGACTTAAAAGGTCCCTTTGTTTGGAATGCACACACACACACATACACATAGGTATATATATGTATATATACACACATATATGTATATTCCAGTATATTTGCATAAACACTAGAAATCCATACATGAATAAGCAAGGAGGGGATGAATTGTCTGAAAAGGTAACTGTAGAATAGAAGGAAAGATTATTTTACAGAGAACAAGAAATGTATAGGATTTCCATAAAAGATGGACTGCAAGAGAGAACAAGAAGCCAAAGGTGACATCAGTATTTGATCTTGATGTTGACTTCAGAGAAATGAAGCAAAGTAGAAGAGTAGAAGATTTAAGGTGATAAAAGTCATAATAAAATACATTTAGATATGTTGATTAAAGGTAGTAGCAAATATTTCCAAGAATATGTTAAGTAAGGTATTGGAAACACTGATTTAAAACCCATAAGCATCTTTATTAATATTTAGCACTAGCAATAATTATCAATAATCAAGACTTTTTTATTTGAACACAATGCTTATTAAAATTTATGTGTGTGTGTGTATATTTGTATGTGAAATATGTTTACATATACACACAAACACAGTAACATAATAAATGAGAAACATTTTTTGCTATCATGGAATTCGGAGAATAATGAGAGACACAGAGAGTTAAACAACAAGTACAACACAGTGGCATAAGAATTAAACTTCACTATCATTATTAATAATTAGATGCTTCCCATGTGCAGAAACTAATGTGTTATCTAATTTATGTCCCCAAACAGAGCTCGTGCTCTTAACTCTTATCTACCAATGTGGAAATAGAAATATACACAGAGGTAGTATAAAGAAAAGTGCATCGAGCTCTTACTAGGAGGTAAAAGGAAGATATTGCAGAGGAAGTGGTAATTGGGTTGTGTGATGAAGAATGTTTTAAAAAAGGTTATCACAGAGAGAGCATGTGCAAATACAGATAACTGCTAAGTATTTCAGGAAGCAAATAGCAGGGCAGTTTAGCTATACTGGTTGACTTAGGGGATGGGATGGGAATTGTAAACAAGGGTCATTTCCTAAGAGCCCTGAAATCTGTTAATGAATTTAAGGGTTTTGATTTTATCTTGGAGACAATAGAAAGTCACTTAAGAATTTTTTTCTCATGTTAGGAGTGCCCTAATATTATTTGAGTTCTAAAATAATCATCACAATTGTTGTATGAAAACATATAGGAGAGGCAGAGTGTGTAGGCATAGAAAAAAAACAGAATTCTGTTGTAACCATCTGTAAATGATGAAGGATTATAAATTCAGGTAGGGCAAAAGAGACGGAAAGGGTAAGAGGTGTTAACGAACTACTTGGGAGGAAAACTCAACCAGTGTATAATGAATGTTTTAAGAGTGAATTGCTGTGTTATTAACAATTATGCCAGAAAAAATAGGTATAACTGGGGCTGTTCCGAGCAAGCTGATACATATGACATCCTAGCTGTAAGATATGTAAAATCAATGATACGGGATTTCAGAGCAGGAAAGGAGAGAGAATTGCTTACCAGGCTTTGAATCATGGTTCTCCTACTAACTAGCTGCAACAACAGTAGGCAAGTTACATAACCTCTGTATCGTTGTTTCCTCACTTTGAGTGGGGACCATGGGTTATGTGATAATTAAATAAGTCAATACATGTAAAATATTTAGCATAATGACTAACACATGGTCTGAGCTTTATAGTGGTTTGTTCTTAACAGGGGTACATTTTCTGGGGAAGGGAGAATTTGAGTTGAGCTTTGAAGAATGTATAGAATAATAGCATATGGAAAATATGAAAAGAAGAGAAAATGTAAATATTGGATATTAGATGCATTTGAGAAATGCAAAATGGTCCAGGTTTATTGAGCTGCACGGTATGTAAAGTAATGAGACATAGACCAGTAGATATAGTTGGAAGGTGGTACACAAAGAACATGAAAGGAATTTAGACTTTATTCGGTAAGCAATAGAACATCACTAAAGTATTTTCATCAGGACTGGCCTCTGGAAATAGGTTAGATTTTAAGAGGGGGGAAGTAAATGTGGGTAAAGTATACACAATTATTTGGTACAGGAAGAATTACAACTGATCTTGGCCTTAGCCAATGACCTTGATCTTTTAACTCTACCATATCAGTTCTTTATGAACTCTGCTGCTACCCACCAGGGTCTACCGAGTGAAACTCTGATAAATGTATTGTTTGAGGAAAAAGTGTGACAAGTGAATGAAGTAGGGTCAAAATTTATCTCCCATGCATGCTGTGTCGTCTTATATAAAACATAGAATATCAACGTTGTTAGCCTTAAAGGGAATGAGATTTGCTCACAGAGTTTGGTGAATATAAAAAATTTAGTTTTGACTTTTTTTTTTTTTTTTTTTGAGACGGAGTCTCGCTCTGCCGCCCAGTCTGGAGTGCTGTGGCCGGATCTCAGCTCACTGCAAGCTCCGCCTCCTGGGTTTAAGCCATTCTCCTGCCTCAGCCTCCCGAGTTGCTGGGACTACAGGCGCCCGTCACCGCGCCCGGCTAGTTTTTTGTATTTTTTAGTAGAGACGGGGTTTCACCGTGTTAGCCAGGATGGTCTCGATCTCCTGACCTCGTGATCCACCCGTCTCGGCCTCCCAAAGTGCTGGGATTACAGGCTTGAGCCACCGCGCCCGGCCTAGTTTTCTGACTTTCTATTAAATTTCTGGAATGGTTTCTTGCTGCATGTGTGTCCACCCATATCCTTAAAATAAAGCCCTATTACTGAATTCATTCTTTACAATCTGTAAAACTTTAATTATCCTTCAGAGATTCAAATTATTTTGTGAGAATTAAGTGAGCAATTTTTGCTTGGCACATACTGGATGCTTAATACATGGTGGCTATTTATTACAACATTAAGATCAGAAATGACCATTGTAGAGGGAAACTGCATTGTGTAGTAGATTAGAGCAAATAATATGGAGTCTGACTACTTTGTATAAACCCCAGGTTTGACACTTACTAATCATATGGCCCAGGGTGAGTTATTCAGTATATTTAATTGAAGGTAATGCCACTACAAATTCTAATGAGTTGTTATGAAAATTTAATGTTAAAATACTTCCTGAAAAATAGTGAGTACTGGATAAGCTCACAATAAAATAAACAATAAATAAATGAATAGAAATGATACTCATTAAATTTTCTTTGGAATATGTCTGACCAATTCTCAGTAACCATAAGTAACTGAGAATTCTTGGACTGAGACCACTGTAACCGTGCTTCTAAACTTCAGTCCTTTTAAAATACATTCTTCAAAATTAGCTACTTCTTCATAAAGAAAATTGTAACTCATTTTCCACCATTTAATTTTTTTATTAAGTACATAAGACTAGGATACTTAGTCTTACGTGTAGTAACAAGATACTACAAGAATAGCAATAGATTCTCACTAAATGTCTGCAGACCACAGTAATTGAAATATTTTCAAAAATATGTTGAACCTGTCAAATGTAATAATCTGTACATTGATCAGTTTATAGATCAGAAAAAGTAAATAACAAAAAATCCCTAAACAATGTACTTTATGATTAGAATCTCAAATTTTTACAGTTAAGAATGCATTTTTTCCAGCTACTCAGGAGGCTGAGGCAGGAGAATGGCGTGAACCCAGGAGGCGGAGCTTGCAGTGAGCCGAGATCACACCACTGCACTCCAGCCTGGGCGACGGAGCGAGGCTCCGCCTCAGAAAAAAAAAAAAAAAGAATGCATTTTTTTGCCCTAAAGTAAGTTGGGGATTCATTAATTATTTAAGTCTTAAATTTGATTGCATTTATTCATATTAATAATTCATATTAAACAAAATATCCATTTAATTAAAATTGTGTCATAAAATATACATGAATAATCATCATGGCTAAGAGTGCTTAGTAAGTGACATACGGTAAAACAGGTATCTATATTTTAAAAAAGATAACAGTAACAATGCTGAAAACATTTTTTAGTACTTTCTATGTTATAAATTACAAGTAAGTAATATCATTTCCATAATGTAAACTGCATCTTTCATTTTGTGGCCTTTAGAATTATATTGCCTGAGTTCAACTCCAGATTTTATTTGTTACTATGAGTATAAACTTGGGCAGAGTTCTTTACCTTCTTCGCCTTCTTGTGCTTGAGTTTCAAGCATTATTTTAATTGTTAGATTGAAATATGAACTACATTTTTTTAATCCTCACGACCATGTATACACTATGGTTGAATATCCCCTCCAAAACTCATATTGAAACTTATTTGCTATTGTGACAGAGTTAAGAGTTGGGATCTTTAAGAGGTGATTAGGTCAGGAGGGTTTTGTCTTCATAAATTTATTAATACTATTACTGCCTAAATCAGGAGTGAGTTAGTTAGTTGAAGAGTGGGCTCCTGATAAAAGAATAAATTTGCACCCTATTTGCTCTCTGTATTGCATGCTTGCTTGCCCTCTGCCATGTCATATCTCAGCATGAAGGCCCTCAACAGATGCCAGCACCTTGATCTTGGACTTTGTAGCTTCTAGAACTTTGAGCCAAACAAACTTCTATTCTTTATAAATTACTCAGTCTGTGGTATTCTGTTATAGCAACGGAAAACAGACTATGACACTTTGCATTGTTATTATCCTCATTATACATAGGAGGAAACTGAAGCACAAGAAGGTAAAGAACTCTGTGCAAGTTCATAGGCACAGCAACAAATAAAATCAGGAGTCAAACTCAGGCACTTTAATCCCAAAGGCCACAAAATAAAAGATGCAGTTTACATAAAAGAAATGATTTACTTATTTGTAATGTAACTTGTTTTTTAAAAAGGCGTGACTAATTGTGTTTATAATATTCATATTTAAGTTTTTATAATCATAGTATATGAAATATTAAAAACATCTCCCAGGTGACATATTTCTTTACACAAAATAAATATTTAATTTGATAATGAAGATTTGCCAACTAGATTAATAATTCCAATACATTAATTCCTATCTACACAAATGGTGAAATAACAGCTACAGAAATTTGATATTCACTAAACATGTGTCTCTGCAGTCATTACTTAAAATTCATATTACAAATAGTATGTATTTTTTTCTTTCTTGATACGTTATTTAAAAGATAAATAAAATGGAGATAGTTACTTAAAAACATACATCTTCACACATGACTGGATCTTAAGTAAATTTAATATAATTTTGAAGATTAGATAAATAATATTAGACTTCCATTAATTTTGGATACTAAAGGGCAATAACCAAAACACTCTATTATCTGTGTCCTCAGAAGTCAGATCTTCTAAGTCTCTGCTCATCCTGCTACCACTCTATTGCGTTTGCTGCTATAGAGTAAAATTTTTCTATTCTTCTCTATATCTGTTAGCTTCTGAAAACTTCTGGTTTCTATTATCTCATTGTATATATTACTTCATAATTCTGCTGCACATTTCTTATGCTTTCTCATTTTGCACATTGCATCCTTGCAGCTCTCTTGTACTCTAATTTCTATTGCCCTTTACTATTTAGGTCTATCATAAAATTATCTCCAGACAAAAGGACTAATTGAGGCAGTTATTTGAGTATAGTGTGTTGCTGGGAAGAATTCATTTTCCTGATAGCTTGTCAATTACATCACTGAATGGGCAGTGTATGAACCAGGTTAGGAGTCGTAGGTCAAATTTTAGGATAGCAAAAGTGACTGGAAATATAAGGGGGAAATCCTAGAAAGATAGGGACCACGGAATGGGAGCCATAATGTCTGCATACAAAGTGCCCTCAAATCCTGGCTGACTCTTAAATTACTCATATGTAGGGCAAGACACTAAGAAATCTGATGAAAAACTCGGAAGTTGGAAAGTTGTAAAATTGCTGAGCAGAGATTTCAATTGCTGTCTGGTGCTAGCAAAAGAGAATTTAGAGTTCAAATCCTGCCAAGTGAGAGGGGCTTTGTAAACACCTTGGGCATTTCATTATTTAAAAAAAAAAAAAAAAGACAAGGCTTGCCCTAAAATTGAAGATCACCAAGGATAAGGAATATGCCCTAAGACTAAAGACGGTGCCAAAAATCCCCACATACCCTAACAAGGTATAAGTCAAAGTCTCCAAAAACACAGGGTAGTTAGCCAATTATTTTACCACCTCCTAGAATAATAATAAGGAATGGTCAGATGGACAAAACAGAATCTAGAGTCTTTACAACAAATCTGCCATAACGATTTACATATAATATTAACAATAAATTACTAGATTTACGAAGAAAAAAACACGAATGTGATTCATATCAAGTAAAATAACAGTCAATTGAAGTAGAACTGAATATGAACAGGATATTGCAATTAGTAGACAATAATTTTTAAATAATTATTACATTTAGGACATAAAGGCAAAATAGTCACAATAAGTGAAAGAGACTCTCAACAGAGAAAAAAAAACTGTTCATAAAAAAAGGCAAATTCTAGAACATAAATGTATAATATCTAATGTGAGAAATACACTGAATGGATTCAAAGGCAGCTTGGAGAAAGTAGTGAAAAGATCAAATAAACTTGAAGACAAATTAATATACGTTATTCAATCTGAATGCAAAAGAAAGTAAAATCTTAAAAATTACAGAGCATTACTGATCTCTAAGGTAGTATCATGAAGAATACATAGCTAATTGATGTTCCCAGAGGGGAGGAGAAAGAGAAAGGGACAGAAACAATGTTTAAGAAAATCATGACCAGGACCCCTTAACTCCAAAGCACATACTTGTAGTTCCAGATTAATGTTTTTTAAATACCACATTGGCACATTATAGTCAAACTGCTAACATTTTAAAAGGAAGAGAAAAATTTTGTAAATATCTAGGAATAAAAAGACATTACCTATGGTATAACAATGATATGAAAATTGAATTATTAGAAAAAATAAAAGTTTAAAGACAATGAGTTAAACTTTTTAAAGTATTGAAAAAAATGCAACAAAGGAATATCCATTAAGAATTTCATATTCAGAAAAGTATCTTTCAAAAATTAGGGAAAACATGACATCTTAAGATAGACAGAAACTGAATAGATTTGTTGCTACAAGTCTGCATTACAAAAGATGCAAAAGTTATTCAGCCTGAAAAGAAATAATAAGGGATGAAAACTTAGGTTAATGGAAAGAAAGAAAACTATTAAAGGTAAACATCGGGGCAAACAAAGAAGATTAACGGTTTTATTTTCTTGATTCCTTTAAACATAACTGACTAATTAAATCTAAAATAATGAAAACAATATTTTGGGATTTATTTATTTATTTATATATTTATTTATTTTTTAGATGGAGTCTCACTCTGTTGCCCAGGCTGGAGTGCAGTGGTGCAATCTCAGCTCACTGCAAGCTCCACCTCCTGGGTTCACACCATTCTCCTGCTTCAGCCTCCTGAGTAGAAGGGACTACAGGAGCCCGCCACCACGCCAAGCTAATTTTTTTGTATTTTTTTGTAGAGACAGGGTTTCATCGTGTTAGCCAGGATGGTCTAGATCTCCTGACATGGTGATCTGCCCACCTCGGCCTCCCAAAGTGCTGGGACTACAGGTGTAAACCACTGTACCCGGCCATATTTTGGGATTTAGAATGTGAAAGATTAGCATATGTGAGAATGCTAGCTAAAAGATTGGGAGGGCATAGATTGAATTATATTACTATAAAATTCTGACATTTGTGGTAAATATTATATTAATTCAAGGTAGAATATTACAGGAATGCATATTTAATCCCTAGAGTAGACACACACACACACACACACACACACACACACATGAAGAGATGGAGAAAGGTGGGGAGAGAGAGAGAGAGAAAACAAGTCAGTAGAGGATGCCTACATTTTACTTTAGCCACTTCTATCTTATACCATCTAGCTCCTTGCCAGAGCAATAAGGCAAGAAAAAAAAAAGCACAAATATAGGAAAAAAAAAGAAAGAAAGAAAATTGTCTTTATTCGATGACCACAAAATTATGTATGAGAAAAATCCTATAGAAAATAAAATTATTTTACAAATGTGTGAATAATGCATCCTTTAAAGCTATGATAATCAATAAATTGAGGAACTGGCATAAAGGGAAACAAATACATCAATGAAAGTGAGTAGGAGTCTAAATATAAATCCAAACATAAGTGGTCAACTTTTTTCCACAAGCCGCCAAGGATATCTAACAGATTTTTTTTAAGTCTCTATAATAAATGAGGCTATAGTTAGTGGTTATGTACATAGAAATCAGTCATCTTGATTCTACCACATACCATATGTAAAAATTAATTCAAGAATATCACAGAGTAACGGTAAAAGTTAAAAGTCTAAAATTTTCAAAAGTAATCCTAGAAGACTACCTTTCAGAGATCGTGATAGTCAAAGATTTCTTAGAGAATTTTTTTTAAAAAAACATAAAATAGTGAACTTCAAAATTCAATATTTCTGCTCATGAAAAGTCATCAGGAATAAAATAAAATCACATGTTACAAATTGAGGGTTTTTTTTTTTTTGTTTTTTTTTTTTTTTTGAGATGGAGTCTTGCTCTGTCACCCAGGCTGGAGTGCAGTGGTGCAATCTCAGCTCACTGCAAGCTCCTCCTCCCGGGTTCACGCCATTCTCCTGCCTCAGTCTCCCGAGTAGCTGGGACTACAGGCGCCCGCCACTATGCCCAGCTAATTTTTTTGAACAGGCTCATGCCTGTAATCCCAGCACTTTGGGAGGCCAAGGCAGGTGGATCACAAGGTCAAGAGACCGAGACCATTCTGTCCAATATGGTGAAACCCCATCTCCACTAAAAATACAAAAATTAGCTGGGCATGGTGGTGCGTGCCTGTAGTCCCAACTACTTGGGAGGCTGAGGCAGGAGAATTGCTTGAACCCGGGAGGCAGAGGTTGCAGGGAGCTGAGATGGTGCCACTGCACTACAGCCTGGCAACAGAGTGAGACGCTGTCTCAAAGAAAAAAAAAAAAAAATCATTGAATCATTTGATTCAAATCTTCAATATCAAAGAATTAAGTTATTTCTCTGTTACATTTCTCTACTCAAGCATTACATGATAGATACATTAACAATGTGATAATAAATTTTAAAAAAAACAAAGGCAATAGTGTTAATAGTATCATTACACGATTGCTACTGTACTGTGAAAACTCAGCTAACACCCAAATAACACCTGATATCTAAAATATACTTAAAAATATTCCACAGATTTAAGTTAAAAACATGTATTAAATAAAAAGATTTTCTTACTATATTTAGTGAATTCACAAGAGAGTATAACTGAATATGTGCTGCAGAGGCTTTAGATCCATGAACAATACACAGACAAAAATACAGTCACAAAAATTAAGCAACAGAGTAGAGTTTCAAGCCAAATGTTTCACAACTTTTTAAAAACGAGGATGACAATAGACTTTGTTGTTTGTTTTTCTTTTCTTTTCTTTTCTTTTTTTGGGGGGTTTGGGGAGGGAGTCTTGCTCTGTAACCCAGGCTGGAGTGCAGTGGCATGATCTTGGCTCACTGCAAGCTCCGCTTCCCAGGCTCAAGCAGTTATTCTGCCCCATCCTCCAAAGTAGCTGGGACTACAGGTGTGCAACATGCCCAGCTAATTTTTGTATTTTTAGTAGAGGTGAGGTTTCACCATGTTGGCCCGGCTGGTCACAAATTCCTGACCTCTGGTGATCTTCCCACCTCTGCCTCCCAAAGTGTTGGGATTACAGACATGAGCCGCTGTGCCTGGCCTAGACTTTGTTTATTTATCAAAATAACTCAACGGTAAACAGAAAATTTCCATAAATGATTTAGTGTGTTTTATGGCCTATTTTTTTTTTTAATCTCACATACAGTCTTTCAAAAATGTGGTTTTAGGGGTTTTCCTTCCTTTTATTCTAATGTGATTGATTTTAAGAGAACTGAATCTTCCTTGCTTTCCAAAAAAATCAGTGTCTTCTTAAGATCATATTCCCCTTAGAGTAAGAACTGATTTTTGTGGATGTTAGGGGAAGTGAAACAATTGTAGGAATGAAACTCTATTCAGGAATATACAGGGCTCTTTTTCTAACATTGTCATCTCTACAGCTCGTATATCATTTCTGTCAATGGAGATCCAAGTGTGATGCCCGATATTAAACAGTATGCAAGTGGCCTAAAGGGGTTCACACAATTTACAATACAGGAAAACATAAAGTGAGTATTTTTCTAGACTAAAGGCTATTGTTTTCAGTTTTTATTTTTTACTTACTAATCTGTGTTAACTCTTAATTGAAAAAAGCAAGACAAGCAAATTGTAAAAATGATTTAAAAAAAATACTTAATACTTCTCCCACTCCAATCCTCTATTCCATTAGTTTTTCTCTCCAGAATCAGTCATGGTGTCCAATCTCTTGGCTCTCCATCCTGAATTATTCTACTATTTGTAAACAAACTATTCTGTGTTGTATATAATAAACGAATGTAACTGCACAGTTGAGAAATATTTCAGAATTGTTTTCACGGTTAATAATACAATTTAAAATTCCAAGATCCAAACCATGAATTTCAGAAGATGTGTTCTTGCCTCCCAGGCAGCTCAACTGTAGGAACCCACACACAGAAAAGTATTTTGAAAAGCATAAAGTGTAACACAAGGGAGAGGTTCTAAGCATTGCTTTTGAAGTGGAAAGAAGCTCCTTGGAGGTTCTTAGTTAAGAAGAATAAGTCTCACCAGTGGCTTTTCTCCACTCGTGCTTTACTTCATGAAATGGAACTCAAATCCTAGCTCATGGCCCTCTCAGAGGGACACAGGAAGATGTGAAAGTGACTGAGGCACTATTGTTCTGCATCCAAACTAATACCTGACCCAACACATGGCGTGACCTGGAGCAGAGCTGCTATAAAATGTAATTCTCCCTTAACCCCTCCATGTAAATCATCAGAAAGCTTCCCTTCACTGATTTAAACAAATTTGGTCTTTGACCTCTAGAGTTAGAATTGGCTGCAACATCTCTTTCAGATGGTTGTAGTATTGAGTGTTTGATGTGTGTTAAGTATCATAAAACACAATACTATTTCATGATAGATCTTCAAATAATGCTACATATGTCCAAAGTCATGGTAACAGTCTCTTTATTCCAAGTAAATCGGTAGCATAAAATACTGCAGGTTAATGGAATAATGCACTTTGTTGTATCAAGATTTCACGTACAATGCAGCTGTGATTTGTAGTGTTGTTCAACCAGTTGCAACACCTGTCAACATGCTTCCTCTAGTAACTTCAAAAGGCTTCCAATAAATACCAAATGTTTAAAAGAGTGCTTGTATGTAGGTGAGAATTTTTCTAGGTCTGTGATTTTTGGTATTTTAACAGTAGGATTGGTACAAATGTTCATAAAGCAATCAGCTGCTTAATAACCTAGCTGCAAACATTCAAGTCTGACAATTTGAAATGCCACGGAAGACTCTAAAATTACATTTCTCCAGTTTTTTTTGGGGGGAGGGGGAAAAACTAACAATACACTGAACAATTTTAAATAAAATTTAAACTCTGTAGTTAGAGCAAGTTTTCCAATCAAAAATTATTTTCATAATTTCTATAAAATTTTTAAGGATGTTTCAAAGAGCTCCAACAGAATATAGATATATTTATATACATACACATATATATGTTTAAATCTCTAAATTTAAATGAATTTCAAACTCTCTTGGTAAATAATGTTTAATAAACTGTCATACAGGAAGATATTGTATTGAATATAGTATTAAAATGTTTTGGTACTTAATAGTTCAAAAACTTGTTTTATTTAATTGAGACCAACTGGCCTCATTGCTTCTTATAAACTTTGCAATATATATTCAGTAAAAAGGAATAAAAATGAACAGATGTTTCTCCTTAAAAAAGGCAGACAAAGATTTTTCTTACACAATAAATCATCTGCTAGTGGATTTCCAGGACATTGCTTCAGGCTGTTTAGGTATAAAACTTACAATGATAAAAAAAAGTTTTACCTCTGTGTGGATCCAAAATTGGTAAAGAAGATTGAACTGAAGATGAACAGCATATACTGAAGGGGGTATGAAGAGGGCCAGGGGAGAGTAGAAAATCTGAAAGATAAAATTTTTTAAAAATTAATTTGCATATATGAATTCTCAATGCTTTGTTAATGGTTCAATATTCTGAAATGCATATTTCTTCAGCAAATATATCTCATTGTACATACTGTATATTTTATTGTCATGCTTACTTTGCAACATTAATATTCCACATGGTGATAAAGTTACAGACATGTTGGAGCTAAGGCCACTGGACTTCGATTTTGCATTTAATATTGTCTAGTTAAAATATTATATGTTATGTGTTATTTCTTTAATTTTAAAAAGGTTGGATGTGTTTTTTGGAATTAAAGCATTTTTTATATACACACAAATACTCTACGTTAAACAACGTAGGAATGGATGGCTTTATTCCTTTGACAGCTCCCAAATTCAGTATTATTACCTGGCATTTTCAATAATAATGTGAAATTATAATAAAAGAAAGTAATTTCATATAAAGAGAGGACAGCATATACTTTTCCTTTTAATTTTGGTTTTATATGGTTGATTGATGGCATCATATCTCTTAATTTTTTTCAAAGTTATTAGGAAGGAGGTATGATATGTTTCCATGGTGAAAACAAATTTAAAAGGTCCATATTACCTAATAAATAGAAATGCCTCTGCCTTGGAAAAACAACTTACAATGAAATCACAGAACTGATTAGAATTATCTAATGAACATGATCTGCTTGTTCTGCTAATGACTTTGATCCCCAAGAGTGGTTTCATGTTGGAAGGAAACAGTTTATTAAATGCGAGACTAAATAACCAAATAAGAGTAAAATGAATCTGACTTTCACTTTACATTTCTGATTTTATAGAGTTTATATTTCTGAAAGACTGGATGTTTTAAAAGCATTTCTTCTGAGCATTATAATTTTATTTTAAAATTATTTTACAACTTTTGTTCTCAATTATGCAAAATGTAATTTCAAGGATGTTTAGCAATGATGATGCATTTAAAACTCATCTAGTTCTTGTTTTCAAATCTGTCATAAAAAATTTCAACTGTCATCATAAGTACAATTTTTTAAATATAAAAGGGTTATTAAGCAATGGAATCGATTAGTGAGCAAAAGAATACCGGGCTCATTCAATAGATCAATTTTTAGTCCATGGTTCCACTTTAGTCCATAGTCCACTAGAGACTTAGTCCAAATTTTAGTCCATGGTTCCACTTAGTGATATTTACTAAGTTCTTATGCTTCTCTAGGCTTCAGGTTCCTGAAATTAGTGGTGGAGGGGAAAACCATTTAAAATATAGTCATCCTTTCTGTTCCAAAAGATCTGTGCTATTATGATTTCATTGTTTCATAATGTATTAAAACAATTATCCCCCAACAGGTTAATAGCAAAATACTTGCAAAACATATATGGCCTATGATATAAGTTCTCTAAGTTGAGGGGTATTTTGGAATCTCCTCTTTGAGAGGTGAGAAAAATTATAAAACAACTTATTTTGGATGGTTAATAGGTAGTTCTGTTTGGAAAGACTATGCATAGCAGATGAATATTTATAGTTCATTATCATTTCCCAAAGTGTGGAGAAGTAGTCCCTTGAAATAATACCAGTTATTATGGAAAAGGTGGTTATATGATCAGATAAGTCGTGAAGGGGTAAATTAAGCAAGCAAAGTTTCTTTAACACAGGTCTTTTAAGAGCTTTTACCATGCTAATGTGAATCACAAGTCTATTAGCACACAGAATACTTTCTTGATGAGTTTTCCATAGGATTAGATTTTCTGAACTCATTTTATGAAACAGTGTGCTAAATCTTACATATTGGTAATATAACCAGGAACTGACCAATGGAAAAATAAGCTCACTATGAACTCCAAAATATCATATTGCTATCAAAAAATATAGGTGAGGAAATAATTCACATGAATCACATGAGTGATAATTTCTTATGATTAATATAGTTCTAGAAAAAGAGTCTAATGACATAATCAAGGTTCTAATTTTTACAATTGAAAGCAGCTTGGTAAATGTTGTCCAGGTAGGAGAATTCTCACTTTTCTTCTCTATCTCCAAACTTTGCATTTCCAAATCCTACATAGCTTATAAAACCAATTTAAAGGCCACTTCCATTATAAATCTTTATATGGTACTAACTCGACCGAAGAAACTTCTCCTTCCTCAAACTCAGAGTAACTTGGTAGCTGGATTAGGGACCTTATACCCTTTACCAAATACATCCATATCTACCATGCATTTAAACCTATGTCGTTCAGACTCTTAGTTTCTTTAGCTTTAAATTACACTGTCTACCCTAGGTTATTTTATTGTCTTGTAGAAGTCATATATAATAGGGCTATAATGGAGAGAAACAACCCAGACCTGTATGTTTGAGGAAAGAATGAGTACAAGCCTGAAGGCGATCTAAGGCTAACAGACAGAAGATGAGTGGATTTTATTCTCTTACTAAGTGAACGTGGCAAGCAGGGGTTGTGTGAGACAGTATTATGAAGCAAGAAACAACATGGCATTTAGGGGGAGCTACACATATTTGGTATCGTAGAAGGTGTTGGAGAGTAGTGTGGCTAGAAATCAGGTTGGACCATGGGGTTTCTGGACAGACCTCAGGGAATCCATGAATCCCCTGATGCTGCTATAAAAACATGTGAGCCTGTGTGCATGGGAGAGTGTGCATTTTTGTAAAGAAACAACTTGATAGCCTTCATCAGCGAGTCTTCAGTACGTCTATGCCTCACAGCCAACACAGAAAAATAATTTAGACAGTGGCTAAACCAGAGAAGGGAACCATTTCAAGAAGATTGGGCATAAGGAAACAATTCAGATCTTTTTAAGCATATAAGAAATAGAAAATATAAAAATATGTTTGGAACCTATTTCAATAGCCCAGAGAAGAGTGATGCATATTTAATCACAGCAGTAGCCATGGGGATGGAGCAGTAAAGTACATGCAATAGATTTAAGGATTTGGCAGCTATTCAAACATAGGAGTTGAGAGGCATGTAGCAGTGTCAGAAGACACCCAGATTTCTGGCTTGTCTATTGGTGATATTGTTCACCAAGAAGGTGAACAGGAAGAATAGGTGGTAAAGTTCAACTTGAGGAATGTCGTGTCGGGGTCTATGAGGTGTATGTCCAGGAAGCTATTGAGTAAGATTTTGGAAACATCTGTCTGGAATTACATCTCAGGGAATCAGCAAGTGTCTTGTTTGAACTTGTTGATATGGGTGTCATGCAAATATCAATTTTATTTGGCTTATAGGTGTGTCCATAGTGGGAAGCTAGCTGAAGATGCAACTCTATGAACAGTCAGAAAGAGTGGCCATAAATGAGGCTGAAACAGGACAGTCTCAGAGGTGGGAAAGATCTAGTAGCTAGCATTATCAGATATGATGAGAAATTTTTAAGAGAGAGAGAAGACTCCCAGTTAGTGTCCAAGTGAGACAGGAACTGAAAAAAAAGAAGCGACATGGAATTTGCAGGTGTGAATCAGCAGAACAGTAGGCCTAGAATGCAGACCTGAAATTCACAAACCCAAGTTAGTAAGTTTAAGAATCTGGCCAGGCGCGGTGGCTCAAGCCTGTAATCCCAGCACTTTGGGAGGCCGAGACAGGTGGATCACGAGGTCAGGAGATCGAGATCATCTCTGGCTAACGCGGTGAAACCCCGTCTCTTCTAAAAATACAAAAAGCTAGCTGGGCGAGGTGGCGGCGCCTGTAGTCCCAGCTACTCGGGAGGCTGAGGCAGGAGAATGGCGTGAACCCGGGAGGCGGAGCTTGCAGTGAGCTGAGATCCGGCCACTGCACTCCAGCCTGGGCCACAGAGCGAGACTCCGCCTCAAAAAAAAAAAAAAAAGAATCAGCCAGAGGAGGTAACAAAATGAAAAGAGGGATGACTTCTATGTTTCTCTGATAACAAAAAAGGAGACAGCTGAATGTATTCCTTCAATAAAACAATGGATGAGGGAGGAGATATTACCCGTTTATTCATTTTTTTAATGTGAGCGATCTTACTATATTTATGGCTTATTCAGAAGGAGGCAGTTGAAACGAAGAGAGAAAATGCCGAGACTATCTGATAGGACAAAGTCCAAGAGAAAAAAAAATAACATAAGAGCAATGTCACCAACCTAAGGATTAGACCAACTGAAGAGAGGTGAGCATTTTCTATAAAACTAGAGGTAAGAATGCATGTTCATCACTTGTGAGTTCATGAGTTTTAATTGAATATGTATGAACAGGGAAGACCAGATAAGGAAAACTGAAAAAAAGAAAAAGCTCACATTTCTCTTTGAAGTTTTAAATATGTTCAAGAGGGAGGAGTGGGGAAGAGATCTTGAGGAGACCATGAAATTCTGAAGAGTTTCCCGAAGGTAGAGAGGAGAAAATAGAGCAGTCTCATGTTCACGACTTGGTACGCAGTGTTTAGGAGTCAGTTGGATCTGAATCCATACATGGAGGGGCACCAAACTGCTGACCTGGTGCAAGAGGAAGCCTGCAGCACTCAGCAATCTGGATGTGGGAGTGAAGAGGGAAGATGACTGGATTTACTCATGGCCTGAAGATTTCAAGGCACAGGATTTCAGCAGAGGATGCAGACTGTGCTTCGCAGAGTCATGGAAATTAGGCATCTTAATTTGGACAAGGTAAGAAGTAAAGTGAGGAGGCAATGACAAATAGAAAATGTAGGAGGTGAGAGAGTAAAGTACTCCACGAGTAAGCTGCTAAGCAAGTGGCTAAATGGTAAACATAAAATTACTTTTAAATAAATGAAAAACAAAAAAAACTTTTGAACTCTAGAATTCATGTCTGCTTTATTTTAATAGTTCAGAAACATTTCATTAACATTACTAATGTATCTATTTCTAGGATTTTTATTTATTTTTATAATATTACTTTAGAGAAAAAGCAATTAAAAAATGTTCATCAGAATTGAGAAACTAATGATTGAAGAATCGAATAGTACGTGCCACATTCCTTAAGTCTATGATTGGTAATGACACAGATCAAAATTACCTGATTATAGATAGAGAGTGTTGATCTCTGTCCTTAAGACATATCTACTTAGATTTTATGTTTGAAATAAGAGTTTGTGTTTCTATTTAGAAAGTCATTATCTTTAAGTAACCTATGTCTATCTTTCTGGTCCCGTTTCTATGCACTTAACCATTTCCTTTTGACCCCATTCCACCATTTTATACATCCTATGTTCTAGCCACACTCTTACTGTTATGAGTTGAATTGATTTTCACTAACATGATATGCGAGACCCTGGCACCCAGTACCTCAGAATGTGTCCTTATTTGGAAATAGCATCTTTACAGAGGTAATCAAGTTAAAATTAGGTGGGCCCTAATCCAGGAGGACTGGTCTTTTTATATAAAGGGGAAATTTAGACACAGAGACAGACATGCACACAGCGAGAATGGCACATGAAGACAAAGGCAGAGAGCTCAATGATGCATCTTCAAGCAAAGAAATGCCAAAGCTGTAAACCACCAGAATCTAGGTGGGAGGCATGGAACCGAGTCTCCCTCACAGCCCTCAAAAGGAGCTAACCCTGCTGCCATCTTGACGTCAGGCTTCCAGCTTTTGGGACTGTAAGATAATAAATTTCTGTTGTTCTAAGCCACCTAGCTTTGAGTACTTTGTTACAACAGCCCCAGGAAATTAATACACACACTACACATTTTTCTTGTTATTCCTAAAATTTATTATATTTTTCTATAATTTTGTGTTTTTACAGATGTTGTCCTTCTACATAATATTCTACCTACGACTTCCTCCATTGCAAAATTTTATTCATTACAGATTTGCTTCAAGCTTTATTTCTTCTATGAAGCTTTCCTTGACCCATAGCAGTTCTCAGTGCAAACACTTCTCTCTAAAACCTTCAAAATTTGTGGCAATGACTGCTCGCTTACATGACTCCCTCCAAGCAAAACCATCACCTTGAGAACAAAAGCTCACTTCTTACTTATCATTATATCCCCAACCTCTGCCACCATGATTGGCCTTGCTAGTCAAAAGTATATATGGAAAAAAATGAGTGATGCACTATCAAAATAAGAACAATGACAAATAAAGGAGTTTACATTTTTAGCCACTTGTATATTTTAAATATGTGGCAACTTCAGAGAGAACTCAATCTGCTTCCTCTTGTTTATCATTCATTAGGAGGACTGCAAATAACGATCAAATCTCTGAAAAGAAAAACACCGAAAATCAGAGAATAATTTTAATTTTTACCAAATTTCAAAATGACTTTGAATATTTCTATAAGCTACAGAATAATTAATTCCATTTTCCTGATGCATGCTAGCATTAGTCTTTGATACTAGCAATGATTCAAACTATCCAAGAGTCACATTTCTTTAATGGACATAAACTTTGTCTTATTAGTCATTGTTAAATGCTGGATGAGGGTGAAGAAGGAATGCCTTGGAGTTCCGAGGCAAAGTTCTGAGAGAAGTTTTGTTTCTTTACTTCATGGGGGCTTAATGCATGCTTTCCTTCTGTGACAAAGAGTTATGAGAATTTATCCCCAGTGCATTCAAATGCATTACATCAAAGTTGTTAGTTTCTTAAATCTTTATTTGTTCACATTTGTCTTCATATAACTCCAACTCCCACATATTGAAAAACAGTCTTTGCTTATGTAGTTTGGCAGGGAGTACAATGTAATAAAAAGATCTGAGATTTCACTAAGTTTTCTCTGCAGTCTTATATGTAATATAAAAATAATATCACACATAAGAATCATACTTGATATATTTCAGAGAATTTCCACACTCATAAAGTGATCTTCAAAATAACCACATGAGGAGGCAGAGTAAATATTAAGAGGTCTATTTCATATGCAAAATCACTGAGACTCAAACATTAATTTGTTGGTTCAAATTAGCAAAGTGAGTAAACAGCTAAACTAGCGTGGGACTCAGTTTTCTTTATTTCTAGTCAATTGCTATTTACTGTTTCCTAAATATAATGAATATATTTTAAATTATGCTCAAATATAATAAGATCTTCTTTGATTTATATGTTCTCTATATGATAATGTAATAATGGCTTTATGAGATTTTCATAATTTGATGTCATAATTGTATTTTTTTTTTTTTTTTCCAGAAAGAGGGTCTTGCTCTGTCACGCAGGCTGGAGTGCAGTGGAGCCACCACAAATAACTGTAGCCTCGACCTCCGGCGACTAAGTGATCCTCACATCTCACTCAGCCTCCTGGGTAGCTGGGACTACAGGCGTGCACCACCACACCTGACTAATTTATTTTATTTTTTGTAGACACAACATCTTGTGATATCGCCCAGGCTGGTCTTGAACTCCCAGGCTCAAGCAATCTGCCTGCCTCAGCCTCCCAAAGTACTGGGATTATAGGCGAAAGCCATCACACCCAGCCCAGTTGTATTTATTTTTTCTCATGGTGGGTAAAATTTACCTTTTTTAAGGTTGCTAATATATTATAAACATATTGTGCTAAATCTTATAAAATTAATTTCAGTACCAACCTAGAGAAAAAAGCAATTTTAAAGGTGAAAAGACATGACAGGACTAAAAAATTCACTCACTCTAATAATTTAAATTAAGTGCATTTGTCATTAATTTATTATGCTTTTGAGAGAAATACTAAATTCTTAGAAGGCAGATAGCTCACTATTTTCTGTTCAATACTAACTTTATAGATAAAACAAATATGTTCAAATATATTTTATTGCAAAAGGTAAATAAAGTATATATCCTATACTGTAATTTTTGGAGTGTCTGTTAAATAAAAATATTTAAATGAATGACAAATTTAAATTATTTAACACATTGTACTCTTTATTAGTTTCACATTGGCCTGACCCTAGTTAATTTAGCAAAAATATTTCCATTGCCAAATTTATTTTGACAACCATAACAGTTTTTATTTCATTCATCTATGTAATATACATTTCTTAACCACTAATTCTTTAGTAGACATATATACTAGGTATACAGTAGTGAAAAGTAGATTAATTTCTTTTAAAGTTTATAGGCCACCATAAATAACAATAATGAAAAGTGTTAAGTTCTACAATAGATAAATGCAAGGGTTTTATGGAACCAAACAAACAAAATCCAAAATCCTCCCCAGGGGCAGTGTAACCCCTAGGTGCATGCTTGTAATCCCACCAGTTTGGGAGGTCGAGGCAGGTGAATCACTTGAGGCCAGGAGTTGAAGTCCAGCCTGGGCAACATGGCAAAATGCCATCTTTACAAAATACACAAAAATTAGCTGGGTATGGTGGTGCCCACCTGTAATCCCAGCTACTCAGGAGGCAGAGACAAAAGAATCGCTTGAACCCAGGAGATGGAGGTTGCAGTGAGCTGAGACACACATTGCATTCCAGCCTGGGCGATAGAGTGACACTTTGTCAAAAAAAAAAAAAAAAAAAAAAAATTCTTTTTTGGAAGGATAGAACAATCAGAGGTAAAGGGAAAATAATTTTCCAGGCAGAGGTAATGTCTTGTGCAAAGAAATACCAATGCATTATGGCACGGTAGATTGAGAGAAGTGAAAATCGTTAAATTGGAGATGGGACGACAATGGAGTGTGTAGAACATGAAACTGAAGAGACAGAACCAAGTTTTGACTAGTTCTGCATGTGATAAGGAGTCTATTATATTCCTTTATCTAAGCTATAGGCAGATTTAGCTTCATTTGAGTGGTGGTCTGAAAAGGAAACAGTGGGTAAGGGGTTGAGAGATAAAGAACGAAAAAATGAAGAGTTTCTTTAGGATAATATCCAATTAAAAGTAATATTGGCTGATACATCTATTGCTCTTTATAATACTCTAGGATTCCCAGGAAACAGTGTCTATTGTTGATGGCTCATTCTAATATTTTTCTATAGTAGATACATAATGTATAGTGGCTCTGAGTATAAACATGTACACATGTACATGTAGCTGTGTTTTTTATTAACTTTATTTTATAATACTTTGGTATTTTCAGAAGTGCCGCAATAAAAACAACTCTCCTAAAGTGTCATCCTGTATCCTTCACTTGGTTTCCCCTATTGCTAGCACATTGTTATGCTGCATTTGCCACAACTAAGAAACTCACAGGTACGTTAGTATTAACTGAATTCCACAGTTTATTTAGATTTTACTAGTTGGGATTTTGTATATTTAATCTCTAATGTTCTTTTTCTGTTTTAGGGTTCCATCCAGATGCAGTATTTTTTCACGCACTTCAGTGGCTTTGCTTTGAATATAAAATTTCAGCCTTCAAGTACTTTATGTATAATGTCAGCAAAAATGAAGTTATAATCCTGACACTGTTATATTTTATATGACATCCATGAATTTAAACACATTTTATTATTATTTTATTATTAGCAAATTGGATAGAGTATCATTCTTAAGGCATTATAGTAAGATGTATAATCAAAGATTGAAGTGGCATGCAAAACCATATATTGCAGTGTATATGCAGTAAAGAAGTCTCACTTAAAATGACACTCTATCAATAGCCCTCCCTTTTGGTGAGTAATATTAAGCTTAAAATTGGCTTAAAATGCAAATAATATGGTTAGAAATTCTAGAAAGTTGAATTCTTATGTGTAACTTCTTCAAAAGTTCTGCTGCTTTAATTTTCTTAGTAATATGGAAGAAATATACTTAATTTCATATTTCAATGTGAAATGAGCTTAATTTCACATTTCATTTCACAAATCAATTTTCTTTTCAAAGATGTGGCCCATTTATTATTTGTTCTAAAATATATTGTTACCTTGGTAACTGCCAAATTATAGGCCTTATGTAACAATGTTGGTGAGGAAAATCTTAACAAATGACTCAACAAAAATGAGGAGACCTGAAGTGTGCTTTATAATTTTGATGTCTAGAAAGTCCTCTTACAAGCCTTTAACCATCGCAGGCCCTTAAAACATCTCTCCTATCTTCCAAGGGACCTAGAAATGCTAGGTTAGAATCCAGGCTGACTTACAATCCCTGTATCTCGTTTCCCACCATGCACGTTCCCACATTGCCCTTCCAAAAATATTTAGCAGCTTGTCATGCATTCTCAATGTTCACTTCCTTATTCAGCACATTCCGTAACAACATGGCATGAGTTTGTAAAGACAAATTATTCTGGCAATATAACAAGTGTGAGCCTCATTTTACATAGATTTTTGCTGCTTTGTTACTTTGTATGCATTGACTTAATAAAGAAAAGTACACAAGAGAAGCCAAGATAGAGATTACAATAAACTGGACTCAAGCTCCAACCTGGCATTGTTCAATACCGATGTCATGGGCTTCTTTTAGATTCATATTTATAGTTTCGAAAATAGATGACTTAAATATATCATCTCCAAGATTTCTTCTAGTTCTGAAGTCAATGATGCTCTGATAATTTTTCCCTTTGATAATTCCTCAGGTAATTAATGAACTGCATTGATTTCCCCGGAGAAACTTCAAACGCAGCTATTTCCTTTATTGGAGGCTTTCTCTCTGAAAATGCAACTACTGGAGATTTCAATTGTCTTTAATAAAAGATTAATATGCAAGTTAGAAGACAGTAAAGATTTTGGAGACTGTTATTTTCATTAGCCATATATCCAGCCTATATTTTTGGCCTTTTGAAAAGCTGTATTAACGCAGCAATTTTTTAAGAAGGAGGAATGAACAGTACCCCTTTCCTCCATCACAGGCTCTGTTTTTCCCTTCATTAACTGCCCTGAAGCCTTAGTCCAATCTTGAACTATGCAGCTGTAAAACAGGCAGTGATTTTGTTTGTATTTACTCATCCAGAGTTCCAGCACAACCTATAGGTTATGAATATATACATATTTCCTTTCCACGTATATTGCTTAGAAGTGTTTCTGGAATTGAATAGTGCCTTCCCTACCCAAATTCACATGTTGAAATCTGAGTCCTGAAACTCTCTAAGTGTGACCTTATTTTGAAATAGGGTTGTTGTAGAAGTAATTAGTTAATATGTGGTCATGCTGGAGTATGGTGAGTCCCTAAACCAATATGCCTGGTATCCTCCCAAAAAGGAAATTTGGACAAAGAAACAGGAAGAATGCCATGTGAAAATAAGAATTATGTTGTCACAAGCCCAGAAAGAACCAGAACCTAAGAGAGAGAACCAGAAAAGATCTTTTCCTCACACCTTTAGAGGAGCATTGCTTTGGCAATACCTTGATTTTGACTTGTAGCCTCCAGAATTGTGAGATAATAAATTTCTTTTTTTCTAAGCTACACAGTTAGTAATATCTTCTTATTGCAGCTCTAGCAAAATAATAGAAGCATCATCCCAGGTCTATGGTATGGGAGTTTGGGGTTGAATTTCTGTTAAGATCCATTCCAGGAAATGTATTAGTGCCATCCCTGGCTTATAGATTTGTTTTGCCTATGCTGCTGTTTGGGTTAGCACCCATGCCAGTGTATTTTTCTCTGACTTATAATACATCTGGTTTCAAGTACTTGGCTTTATCATTTACTAGCTGTGTAATTAACCTCACTGATCTTCAGTTCCCTGAGAATGATAATACTTGATCTAGAGAACCATAGGCTTATTTATGAGGATCAGGAGAGATAACATAAGTGAAAAACAATATGGAGGCAGGTAGAAGAGCATTAGAGTGCAGAGATTAAGATCAAGGGTCCTGGAACCAGGCTGCAGGAGTTTAAGTTCTACTTTTTCCTTTATTAGTTGTGTGACTGAACTATAGACTCAGCTCTTCTATTTTAAAATAAGAGCTATAATAATTCCTGTGTGTGAAGGCTGTTGTGAAGATGAAGTAAGTCAATATATAAAGAGATTTTAGAAGAGCGGCACATGGAACATACTCATTAAATGGTATCTAACAAAAGTGCCTTGCAAAGTATTTTCAACCATGCAAATGTTTGATCATTATAATTTAGAGTTAAGAAATAGCTTATTGACTTTACACACCAATAAGTATACATGATTACTGATTTTACACATCAGTTACTCTGACTTTCTAGCTCACTGTTCAACATACATTTCAGTATCATGTATTTTCATAACCAAGAAGAGCTAAGCAAGGATGATGACAAAAAAAGGGATGTTATCAAGTAGATCAGGGTTTCCCCATGAGTCAAAAGAACTCTACAAGTAGAGACTATTTCTGGTATTCATTAATCTTGTCATTTCCTTGTGTGAGAATATTTTAGAGCCAAACATTTTTGGATCATGTTATTGATCTAATATGATAACAAAAAGCAAAGCATTCAAGTAGATTTTAGAGAATTAGTTTAAAAAAAATCTTTTAAAAATTTTTACTGAAAACTTTGTTTACATGTATTTGAATGGAGATACCTTATCCATACATCACCCTCCTGGGTTACAGTAAATTAAAAAATAGTCATTCTGCTTTCTCACATTGCCATATACTTTGAGTTTCTGGGTCAAATAAAATACTTCTATTGACAAACAGTATTTGCTTCATGTGTGTCTGGCCTCACAGAAGGAAAAGAAAGATTTTAGCATCTGGCCTTACAGAGAAGAAAGAAGCATTTTAGTAAAACACCTTGTAATGGTTTTTTTTTTTTTTTTTTTTTTTAGGAAATAGAAATAGCTGAGACTTAAAAACAAATTAGAGTACCATGTTTGTTCCATTTCATACAACTTACCCAGGAAGTATATAACTGGAGGACAGACTGTCTCAGTGCTGTGGATAAGTTATAGTCTTCAGAACTATGATGTGTTTGGTGTCCGGCCCACATAATATTAACTTCTGCAAAACACATAATTTGCAATGAGCCATGAGAATAAGAACAAAGCAACTTTCATCTTCAGTTATGCATGCTGCTCTGTTGAGTGAGGAAAAAAAATCTGGAACATCTCTGCAAAAGCTGGCCCATATAATTATAATTAAAATATGCTGCCTGAAATAATTTTTGGAACCAAAGACTGTACGCATTGTAAATAAATAAAAATGAAAGCATAGCCAATAAATATGTATAGTTTATATGTTATAATTAAATGCCTCCAACAAGCTGACATTAATTACAAAATTTACACTTTGCTAACATATTATAATATGACAGATTATAAAAGCTAGCTGATAATGTTGTGACAATACACTCAATGGATAGTGATGATTTTTCAGCATGTGATAACGTGTTTCTAACTAAAGAAAAATGATCTGATGGGAGAAATTGGTATGAAAATTTTGGAATAAAATATTAATGAAATTGTTTCCTCATGGCTTTCTGAGAAGTCTCAAAATCTGTTGGAATAAGAAGCAAAGCATAGCATAGTAGTATTTTGCACTAAGGTCTCAGGTATTCTTTTATTTATAAAAATATATTAGCTAACAGTTACCTATGGTTTTCCCATACCTTACCAAAATACTAAACCATTTCTAAATTTTCCCACACAGTTTTATTTGTGTTCATAAAAAAAGAAAATGATTGTTGTTTATTTTCATCAAGCACTGTACAGATTGCTCTCATACTGTCTTGGAATTCATACAGACTCCAAAGAAGAGTGGCTTTTTAAAAAAAAATTTTACAACCAATATGACACTGCGTTGATCCCCTAAGTAGCTGACACAGAATAGTACGAGTCGTTTTCTTATTCTGCCCATATTTCTAAATTGTGTTGCCATTTTTCATTTCCTAACAAAATCAGAGATCAAAATGTCACATTATACTCTGTTCAGTTTAAAAAAATATGTTCTTAGCTAAAGTAACTTATGTTTAGTCTTTTGCTATAAACCCACGAAATGGAATTAGCTATGTGACCTGATCATCATATTCTTGCCAGTATAGATTAGAAATTAAATCTTTGAGGCTTGGATGTATAGGAACTAAACAGTGAACCTAGAACTGGAAATACCAAGTTAATTGTCTTTGCATTTACCGTATACTGACAGTTAAAATGCATGGTACATAGCAGAATAATTTTAGAATTTTTTATGAAAATTATGATCATATATATATATATATATTCAATCTGGGTAAATTTTGGCCATTGCTTTCAAAATGAAAGTTCTCTGAATAGTCTGTGTAGAGAATTACCAAACAAAATTGTTAAACAAAAGTCTTAGTAAACAAATGATAGCTTATAGATATAAGAAGGACTTAATTCTGTATAATAAGGAATATTATAAACAGAATTATGGTTAATCTTATTATGAACAGATTACAAATGCCATTTTTATTAAAGTCATATATTTTTCAGTGGAACATGTATTGTCATCAACCATCAGCAGATACACAACTTAGATCCCAATTGGTTGGGATCATTTGTAGGATTATTTTAATCATTTGTAGGAATGACATTGTATTTCTCTGCTAGCATTAAGGAAATTATTCTTACACAAAAGAGAACTACTTCACCATAATGACTTCTAAAAATATCCAGTTATAATCTTTGAAATAACATAGAACCAAATTATCTGGTTTATTGATAAGCCTAATGGCTGTACCTAAGAAATATACTCTTGTGGTACTTTGTATCTTCAGATGTTAAGTGAAAGTTGATTAAGAGGTAATAAATTTGATGAATCCCCTAAAGGTTAAAAACCGGTTACAAATAGAGATCTTGAAGTAATCTAAACACCATTTTCTCTTTAGAACATACACACGGCAGAACATTTTATAACTTGTGACTTATAAACCTTCATTAAAAATCAATACATTGTCTAGTTTTTGACCTGTCAGGATTTTTTTTTTATATCATTCTAATGCATCCACAAAATGAGTTAACAAGAGGATGAGCTAATCAGACGAGGTTCCATTAGAGAGTCATAATATATATTGGGAGCCACTTCCTCGTACCCTCTACAGAAGCTAAACGGTGAAACAAAGAATCCACAAAGGTGGAGGTTAACGATCTATCTCTTTAGTTGTTTCAAAAGCATTTACTTCCTATCACAAACTGTGTGTAACACAAGCCTCATTCAATGAGGTACAGCTGTACAAACAGGGCACAGTAACAGGATCCTACTGCCTCACCTTATTTTCAGAATTGGTAAAAAAACAAGGAATAGTGAATTTCTTTCATAGTCTATATTCAGCTTATTGGAGGTAAATTATTTTCACAAAAGCCATTATAAAAATGCATTTTATGGAAAGTTATTCCAGTAGTTCTTTTGTGAACAAAATGAGAAACACTTAACAGTGCATTTATATGATCATCTTTCCTAATACTTGAATTGATGAATTATCTGTTTTAAGAAGTGAAAACAAATATTAAGGAGGAGAAAAAGATATTATTGAGAATAAACTTCTCTCTGTGAAAGACTTCATATAATTATACATTCTGTTCAGTAATATTTTTCTTTTTCTATAAGCAAATTATAGATTATATTAATACATGTATGTTATAATTTTCAATGATATAATTAGAAATTATTATGCTGCTTTCTAGTGCCAAATGTAATTCTGTATATTTTATTAATATATTGGCCAACACTTTCATTCATTTGGTCAACATTTTATGTAGTGTGTGTGTGTGGTCTGTGTTGTATTTTTGAATTTCCTTTTCAATATTTTTATGAAGATATAACTTACATACAACAAAATCCATCTTCTTTTAATGTTCAGTTCTATGAGATTTTAACAAATGCAGTTGTTTAATGATTACTGCAATCTAGATACAGAACAATTTTACTACCCCAAGGAGTTCCCCCACTGCCTTTTTGTGGTTGTGGTAGTCAGACTTCAAGATGGTTTCCTGTTTCAGATAATTCAAGTTCTGGACTTTAAACTGATAATGCAGTGGAATGAAACTTTTGGGAACAGGGAAGAAGTGAGTGTCTTTTGAATGTGGGAGAAATATGAATCACTGAGGTCCAGAGGGCTAACTAGGCAACACAGCCTCTAGAATGGCCCCCAGTGATTCCTGTCCAACGGTATTCACGCCTTTTATAATCTCCTATCTTTGAGTGTGAGCTAAATTTAGTGACTTTCTTCTAGTAAACAGAAATTTAGCAAAGATGATGGCATGTCACTTCTGATACCAAGTTTAAAGAAGACAGTAGCTTGTGTCTTGGGTGTCCTCTCTTATACGCAAACACTCTCTAAGAAAAAGCTGGCTATCTTGTTATGAGCTCCCTTTGAAGAAATACATATGTCAGGGAAGTGGGCTAACCAGCCAGCAAGGAACTAAGCTCCTCAGTCCAAGCCCCCTGAAGAACTGAATTCTGCCAACAACCATGTAAGAGAGTTTGGATGCAGATCCTTCTCCATGTGAGCCGTCTAATGACACTGCGGTCTGCAAAGAGCTGAACCGACTAGCAGCAACCTACTGAAAGAACTTGAACCAGAGACATTCACCTAAACTATGCCCCAATTTCTAACCCACAGAAACCAGGAGATAATAAACGTTTCTTGTTTTAAGCTCCTAACTGGTTACAAGCAATAGATAATTAATGCAGTGGTCAAAAACCCCTCACTCCCACCCCCACCCCATTCTCAGTCGCTAGCATCCAATGATTTGTTTCCTTTCCTTTTAGTTTTGCCTTTTTAAGTGTATCCTATCAATAACATCATACAGTATTTTTAGCCTTTTGAGTCTGTTGTCTTTTTTCATTTTGCATAATGCATTAAAGATCCCTCCATTTTGCTGTTTATATGAGTTTTTCCTTTTTATCATTAGTATTCCACTTGAATGACTATATCACAATTTCGTTTTGCTTTTATCTATTCACTAGTTGAAGAGCATTTCAGTTGTTTCCAGTTTTTGACAGATAAAACTTCTATCAAGTAGTTATTATAGAGGTTTTCTGTGGGCATGAGTTTTTATTTCACATGGGTAAATACATAGGCGTGGGATTATTCAGCTGTACGATATGCCTACATTTAGCTTAAGAAGCTATCAAATTGTTTTCCAAAGTGGCTATGCCTTTTATTATTAGCATCAGCAGTGTGTGAGAGTCCAAGTTGCTCCACATCTCTGGCAGCACTTGACATCATTAATTTTATTTGTATTTATTTGACAGCCATTATAATAGGTATGCAGTGGTATCACGTTGAAAATTTAATTTACATTGCTGTAATGACAATAGCTCTATGTATCTAATTACCATCTATGTATCTTCTTTTTGAAGTGTCTATTCAAAATTTGTGCCCATATTTTAAATGAGTTGTTTTCTTAAGTTTTGAGACATCTTTGTATCTTCTGCATACAAGTCCTTTATTAAACATGTGATTTGCATTTATTTTCTTCCAGACCATAGCCTTTTTAAAATAGTGTCATATAAAGAACAAAAGTTTTAATTTTCATAAAATCCAATTTATATACTTGACAGTTTTATTTAGCTTTTTAGTGTATATAACAAAAAACAAAGGAAATTTTTGAGAAATTTTTCAGAAAAATGAGAAATATCTAAATATCCAGAATCGAACCCTCCTACATATATTAAATATCTAAAATGCACCTTAAAAATATGTTCTCTCATATCTTGTCATCTATGAAATGAAGGGAAGTGATCCTTTATGTTAATTCAAGACATAAAGACAAGTCTACAAGAAATTTTCACAGACATATAAGATAGCCATTTAACCTGGCTAACACGGTGAAACCCCGTCTCTACTAAAAAATATAAAAAAACTAGCCAGGCTAGGTGGCAGGCGCCTGTAGTCCCAGCTACTCGGGAGGCTGAGGCAGGAGAATGGCGTAAACCCGGGAGGCGGAGCTTGCAGTGAGCTGAGATCCGGCCACTGCACTCCAGCCTGGGAGACAGAGCGAGACTCCGTCTCAAAAAAAAAAACAAAAAACAAAAAACAAAAAACAAAAAAACAAAAAAAAAGATAGACATTTAATTCCCAACAGTGGGCAGGCCAAGAAGTCTTGGGGCAATGTTGGAATGATGATGTTGGTTTCACTCATAATCTGGAAAACTCCCTAGTTATAAAGGAAGAAATACTATAGGCCTATTTGCAAAATGGTAGTGATGTTTGACACCACTAAAAGCATATTACAAGCACTTTATGCAACATTTAGCATAGTGTACAATGACTATAGAACAGAAGAGCTATGCCTTAGTCCATTTTGTTCTGCTATAACAGAATACCTCAGGCCGGTGAATTTGTAATAAACAGGAATTTATTTTTCACAGTTCCTGTGAAAGTTCAAGATCAAGGCACTGGTAGGTTACAGTTCAGTTTCTATGCTTTGAAGATGGCATCATGAATGCTGATTCCTTCTAAGTGGAAGAACGCTGTATTTTCCCAAGACAGAAAAGCAAAAGAGAGTGAACCCCTTTGCAAAAGCCCTTTTATAGGGGCATCAATTCTTTCTTGAGGGTGGAACTTTCATGACCTAAACACCTCCCATTAAGCCCCACCTCCTAACACTATTGCATTTGTGATTAAGTTTCTAAAACATGAATTCTGTAGGAGACAAAGAGTCAAACAATAGCGAGCTGCATGAGTCTAGAAATTATTTAATCCAAACTTTTGATTTTATAAATAATGAAAATAAAATTGAAAGGAAGAATGGAATAAAATGAGTTTTATTAAAGGAGAACTTTTTTTTTTTTTCATTTTTCTCTTTCTCAGCAGTGACTTATTTGATACACTCTCTCCTCTTTTGGATTTTGTCTTAATCCTTCAGAAATGGAGGTGACTGGGTCTAAGTATTCTCTGGGACAATCATGGCACATCTTTGGTAATTTCCAATAAGTAAAAGGCATTAAAGAGCTCAACACATGCTATTAAATGATAGTGCTAAATTTCTTGAATTGCAGCAACTGTCTTTAACAAGATATCTAAATATAAATATTGAGTTTTTAAGTTTATATTGAAAACAATCGTCCCTTCGAACTTGGAGATGCCCATAAAAATGAATCCTTTAAAAGTCTGTTTTGTTTTTTCTTAATAGCAAAGCATAGTTGATAAACAAATATAATAAATTGAGCCAAGTAAATGAAATAAAATTAGTAACAGACTCAAGCTACCAAACTAAAGTCTAACTCAAAACTATAATAGCCCATGAATAACAATAAATATATACTAATTTCTTTAACTATTCTCTATTCATTGAATGAGCTAGAAATGCCATCAATTTTATCATCATAACTTCATTCACTTCCTAAAGCAGCAAATACAGTTGGTGATGATAAAATAAATGGCATTGCTAATTCATTCAGTAAGTAGAAACTTTCGTCTTGTAATTTTTCTAATCTATCCTTGCTCATTTAATATCAGAACACAAATTGCTAAGTATATCTAAAACTACCAAATCAATTAGAATAAATTTGGTAAGTTGGCTGAGCCTCCATATTTTTGTTCAACACATTTTGTGTATAGCCATATGTTCAGCATCATACAAACTAGGCTTATGAAGGAGCAACCAAATTTTTTACTTTATTTTTTAATTTATTTTTTATTTTTTCAGACGGAGTCTCACACTGTAGCCCAGACTGGGGTGCAGTGGTGCGATTTCCGCTCACTGCAAGCTCCGCCTCCAGGGTTCACGCCATTTTCCTGCCTCAGCCTCCTGAGCAGCTGGGATTACAGGCACCCGCCACCATGCCCGGCTAATTTTTTTTGTTCTTGTATTTTTAGTAGAGACGCAGTTTCACTGTGTTAGCCAGGATGGTCTCGATCTCCTGACCTTGTGATCCACCCACCTCGGTCTCCCAGAGTGTTGGGATTACAGGCGTGAGCCACCGCACCCGGATGTTTGGCCACATGTAGACATTAAATAATCTCTCTACAAGAATAAGTTCCATGAGTCTTTAGGAGTCACTTTAGGATGGCACTAAAACTGTGACAAAAACTATACCGTCCCTTTATTGTATCCCGTAATCACACTTTAACACATTTTTTTCTTTTTAATTCGTGTTCAGATGGAAACTTTTAAGTTCTGGTATGCAGAATTTTTAAAAAGATGTCTCCATTTGTGTGACAATATTCTCTCAAAATTTAAACAAAATAAGACGATAGATTTTTAGTATGAAGTAAAAAGTACCTTAAGAATTTATCATCTCTTCAACCTAAACTTTTGTTTCCATACAATCCAAAAGCAAGAAATAATGTAGTGCTTATTGTCATTTGAATAAAATGCTTAAAAATCTAAATAATATTGATAACAATATTATTGGTAATAATAATAAATATCAGTGATTATAAAAACATAAAAGTAAGAATGTTTACCATGTAGTAGGCAATATTTAGAACACTTTACAGGCATTAACTCATATATTTCCCAGAATTGAACTAGAAGGTAGATATTTTTATAGTTCCCACTTTATAGATGAGGAAATGGAGATACAATAGTATTTAATAACATACATAATGATTACTCCTGTTACATATTAATAATTTTTTATTTGTTGCAGAGACTATATTTTCTAGCCCCTTATCACCTTGATGGGTTTATGGAACTGTTTCATCATTATGAAGTGTGAGGGACAATCACATGTTTTACTTTGAGTCAAGGTAAAGAACTGGTGTGCCTTCTTCACCATCTCTCTGTTCCTCTCTACAGCAATCAACATGATGAATATTTAGCAGAGAACACTAAAGCCCTAGGATATGCAAAGATACCAGGTGGAAGGATTCTGGGTCTCTCAATGACAGCATGGAGCAGAGTACTCCCTGACCCATACTGAACAAGGCTGTGAATGAAAAATAAATATTCATTGTGCTAATTCACTGGGATTTGCTATTGCTCAGTGAACTAACTGTAATACATCCTCACTATTTTTTTTATTAATACATATGAATGTGGTGCAATAACCACAAGTATCAGTGATTTATCAGTCTATCTTCTTCACTCAGTTTCTTACAGACTGTGTTCTATAGGGAAAGCACTTCATAGGAAACTAGTAAGCTGGTGCCTATGTTTCTGAAAGTAACTAACTAGCATAGCTCAAATTAACATATTTTCTTATCATCAACCTTCCAAAATTACTGCTGCAAAGAGACATCTATAGAAAATCGAGAACATGACCAGCCACGGTAGCTACGCCTGTCATCCCAGCACTTTGGGAGGCTGAGGTGGGCAGATCACAAGGTCAAGAGATCAAGACCATCCTGGCCAACATGGTGAAACCCCATCTCTACTAAAAATACAAAAATTAGCTGGGCGTGGTGGCATGTGCCTGTAGTCCCAGCTACTTGGAAGGCTGAGGCAGGATAACCACTTGGACCCAGGAAGCGGAGATTGCAGTGAGCCAAGATCGCACCACTGCACTCCAGCCTGGTGACAGAGTGAGATTCCGTCTCAAAAGAAGAAGAAAAAAAAAAAAAAATCCAGAACATATCCTGTAGCTTTTCCCTCCCTCCCATCCTTCTGCTACCTTGAATCATTCTTCACTTCGTTCTCTGCCTCTTGCCTTTGGCAGTTGTGTTTAATGAAACATGTCAAAGAAAGAAAAACAGGGCTCATATCTTATCAGTAGTGGCTGCAAGTCCCATTTCCATTGTCCTCTTACAGTGCCCACTTATTTTCAACTGTTTCTGGTCTTATACCCTTGTCCTTTGAGCGTCACTGTGCTTTGAAAAGCCCAAGTCTGGCTATTTGTTTTTCCCAAAATGTAGGTTAATTTTATTTTTGCGGCCCAAAGACCTACCATTATATTAGTTATGTGTGATTTTATCTTTCCCTTTACTACCTACAAATGTTAAGAATTGGGTAATACAGTGTGAAACATGCCAGATCAAGGAGCAAGAACAAGAACTTTTGAACTTTACCAGGAGCTCAGGCTAGGAACTGGGATGAGACCCTCCCCCACCGACCCTGTCTCTTGCTTCCACTCTCTCCCCACACTTTATCTAACCCCTTCCAAACTAGAGCCTTGTCCAAAACCACAAAACACCAAACCAGCTGTATTTTGAAAATAAATGTGTATTTCCCTTAGTCTGCCTTAGGCAAGTGAAAGAGAAAGTGAGAGAGGGTTTCTGATCTCACTGCAAAAACAGACAAAGAGAGATGCCTGTGGGCTTCCCAAGTTTAAGGACTAACAGCAGTCCCCTCTTAAAATATTATTGAATATGGTACTTATGTCCAATAAATACCAGTATTTCCATTTCATGATGAGTTATATGTCTTTATACAGGCAGATCTGAGAACACAAGCTCACAAACATGCATTTCGTTGAGAAAAGGTGCTTCAAATTCCTAAAAGCCAGTTTACAAACAAGATTCCTGAATACCACTCAGTCATAGGAGATTATTGCTCATATATATGTTTTGGAAACCAGAAAAGGGAAGAATGAAAGTGAATCCGTTAAGAGAAAGGAGAAATGAGGTACATTTTCTCAAGAAATTAATGAGACAGAGAAAAGCCACAATGTAATTTGTATATGCACACATACATTTTGTGTGTATTGTGCATTTCTGTGTGTATTTATGTGTAATTGCTAAGGTAGAAAAAACGGGTATAATAAACACTCATAGCTTCATCTTATTTTCCATGTTTAGGTGTTACAGATATGTAGTACGGTGCTCATGGTTTCACCTATGGGCAGATGAGAAACAAACTGTGTTGGTTATGTGTGAGAGCCGAGAGAGCTCCACATTATAGTCACCATTCAAAGCAGAGTGAGCTTTATTACATGTTGCCAGCCTCTGCAATACTTGCAACCCGGGAGATGAAGTCGTTGCCTACTAACCAAGAAAAAATGTGTAAAATTTAACTTTATTGACCAATCTATTACAAAGTTATATGTAAGGTTAATAGAAAGTAATGTTATGGATAAGACAGTCTGATTTCAAGTTATACTCCTCTTTCTCTTAGCTCCATCATTCCCATTTGTATCCATCGCCAGTCATTTGTGTGCTGATAATGGCCAATACCAAATAATTACCTAGATCTCTCGATTCGAACTTAGACTTCCTTAGCCCTAGGCCATGTGCCTAGTAATTTGTTAGGGGATCCTAAATAATATTTTTCATGGCGTGCATAAAGAGCTTTTCCTCCCTCAATAGAATATGTGTTATTTAAAACAAAGCATTCTAAAGTAGTATGAATACTGGAATTTCCAGAAATGTAACAGACCAGTGAAGAAAAGTTTTTGAATAAGGGAGATTACTACACTTCTCAAACATAAGGAAAACCAGTCGTGTACATAGGAAAACTGTCCTTCTCTGCAAAAGTGGTCATGATGAGATAAAAATACTTTGAAATAAAAGTTATCAGTACTACATTATAAAATAATTATGAATTTGACAGTTTTTATGTTGCCTGAAAATCATTTATCTACTTAATGAAACCAAATTCTGGTGCACTTTGTTCCTGGTTGTCAGCACTAACATTAACACCATGACTGGTTTTGGTGCAGTTAAGGATTTTATCATGCTTAAATACATTCAAAAGGAGTTCACATGCTTTACATAGATTGAAAGCAAGAAATCTTCCAAAGCATTTAATGACATGTATTTGGCAGCCATAATAACCTGAGTAGCACAATTAGGAGGCAGAAATCATGGGAGAACCGTCTTGATGTCTAATAGAGTTAGCAAGGATTGGCAAGCACTCTTACGACACTCCTCCCGTGCAGCACACTTGCCTGCGGTGAGACACAATGAATTTCTGCCATATTATATTTGGAAAAATCCTTTATATAATTTGTCTCCACAAGCTACAGAATCCATTTTGAAAGGAGACCAACATAAGGAAAGCGAAACAACCAGGAATTGTTAGCAAAAGACAAGAAAGTAGAAAAAAAAGAGCACTGAAATTACTAGGTAGAAAGTAACTACAATCTCTCTTCATTCCTCCCTAATGAGCCTCCTGAGTGGATGTATATTACCCCTGTCAACACAATCTTACCAGGATCTCTTTGCTACTAATAAGGATTCACTATTTGTCTTAATATTTGTCTTGGTGTTCTGAAACTAACTTTAGAACTTCATAGCAAATGAGTGTGGCTTTCAGAATAGAAACTTTCAGTGTTATTGAATTTGCAAGGAATAAGGCTGTGTCCAATGAAAGTGCCAGATTGGGCCGGGCATGGTGGCCTCATGCCTGTAATCCCAGCACTTTGGGAGGCCGAGGTGGGCGGATCACGAGGTCAGGAGATCCAGACCATCCTGGCTAACACGGTGAAACCTGGTCTCTACTAAAAGATACAAAAAATTAGCTGGGTGTGGTGGCAGGTGCCTGTAGTCCTAGCTACTCGGGAGGCTGAGGCAGGAGAACGGTGTGAACCTGGGAGACAGAGCTTGCAGTGAGCTGAGATCATGCCACTGCAGTCCAACCTGGGTGACAGAGCAGGACTACATCTCCAAAAAACAAAACAACAACAACAACAACAAAAAAAAAAAAAAAAAAAAAAGAAAGAAAGAAAAGAAAAGAAAGTGCCATATTGAATCAGAACTGAATAATGCCCTCATTGAAACAGGTTGGTCTATTCTTTGCTAATGATGTCATATAGATTAGCATTGTCAGTGGTCTTTGAAGAAGCAATCTGACCCTGTGATAGATTTCTGTCTGTGCATTTAGAAACTGTTGTTCCTCACTCTATTATTACCAATTATAGATGTTGTTATTTTGATAACTTAGTTTGTTCTTTCCTCTGTTCCTTTCATGGTACTCCTTAAATCTGAATGTATGTCTGGTTTTAAAGGCGGGATACCAGTGACTATCAGGTCTTGCTACAACAGGAGGAAGAGGTCTTATGTAATATTCTTTGACCTTTTGACATTGAGAGATGGAAGTTTTTATGTAGGAACATTTCCCCTATTATTCTAGTACAGGTAACCTCATATCCTACCCCTTTTATTCCCCAACCTTGACCCTTGAATGCCATTACATCCAAACCCAAATCTATTTACTAACTGAATTGATTCCCTTCTGCCCATGCTGGCTCTTTTTGTTTTTTGGTTTCATACTGATACAGGAGGAGGGCAGGGAAGTGCTGGGAAGGGAAAGGTGTGGTCCCTGGCAAGCGCTCCACCCCTGGGGCCTGTACCCACAGGCCTAGATGAGGACAGACACTCCTGCCTTCATGCCCAAATGTTGCGTTTCCCAAGACCACCTTGACCTGCCACACCCCCATCCTGTGCCTATAAAAATCCTGAGACCCTAGTGGGCAGAGACACAAGCAGCTGGACATCGAGAGGAACACACAAGTGGAAGAAGACACAAGCGGCTGGATGTCAAGAGGAAGGCACCAGTGTAAGAGCACACTAACAGTCGCTAGCAGGCACCAGGCCATCAACCAGCAGAATGATGCAGAGTTTGCCTGGGGAGGTCAGAGGGCAGCCCGGGCCGCTGAGTGGCCCGACTCCAGGGAAAACTAACTTCCCACTCCATCTCCCTTCTGGCTTCCCCATCTGCTGAGAGCTACTTCCACTCAATAAAACCATGCACTCATTCTCCAAGTCCACCTATGTTCTAATTCTTCTGGTACACCAAGGCAGGAAGTCCCGGGATACAGAAAGCCCTCTGTCCTTGTGATGAGGCATGGCGTCTAATTGAGCTGATAAACACAAGCTACCTATAGATGACAAAACTGAAAGAGCACATGGTAGCCCATGCCTACTGGGGCCTCAGGAGCTGTGAAGATTCACCCCTAGATGCTGTTGTGGGGTTGGAGCCCCACAGCCTGCCCATCTGCATGTTCCCCCTAGAGCTTTCAACAGCAGGGCACCAAAGAAGCAAGCCACGCCCCATCGCATGCCCTGCAAGGGGCCAAGGGAACTTCCCTTGTTTTAATACTTTGACTATTATACCATTAATTACTCCCCTCCTAACCCCCACCAAGATTTCATTATTGGTTTTCATCAATCCACTGTATTGTCAGCATCCTTCCTTTGCTGTTCTATAACTACTTCCCTAGATGGATGCCTTATTACCTCATTACCATTAACAGGTATTCAGTGAATGGTATCTGTGTATGAGATGTGCTGTCCATGTGGCACTCAAAATCTAGTGCAGGCATCAGCAAACTGTCACCATAAAACAAACCCTGCCTACCACCTGATTTGTACACCCAGAAAGCTAAGAATGATTTTTACATTTTCAAATACCTGAACTAAAATCAGAAGAGTGATAGTTTATGACACATAAATATTATATTGAAAAAATCTGTATCTTCCTCCTTCTCATGTAGCATTCTCTGAGCTTTTTGAACACTCTCAACACTTTCACGGTTCCTTCTCTTTGTGCCATCTGTCAAAATATTCTTCATCTTTCAAGAACTATTGCATATGTCATTTTCTTCAAGAAACTATCTTTAGTCCTCTTCAGCCAAAAGTGTTATGCAATGCTTATTATCCTTAGATAGACCCAAGGACAGTATTAACATTACTAATACTCTACTATTTTGTATCCACCACTATTTCACAAGCTTCTTAATGAGAGGGAACTTAATTTATTCATCTTCATTTTTTTCCACAGCATCTACCATTGTGTCTTTATATAGTATCGAGTATATTTGTCTTAATTAAACATATGCTAATCAGGTAAAATTGGTTCATATCAATGATCAATAACCCAATCACACTATTTTATTTGCTAAATATATGCATTTTTGTTAGCAAAACCATTCCTTTTTGTAATATTCCTTTCCCTTTACACTGATTCCTTCTCCCTAATTTCAGTTATATCCAAACATTCCACTTTGGAAAAAATGTTCGCTTTACCCTCCCATTCCCTAATTTGTTTTTATCTCCAGCATGAGAAAAGAATGAACTTTTTACTCCCTTACCTCCCATTCTTTCTTAAGCTCATTGTTAATGTCACTTGAATCTTTCCAAAGCAATTATTGGCCTTCTTGCAAAAACCAAAGGCCACCCTTTAGATGCGATTCTATTTGAACTTTCTAAAACATTTGACCACTTCTTCCGTTTTGAAAAATCTTTTCCTTTGGCGTGAGTAACATTCCTTGCTCCTGGTTCTCCTCCATCTCTGCTCCAACTGGGTGCATTTCCGTGATTTCTTCCTTTGTTCTCATCTGACTTTTAAAGATCAACTCTTACGTTTATTGATTTGCGAATGTTGAACCAGCCTTGCTGGTTTGATGTGCTGCTGAATCCGGTTTGCCAGTATTTTATTGAGGATTTTTGCATCGATGTTCATCAGGGATATCGGTCTAAAATTCTCTTTTTTTGTTGTGTCTCTGCCAGGCTTTGGTATCAGGATGATGTTGGCCTCATAAAATGAGTTAGGGAGGATTCCCTCTTTTTCTATTGATTGGAATAGTTTCAGAAGGAATGGTACCAGCTCCTCCTTGTACCTCTGGTAGAATTCAGCTGTGAATCCATCTGGTCCTGGACTTTTTTTGGTGGGTAGGCTATTAATTGTTGCCTCAATTTCAGAGCCTGCTATTGGTCTATTCAGGGATTCAACTTCTTCCTGGTTTAGCCTTGGGAGAGTGTAAGTGTCCAGGAAATTTTCCATTTCTTCTACATTTTCTAGTTGATTTGCGTAGAGGTGTTTATAGTATTCTCTGACGGTAGTTTGTATTTCTGTGGGGTCGGTGGTGATATCCCCTTTATCATTTTTTATTGCGTCTATTTGATTCCTCTCTCTTTTCTTCTTTATTAGTCTTGCTAGCGGTCTGTCAATTTTGTTGATCTTTTCAAAAAACCAACTCCTGGATGCATTGATTTTTTGGAGGGTTTTTTGTGTCTCTGTCTCCTTCAGTTCTGCTCTGATCTTAGTTATTTCTTGCCTTCTGCTAGCTTTTGAATGTGTTTGCTCTTGCCTCTCTAGTTCTTTTAATTGTGATGTTAGAGTGTCCATTTTAGATCTTTCCTGCTTTCTCTTGTGGGCATTTAGTGCTATAAATTTCCCTCTACACACTGCTTTAAATGTGTCCCAGAGATTCTGGTATGTTGTATCTTTGTTCTCATTGGTTTCAAAGAACATCTTTATTTCTGCTTTCATTTCGTTATGTACCCAGTAGTCATTCAGGAGCAGGTTGTTCAGTTTCCATGTAGTTGAGCGGTTTTGATTGAGTTTCTTAGTGCTGCCAGCATATAAACAGAACCAAAGACAAGAACCACATGATTATCTCAATAGATGCAGAAAAGGCTTTTGACAAAATTCAACAGCCCTTCATGCTAAAAACACTCAATAAATTCGGTATTGACAGAACGTACCTCAAAATAATAAGAGCTATTTATGACAAACCCACAGCTAATATCATACTGAATGGGCAAAAACTGGAAAAATTCCCTTTGAAAAACTAGCACAAGACAGGGATGCCCTCTCTCACCACTCCTATTCAACATAGTGTTGGAAGTTCTGGCTAGGGCAATCAGGCAAGAGAAAGAAATCAAGGGTATTCAGTTAGGAAAAGAAGAAGTCAAATTGTCCCTGTTTGCAGATGACATGATTGTATATTTAGAAAACCCCATCGTCTCAGCCCAAAATCTCCATAAGCTGATAAGCAACTTCAGCAAAGTCTCAGGATACAAAATTAATGTGCAAAAATCACAAGCATTCTTATACACCAGTAACAGACAAACAGAGAGCCAAATCATGAATGAACTTCCATTCACAATTGCTTCAAAGAGAATAAAATACCTAGGAATCCAACTTACAAGGGATGTAAAGGACCTCTTCAAGGAGAACTACAAACCACTGCTCAGTGAAATCAAAGAGGACACAAACAAATGGAAGAACATACCATGCTCATGGATAGGAAGAATCAATATTGTAAAAATGGCCATACCGCCCAAGGTAATTTATAGATTCAATGCCATCCCCATCAAGCTACCAATGAGTTTCTTCACAGAATTGGAAAAAACTGCTTTAAAGTTCATATGGAACCAAAAAAGAGCCCGCATTGCCAAGACAATCCTAAGTCAAAAGGACAAAGCTGGAGGCGTCACGCTACCTGACTTCAAACTATACTACAAGGCCACAGTAACAAAAACAGCATGGTACTTGTACCAAAACAGAGCTATAGACCAATGGAACAGAACAGAGTCCTCAGAAATAATACCACACATCTACAGCCATCTGATCTTTGACAAACCTGAGAGAAACAAGAAATGGGGAAAGGATTCCCTATTTAATAAATGGTGCTGGGAAAATTGGCTAGCCATAAGTAGAAAGCTGAAACTGGATCCTTTCCTTACTCCTTATACGAAGATTAATTCAAGATGGATTAGAGACTTAAATGTTAGACCTAATACCATAAAAACCCTAGAAGAAAATCTAGGTAGTACCATTCAGGACATAGGCATGGGCAAGGACTTCATGTCTAAAACACCAAAAGCAATGGCAACAGAAGCCAAAATTGACAAATGGGATCTAATTAAACTCAAGAGCTTCTGCACAGCAAAAGAAACTACCATCAGAGTGAACAGGCAACCTACAGAATGGGAGAAAATTTTTGCAATCTACTCATCTGACAAAGGGCTAATATCCAGAATCTACAAAGAACTCAAACAAATATACAAGAAAAAAACAAACAACCCCATCAAGGATATGAACAGACATTTCTCAAAAGAAGACATTCATACAGCCAACAGACACATGAAAAAATGCTCATCATCACTCGCCATCAGAGAAATGCAAATCAAAACCACAATGAGATACCATCTCACACCAGTTAGAATGGCAATCATTAAAAAGTCAGGCAACAACAGGTGTTGGAGAGGATGTGGAGAAATAGGAACACTTTTACACTGTTGGTGGGATTGTAAACTAGTTCAACCATTATGGAAAACAGTATGGCGATTCCTCAAGGATCTAGAACTAGATGTACCATATAACCCAGCCATCCCACTACTGGGTATATACCCAAAGGATTATAAATTATTCTACTACAAGAACACATGCACACGTATGTTTATTGCGGCACTATTCACAATAGCAAAGACTTGGAATCAACCCAAATGTCCATCTGTGACAGACTGGATTAAGAAAATGTGGCACATATACACCATGGAATACTATGCAGCCATAAAAAAGGATGAGTTTGCGTCCTTTGTAGGGACACGGATGCAGCTGGAAACCATCATTCTTAGCAAACTATCACAAGAAGAGAAAACCAAACACCGCATGTTCTCACTCATAGGTGGGAACTGAACAATGAGATCACTTGGACTCGGGAAGGGGAACATCACACACTGGGGCCTATCATGGGGAGGGGGGAGGGGAGAGGAGGGAGGGATTGCATTGGGGAGTTATACATGATATAAATGATGAATTGATGGGTGCTGATGAGTTGATGGGTGCAGCACACCAATATGGCACAAGTATACATATGTAACAAACCTGCACGTTATGCACATGTACCCTAGAACTTAAAGTATAATAAAAAATTAAAAAATAAATAAATAAATAAATAAATAAATAAATAAATAAATATCAACTCTTGTTTTTCTCAACTCCTGACTCTGCTGGTTTTTCATGGTTGTCCTATCACCTACAATGATTTCAATCAGCATGTATCCAAAAGTTGATGGTTCCCAAGTATGTATCTGTAGCCCTCTGTTGAACTCTAAACCTGATTTCCTTTTGGAAATTATGTTCATACTATTTTCTGAATCTATCTCATTGCCTTCCTGCTTTTCCCCTGTTTTACTTTCTTGCTTAATGACATCATTGTCATCTTGATCACCCAGGCCAGAGAGCTGATATCTAGGGAGGATTTCAAAGATGGCACTCAATCTCAGAGCTTTATTGTATTCTTCTGACTTCTTTTTGTGTGTTTGTGCAGTTCTTAGTGCATAATCAGGGCAAAATCCAATATTTTTGAATGAATAATTTTTTTAAATACTTAACATTAGCTTGTGATAGTGTCTTTTAATACACTGTAACAAACATGTCTAAAACTTGTTTGTTACTAACAAACAATTGTATATTTGAGAAAACTATGAAGAGAAATGTGAAAAGGCAAAGGTAACATGGAAAACATCAGTATTGGTGAAGGTCAATAATAATGTGTAAGATAGTCTTTTATCAAAGATTTGATATTTTAAAGGAAAAGTTCATGAAGAACATTCAAAACTATATTGGACACATTAAACTTCTATAATGATGAGGTAGCTCTCAAAGGATATTTTCATCTATTTCAACAAAGTACATTCAATATTATCACATGGTATATTGTTGTTCCTTTGGTCCTGGAGTTAGAATATCAAACTTGGAGCCCATCCCCCTGAATGCTATTTGTAGATTTCTTCACCATTTACAGGATGCCACTGCTAGGGCTGCTTCACTTGCTCATAATTAAGCTTATCCCATGATACAATTAATCCTTAATTGAAGATATTTAATAGATCATTTTTGATACACTTTTGAGATTGGGAAAAGATGAATGTGATATATTACTCTTATTAGTCATAATTTCTCTTCAGAAACATCCAACATAAAATAAAACAAAGAATATGACTACACAAAATGTCCCAGACATTTTTAAGTTCCCAAACAGAGAAGAAAGAAATGGTCAAAACATATAGGGATGTTCATGTGGTTCTGTTGCTATGTAGTCCTCACCTGTTCTTAAAATCTAAAGGAAGTCAGTCATGGCTTCCATGAACCTGTTCCCTGCCTCTCTTCCGCCATGCCAAAGATGTGTGGCCCTACTGTAAATTGGACTTAATCCTATCCCATCAAATACAACACAAAAAATCGTTATTGAAAAAGTAACAACTTCCTTCGAGTACCATTTTGTATTTAAATACCATTTGGAAAACAAGTTGTTGAAAACATCTTATAATATCATTAGTGTCAGGAAGTGTTATTTTCAAAACTATTGTACGTGTGATGAAGATCCATTAAATTGCAAAATATCTAAAAGGTCATGAAGCAAAATATTGTCAAAGCCTAAGGCCCATGTAGAACAGTCAGATAACAAAGAGTAATGGATAGCTTGCCTTGATCTCTAAGCTTTGCAGTGCAATGTGAATTTGAGCAGTCACAGATCTATTCATAGGTAACAAGACAAATTGGTATAAATGAAAACAATGATTTAAGTACATTTCTCCTAGTAATTCTCTCTTTCCCTGTGATCAACTTGTATGAAATGTTGTCCATCATAAATAGATGCAATTATATAAATCAACTTAAAAATATCAATAAATGACCAATAAAAAAAAAAAAAAAAAAAAACCCTGCTCTCCTGGCATTGCAGAGTTGTATAATATAATTTCCTACAATGATGTCACATTTGATGCTGCAGACCATGTGAAGCAGATTAACTATGACCAAATTTCATTCTTCTGTAAGGCCAGCTGACATGCACATGTAAAACATGAGACACACACATACTTTGAGATGAAATTAAATGATTCTCAAATGCTATGCCATACATAATTCAAACCTCATAAATATCTACCTTAAAAAAATAGATTGCTTTTAGTTGTTTTTCTAAACAACCAACACGGCAATTTAAGTAATTCCAGAGCATATTTATCCTTGAGAGACTTATTAGAAAACTGCTCTGGTAGCATTTTTGGCGGTTAGATAATGCCTCGTTTGTTCTTTGTAAAGAGTTTTTATTTTCATCTGTTCTTTCTGGGCTGTCTTTAAGGAAAGATTGATGTCTGGTGTCACTGCTAGGAAGTGCAAACTGTTCAGGCTCACTGCAATCTATGTTCTCATCCTCTTGCTCTGCAGGATATCACATACTTTGTCAGCCAATATCCAGAAGGGAAGTTCTTTAATGGCAATAAGTGATCCCAATGACATCTTCCCCACAACGCTCAAAACTCTTAGTAGTTGGACACTGAGCCACCAAATGGTGAGATGAAAGGGAATAAATGAATATTGTAGCTGAAAGGTTAGATAAACAGCAATAGTGCTGTTTATCTCACCAATGCTAAAAGAGATTGAAAAGTCAAAGTTTCCTCTATCATTAAAATTTTTCCTAAAATGTCATCCCCATAATAACCTGGGAGAATATGGATTGACTTAATGACATCTTGATCCTTTTTTCCCAGACGTAAGAGTTTAGTGATCAATTGTGTTAAAAATAGCAGTTGTCAGTATGCATTTTAGAAGTAATTTCTACATTATAACATGTTCCAGCTATACCTCCACCCCTATGGAGAATAGAGCAATCGGAGTGAACCCTTTCAATGTAAGTAAAATGAAAGGAATTCACATAAGTTGACATAAAACAGGTGTTTAAGAACCATTGAACCCCATAGTGGGATAAAGTGCTATTATAGAAGCAAGACATTCAGAAGCTGTGTAATCATGGCAAAGCCATTCAAAGTCTGCAATGTTCTAATTTCTTTCTTTTTTTTTAAATTTAATTTTATTTAATTTTATTTTATTTTTTTTAAGATAGAGTCTCACTCTGTCACCCAGGCTAGAGTGCAGTGGCACGATCTCAGCTCACTGCGACCTCCACCTCCCAGGTTCAAGTGATTTTCCTGCCTCAGCCTCCCAAGTAGCTGGGACTGCAGACACGCGCCACCATGCCTGGCTAATTTTTGTTTATTTTTTTTCAGTAGAGACAGGGTTTCACCATGTTGGCCAGGCTGGTCTTGAACTCCTAACCTCAAGTGATCCACCTACCTCGGCCTCCCAAAGGGCTGAGAGTATAGGCATGAGCCAGTGGGCCCAGCCTGCAATGCTCTCATTTCTATGAGTGAGTTAAGGTATTATCTTTCATAAAGAACCGTGTACCTATATTCACAATATCAAGCAGAAATAGAATGTGGAGTTTTGTTTCTTATAGATTATTTGAATTCTGATTGACAACAAACATTCTTTTGATTGCTTCATGTTACAAATGTCAAAATCATCAAACCCAGTGAAAACAATGCACTGTGTAGGGATTTGACCTTGGTCTTATCATCTCTGTGCTTTAAGCAACAGACCTAATCCTTTGAACCATCCAATGAAATGGACTGCTATGGTCTGAATGTTTGTGTCCCTCCAAAACTCATATGTTGAAATCCTTATCTAGAGGTGATTGTATTGGCAGATGGGGCATTTTGGAGGTGATGCCCTTTGCAAAGCTATTTGGAAGATAATTAGAAGCTTAGGGAATGGGGTTAGTGCCCTTCTAAAAGAGACTCCAAAGAGATCCCGCACCCCTTCTGTCATATGAGTTTACAACGAAAATATGTTCATCTATGGACCAGGAAGTGGGCCCTTACTAGATACCTAATCTGCTGACACCTTGATCTTGGACTTCCTAGACTCTAAAACTGTAAAATAAACTTTTAATTAATGTTTATTAGTCTCTTGGTTTATGGAATTTTATTGTAGCAGTGCAAAGGGACTAAGATATTAATGTTCGTTCAATTTCAAGTAAAAGCTTTAAGCATAAAATTTCAAATCGACCCTAAAAACAATGACTGATTTCTCTATTAATTTTAAAAATTGTGGGTTTTTTTTTTTCAGTTTTTGCCTAGGCCATTGCCAAGATTTTAGAAAATATAAGCAAAATTCTGCCATAATTTTAAATTTTGCTTTTGAATTAAGGACACTATAAATCCACTATTTTTTAAAAGATGAAAGAAAGAGTAAAGACTGGAAAAATGTGTGCAGTCATCTGTGAGGAGAGTTGAAGGTGGTTTGAAGGTGAGAAATAAAAGATAATATACATTGAAAAATTAAAATTTGTAGAGATCTGGGCAGGTACCTGAGATTATTTCTGTCAATCCTTACAAGGTTGTCACTGTTTTAAGGAAGAGGAAATTGTAGAAACGACTTTTCAAGATCATAGCTACTAAGTATTAGAGCTGGAGTTTAAATCCAGACTTATTTGGCACCAGAGCTGGCATTCTTTCTGGAGTTATGATACAGGTATTTGACCTCTCCTTTCTATGTTAAAGAACCTACAGATAAGTAACGCAAAGTTTGTTGTTCAGATGGAAAAAGAAGAGCAACACCTTCATACAAAAAGGTAAACAATAGAAAATAGTAAACCACTAGTGCCAGATTAGTTGTGCAAATATTATTTATAATGAAGTTCAATATACAGCTGAGACTTGATTGACCAAGTTAATCCTCAGACAGGGATAGAGTTTCTGTGTGAATGTTAAAATAGTAATACCCTACAAGCCTGAAGTTTAGCATATTAAGAGTGCTTCTCTCTCTCTCTCTGTGTGTCTCTCTCTGTACATGTATAAACATATACAGCCATATGTTTAGATATACTAATAATTACCATTGTCTTACAATTGCCTGCATTGTTCAGTACGGTAACATGCTGCACATGGTTTGTAGCCTAAGGTGTGTAGTGGCTATGCCATCTAGGTTTGTGTTAAGTACACTCTCTGAGGTTTGCATGGCAGAATTGTCTAACAGCACATTACAGTGCAGTGCATCTGTTATAGTTTGCCTTCTTTTAAAACCAATTCAGAACATAGACATTGATATTAACCCAGTAGATGTTGGTTGAAAAGTACTACTTATTTTTTTAAAAATCATGTCATGTGCATTTTTCGGAACCATTACTAATGAGTAAAGTGAAAGTCTACAAAATATGAACAACTTAATAATGTCCCACTTAAAAAGGAAAAATAGGATTTGAACATCACTTGTTTTAAATAAAGAGGCACCACTTAAACCACATTTTAAGAACACCTCTTTTCAAATTTAACAACAATTGGTGGTAATATACAGTCACTTAAAATGAATTTATGTTCAACGCTTTTTTAAAATTTAACTTACATAATCATGCAACTTGGTTATTTAAAACCCTTAGTAAATTTTTAGTAAAGTATTACAAATGTGATTGATTGCATCAACTAAACATTTTTAATTTCTATTTCAGGGCCGGGCATGGTGGCTCACGTCTGTAATCCCAGCGCTTTGGGAGGCCGAGGCGAGTGCATCACAAGGTCAGGAGATCAAGACCATCCTCGCTAACACAGTGAAACCCCGTCTGTACTAAAAATACACAAAATTAGCCAGGCGTGGTGGCAGGAGCCTGTAGTCCCAGCTACTTGGGAGGCTGAGGCGGAAGAATGGCGTGAACCCGGGAGGCAGAGCTTGCAGTGAGCCAAGATCGCGCCACTGCACTCCACCCAGGGCAACAGAGCAAGACTTTGTCTCAAAAAAAAAAAAAATATTATATTTCAGTTAATTAAATTTACTGGAAATATTAATTTTTCCTTAACATATTTATGCTAGTGTTTTGAAAATTTTACCACAAATACTTGTTCAAATATTTTTATGTAGAAAGAAAAGACCAAGACTATCTTTGTAGTTCAGAGAAATATTTACACAAATAGTGTCATGAATTTGGTTTGTCTATTCGCAATCACACACATACATACACACACAACATGTCTGATATTATTCTGGATGCATAAAGCTCTTGGCTTCTACAATTGAGCAACAAAATGTGCTCGCAGAAAAAAAATGCTCATGAACGTATGTAACTTCCTTTGGTTTTACTGAAAGGCCTATTGCTGACTTATTCACTCTCCTTTAATAAAACCAACTCAGTAGGCAAGTTTCTTACATTTGAACGACATAAAAATACAAACATGAATATTAATAAGAAAATTAAATAATTTTAGGCAATACTTTGAATGGGGCAAAAATGAAACTAGAACTGAAGCAAAGAAAAAGCTTCAATAGATTATGCTAACTGTTGTTAATTATTTAATAATATTGTTTTACATCCATGAAAAACGAAGGTAAATATGTTAGAAAAATTGCCTATTGTCACATTTTACTCTATGAAAATTAAAAAAAAAGTAGAAGATGTTTATATTCCATCCTTTCATCTCTTTCATCCAGAATTTTATCTGGGTTTCTGTAGCCCGTTCATTAAGGGAAGCAATCGATTTTATAGAGAGAGCTATATAGATACATATTTGTCAATGGAAATGAAACCTGATGTGATATAAAATTATTTTCAGTGTAATGGAAAATGTAAGACTCAAAGAAGATGTTTACAATTTTTGCCTATATTTTAAGAAAGTAAAATGATTCCAATCTTTATACAATTGGTGATGAATTCTGGGTAATTATAAACACTAGTTAATAGAGAGTGTCTCAGACTATTTGGCTGCTATAACAAAATACTTTAAACTGGAAATGTTATAAACAATGGAAATGTATTACTCACAGCTCTTGAGGCTGGGGATTCTAAGATGAAGGCACCAGCAGCAGATTCAGGGTCTAGGTGGGGGCTTGTTCACTCTATTCTTTTGGTGGATGAGCAGACAAATTCCCTCAGGTCTCCTTTCTATCAGAATTAATAAGTGTTTTCCATGACCCCTCTATTTGTAAAACACTGCTTATCCTACACAAAATTTAACTCAAAATAGGTCAAAGACCTAAGAGTGATAAAAGAAAAACTTCGTCAGAATTAAATTTAAAGGAGTTTTGAGTTAAGAATGATTCGCAAATTGGGAAGTCGCCAGAATCACAGCTGATTCACAGAGACTCCAACACAGCAGAAGAAGATTTATAAACAAAAAATGGGAACTGACGTACAGAAATGGGAAGGAAGGTAAAGAACAGCTGAGTTGGTTACAGATTGGCATTTGTCTTACTTATTTGAGCACGGTTTGAACACCCAGCAGTGTATGAAAGGTTGAACGACAGCTGTTGGGATTGGCCAAAACACAGCTATTGTTAGAGGTGCATACTCCTAAGTTAGGTTTTCGATCTTGCCTGTCTGTTAAGCTAGGTTGCAGTTCACCTACCAGGACTCAAATATACAAGTAGAGAGTCCTTCTAGGCCATATTTAGATTGCTTTAACAAGAGATAAAACTATATAACTCTTAAAGGAAAATATAAATGTATATGTTCATAACATTGGATTAGGCAATGGTCTCTTGGATATGACAGCAGAAGCCCAAGCAAAGAGAAAGAATATATAGATATATTACATTTCATCGAATTTTAAAAATTTTTGTATATTAAATAATACTATCAAAAAATTGAAAAGACCATCCACAGAAAGGAAGAAATGTTTACAAATAAAATACCTGATAAAGGCCTAGTATTTGGAATATATAAAGAACTCTTACAACTGAAAATAGAAAAACACACAGTCTGATTTTTAAATGGGCAACGTATTTCAATAGAAATTTATCCAAAGAAGATATACAGATGTTCAGTAAGCACATAAAAATGCATAATGTCATTAGTTATTAGGAAAATGCAAATCAAAACCACAATTATATACCACTTAGCATCTATAAGATGGCTATAATAAAAAAGATGAACAATATTAAATGTTAGTGAGGATATGGAGAAGTTAGAATATTGATACATTGCTGGTGTGTATGTAAAATGGTGCAGCTGCTTTGGAAAACAGTTTCGCAGTTCTTCAATAAGTAAAACAGTTACCATATGATTCTGAAATTCTGTTTTTAGGTATATATTTAAGAAAATTTAAAGTACACGTTCACACAAATCTTGCACACAGATGCACTTCACAGCCTTATTTAGAGTAGCCAAAAAGTGGAAACAACCCAAATGTCCATGATAAATGGATGAATAAATTGTGGTATGTCTGTACAGTGGAATATTAGCAAGCCATAAAGGGAATGAGGTGATACATGCCGCACTGTGAATGAACTTGGAAATGTTATGCTAAGTGAAAGTGGCCAGATACAAAAGGCCTTATCTTGAATGATTTCATTTATATGAAATGTTCAAAATAGGGAACTCCACAAAGACAGAAAGTAGATTAGTGGCTGCCAAGGGTGAGGGAGGGAGGGGAAAGGGGAAGTCATTTCTAATGGGCACCAGGTTTCCTTGGAGGCATGAAAATGTTCTGGAATTAGAAAGTAGAGATGGTGGCACAACCTGTGAATATGCCAAAAGCCACTGAACGGCACAGTGTAAGAAGGCAAATGTTATGGTGTGTTAATTGTATCTCAATAAATTAAAATAAAAACTTCTGGGAAGGAGAGTAAAGAAAGGGGAAAAAAGAAGCTTTTATACGTGGTCTTTAATATGTCTTTTCACTTAACTAAAGCAAAAGGAAAAACTAAAACCAAGTCTATTCTGAGTAATGTGGACCAATAGATGATTGCCTCTTGCCTTTGAAACAACTTGGCAGTGTAGTGGAGAAAGCAGACACAGTGTAACAGAACACCATACAAGTCAGGCTGCAAAAAGTGCTGCCTTAACAAACAGTTGAGATATAAAAAGAGGGAAGAAGAAAAAGCAATTCATTCCAATACAGAGCTAGAGATGGTTTCACAGAGCAGATAAATTCAGACCAGGTCTTGAAGAATTTCTCCAGGTAAAAAAAAACTTATTTCAGGCACAGGAAAATATGAAAGCCAGAAAAACCTAGAAGGTGAAAAACATCTGGAGAACAATGAGCACTCTTGCAGGCTTAGAGCTTCAGCTTGTGGAGCTGAGCAGGTCAGTACAGGATATTTGTGGCAGCAGGGTCAATGGAAGGGTCTGCCAACAGGTCTGGAGGACACAGACATGGCTTCTCATCCCAGCTCCACTACCTAAGTTGCTGACAGACCTTCCACAAAGTAGACACTCTGAGTCTCAGGGATTATTTTTTACCTATGCAATATATTTTTTATATTTTATTATATATAGTATAATATTTTATTACATAATATCTATTATATAATATATGAACATAATTATATATTATAAAAATAATATATATTTTAAAAGCATATACATAAAATATATTTATATATATATACTATATATATATATCACTAGAGAGAAGTTTGAGAGAACTTAATGACACATGTGGAATGCTACTTTATCCTCAGCCATATACTAGGTACACATAAATATTATTTTTCTCTAGAAAAGTAAATATATGCTCATTGTAGAAAATTTAAAATTTGAAAAAAAGGGAAAAAAACACACTCTAACTTAAGTTCTAGAGGTCTAATATACAAGTGTGGGGACGATAGTTAATAATATTATTGTACATTATTGTAGAATATTATTATACAATAACAACATTATTGTATAATGTATGGTATACTTGAAATTTGCTTGCTTTTGCTTGAAATGTGCTTGAATGTGCTTGAAATTTCCTACGAGAATAGATCTTAAGTGTTCTCACCCCCCCCCCCCCACACACACAGAAACACACAAGTGGCAACTATGTGAAGAGATAGATATGTTAATTAGTTTGACTGTAGTAATCAGTTAACTATGTATAACAAAACACCATTACATAAAACTTAAATACACATATTTTCTTTTTTTTTTTTTTTTTTTGACACGGAGTCTCGCTCTATCACCCAAGCTGGAGTGCACTGGCCAGATCTCAGCTCACTGCAAGCTCCGCCTCCCGGGTTCACGCCATTCTCCTGCCTCAGCCTCCCGAGTAGCTGGGACTACAGGCGCCCGCCACCTCGCCCGGCTAGTTTTTTGTATTTTTTAGTAGAGACGGGGTTTCACCGTGTTAGCCAGGATGGTCTCGATCTCCTGACCTTGTGATCCGCCCGCCTCGGCCTCCCAAAGTGCTGGGATTACAGGCTTGAGCCACCGCGCCCGGCCAATACACATATTTTCAAAGACTTTTTCCTAAAAAAAAATTGACCTATATAAGATCATAATTGTTAACATCTTAATGTGTAGCCTTCCGATCTTAGTGTATGTGTGTGTGTGTGTGTGTGTAATTAAAGATTATACGAAATATACAAGAAACATTTCCTGTATTATCCTCAAACATTTTTAACAGTTCCATAATGTTCTCCTTTTAGTATTCATTAATTACATATATGATTACCATCGTTTCAAAAGCTTTGATTCTTCTATTGCCATATTCATGGCTTAAATATTTCACATATGTATCAAAGTAATACATATTGCAGTTTTAACAGTTAAATTTTCCATAGGGCATATAAACAAAAATAGCAAACCTTGACCCACCCTTCCCTACCTCTGATTCCCACTTACCAGATGCAACCACTTCGAACCGTTTTAGCTGCTGCCTTTGGTATTTACCTCCATGTTGTTAAATGGCATTGTTCCACTAGTATTTTTTAAAATATTGTATACATTAACTATTCATGACCTGTGCTACAGTAGATGAAGATTTACTCTTTAATGCTTGCATTTTCTCTCTCTCTCTCACACACACACATACACCCCCCCGCCCCCCCCCACACACACTTTTTTCATGTCCTCTCAGTAGAGTTATACTCTCATTATTTTTGGTAAATAAGTATCCGATGTGTACATTTTTGTGACTATGAAAATGTTATGCACTGCTGAGCTATGCAGCATGTCATTATGTTTCCTTCTTCCACATTTGGTTTATGTTGGTTTGTTTTCTTCTCTACAATCTATCATTAGTTTATTCCCAAATTCTGCTGCAGAAATATTATCCTATTAATATATTCAAACATATCCACAATCTATGAAAGTTATGTATTTATTTTTGGACATCATTTATGGTGACTTTGGGTCACCAGCTTCCTAAACTGACGACTTCATATTTTTTCTAGTAGGATTTCCTCCCACCGTCAATTGGAGGTTTCTTTAATCTCTCTCCTGATGGTTTTCCTGTTTACAAGATGCCTCTTTATTCCCCTCTACTTATTCCTCCTTGTCTTTCTAAATATTTCCTCTAGTCCACGGAAGGGAAAGTATGAAACCAGAGACATCTGAAAATATTTTTACTCTGTTCACACGTTTGATTGATAGTTTATTTAAGTATATGATTTCAGGTTGGGAATGATTTTCCTTCAGAATTTTGAAGGCATTGATAGAGACGCTCCTAAAATTCAGCTGCTGCTGAGAAATCTCACGCCATTTTGATTGCACCTCCTTTGAATAGTTGGCCTGATTTTGTTCACCTCTCTGGAAGTTGTTAGTTTATGTTTTTATTCCCAATATTCTAAATTTTCACAGTGAAACATTTACATCGAGATTTTTATTTTTGTTTTTGTTTACTTACTTGGGTCATGCTAAATTTGAAAACTGCCTTCCCTGAGGTCTCAGAAATTTTCTTAATGCATTTTTTGATGACATCCTGCCTTCCATTTTTCTCTATTCTTGTTTTTTGGAGAAAAATATGTTGGCTATGCTTCAGACCTCCTGCACCAATTCTCTAGCTTTCTTATCTATGTCTACGTTATTTCCATTTAAAAATTCTATCTTATGGAAGATTTCTCAAGCTTATCTTCCAACCCTTGTTTGGAGAATTTTATTTCTGTCTTCATATATTTAATTTCTAAAACTTCACTTTGGTTCTCTGTATTTTTATTAGATGTAACATCTTCCAGTTTTATAAATACAGTACTACTCTAAGATGCTAGTATAATGTAATTTCAAAACTATTTTTATGTTCCTTGTATTGTCTCTGTTTCTCCTGTTTCTTTTGTTGTTATTGTCATTTGGTTTTTATACTGACTTTTACCTTTTTCAATTACTTTGAGTCTCTACACATCAGGAAGAAGTCTTCCTATTGTTGGTTTGAGGATGATTAGAATTTTTCAGGGATTCTTGAGACCACTGAGGACAGATTTATTAAGTTTTCCGATGTTCAGGTTAGTTCTGTTGCCCTCAGCTGTACCTGCTATCCACAAGATCAGGGGATCTTTTAGTTCATGGATATCAGAGAGCGATATTTCATTCTTCTCCCGAGTAAGGAAATAGTCTGCTCAGCTATGTTGAGGATCTGGGGATCACTACTTCTCACACAGAATTTCAACTGGTCCTTTAGTTTTCTACGTGTTCTGTACACCTCTTTCAGATGCACATGTGGTTTCTAATTCTTGAAATTTTCTGGAGTTCTGTGGTGCAATTAATCTTTCACCTTGGCTCTATGCCCTATTATTTTGGGTTTCAACTTTCTTGATTTAGCTAACTAGTTTAATTCTTGTCTGTCAACTTCCAGCTTTCAAAGTTTTGTTGCAGTACCTTCCATTTATCGCTCAATATTGTTGGGGGGTTAATGTCCATCTCTTTTTGTCCATCTTATTACTACAATTTTCAAGAGGCTTCGGACAAAGCAGAAATGAAAGCACATGGTCAATCAGTCATATTTATTGGAAGCCAGTATCCATGTTTTTCTATTGTAAACTAGGATAATAATATATGATGTTATCCTTCCATAATATTTAACAGTGTAATATTCAGTATTCAGTTGCTTTTTAAACAATGAACTTTCATATTCAAATTAAGGTTTGGAATTTTTATTTCGAACCTATTAATTTTCCAACACAGAACATGAAGTACTGATTCCTTTTGCAGTCTATGCTTCAAAATCAGTATTTTTCTAAAAGTCTACTGTAATTCAATGTTCAGATAACTTTGATAAATGCATATTTCCCTTTTAGAAATACATGACATTCATTACAATAACAATGATTCAAAACTATCCTGCAGTAAAGAAACATAATTAACTTTGTTTAATCTTGGATTTCCTAAACTTGATTGACAATTTGACAATTTTTCTGCAAACTTCATAACAACATCCAGTAGATTTGTTCTGTGCAATGCATTCTTAGAAACCCTACTGTGAATTCAAAATTTTACTCTAGTACCTTTTGCCCAGGCACCATGCGTAATTATGATTTATTGCAATTATGATGGCTTATTTTAAATGTATTACAGGACAGCTACAGCAAATTAGCTTGCCATGGTAAATAATAATACTTGCCTCCAATTTGATTAATAAGTTTGTCGAAAATAAGATCCTACAATTCATTCTTTAAAATGCATACATTCTTTTTTAAGGGTTTATGACGGAAACAAGTGGTAATAATATTAGACTACTACCATCTGGCATGAAAGCTACATTTTATTTAGAAGACGCAAATCTGAAGAATACCTTACACCTAACCATGAGATCTACTTTAACCAAGTTCTGTAGTTAATTCATAAATCACATCCTTTCCACGCTTTACTCTTTGGTACAGACACATGTGTTGAATATCTAACCTACTAGTGATGCTTAAAATTGACATTCCAATTATAAATTATTTGATGAAATAAAATGGGGTAAATTTGCATAAAAACTATTCATAACTAGGAGCAAAAAATAGATTATTTAATTTGTAGGACTGCTTATTCTTTCACTTGCCTACAAGAAAGCATCACTTGATTTACCAAAGTAGCTATTTTTTCTGCTGTTAGCTCTTAACCAAATATTGGCACCTAAGAGCACCGTCTCTGCTTCAGCGGATCAAGCCAAATACAACTACAGCCCAAAAAAGACATCCTGTCCCTCCTTCGACAGCCAGGAGTCTCCTCTCACAGTTCCAAAGAAAAACCAGAACAAATATTTGCAAAGATTTTTGTCTTGTAGCAAAAATGGGCATTAATAAAATCATGTTTGGAGGAAAGTTCTGAGAGAGTGTATAAAAAAATATGGAAATTTCAAAGTGGGAAACATTAATTCATAATGTGCAGGAGTATTTTTAGATGGCACTGACAGTTTGCATGGAGCTTGGGATTGGTGTGACTTGCTTTCATAGGAAAGGAATGGCCTAGCCTGGGAATTTTATTGGCAGATATCATAGCTTAAAAATGCACATGGGATGTCTGTCTTATAAAGCAACAGATACAGTATTTTACTTGTTTTCATTTTATGATAGGAATCAGTTATTATACAAGAGAGAAGTTTTCTTGCTTTTCTCATTATTCATCTCACTTTTGCTAGACAGTATTAAACAGAAGTCTGCACATTATCTTGGATTTTTATGGCTCTCTATGGTTTGCAAAGTACTTTCACATACATCACCACCTTTAATCCTTGCAACAACTGTTGAGGGTATTATTAATAGCTTTGCTTTATCTAAGAGAAAACTGAGCATCAAAAGGAATTAGTGAATTGCTTAAGATGACACAACCACAAAAGTGCAGGGTCATGTCAGGAACCCTGGACTTCTGTTTCAAATTCAGAGAGGGCACTCCCCTCTACCACCATTGCAAGATGTCTTCCTTCTTATAATTAGCTTTCCAAAACTTCAGCTTACATTAAGGAGTTATTTTCCATCATATATCAGATTGAATCATACAAAATTGCCTTTTTTGCAGGTCAGAAGAGGAACATGAGCAATTTCAAATAGTTCAATTTAATGCATATAGAACCCCTATAAATATATTTGACAATCTGCAATACTGCCCACATACAAATGTCTTATTTTAAACTATATCACAAATATTTAAGAAGTGTTTTTTTTTGTTTTTGTCTTTTTGAAACTTCAGTTCTAGCACTTTAGTGGTTCAAGCTGTGTCTATGCAGACACACACACACGGGTTTCTTCAATTTGATTGATTTAGTTAAGCCAATTCAAATAAAATCACCTAATGAGTTGTTTTGAGTGAAAACTGTTTACTTTTGTTTTGTAATAAATAAATCAATACAGTTAGTTTTAAAGGGTTCCTTTATGCAAAAACAGCGTAAGTGATGCAGTGAGAAAAGGTGCTTCTGGGCAGGAGTTCCAGAGAGTTCTCAGATGGCAGACAGCCCTTTTGCAAGGCCTCAGGATGCTGAGAGGGAGGGAAGGGTGGTTATGTTCCGAATGCTCTCATTTCCTGCCCTCTCCCCAGGGAGGCATAGATATCATGAAAGGTCCTGGAATGAACTTTTCTGAATCTCAAAATAATTATTTTCCAAATTTAAGGGATTGGTAAAATTTTGGTTTGATCTTTATGTGTGTGTGTGTGTGTGTGTGTGTGTGTGTGTGTGTGTACGGTTGTCAGTCATTAAAAAACATCACACCACCCAAACCATGAATTTAATAATTTTTGCTCATAGATTTTATAATGGTTCTAAAACAGTTATGTTTTTAAAAATTCATGGATTGTATTTGACTCAGTTAAAACTAAAAGATCAAAATAAGGGTAAAAAGAATGAGATGCCTATATTTCAAGCTATGTCAGCAGACAAACTAAAAACTATTGTTTAAGATAGAGGTCATCTCATTAATTACACTGAATTCTATAAGATAGCATGTTTTATAAAAGATGATTATTATTTCATTTTAGACTGTACTGCAATTGATGTTTATTAAGAATGACCATTCATTAATAATTCATTTATTGATTAAATATTTATTTATTTATAAACAAGTACCTGTTGAGCACTTACTATGTGTATAGACAGTTTACCTAGGTACTTTGCATCCCTGGGGACACAAAAGACGTATGAAGTTTCAAAGTAGCTATTTACCCAATTTCACTTTTTTTTTTTTTTTTTCCTTTTTTTGAAAAGGAGTCTTGCTCTGTCCCCCAGGCCGGAGTGCAGTGGCAGGATTTCTGCTCACAGCAACCTCTGCTCCCCAGATTCAAGCGATTCTCCTGCCTCAGCCTCCTGAGTAGCTAGGATTAAAGGCTAATTTGTTGTATTTTTAGTAGAGATGGGGTTTCGCCATGTTGGACAGGCTGGTCTCAAACTCCTGACCTCAAGTCATCCACCCGCCTCACATTTATTTTTCTTAATGAAACTTTTGTATCAGACCTTAGATGGAAGTTCACACTTTCAAATTTTTCATATACTTAATATCTGCAACCACTTATTTTAAGGCTATGTTTTCTTTATAAAAAGTCTCAGAAGTGAACAGAATATATTCATCCTTATTATGTAAAATAATTTATCTTATTTAAATTAGATTGTGTTCAATTATACTTGCTTTTCAGAAATAAATGTGACTCTTGCATACTGTGTCAAAAATTTTAATTGTAATAAGATATTAATGAGATGTAAGAAATTAAATATTGACCTGGGTTTTATGCTAATTTAGAAATACAAATTTCAACTCACATTGACATGATTTTAAAATAAGGCATTAGTGAAAAATATACCAAATATATACCATCAGCAACTTTTGTAGCAAACTGATCAGAGAAGGTTGGAAGAAAAATAAGATGAATGAAGTACTCCCGATAAAATATGAGGTAAAAAGAAGCAATCAGTAACTTTTAAATTGGAAGTAATCTGAGTTCTTGATAAAACTGAAGTAATTTATTATTATTAATGAAATAATGATAAATTATGATAGTTATATGATTCCTTCCCTGAGTCATAATCAATAATTATGTATTAGTATGAATTATGCTATAGTAATTAATGCTACAGGCATTTGTTGTGGGTCTATTGTGTGACCTAGTTATTGCTGAAGAAGACAGATGTATTTCCTGCTGTATTAGGGCCCACTACTGTTCAAAAGGTATGGATGTCTTATAAGACCCCTAGATAAGGAGATATCTCCAGCTGAAACCCGAGTCATGAAACATAAAATTATTGCTTCAAAGTAGTTAAAAATACCGGCCACCCAGTCAACTGCCTCATTATTATAATGCTGTATGCTTTTGAGATTGGCCTAATATTTATTTAGAATTTTATAGATAAAGATAATCATAAATATTCCATATTTAACCCTCTATATGTAAAAAAACTTGATACCCCTTCTCTATTAAAAAAAAAAAAAAGACCCATGATAAATAAAGGCTGTAGAGAAACAGCATCCTTAATATTTGTTCTCAATATTACAACTTCACTGTTAGCACCTCTAGATAGTATTAATCATCATGTATTATATTTAGGTCAAGAATAAAGAACTTTAGTGAAAAACTATAGGACAAGGTGACCTACTTAAAAATTAGGATGGTCATGAAGGACTTATGTTATTTGAGATCTCCCTTGTCAATGTCTGAGCAGTAGGGGTTCTCGTTACTATTTATCAAATCTTCCTGCAGAGAGACCCGATCGGCTGGTCTTTCTAGAATGAGCATGTCTTTTGGTATTTGTTGATCAGACCTCTGGGAGATCAGAAGGAAAGCACACTCAGTAAATGATTCAGGATTTCAGAATTCGTTTCCCTTGCCAAGAAAGAAAAAGCAGAGTCTTTGGGGGGCTGAAAAGCTACATATTTACACATGTATTTACTTGAAGAAATATAGTGCAAATTCCCAGGGCTCCTAGGAAAATAATAATACTGTTTTGTGGTTATATTTGGCAAAAGGGCCAGAGATTCAATGACATGATAGAAAAGTATTACAAACATTAAAATAAATGAAATAAGACCTTTTCCTTATTTATGTACCACAAATGGTCCAAATAATTCATAATACTTCTTCAAATGACCACAAGTCCACAAACTTAAGGTTGAAGGATATTAAGTAGGACCCAGAAGAATCCTACTTGGAAAAGGTAAAAAAAAATTCTAAAATGAAAACAAGACACAAAACATGCAGGATACCGTAAGTCTATTTTATCTCCTACATAAACATAGAAGACAAGTTTCAGACAATATCAGAAAGCTAATTTCACTGTACTTATTCCCCAGTACCCTAAAGTATGCATTACACACTATTTGAGCACAAGAACTGTCAGTTGAGAATGACACAAAATTTTTGTAAGGTGAAATTATTATCTTTTATTTTGCTTGCTGCAGAGATAGAAAGTTCAATCTCAGAGAAATCTAATAAAAGTTTTTATTTAATTATTTGATTGATATAAACCAACAAATTTATTATTTTGCTGGAAAATCAGTTCTAGTATTGTCAGAGACTTTTTTTTCCTGTCCTACACACCATTGGAAAAGTTCTACCATTTAAAGTATCTGATTAAGTACTAAAATACACAAAGAAATAAACTATAAGCCTTGATTATTGACTTCTAAAAATAAAAGTTAATAGGCATGGCTAAATTATAGTCATGCAGATTTCAAGACATGTAGGAGCTTTAGATCTATATCTGCCCTAAATCTATCTACATTTCTGGTTCACTCACAATAAAAAGTCACAAATTTCTATTCATAAAACTTTTTCACCTGTGCAAGAAAAATTAAGCTCTATCATGTGATTGGCTAAAATTCCCTATATGAAAACTTCATATATCCAATCAATATAACAAATAGAGTAATATTGATTCATAAATTAACCCATGCAAAATAGGGAAAGAGAGAAAAACGAATCAGTGAACAAATCACTCATTTCTGCCCTGAAAGCATCTTCTAAAACTCATTGAGTCAAATTTCCTGGAGGGCAGGAGAAATCAGCAGGCATAAGCTACACAATGTCAGGTTGTTCGGATTCCCCAGGAAGGACCCTTTGCCCAGAATTTCACTGTAAAATGTGAATGAAGTCAGCTAGACGGAAACATCTGGGGTGTAAGATTACCGAGAATAGATAACTGGAATAAGATATAGAAGTAAGTACCTTCCATTGTCCTTTCTTCCAAATCACTGAGTACAATTTTGATATGCTTATTAAGGATGTAATGATTCATCACTCTACAAGTACTTGTTCAAAATATGCAGAAAGAATTTATAAGAGGCCAGATTGCAAACAGAGGCTTTTCTGTTGTTGTTCTTGTTTGTCATAAGTAGAGGCAATGGACATGGACCGCAATAAAGAATTGTACTGGAAGCAGTGAAAACATTACAGATTCTATTTTTACTTGATCCTTACTTCTCTCATTTTCATACTAGGGCACAAGAAGCTGAACTGTATTCATGTCACAATTGCTGGAAGAAGGAAAAGGCCAGAGATTTCTCCAGAACCTCTCTTATACACTCACCCAAATTGGCAACACACACATATGCACGTACACACAGAGAGAAATAAAATAATAAATTGAGTTGTCCTTAAGATTCTACAATTGTAAATTAATTGTATGTACTTTCACACAAAGAATTAACAAGTAATTCTTGAATACACTGGAGATCCAAGAAAAAATAAATTACATAGGGTCCCTTTCCTCAAGAAGTACATTCAGGTATTTTTTTAAATGTACTGCTTGAGCCAGTGCATCTATCTAGAGGTGTGAAATTGGACAATGCAATAATCACTTGGAAAGAGAGAGAACAATAGCAAAATTTCAGTTGAGACTTTTCTTTCTGTCTGAAGTATACAGAACTATTACAAGCAATGAAAAAATTATGGTTTGAATGTTTGGTTGTAGTACTGCTATGACCATTTCAAACAATTATGGCTTGGAAAACAGAATAAAAGTTTCAAAGTTGTGCTTGATTATTTTTAGTTCTAAGTCTGGATAAAACCCAATGCTGCAAGATTGAGAAATCACTCTCAGAGTGTTTCAATAGGGCTGACTGAAATTTTGAGCATAACTTGGCATATTGAATATTGAGAAAGCTATTGACCAATCTCTTTCAATAATATTCTCTAGTAATAGCCACGGAGATTTCTTAGTCTTTCACTAGCTTGCTTGAAGAAGATAAGCACAGTCCTGATCACTTAGAGAAACTCTTGTCCACACATTCCTTAATTAAAACAGAAATAAATGCACACCCATTAGAGTTCTTGTTTGTGCAGTCCTGTGGCTGAACTGGAGTGGGACAGGGAGGTTACCAAAGCCTTTTAGCTCATCTCTCCATAAAAACATGTATCTTAGCTAGAGCTAGTTGGTCTTTTGCCATAAATAAACTAGATGCTTGGCTGCTGACACTCTTTTAAATATTAAAAATAACTTACAGCTTAAAACATAGACTTGAACTTGTGCTTTTAGGCAAATTAATCTCCAGTATGCTGCATGTGACATGGTATATCTGGAAAAAAAAAATTCCTCATAAAATCACTTTTTAAGCAAGTAAGTGATACCAATGTTCATGAATTACTTCATTCCTCTGGTAGTTTCCCTATTATTACACTTCCCCCACAACCCATGAAGATACTGGCCACATTAGTTTCAAAAAATGTTAGGTGATTAATCTAAGAGGAATGACTTCTAATATGAAAACATTCAGTGAAATGGGCCTAGAAAAATCTGAGGTGAGGTTAGAGGTTATTCGAGACTATAATGTCATAACATTGCTTGTAGACAAGACAGTAGTTATAAACATTGCACATTATGTTGTAATTGTGAGCACAGGCTTTCTTCCTAAAAAGAGTCACCAAGCATGACTAGAAAAGAATAAATACTTTTAGGATAAGGCCAAAAAAGCAATTATGGAACTTCTTAATCCCCAGGAAAATAACTCTTGAATAGGAAAGAATAACTTGATAACTTGTGATTAATAACATAAGATGAGGCAATTTTGGCAAGAAGCAATGTTCTGTATTCACTGCAACTTGCAAGCACAGACCAGAAGTCAATGACTGCTCGACACATCACTAAGCCCATGTTCCCACATATCATTTTTCTGTAAATGAGAAAGTAGCTTAGGAAGCACCATCTTTCACGGGAGAAAATTATTGTAGTAGTAAGAGGACCTCAGAAAAAGCTAAAAGTCTTTACTTTGTGTGTTTTGTTTTGTTTTTGAGTAGCCTGTTTATGCCCCTACACTCGACAAGCTAAGGATTAGCTATTGTGAGCCAAACTCACCAAATGTGGGCTTGCCAAGACCAACCCATGCCACTCCCTCTCTTCTTAGCACTGCTTCCCAGAAACACACTTTCCTTGAATTATAAATCAGAGTGAATATAGAAATATTCCCAAATTAGAGTGTGTGTTTGCATGTGTGTATACATATATATATACACAAGATATGTGTGTGTATATATGAGTGTGTGTATATATGTGTGTGTGTATGTGTGTATATATATATATATGAGACAAGATGGCTTAGAAAACAGAATAAAAGTCTCAAAGTTGTGAATTTTTTTGAGACAAGATCCTGCGCTTTTGCCCAGGCTGGAGAACAGTGGCATGACACTGGCTCACTGCAGAGTTGACGTCTGGGGCTCAAGCAATTCTCCTGCCTCAGCTTCTGAGTAACTTGGACCACAGGCACGTGCTACCACGTCCGACTAATTATATTTATATATATTTTAGAGACAGGGTTTATATATATATACTATTATATATACATAATAGTATATATATATATATATATATATATATATATATATAAAATAGTATATATATATATATATATTAGAGACAGGGTTTCCCTATACTGCCCAGGCTGGTCCAAAACTCCTGGGCTCAAGCAATCATCTCTCCTCAGTCTCCCCAAATGCTGAGAGTCTCATATTTTTAAGAGCCAATTTAGGCTTCCAATAATTGTTTATCTGTATTTACTTGATAACCTGTTCCTACACGTCAATGAGAAAAAGCATAATACAAAATTAATAGTTCAGTGTTTTTTAAACTACTCCAGATGACTATAAAATACCCTCCTAAATCAGTAGTCAGATAAAATTTCAAGAATGCAAATGGAATAAAAATACTAAAATTTATTTTCTCATTCATCTAATTGTTCATTTGTACTGAAACATCTAATACGTTAGCAATGCTTCTTTATAAGTTAGGGGTACAAAAGTGAATAAAAAGGACGAAAATCTTGTTCTTTAGGGATCTCATGTTTTATTTTTCTCAAGCCTACTCTCTAGCCACTGAGCTAATTGTTGTTGGTACAATGATGATGATAATAGTGACGGCAGTGATCATAGTTAATATTTACTGGGTGCATATCCTTTAATACACATAACAGCTCTATCTTTATTCTGATGTACAAGTGTATAAATGGAGCACAGAGAAACAAAGTAAATTGTTCAAAACACAAAGTAATTAGTGGGGCCAGGATTCAATTCTGGGTAATCTGAATTTTATGCACCCTTGCTGCTCGTAAGCATTTTTTTTTTTTTTTGGTCTAGTGGAGAAGACAAGCATTAATTTAATGATATAAATATAGTTAATGTTATATGCAACATATCACTTTAAGCACTTTACTGCTATTAACACATCTAATTAGGTATCATTAACTTCTCATGTTATAGATGAAGAAAGGCTGAGAAAGATTAAGGAACTTGCCTAGGGTTTTATAAATAGAGATGCAGCATATAATAATTCAAGAATGCAGGTTTTAGGGCTAAACTGCCTAGGTTTGAATATCTGCTCATCTGTTTATGCTCCATGACATTGAATTCTCTGTGACGCAATCTTTTCATCTGTTAAGAGGACTAGATTGTATATAAATCATAGTATTGCTAAGGAGTTAAATACATTATTTGTAAAGCATTTAAAGTAGTTTTAAATACTCTCATTTTAAGTACTGTGTCAGCATTGGATAAATAAAGGATACAGTTGGTTCAAGCAAAATTATGAGTCCAGATTCCATACTTTATGTTAACTGTACTGTCTGTCTTCTAATATGTAAACAATTGTAGGTAAGGTTACCAGGAAAATGGAAAGGAGAACAATGATTAGTAACGGACGATGATTAGTAATGATTTAGTAACGTAAGGACAAATTAGAAAAATAAAACGGTATTTAGTAGAGTGAACCTGATGGTTTTAAGTACTCTTGCAATAATATCCTAAATTATGGATAATATAGTTCTATAATACTGCTAAATTTAAAAATATATAACAAAGAGTGGAAGAATGTAAATCCTATTCAGTGTAATAGTCTCGGGGGATTTTATATGGAAAACGCAATCCAGACAACAATGAAATGTTGTACTCTTCCATGCCTAATAGATGTGTTGAATTCACTATGGCTTCCCCAATTTCATGAGGACATGTGGAACATATTGAGTAGCCAAGGCATACATTTAGGGAACATTAAAGGCCTGAGAGCAAGAGGTTTCTAGTGTTGGAGGCAAATTTAGCCAAACCCATCAGATTTAATTCATGTGAAAGGAAGGCCAGAATGGCAGTTATAATATTTGTTCTGACAATATAATTAGTTACATTATCTTTACTAGTTTTGATAACGGGTGTTTCCTAATTAACCTTGTTTCAACTGAAGACATTGCAATGTTTTTCCTTTCCGCAAAACAAAATCAAAAGCATTTTAAATACACACAAAAGGACTAAAACTTCACAAAGGTGCATGGAAATTTAATAATAGCAGGATTCCTGAAAATATTTACACCCCAACACTGCTTCTATAATGGTTCTTCCAGACAAATAGAAAATCCAGAATTTTACACAGGGTATTTGCACCATATTAAATAACATGTATCTGTATTTTTGGAATATTATTTCTCGGGCAGTTATGGGATTTGTTAAATAAATCTACATTTGAAGTCACTAAGTCTTATTCATAATTCTATAATTTTAAGGAAATATAATTGAAGATGAAGATATTTAAATCCTTTAGAAGAGTGACTTCATGTGACCTGGTTTTAGGAAAATGGCCTTCTTTCAATACAGTATGGCTCTAAAATGCTGTTTCACCCTTGGCTCCCCATACCGTCCCTGCCACCCTCCCAAACAAACTCAACTTCCCCTTTGACCTCAGCAGACCTAATAGTCTGTTTCTCATTTGTAACTCTTCCTTTACCAAACTTAAAAAGATTTTCTAACAAATCTGCTCACAACAGCTCTCCTCCAACTTCTTGACAGAACAAGGTGGGCAATTCATTAAATTTTTGTATACTTTTGGGGATACCTCCTCAAGAAGATACTGAACTTAAATGCTGGCTTTAGTTGCTAATCCAAAATGGTGATGGCAAAAATACTGTTGCAGCTGTTACATCCGTTGTAACATTCTTACAAATGGCAACACTAACTGAGAATTGCTTTTGTTTTTACTTTTGTCCTGGATGATGACAGTACCACACACTGGTACCAAGATTACTATACCAATAAATATTTTCTATATGATTCAATAATTATTCTTTATGAATATTCAAAGCAACCTCATTTACATTTGAAATTGTCTGTTAGCTAATAATTTCACTGTAGAGAAAATGCATAGTCGTATCAATCGTGTAGTTATATGTACAACACATATCTGTACATGTTTTAAGCATGTAATAACTACACATATGCATTTAAATGATTCATATGTGTATATGCCTATACACACAAATCATAAATATATCATTTTGTTGTAAATTTGATAAGAACATGCCTTGGAGATATAAATTCAGATTATCTTCAAAGTATAGAGATATGTATTCACATATTACATATATGAACATAAAATGTACATAAATGTTATAGAAATAATATATGTGTGTGTTTATTTACAGGAAGTTTTATCTACAAGAGGTTATGTTTGACTTGCTTATCAAATGTCTGAAGCTTGTGCAGGCTTGTCGATTGAGGTAAACCAGGTAGAGATGGATGATTTTACGATTCAAATTTTGTTCTAATACTGTAAACTGTGAGATAAATTTCATTAAAATGCTGCTCTTGTTGGTTTTATCCAATATCTACTTTTATATCAATAAAAATATCACAATTAAAACATAGTAAATTAAGAATTCTATTTAAATTACAGGTTGATCTCTGCTTTCTTTTTCTTCCCAATTTGCAGACATTTAAACTCAGAATATATTTAGGAAGTAAGATTTTTAAAGTGGGAATGTATGGGTTGTTTTTGTTGCATGTTACACAGTGAGTGTATAATAATTTGGTTTGTTTTGATAAGTTACATTATAGCAATCTAGACCAATCTCACTTGTGCTTTAGAACTGCTCTGTCCTCTTGCAGACTGCTCTTGGCTGTAACAGGACTATCTTTTTTTTTTTTTGCATTGTCAAAATTTAGGAACATGAATCGTCTCATAAAATAATAAACTGATGTCACATTGTCTTAATGTATTACAGCTCAGGAAAGTTAGTTAAAATTTTCTCTTAATATCTAAGACATGTTTATATTTAGTTAAAGCATATGTAAAGACAAAACAGCAATAACTAAACTGACTATAACAAAATAAATGTATGTACTGTACCATTGATTATCTGACTAAAGAGCAAGGAGTCAGAGACACACATGGGTTCAGCCACCTGCTGAGACACTTACTATATAAGCAACCTTGGCTGCTCAACTGTTTTCCTCATGCCTCAAGGCAAGAGGTCATTTGAAATAGAACAGTAGAAATCAAAAGAGATGAGGGTATTCAAGATAATCTTAGCAGTGAATTGACAGAATTTTGTGATTGTCTCAATGTGACAGAATTAGAAAAAAAAGAGTTAATGTTCTTTGGAAGACTATGGTTATGAGATGGTGATGATATTAAAGGAGATAGAGAATACATAGGGAGAGCCAGGAAGGAAGAAGTTTCCATCTTAACACAAGTTAATTTTGAAGGGGTTAGGAGATATCCAGGAAGAGACACCACGGTTGGAAATATGATTAGATCTCAGGATAGAGAGAACAGGTGAAGATGTAGATTCTGACGATTGTCATGTCTCAATTATACTTAGGCCCAAAATATGAGGAAAAACAAAAAATGGATGATATTATTTGGGATATTATTTGGGAATACTTATAGGTAAAATAACCAAATAGCAAAAACCCAATAAAAACAACTTTTTAAGATTTCCTACTCCACTTTTTAAGGCAAAAAATGTGGAATAGGTGAATGACTGAGAAAGGGTAGTCAACATGTAGAAGAATTAGGAGATGTTATTAAATGGAAGGCAGATGGATATTCAAGAAAAATAGCATAGTGTGTGAAGAGTTGAAGTAAAGAAATAAAATAATGTCTGGAAATATGCTATGACAGTTAATCATTAGGAGATTATATTTAACCATTGTAGGAAGAGTTTCTGCTACACTGCTGGAAACAAAAACTAGATGGAACAGTTTTAGGAGTAAATAACAAGAAATTTGAAGAAAGTGAGGTAAATACAACATTAGTAGTCTAAATAGTCATGTTGTAGATTTATGGCTTCTTTTTTCATCTTTTTCATTTTTTCTGTTTCATGGGCTTATAAATTTTTAAGTAGTAAGCAATAATAAAGTCACATTGTTTCTAAAATTTTTCAACTCTAAGTATTCATAATTAGAATCTTAATAAATTGACTTTTTACAGATTAAACCTCAATTTTCAGATATATTAAATACAGAAAATGTCCATTATAGACTCATGTGATCTAAGTGGATCTTCTTCCCTCAAACCCTTACAATGCTGAAATTAAACGTCAAGCAATCTTGTCTCACTTATATACTTTGCTGTTTTTTGTCACTGTTCTTATTATCTATTTTTTAATTCTTAACATATACACTAATTTTTATTACTTTGAAAGAGTTTGAAAGACTATAGTTTCAGAAGAGATAAATTTCACCATTCTTTGTTAGAATACCAATAAATATAAATAGTTATTTCAAATGTACTCTTATTATTGGGGAGTAAATGCCTAACACATTTCATTTTCTCTAATATAAGTATGTATATATTCTTTCAGAATAATAAATATATCCATCATTTTAGACCTAAGTTGTACAGTTTTTAAAAGCATAGCCAGATGTTTCTGGGCCAGCCGTACGCCTCTGAGTAAAAATTAAGTATTCATGCTGATACATTTGCTCTCTCTGCATTTAGTGATATATAGTAACTCCAATACATTAAAATGGACAAATTTCCCTAAGTGGTGTATTTATGCCTTTGGAACAGCATGCATATAAATCAGAATTGTACCCAATTGTCATCATTATCATTTTTCCATTTCCTCTATCATGCTTTGTATTGATATCCCACACTGGTATGATCTCACAACTGCAAGCTGGAGGTGAGCTATTAAATACCTTGACCATTGGTGGACAGAGGTAATACTCTGAAGTATACAACTTTAAATGTAATGTTTTCTGACTTCATTGTATATCTGACCATGAGGTATAATGAAAATAGTAAAAAGAAAAATCCAACATAATAATTATGAGTCTACATGGAACCTCCTATAAGCATATTCCATTCTCTATAACTATAAAAATGAGATCATTACCTAGGATATTTCTTTCTACTTTATTTATCAATAAATAATGTCATGATTTACATGTCTCAACCACACTTGGCAGGGCATAGAGGAGAATCTGTATTCTTGAATATTGTTTAGTAGCTAGCTTTAACTATAAATGAGGATTACCTTACAATAAAGCAGCATTGTTTTAGAAGCAATGTTAACTTTGTGATTAATGAGGTGATGGATGAGGAACATATGACTATTTCCAGGCTCATTCCAGCATTTTTCTTAACTTCAACCTCAGCCAAAACTGTCAGTACTAATGACAAGATGACCAGATAATGTTTCACCTGTGAGTGGGGATCTTGACTGCAATTTAAAATTTCCAAAACTTCCACAAGGCACAGCTCTTATGTAAAGCCAAGATATTTTTTTCATCTTCCAAAAAGCATAAAAACAAATGGGATTGCAAATCTCTGAGGAGGAAAGAAGCAATTCAGTTTTCACTGTTGGAAGTCTTAGAAGTATAGGCTGATTAGCAAGGTGACCGTGTTGCCCAGAGACCACAGCATGAAAACAAAGAACCAACTCCTGGATTCATTGATTTTTTGGAGGGTTTTTTGTGTCTCTATCTCCTTCAGTTCTGCTCTGATCTTAGTTATTTCTTGCCTTCTGCCAGCTTTTGAATGTGTTTGCTCTTGCTTCTCTAGTTCTTTTAATTGTGATGTTAGAGTGCTCAAGGCTACTTTCAGTATTTTAGAAACCTAATAAATTTTCATTAAAATGTCTAAAGGCATTTAGATGTATGCAATTAGGCAACCATTTTAACGCATTTCCTCATCCTTGAAATGAAAATACAGAACTAAATATGGGAAGTCCTTTCTAGCACATAGAACTACTCTGGAATCATATTACTTTAGACCTGAAAGAAACCTCAGATGTCACCCAGCCCCAACTCTCAATTTTATACATGAAAAGTAAAATGCAGTGTTGCTTTGAGAAAGAACACACAGACCTGCTGTAAAATCACAGAAAGAATTAAACGTCATAATTTAAAATTATTTTGATTCAGAAAAACATACTTGTTTGATGTTTTAAGAATGCTATGTGATCATATTCTTGACAATATTTAAAGAAACTTTGTTGTGGTAATATTAGCCTATACATTAGCAATAACACTATTTTTACATTATGAATACATTATCAAACCAAAATATTCTATCATTTTATGTGAATTTACTCTTTTCTGAATTATCCCATCATATTCAACATGATGGAGTAGACCTAAAAGAGAATTTTGGCTGTAAAATTGGAACCAAAGCAAGTAGGAAACAAAACAATAGGAAGTCCATTGTCCTCTTTTCCAGTAGTGCAGTGAACTCTTCATGATTATTGTATGTTTCATCAACATGGCCAAAGCTAGTTTTCCTCAGTGTAAAATATCAAGAAACATCAACAATTCATAAATCTACATTATAAAATATTTCATTAGAAAGGTGATCCCAGAGAAATCCAAACCACAATCAAATAATACTACAAACACTTCTACACAAATACCCTAGAAAATTTAGAAGAAATTGATAAATTCCTGGATGCACATACCCTCCCAAGACTAAACCAGAAAGAAGTTGAATTCCTGAATAGACCAATAACAAGTTCTGAAATTGAGGCAGTAATCAATACCCTACCAACCAAAAAAAGCCTAGGATCAGACATATTCACAGCCGAATTCTACCAGAGGTACAAAGAGGAGCTGGAACCATTTCTTCTAAAACTATCCCAAGCAACAGAAAAAGAGGGACTCCTCCCTAACTCATTTTATGAGGCCAGCATCATCCTGATACCAAAACTTGGCAGAGACACAACAAAAAAAGAAAATTTCAGGCCAATATCCCTGCTGAACATCAATGTGAAAATTCTCAATAAAATTCAACACCACTTCATGCAAAAGCTCTATTTTGGAACACATCTCAAAATAATAAGAGCTATTTATGACAAACCCACAGCCAACATCAAACTGAATGGGCAAACGCTGGAAGTGTTCCCTGTTAAAACCATCACAAGACAAGGATGTCCTCTTTCACCACTCCTATTCAACTTAATATTGGAAGTTCTGGAAAGGGCAATCAAGCAAAAGAAAGAAATAAAGGGTATTCAAATAGGAAGAGAGGAAGTCAAATTGTCTGTTTGCAGATGACATGATTGTATATTTATAAAAACCCATCATCTCAGCCCAAAATCTTAAGCTGATAAGCAACTTCAGCAGTCTCAGGATACAAAATCAATATGGAAAAATCACAAGCATTCCTATACTCCAATAATAGTCAATCAGAGAGCTGAATCATAAGTGAGCTTCCATTTGCAATTGTTATAAAGAGAAGAAAATACCTAAGAATACAGTCTACAAGGGATGTGAAGGAGCTCTTCAAGGAGAACTACAAACCACTGCTCAAGGAAACCAGAGAGGACACAAACAAATGAAAATCATTCCATGCTCATGGATAGGAAGAATCAATATCATGAAAATGGCCATACTGCCCAAAGTAATTTATAGATTCAACACTATCCACTTCAAGGTACTATTGACTTTCTTCACAGAATTAGAGAAAACTACTTTAAATTTCATATGGAACCAAAAAAGAGCCCATACAGCCAAGACAATCCTAAGCAAAAAGAACAAAGCTGGAGGAATAATGCTACCTGACTTCAAACTATACTACAAGGCTACAGAAACCAAAACAACTTGGTACTGGCACGAAAACAGAGATACAGACCAATGAAACAGAACAGAGACCTCAGAAATAATACCACACATCTACAACCATCTGATCTTTGACAAACCTGACAAAACCAACGGGAAAAATAATCCTTATTTAATAACTGGTGTCGGAAAAACTGGCTAGCAATATGCAGAAAACTGAAACTGAACCCCTTCCTTACACCTTAAGTAAAAATTAATTCAGGATGGATTAAAGACGTAAACGTAAAACCTAAAACCATAAAAGCCCTAGAAGAAAACCTAGGCAATACCATTCTGAACATAGGCATGGACAAAGACTTCATGACTAATAAACCTGAAGCAACGGCAACAAAAGCCAAAATTGACAAATGGGATCTAATTAAATTAAAGAGCTTCTGCACAGCAAGAGAAACTATCATCCGAGTGAACAGGCAACCTACAGAATGGGAGAAAAATTTTGCAATCTGTCCATCTGACAAGGGGCCAATATCCAGACTCTACAAATAATTAAACAAATTTACTTGAAAAAAAAAACAACCCCATCAAAAAGTGGGCGAGGGATATGAACAGACACAGCTCAAAAGAAGACATTTATGTGGCCAACAAACATATGAATAAAAGCTCATCATCACTGGTCATTAGAGAAAAGGAAATCAATACCACAGTGAGATACCATCTCATGCCAGTTAGAATGACAATCATTAAAAAGTCAGGAAACAACAGATGCTGGAGAGGATGTGGATAAATAGGAATGCTTTTACACTGTTAGTTGGAGAGTAAATTAGTTTAACCAGGTGGAAGACAGTGTGACAATTCCTCAAGGATCTAGAACTAGAAATACCTTTTGACCCAGCAATCCCATTACTGGTTATATACCCAAAGGATTATAAATCATTCTACTATAAAGACACATGCACACATATGTTTATTGCAGCACTATTCACAATAGCAAAGACTTGGAACCAGTCCAAATGCCCATCCATGATAGATGGGATAAAGACAATGTGGCACAAATACACAACGGAATACTATGTAGCCATTAAAAAGGATGAGTTAATGTCCTTTGCAGGGACATGGATGAAGCTGGAAACCATCATTCTCATGAAACTAACACAGGAACAGAAAACCAAATACCGCATGTTCTCACTCATAAGTAGGAGTTGAACAATAAGAACACATGGACGCAGGAAAGGGAACTTCACACACTGGGGCCTGTCGGATGTCGGGAGCTACGGGATGGAGGGATAGCATTAGGAGAAATACGTAATGTAGATGACAGGTTCATGGGTGCAGCAAACCACCATGGCATGTGTATACCTATGTAACAAACCTGCATGTTCTGCGCATGTATCCCAGAACTGAAAGTATAATTTAAAAAAAGAAAAAGAAAGAATTTAGATTTATTAAATTTAAACCTTGTCATGCTTTTTCCACTTATTTAGATTTTTTAAAATGTAACTGAACTAGATGTAATTGTGACCCAAAAATGAAACTAAGTAAAATTATTTGAAAGTGAGAATAAAAGAAGATGGAATGAGCTCTAAGTGTAAGCAGTTATTTATCCTACATAAGATCTAAACATATATATTCATTTCTGCGAGCATTAATTTTTAAACCATAGGGTAGAAATGCTTCCAAATCATCATGTCATAGAGCATCAGCACTGTAATGGAGTTTAATGACCAAGGTAAGTGAGATACTGGGTCTGGTTTAAATTGAACTCACACAAAATTTTTGGATAAGTAAGCGATACAGTGTCACTTTAAGTGCAAGCTTATTGATAGAAAATATGTACAAAGTGAGAAAATATTTTGAAGTAGAAATAGAATTTCACTTCAGTAATGGAAGATGAACTTATTATCAAGAATCGTAGCTGCTTGAGTAAGCAGAGGACATTAGAAACGGATTGTGGAAACCAAGGTAACAGTTTTCCAAAACAGCATCTAACATTTCAAAGATTTCTGTGAGGTCACTTTAATCCACATATGGATTGTATCATTCTTGACATTTTACTGAAAGTAGCGAACTATAACTTTCATGAAAAATCCAGTCTTTGAAGATATTCTTTCCATGGAATCCTTCTTCATGCCCCAGTTTGTGCTTATTTTACAAGAAGCTCTAAGTAGGGCAGAACATGGATAAGGGCGGTGGTTGTTTTATTTTCATCTTTCTATGGCATGAAGTAAGTTATCATCTCTGTAACATTTTCTTTTCAAAGTTGAGAGAATAATACAATCTGGGTTTGTGGTGATAATTGTTTTATTATTATTTTTCTTTTTCTTTAGTGAATAAGTCTTTCTGTTTAACTTGCAGTCTCTAAGAGGGCAAGTGCAACAAAACCAGAGACCCCTTTTCCTTCCATCAGCTTTGAAAGTTGTTCATAAGATTATGTCTGTTGGACTTTAAAACGTTTTGAAACACATTTCCAAATATTATGAAATACAGGTAAAACAAAATAGCTGAAAGTTTGTATCAGTTGAAGGACTTTGAATGTCACGGAATTTAATTCAGCCCTCTGAGGTTAATTTTATTATTTTATGGATGAGGAAATGGAGAAGCAGAGATGGTTAAATGATATAAATGAAATATCTTGCTTGCTAGTTGATCCAGAAGTTGAATTCCAGCATTCTCAGTCCAGATACCACTTCTTTATGATCATGACCAGCTTATTATCTGAAAATCTACCAATACAAAGTTTCCTAACAATCTCAGGGTCCTCTTTTTCATTGAATGGCATCAGTTTGGGTACTCAAATTATGTAAATACAGAAAAAATAATTAGTCTATCATTGACTATTTACTTTAGAAAATTCTTTTTGTTTTTACAAAGAGAAATTATCAAAACTGCTCTATGTGTCAAGCAAAGTTAAGAATTTTAAGTTAAAGGTATCAATGAAACATTAAAATAAATATTGAAGAACAAAAACAATGTATAGAAAGATATACATAAGGAAGGGTCTTTTGGCTGCAGTGGTTAAATGCCACTGAAACAGTTAACTAAAATGTGTTATAAAATATGTCCCATAGACAATAACAAATGCTTTCATCAAATACTTGTTACATACACAGTCACTCTGTCTTGTTACATGATTGTATCACGTTTCAAGGTGAACCTACATTCAACAAAGCAGTGTATAATCGATGTGAATGAATGAGACATTGGTGCAAGGAAATGTGAACAGATTGTACAGCTGCCAATATAATTTTTTTAAAGTTTCTTAGTTTGCACACATTAAATAAAAAATTAGGCAATTCTTGTAGGCTACCAATATTTCTGTGCAGCTGGTATCTAAAATACCAACGTCCAGGCAGTTCACTGATGTCCACTAAGCCAGTAAAATAACTTATTGTTTCAGGTATCAAATTTGTTACCATTAGTTATCTCTAGAAATATTACAGCCTTGATCACCACACATTCAAAATTGATTCTTCCTTTCTTTCCTAATTTGGTCATAGCTCTTCTTCAAAATCACTGTTATAAATTGGTTTCTCATGTATGAAAGCAATAGAAGATTTAAGCCAATTTTCTAAACAAATCAATACATAATCACATAAATCTTGGTGATTCTGATACACAGCTAAGATTGATAACCACTTCTATACTCGATATTTGTTGAATTTTGGGTCACATGGAAGCCAACACTTTTCTTACTTGTAGAGAATCCCTAAGCATGAGCAGGTAGACCCACACCTTTTTCCAGTGCATATTGAAGGGACACATATCCTTCAGAGAAATGATCCTTTTTGGGTCAGGTATCATCCACTCGGGGGTATAAAAGAATAAAAGTTGTTTGGAATGATAGTTCAATACTTATGGATTACTTTAATACTTATGAATTAAATATCGCTCTAGCCTTAATTAGAAAATGGGCATGGAAAAGTGGAGAAAGTCCTGGACTAGAAATTAGGAGAAGTTGAATTCATGCACTTGACTTGTTGTCTAATTTGATATTTAACCTTGAGCAAATTACTTAACTTCGTCAACCTTTAACTTCTTTGTCTATGAAACTAAAGGTTAAAGCTTGGTAATCTCCAAGGGTCTTTCTATAAGAAGAAGAACTGTATCAACCAAGAATCAATGAAAATTCATTGATGTACAGGGGAAATGTTTAGCTGCTTTATCCTTTCCAAACTCACTGTGGGTCAGATTGTAAAGTGATCACTGAAGCAAACCAGCTAATATACTTTACAAAAACCAGAAGGGTCCAGCATATGTTCACAATGTGGCTGTGACTTCCCCATCTGCTGACAGACATCAGATCTTGTCATTAGCACAGTCAATGGGGTGCAAAATCCTGTGGAATTTGCTGAACTGAATAGGACACTACATATCACGATGGGAACCTCAGATGCTGGCCATGTCAAGTGTTGTCATCACTGGTCGTGTTCCTGTTCTCACTCCAGGGTCAGTCAGAGAGTCTGCTTTTCGTATTAAAGCCTGTTCAGGTTGGATAAGATCTTAAGCAATTACTTTGATTTATCAAGACATCGCTTTCATTTTCAAGTTAATGATTTGGTTTTGTATTGATATTGTATATTGAAAAATATACACCCCAGATAACCAGCTGTATCCTAAATTTGGTGCACTAGAACCCTGATCGGTCATGCTGTTCATCATTTAGGATAGGTATAGGAAACTTAATCTTGTATAGTGACTTAATGTACTGTTATGGAAGATAAATGAGCTAATAAACATTGTACCTGCAGGTGATATAGCTCTGACATTCAAGTTACAAACATGATTGTTCATGCATAGTTTTCATCAAAATCAACATAAATATCTGCATAGACAGCACAAGGATATATCGTTTCACATAGAAGTTTCTATGTAGAAATTATGGACATTAAACATGATATAATTAGTGTGAAAAAGAGGGGGCAACCTAAAATAAGAGATGCTCTCATGTTTGTGATAATAGAGTTGAAGGTGACAAAAGTACAATGGGATGGGGCCAGGAAAGGGAAGAAGCCAATCAAAGTTAAGAAAAATCTAATGGATTGAATACACAGGTGATAGCAACATCATTCTAAGTCCACAGAAACTTCGAATTGAAAAGATCTTAGAAATAAGACAGGGAAGAAAATAAGTTTCTGAGGGATTAGGTCACTCGCCTTAAGGTCATAAGACTAGAAAGAACTAGGATCTTCAGACTCCTGAGCCAATGTTCTTTTCACTATCACCCATAATCACCGTTTTAGATTATTTAAATATTTCCACAGAATATAAATCGTTCAAATTTGAAAGAGATCATCATGTTTGTGTGTGTGTGTGTGTGTGTGTGTGTTTTTCATGGACCACCATGTAATGCAAACAAAGCTGTGATTTGGGTTAACACTGGCAAATACAATTTAGTAAGAGTCCCTTAAATAAAAATTGACCTCTTTTCTCACACATCATGCTTTCCATCAACAAGGCCTGCCTTGTGCCAGGGTTGTGCTAAGTGCAAGGGATACAAAACTGAAGAGGACATGGGCTCTGCTCTTTAAGCATTTCCTCCTTAGTAAAGAAGACAGGTATATAGATAGTCGCAAAAAGATAGGTATGAGTGGTGATGAGAGCTCAGTAGCAGGGCTGGAATTCAAAGAAGGAACCCTATTAGGAAGGATGTGCCCGTAGGAAGGATTTTAAACTATGTTTTGGCAAGTCAAGAGTCAGAGGGTGACTTAAAGCAAAAAAGCAACATGAATTTGTTCATTTAGGAAGGTTACTCTGCTTTGTTGTGGCAATAGACAAGAGAAACAAGAGAAAGTGAGACAGCAGGGTAATCAAGCCAAAAGCAGTTACTACAGCCTGCGAAGACGTTGAGACTGAAATAAAAGGCATAGAAGAATCTGAGTCAGTAGCTACTTCTGAGATAGGAATATTCATCTCAAATAGTAATTAAAAAATCATTGTAAATTGCTAGTGTGAGTAATTAAGGATTATCTAGATGGAGTAAGGGAGCTTCAGTTACGTGGAAGAAACTTTGGGTTTATCAATATAGATAAGTTCTGTTAAGGACATCTTCAGGTTGAGATTCTTATGATTAATGCAATAATGTTTAGAGTCAGTTGAATATAACTTCTAAAGTTTGCAATGAAGGAGTAAAAATGGGATTGAGTAGCCTTCAGTGCATAGTTGATGGGGTAAAGAAAAGCGTTAAAAGCAAGAAGAGTAAAGACAGAATTGGACACAACATAGATGAAAGATTCTAGCACTTTCTACAACTAAGTTACAATTAAACAGCAGGATGTCATATTTAGGGTGAGGGTTTTGTAAATTGTCCTGATTTTGCCTGGAATTCTCCTTTCTGGCTACATACCAATTCAAACACTTCACAAAATAGCTGAACTATTTTGCTTTAAAGTGTTAAACACGTTTGGATGAAACTTACCTTTATCTGTTCTCCCATTTCACAAGAAAATTTTATAGTTTGGATCTTACAGTCTTTTCCTAAGTCTTTGCCATTATATAAAGAAAATTATTGTCAAAGCACCTGCCACTGCTACAGGAAAGTGACAATGATTGGTTGAAGGCCTAGTCAAACACCACCTAAGATTAAAGAAAGTTAGAACTAAGTTTTTTTTGGCCATGGCGAGTCACAAATGAATAAGAAATCCTCACAGTTATAGATTCTTGGGCATCAGAGAGAAATAAAAGCAGCACATTAATTATGTTTAAACACAATTAATGTGTAAACATTAATATGTTTATACACAATTAATGTAAAAACATTAATATGTTTATACATATGATATATATGCTGCCATATCACCACAGAACTGTGGGCTGAACAAAAATTACTTGTAGATTTTAACTTTTTTTCTGTTTCAAAAATAAATGGTGGCGTATAAAAGGAAAACAGGGAGAAAAAATAAAGCAAGAGCTGACATTTTTAATACAAAATGTTTTACTGCCAGGATCCTATCCGCATGTCCTAACAACGGGCAGGTCTGGAAAAGTGCAATGGAATCTTTGTCAGTAGGAAAGGACTCTGAGAACACTTTGAGGGTGACATAAGTGTTGGGAGTTACCAGGCAGTCCGTGAATCTCTGCCAAAGCCATTAAAACTTAACATGAAGAAGAGTTAGACAGTTTCATTGATTTTTGAAAAAACACAAAGCATCTCTAATAATAAAGAGAAATGTTTCATAATGATAAAAAGATCAGTCCGCAAGACAACTGTAATAGTTCTAAAGCATATACACCTAACTTCACAAAACAGCTGAACAACATAACTTCAAAATGTATAAGCAAAAAGAAAAAGAAAAAACTAAAGGAGAAATAGATAAATGTATATTCAGATAGGGAGACTTAACATAGCTATCAAAAACTGATAAAAGAAGCAGACAAAATACTTAGTGAGAATATCGAAATTAGATCAAGTTTTGTTAATTGTGTTTTCAGGATCCGCCAATACAATTCTTTTCAAGTGCCCTGATGCATTTTCTGGGAATAAATGTACTTTTTTTTTTTTTTTTGGCTAAATCAAGATGGAAATAGCAGTGTATGTTCTCTGAACATACTGGGACTAAGCCAGGAATCAATAAGAAAAATCTAACCAGAACACTCCCAAGTGTTTAGAAATTAAGCAATGTAGTTGTAAATAACTTGTAAGTTCAAGAATAAATCACAATAAAACATATCACAAATTTTGGCATGCAGATAAAGCTGTTCTCTGAGGATCATTTGTACTTTTAGCACACATATTAGTGAAAAACAGGACTGAAAATCAATGCTACCCATATCCATAGGAAAAATTAGAAAAAAAGAAAATGAAACACAAAAAGAGAAAGAAGAAATAAAAAATTAAGAAAATAAATAAAAAGAAACAGGAAACAACTGTACGGTACTCAACCAGACCAAAAGATGGTTTTCTGAAAGAATTGAAAAAAATCAGTGCACCACTAACAAGACTGACTAAGAAAATATAATGAAGATACACATTACCTATAATAGGAATAAAACATAAGACATCACTAAAAGTCCTACAGATCTAAAAAAAAAGTTAATGGGATGACAAAATTTTATGACAATGCATTTGAAAACTTCAGTAAATTGGACAAGTACCTACAAACAAAAACATACCAAAAAGGAAATAATAATTTGAAAATCTCCACAGTGATTTTTTTTAGAGAAATTGAATCTGTAATTAGAAATCAGCTCCATACTAAATATCCAGGACTAGATTGTTTCACAACTGAATTAACCCAAACATTTAAGGAAGAAATAGTGACAAATTTAAGCATCATAGAGCAGAAAAAGTAGGGACACTTGCCATCTCTATGCTGATGCTAGCATTTCTTTAGTAGCAAATTTAGAAATGGAAATTATAAAAAGGAAAGTTGTAGGATAATCTGTCATAAAAATAAATGAAAAACACTAAATATATCAGCCTATATAATGATATACAAAAAGGATAGTATGGCATGGGCAATTTGAGTGTATTTCTATTCAGATGGGTTTGGTTAATGTTAGAGAAATCAATAAGTTCAATTAATCATGCTTTTTAAAATTCAGGGAAAATAATATAAGCATGCCAACAGATGTAGACAATTCCCTTGAGAAAATACACATCCATTCATGATTTTAAAAAATTAACAAATTTGGAGTAAAGGTAATTTCCTCTATTTTTTGTGTCTATTTTGAAAATACTCCTTTATTGATTATTTTACCAAAAGTACTAATAAGTACAGTGAGGCAAGAAGAAATCAAAGTTGTAATGGTTGCAAAGAAGAAAATAATACTCTTATTGTAGACATTAGAATTGTGTACTTAATAAATCCAAAACAACTGTAGTTAAACTTTTAAATTTGAAAGAGAATTTAATAAGGCCATTGAATAAAAGTTCAATATCCAAAAATTAGTATGTTTATACATACTAATATGAAGCTATTAGAAGTGATATTTTTAAATGGTACAATATTTAATGATATAAAAAACATAAAATTTCTAGGACTAAAACTAGCTCACATGAAAAAGTCTTTTATATAAAAAATTAGAAGGAATTTTTGAAAAAATATTAACTAGATGGAGGTAAATACCATATTCTAGATTGGTAAACTTGATTCTGTAAAGATATAAACACCCACAAATTGATTTATAATTTCAATACAATGGTAATTTTAAAGAAAACTCAGTATGTTTTTTTGAGGAACTGTGCAAGATGATTGAAATTTATATAAAGATTCCGGAGACCATTCCAACAAAAAAGAAAAATGAAAATTAGAGAACGTACCCTACCTAATATCCATACTTATTAAAATGCCAATATTTAAGTCATTTTGTTATTGGTGCAAGGATAGAAAAATAATGCTTCAATGAACATTCCAACATTCATTGTGTATGTCTTTTGTGCACATACTATTCTTTTTGTTGAGTATAATCCCTGCAGTAGAATTTCTGGGCCTTAGGATATACATATAGTTGTAATATAAGAAGTTATCATCAAAGAGCCTTCCAAAATGATTGCACCAATTTATATTTTCACAAAAAAGACATTGCAAAGTCCTTTAAGATGGCTTAAAAGAAAATAAAATATTAATACATATGGAATGTTGAAGTAGAGGCAGAGTAAAGAAATTATTATAATTATTATTATTATTAGAGATCATTCAGCTATACTCATTGACAATATTACATCCCATTCTTTGGCCTGGTACAAAATGTGTCATACAAATTTATTTGCATCAAATTCAAAAATGGGAAAATTTAATCTCCAGAAAGATACACAATAGTGGTCACATTGAGGAGTTAATGACTGACCGGAGCCATGAAGGAGGTATCTGGTGTGCTGAGAAAGTTCAAGATGGCTATCTGGATGGTGGATATATGGTGTGTTCACATTGTAAATTTCATCCACCTGAACACTTATGTTTTATGGACATTGTTGTGTATATGCCATACTTCAAAAATATTTACCAGAATTTAAAATATGAAAAATAAACTACCAAGTAGGTATTTTGCTCTTGAAATGTTTTTGACAAAAAAGTCTTTCACTCAATCCAAAAAAAGACAGGGGGTAAACTGAACTAGTTCTAGAAAAGTAATAGAAACTTAAGTTCTTAAGAACAGGCTTTGATAAAGGGGAAGACAGAGATGGCAGGGGGTCAAAGCATTTCCAAAATATGAGAAACAACAAGCTCAAAATGTCTCAGAGGAGGAGAAAAGAAATAATATCACATACTTTAAAGAGTAATTGAAGACAAACCTGTTTAAATAGTTTTATGATTTCTGCAAAACTAGACTTCGACATTAACGAAATACGTAAAGGGGTGGTTAAGAAGTTCTAAGCGGTGTGAGTAGGAAGAAGTAAATGAGGTAGCGATACAAGATAACGTGATATGAGAAAGATGGTAATAAGAAAAATCTGTTTTACACTTTGGGAGGCCGAAGCGGGTGTATCATCTGAGGTCAGGAATTCGAGACCAGCCTGGCCAACATGACAAAACCCTGTCTCTACTAAAAATACCAAAAAAAAAAAAAAAAAAAAAAAAAAAAAAAAAATTAACAGGGCGTGATGGCGGGTGCCTGAAATCCCAGCTACCATGGAGGCTGAGGCAGGAGAATCGCTTGAACCCGAGAGGCAGAAGTTTCAGTGAGCCGAGATCATGCCATTGCACTCCAGGCTGGGCAACAGGGCAAGATTCTGTCTTAAAAAAAAAAAAAAAAAAAAAAAAAAAAGGAAAAAGCAAAAAGCAAAAAATGAAAAATACGTTTTAAGTAGGAAAAATTGCGAAGAGTAAATGACGAGAGATAAAAAAAAGTGATGGTCAACAATATCAGTTCAGAAGACAGAAACAAAGAAGCTCAAATTGCCTGTATCTATAGTCATGTCGTAAGCTTTTAGCAAACTTAATCAATTTTCTCATGTTCAGATGAGGTCTCTGGGGTGTTTAGTGCTTTTTTGGTCAGGGAACCCTGCTCAATGTTAACAAATGCACTTTGTAACCCATTTCTTCAAGCATAACAGAGATTATTTCTCCCACGCTGGTGGGGGAGTCTTAGAGAAGTTAGGGCCTGATAGAGATTGATGGCAGCCTTGGAAGAAAACGTAGATGACGAATTACAGGCTTCACACTCTTAGCACGGTGCCCTGTTGATCATTACCAGGATCGCTTTACTCCTTCTCTCTGCTCTTAAAATCAAGGAAGGATAATTTTTGTTTACAAACAAGGCTGCTCCCTCAGTGAAGCGTGTTTTATTTCCCTATGTAGACCTTTATTTCAAATTGAACTTATTTGGGTTCCAAGGTCTAAAGTATTCTAAGGTGTAGGTACAGTTATAGAGTGATTTTCTGGTGGTCTTATTTAAGTGAAGTTCAATTCTACTTTACCACATCTTTACTATTTCCGTGTTTTGGATTAAGAAATGTTTGTCATCAGAAGTTCTGAGCTTCACGATTAGAATAGTATGATTGCAAAGCACTGCTTTTTCCACTGTAGCATGCAGCCCATGTATTGGATCATTGCTATAACATTTGGAGATAACACAAACTGCCCTCCAGCTGTACAGAGGTGTTGCTGTTAGGTTTGCAAGCAGACATGGGCTATAACATTAGTGTTCAGTATCTAGCACTATCACCAAAGCTCAGTGGGTCCAGGAGCAACATATCAACGTGGAATTTTCTGATAGTAAGGGGTATAATTGGGATTCAGGAGGCAGTATTGATTCTAGGAAGAGATGTGGCTATGTACAGTTCAAACCTGTGACCCTGGGTTTATTAAAAATATATATTTTCTCAGGAACTGAAGTAAACAAGCTTGAGAAAGTGACAATATCTGGTCCACATGAACATATGGAGATTTTGCTTAAGGGAGGAAAACATTCAAATGACTGCTGAATTTTTTGTAAACCATCCTGAATAATTACATAAGAGAAAAAAATCCACAGTTTATATTTTGTAAAAAAGAGAATTTAAATGTAGACAAGCTGACAAAATGTGGTAGTTGAAAAGAAATAGTACTATAATTAAGGGACCACAGGTTAAATTATAAGACACCAATTACAACACACCCTACATTGTATTAGTAATTTTATTTTATTTCCATGTCAAATAAAAATAATAATGTTCCCTTTAGATTTCTAAGAATATAATACATTTTTAATTTTATTTTATCTTGAGAAATATTCTGGTAATTTTGACTAAAACATGTCCATGAGTGGGGGAATACTTGTTACTGCTAAAAAATAGACAAAATCACTTTTGCTTAAGTAGCTTGTTTTTGCTAATTTGTGCTTCACACCTACAAAAAAAAAAAAAAAAAAAAAATATGCAAGTGAGACAAAACAAAGAACCACTAAGGCAATAGTGTCTTTCCTTGGCTGTCCCATTTCCTTGACAAGCACCAGGCACATCCCCCACCCCTTCATCCCTCCCACCATCTCTGGAAGAGCTGTTAAATAACATTCAGATTGAGTAGATAAAGCAAAGTTAGGAATTAGTAAAAAGACATTAAATTACTTATTCCAAAATTTGCTCTAATCTATTATGTTTAAAATAATGTTGGGTGAAAGTTCCCTTTCAAATATTTTTAAATAAAACGTTACATTTTACACTCCAACTTGGTGAAAAACAATTCTAAATGAATTGTAAGAAATAATTGACATAAAATAACAAGAGGTAAATGTAAAACAAAACAGAATCATTTAAAATGTATATTATAATAAGACTTAGAGCCTTGTCATTGAATGAGACAAAAATAAGGAGGCCAAAAGCAACATATGGTTATATAAGTGTGATTAGAGCATCTATAATCTCCTTGGGCTGGCAGGTTTAACTTGGAGAGTAAGTGCATATATTAAATAAAATTGAATAATATACTTAATATAGTAAAGATGAAGATTACAATTGCACTTTCATAATGATTTTGGTATCAAATCAACTGGACAGTGATTTTATTCATGTATCACATATCATGTTTTGTTTGGGTAAACAACTTAGATATCTAATTACTCTAAAAATATGTATGTTTAAACGTTTCAAGCTCCCTAACATGCAGGATCCCATTTTCTCTCTGAACATTATGAAAACTAACAACAAACGTTCTTATTTGATTTAAACATGTTTCTTAATCACATCTTTTGTTTTATATTCAAACCATTTTGCCAAACTGTGTCTGATTTTTTTGGGGGGAAAAAAGAACACATAAAACGGGCATAACTTTCCAAAGTAATGAAAACTATATTCAGAGCCCTTGAAAATATTTGGAAACATTTTATAAGTTTTCGGAATGTCAGTGGCAAGTAAAATATATTTTCACCTACAATGTGATTAGAATAGACTCTGCTAATACTACAGCATCTCTTGAGAAAAATAATCTAACACATTCAAAAATCTCAAAAAAAATCTATAATTCAGGCTTAAGTCTTCAGCAATTTCTCTTTTTAACAATACCCATATAATTTTCCCCAAGATCTGTTTAGAATGAGGCTCTGTTTCTAAGAAGGAAAGGAAGCAGCACATTTTATTGCTGGCCCATAAGCAAAGGGCAAGGCATAAAGCCACCAAGTTTATTGAAATGTGGAACACATTTTGCCTAAGTTCTTAAGTCATTCAACCTGAGCTTTTCAGCTGAGCAGAAGGTAGAAAGCAGTTTTTGAATATTACACACCTAGTGAATCTGTTTAGCTTTGGTTATTAAAAATGTTTAGAATTGTAGTTTGTTGGCAAAATTCTTTTTAAAAAATTGTTTCTACTCATTAATCATTCACAATGCATACTTAAAGCCAGAAACTTTAATGCAAAAGAAGAAAACTGTTTTTGCTTTTGTCTTTCAGAGAAACACATTAAAGCACATTTGGTCTCTATAATATTCTTTATGTTCATGGTAATATTTGAAGACTACTTTAAGCTAGCAGCCTCAATAAATTTTAAACAAGCCCATTCTTGGCATTATCTAGTTAATTATGGAGCATATAACATAAACCTCATTTCATCATCTATTTGGCAAAATACAGGGAATTATTGGGCTTTGACCTAAACTGAGAAAGTCGTTGAGGATCACAGTAAATATTTCATTTTTAAATGACAAAGTACTTAATAGTGCTGAACAAATAGTAGGTACTTAATAACATTTGAAGATTATTGAATTTGGATTATCACAAACTATTCCTAAGATAACTAGCCAGGCAAGAAAGATTATACATTTGCATATTTGTGCCCAACATTAGTTACATAAAGTCACATTCAGTTGTTTTTTTTTTAACAATTAAACATGTGTAAATAATAATAGAAATATAATTTCTACCAAGTATTTTCTTTGTTATGCTAAAATGAACAGAAAAAGATGACAATATTTGATAAAGTGCCTGTTGAGATAGTTTACTGAAGGTAAGGATTTCTCTTCAAACTGAATAACTTGGAAAAGTTACAATTTGACATATCAGTTTATCCTTACTTTTATTTGCAATAGTTGATAAAATACAAGGATTCTTACAAATCATATACTGTATCTTCAAACTAGTATGAACACTGCCATAAAAACATGAATTCCTCAGTTTTTAATAATTGTTTTTAAATTTAGGAAAGGCTCTTAAGCATAAATAATTAAGAAACATTATTTCATAATTGTCATAAAGTGGCAATAAAATAACAAATTTATTCTAAAACTTTGTAGTATCATGAGGAGCCCTTTATGGGGCGGGAGAGGAAAATACTAAATAGCTTCACAGAAAACTTACATAACTTTAAGAATTTTCTTTAATGCAGAAGAAATAGAGGAATATAAAATTAAAAATGTTATTGGAAGCAGGAAAGCAGGCAGGAACTGAAGCTGTGCCGTGCAGTCTTGGCTATTGTTATATTATTGCAGAGTCCCATAGGCAATCTTCACATGTACAGTACATCCTGGACCTTTTGATTCTTTTGTCCGCCCTCCAACCTGCACGGCCAGGAACCTTCAGCCAAGAAAGATTTATGGCGCTCCCACTAACAGGGTCAACCTTGTTTTATCACCAGAGTCCTTCTTCGTAAAAATAATAACATCCATCTACCACTCTGTTGGGCTGATCCTCTTGGCATCAACATTTTGTGTTTATCTTAACAACCAGTGCACACTCAAAGTCCCCAGTTGAAATGAGTGCGTTCATCAATTCTACTAGGCACAGTAGCACAGACTCCTGTGGTCTGTCAACCCGATGTCATCTAAGCTAATGCCTAGGTTAGTGTTAGCATACTTCAAAAGGTTGATACAGGTTGTACTTTGAAATGAAGATAGTGAGTTTAAAGGAAAAGAATTTATAATAACAAAGGTAACAACATTTCAACAGAATCAAGAGTAAACAGCCTCACGTTGCAGTGTAGATGAGTTAAAATATTACAAATTACTAAATGGAAAAAAGTTAAAGCATTTAAAAAAGGGAATTATTTTTAGAATTTATCCTTCTCCTTCCACATGACACACTGAATGGAAAAATATCTAATTTAAGGAACTATATCAATAAGTTATTATAACATAATCTTGGTTCTTACTTTTAGAAGTATTACACGAACAATTTTTAAATATTAGATTTATGTGGAAATGGAGTATTGTGTTGTAGGCATTACAGATTTTCAGATGGAAAAAGCTTGCTCATTTTTAGCAACTCAATATTTAGGATATTTCATAAATCAATTAAATTATTGTTCCTGAAATTTTGATAATTTGTTTAAATCATTCATTTTACTTTCTGGTGGTATAAATTTGTAAGGTTTTACAAAATGTTTTGGGATTTCCTCTTGGAAAAGAATGTGCATACAAATCTAAAGAAATCTTCAATATTTTATTGTAATTGCAGAAAGTAGTTCTTTCACAGAGATCATTCTTAACAATCTTGGTCCCCTGTGCTATGATGAGAGAGGCTTTTCATGGGGATTTGGCCAAAGGTTTTTTCTAGAGTTAATACTCCCACTCTTCTTCCTTAAGTGTCTTGGGATTATTAACATCCGCAACACAGACAGGAACTTGGTTTTATGCCTCAAGAAAAGAATGGATCTTTTTTCATATAATGATCTGCAGTGCAATTACCAATGAAAAAGTAATATTGTACACCATAAACTGAACAATCTGCAAGGAACATTTTAGTAATAGACAATTCAAAATGCAGAAAGCATAAGGAATTTAAATCAAATGAAGAGGAAAATTGATGTCAGAAAATAAAAAAAAAAAATTCCACCATTTCATATACAAAGTAAACTTGGGGAACAAATAGAATACCTGTTGTCTGCCCCTTGAGCTCATCAGAAACTTATGTTTAAAAAGAAAATCTTATGATTTAAAAATCAAATGTTATACAATGCTTGAAAGCAGTTAACAATATTCTAACTTGATGAAACTAGTTATCCATGCTAGTTTAGCTCAAGCATGAATATTTTGTTAATAATGTTCTCTAGCATCAGGACTTTATGCCAAGTAGAGAAATAAAGGAAAATCCTGGTGATTTAACATATATAAATCTGAGAACTCTAATCTGCTCATTGTTAAATTAAATGGAATTACATTTATATACTGCTATATTTTATTTATCAGTCTGTGAATAAACAAAGATGTATCAAATACTGTTATGTCCAGGCCCTGGAAAATACAGAGATGACAGAGGAAAGACAGTTGTCCAGTAAGAACTCATGGTTTAGTCAGGGGGCTTGGTCGGGGGAGTGAGGAAATAAGAGCAGGTAATCATTATTCAGTGTAATATGTGCAAAACTAGGCAAACTATACTGGGTGTTGTGACTTAAGTAATGCTAAGAAAAGTGTCGCACCCCCAGAGATCTTAGCATCACTTGCTTAACTGTTCTCACATTGGTATTTATTCTATTTGCCATGCATTAGTTGAGATTGGAAATAAGTAAGTACACTGAAGTTTCTGTTATTAAACACTTAAATTTAAATATAGTACTTATTATGTGTATATATATTATTATATACCACAAAGTAAGTGCTATATAAAAAGTTCTAAGGACTTTAATACTATTAACTCATTTAACTCACTTCATTATATTAGCAACAGGAAACAAATCACCATGTCCTGTGGTTAAAAGTTAACAACACAGTCCAGCCCAAGATGAAGCCCCAAAGGAAAAACAGATTATCATGTGATACACTGTAAGAACATGGTATTCACCAGTTCATGCAAAATTCACTCTTTTGCATTTGTGAGGACTGAGGACCTCAGAGCATATCAAAATAATTAAGAAGACAGAGATGAAAGAAAAATTCTCTCAGGGGATTATTTTTCTACTTATAGTGAATGAACAATATGTAGATCTTCACAGAGGAACTAAGCCATTTGGTTAATCCCAAAATCAGAGGGATTTAAATATATCATCTTTCAACTGGTTGGGAGAAGGAAGGTATTGCCCTGCTTCCACACCCATTACTCTATTTGGACCAAAGTTAGAAACATTCGCAGTGCAATTTACTAGTAAAGGATAGTGAAAGCCAAGCTCTTTCTCCTAAGACCTTGCATTGTGGCAACACCAACAGTGGTAGCATAGTCAGGGTGGAGCACTTCCTAATTTCTAAAGCAGTTTCAAAAACATCTTATTTGATACTTATTCCAGGATTGTAAGTATGGATATTTATGCTTTTTACTTGTGAGGTGAAATGACTTGTTTGGCATAACACAGCTAGAATCTAATTATCAAAGAAGTTCAGTGGTTTCTTGTGCCACCTACCCTATATCCAGGGTTTGTAGCTCCTTCCTGGAGTTAAGACAAAGTCCTACTGGGCTACTAAAATGGGTAAATGCAACTGATTGCAAACCCTTGCAAGCTATTTTGAGGCCCAATACAAAAAAACAACAAAAATAATAAATCCAATCATTAGCAATAAAGAACGTCTAGACTTTCCACAGGGCTATGCAAGTCCTGTGGAGACCAGAAATAGAATCTTCTAGAATTGCGGGTTCCAAATTGCGTCTTTAGGTGCTCGAGGTCCTCACAGTTCAAATGTACCTGCACTCAAGAGTACTCCTTTCTTTTCAGCCCCCATGCTCCCTGAATGGGTTTGAATAATTATATTCAGGGAGGTTGCTGTTATTATTATTTATTTTTTTTTACTAGATCATAAGGTCAGTGAAGACAGAGCCTTTCTTTATGTAGTTAATCATTGTTTCCCCAACACTAATATAGTGCTTGAGACTTAGAAGGCATGCAATATATCCATGTTGAATTAAAGGAAGGAAGGCAGGAAGGGAGGGAGAAAGAGAAAAAGGAAGGAAGATGCTTCCGCAATCCTGTTTCTGTCCTAGTCCTTTTGCAGCCTCTCCTTTTGGTCGCACTTTGGGTTATCTTACCAGCCCCTCTGCCTTCTCCTACATCTTCAAGGAAGTTTTCATTTTTGACCCCATCACTTTCTTCTCTTATGATGGGATAGTCAGAATGTTTTACAGGTGTTTTACTACTATAATCAAAGCTGCTATAAGCATTTTTCCCATTATTTCTTTAAAATAGATTCCTAAGAGTGGAAAGGTTGTTTCAAACTTCATGTGTAAACATTTTAAGGCTATAGCTTAAGGCATTGCCAAATTGCTGTAATAAAGGTTTATATCAGTGCTGTATTTTTATTGTTATATAATTTCAAACTTAAAACTTGTAGACAAGGGGCGGGGCGCGGTGGCTCAAGCCTGTAATCCCAGCGCTTTGGGAGGCCGAGACGGGCGGATCACGAGGTCAGAAGATCGAGACCATCCTGGCTAACATGGTGAAACCCCGTCTCTACTAAAAAATACAAAAAACTAGCCGGGTGAGGTGGCGGGCGCCTGTAGTCCCAGCTACTCGGGAGGCTGAGGCAGGAGAATGGCGTAAACCCGGGAGGCGGAGCTTGCAGTGAGCTGAGATCCGGCCACTGCACTCCAGCCCGGGCGACAGAGCGAGACTCCGTCTCAAAAAAAAAAAAAAAAAAAAAAAAAAAAAACTTGTAGACAAGGTACAAGGAACTCCCATATAATTGTTATCCAAATTCAGCTTGTTTGTTTTTTTTTGCATTTTGTCCCATATGTTTTCTTAGTCTCATTATTTCTTTCTCTGTTTCTACTACTACTACTACTACTACTACTACTACTACTACCACTACTACTACTCACACACACACACACAATGTTCATTTTTCCCTGATCATTTGATAGTATCTTAGAGATCTCATGCCCCTTTACCCCTGAATCCTTTAGAGTACATTTCCTGAGAAGAAAGAGAGTTACATAATCCCACTGCAATCTTCAAAATCAGGGCACAGTTTGACTGTGTAATGTATATTTCTCTTTTTTTTTTTTTTTAATTTGTAGGGGTACATAGTAGGTATAAATATTTATGGGTTGCATGAAATATTTTGATATATGCATGCAATGTATAATGATCACAACAGGGTAAATGGGGGTATCCACCACCTCATGAATTTATCCTTTGGGTTACAAACAATCCAGTTATACTCTGTTAGTTCTTTTTAAATGTGATGTATGTTTCTTATTTCCTCCTTGGCACTGGGTTAAGGAATTCAAGGTCAACAAGTGAATCCCATGGTGCCATATACGTCTAGGATTTGGCATAGTATACTACACTTAATGGGGACTAAATAAATATATCCTGATAACATTCTTAAGACAATGAGAAGGGGGCTTTCAGAAGGCACTCCTCTACCAAGTTTTAATTTGAAAATAGAGGCTCATCAAAACAAAATCATAAGTGGTTCAGCATATTTGAGCAAAGCTATGCTCAGGCTGTGGCTTATGTTAAAACTGAAGTTCATACCAGATCTAGAGCATTACACTTGATTATATTCATGCTACAATTAAAGTAATTACTTCACTTTAAACTTCATGCATTCTAAATATGCTTAATGACTAAGATTAAGATATGCAATTATAGTATAAATACGTGAAATGATGTTGTGGTGTGTTTATACTAATTACTATGTGTCAGCTAAAATAGCTGGAGTGAGCACTAATAAGCATCCTGTAAAGTTGCTCCCAGCCTGTGTAGCAAAGATGCTCCTGGACCACGTGCCACATGGGAGAAGCACTGTGGTTGGAGCTTTAAGTAGAGAAAAAAATGTTGCCTTTTTCCTCGTTCATTTGATAATTATGTCAATAAATGGCTAATTAATAGGAATTGCCTAAGGCATGAAAATTCTCTTAAGTATTACAGAAAAGATCTTGACTTGAGTGCTCCAGTTTGCACAAGCATATAAATACAGACCCAATGTACCAGAATAAACATAATGTCCTGAAGAAAATGTAACTCTGCAGGTGAAGCCACTTCTCTCTTGCAAGCCTTTTGCAAAATTCCTTAGGTTTCAGACTTGCCAAATGCAGTTTTGCACAAGCATAGAAATGCAGAGTGTATTTCCTAAGAAGAAAGAAATTTTTACAATTTGCCTGAGCAGGCAGCTGCCACAATTATAAATAAATACTGATTAATATTGCCTTGCATTTGTTAAGCCTAAGACCTAAGGAATTTTACCAGTATAACCTGAATTATGACTTTTCATTTGTTTGCTTTAGCAAATAACACTTAGTTTAATGTGTTAACGTATATGCAATAATATAAATCCCCATCATGATGCTTTTGCTAATATATGTTTGCTTTATAACATTTTGCCTGGTGCTTCAAAATATTAATTTTCTATCACCTTAAGCTCCAGGACTCAGAAAGCTTTGGATGTTCCCTGAGAGCTGTAAGATTTCCCCTTCTCTTCTCAAACTTACTTAGGTTTGGTAGTGCCCAATAGTTTTGGCATTTTTCCAATAACTACCCTTTCGTTTTTATGTTTATGCTCTAGTGTGTTTCAGAGATGATTCAGTCCATGTGTTTCTGATTCATTTACTCGTATGCCATCCAAGTACTGTTGCTTAGAATTACTTGGTGCCCAGGTAGTCTTACCAAACTAGTTCATACATCACTTCTCTTTCAAACAGAAGGGGAGATTTTGTAAGCTTTACAAAGTAACTGGGGGGGAAGCATGTTTGATTTTAAATTCCTGTAACTCATATCTCAGTTTTTCAGCACATCTACTGTCTTAGCCTGCTCAGGCTGCTAAAACAAGATACCATAAACTGGGTGGTTTAAACAACTGGCATTTATTTCTCACAGTTCTGGTGGCTGAGAGGTCCAAGATCAAGGTGCTAGCAGATTTGATTGTTAGTAAGGCCTTCCTGGTTCACAACCAGCCAGCCACTTTCTCTCTGGGGCTTCATACAGCTTTTCCTTGGTGATTGTGGATGGAGATCTCTCTCTCTCTCTCTCTCTCTCTCTCTCTCTCTCTCTCTCTCTCTCTCTCTCCCTCTCTCTCTTTTGCTCTTGCTCTTCCTCTTCTTCTTCTTATAAGGGCAAGAAATTCATTATGAGAGTCTCATTATCATGACCTAATCTGAATCTTGGTCAGACCCCAAGTACCATTACTGGAGATTAGGGCTTCCACACATGAATTTTGGGAGACAAAAATACACTCAGTCCATAACATCTACAAAACACTGGAAACACATTAAAGAGATGGTAGTCTTGGATATAGATTTGCACAGCTTGGGTGGAACTGCAAACAGCATCAACCCTCTCAGGAAGATGAGTGGAAAGGCCTCAACTCCCATATGATCACCTTACCAACTTGAGAGGGTGACAACACAGTGAGAAAGTGAGAAAAGCAATTGACAAACTAAAACAAAGATGTGCCTGATCAGCTGCAGAACCAGTTTTGCTACTGAATAAATGATTGGCTTTGTGCATCAGGGTTATAAAGGGTGCTGAGAGTAAATCAATGTTATACCTCAACAAAATGAAAAATTACTATATTTCAGATAAACATTAATTTCAGAGAAAAGGGCAGGGATGCTTAATATCTATTATAAAAGGCTTAGGTTCCCTAAACTCAGGGTTTCTCTCCCGTAATGTAATATATTGTGTATCTCAGTGTTACCTGGCATTTTTTCATCTTGGCTTGTGAGAATTGAGGCTGAGGAACCAAAAAAAAAAAAATGCTAATATTATTCTTACTGCAATTGCCATTTGAACGATGGGCACATGAACAGATATGTAATAACACAAACATATCAAAAAGTTCATTGTAAAATATAGGGAATGGGTGGTTATGTGGGAGTTTTTTATGTAATTTTGTCAACTTTTCTGGTTGAATGAAATATGTATAATAAAATATTATATTTTTAAATATATTATAAAATATTGGTTACATGTTTTAAAAATCTTACTTTGATTGCTCAGAAATTAAATGAAATTAGCAAGGCACACTTGCATTACCTCACCCTGAATATTCATTTGTTCCCTGTCATTTACTCTTTTATCAATTATTGAGCAGATTCCCAATCAGCCGAAACCTCTGAGGTACTTTAGCAACACCTACTGTCCCGTATACTTGAACCTATTTCTCTACTAGCCAATCTTATCTACGTTATATTCCATTCTTGGCCAGCTCTTTGCTGCCTATAAATTTTGAGATGGATTTTTTGAAAAACTTCTTAGGTGTGCCATAGAGGAAGAAGATATGAGCTGGAAGTCAGAGGACTGGAGCCCTCACCTTAGTTATCCCACTTATTCCTACAATTAGCCACTGTTCGTTGACCAGTGAGTAATTTTTGAGATAATTTGACACATTTAGTTCTCACAACAACCCTATCATTCCTATTTGACAGATGAGAAAAAGTGAGTCAGATAGGTTATATATTTTGGTAAGGGTTTCATGATACATGTAAGATTTGAACAGTGACTTGTCTAACTCCAAAGCCTGGACTACAACCACTTGTTTGTATTGTCTCCCAAGCCTCATTGCTTCTTTCTTCCTAAAATAAAGCTATCTTATTTCACAGGAATTTTTTTTAGCATCACATATAAAATCTAGTTGAGAAAATATATTTTAAATTTTATAGAATTCTATAAATGGAGGTACAAACATCATCGAAGCATAGAAAACTCTAAACTGGCTTTGAGAAGTGAAATACAGTGTGGAATCCCATAACAGCAACCCTTCAGAAGAATACCTCCTTGCTTAACAATTAGACGTTTTTACTTTGACAATTACAACACAGTGTGAATGCATGCACATTTAGTCATATTAACTCTAAAGCTCACACATGAACACAATTAATTTATTCAATCTAAAATCACATATTTATTATTGCAACTTAACAGAAGGACTTAATGATTATATCATTCCTCAACTCAGTGGTTACTAAAATTGAAAGCCTACAAAAATCAACATAAAAAAAGCATTTTTGGGTCCATCTCTAATTATAGACTGGGTTGGAGTAGAGCTTGGTAAGTTGAATTTGAAGATTTTAGAAGCCTAACTGGGTTATTTTGAAAACAGCAGATTTAAAGACCAATACCTCAATGAAAAGAAATATGTTTGGAACAGTACTTTCATGGGCATCATATCATGCTTAATGGGAGAAGCATTTGGTAGCAAGAAGGCTCTTCAAGTTATACTATGTATACTGCACCCACAACACATATGATAATTAGCTTGGTTCCCCTCAGTGAATTAGATAACAGGGATTAAGCATACTATGTCAAAAGCTTATAACTTATAATAAGGCTACCTAAATATCTATTGTATTTGCATTATGGGGAGAAAACACCGCAGAATGCAAAAGCTATCCAAAAGCCAATTTTTCAAAAGAAATTATTACCATTACTTGGCACACAACTAAGGTGTTACAAGTCTTTGCTAAACTTTTTCATCTAGAAAAACAGTAATAGTGATAATTTATTTTGTATACTATCAAAGAAAGGTAGTTAATGGGGATATTTATTAGTTTCAAGTCTAACTATTTTTTTTTTTTTGCATCAGAAAACTGATTAATACCTTTTTTTTTGGAGATATTACTCTGCTTACTTACATTGTTTAAGTCGCTGTATACATATAGGAAGTGAAAAATGACTTTTCCATGCTAACGTTTCTGTAGTTTGTTACAGATGAAAAATAGTTTCATTTTGTGTGCACAGAATAAAGAAGGTTAGAAGGTTACAAATCATGTTTGTATAAGGTATTACAGCATCTCTCCAGTCAACTGGAAAATTAAACTTACGGATGCACTGACCAAATCAAAACAATGTGCTTTATTTTTTTCTCCAGAAAATCTTCAGCCCAAATAGCAATTTGGCTTCCTATTCCTCTACTTAGAAAATGCGTCTTGATTTACTACAAGTGTCTAATTTAATCAAAGATACAAACATGTAAATGGTATCTGGTTTCTATTTCATTGTGTTTTCAGAATATAAATGAGAAACAATGAGAAATGTACTTTCTGAAGACATCTATTGTGTATTTTCTCAGCAATGCTTCTAAATTTCAAACTTTTTCAGAAGTATCTAAAATGTAAGAAAGTTTTATCTGATATCTAATATGAAACAGTCTCTGAGATAAAAATTATTTCATCCCCAAAGAAAGTATGAAGTTGCAGGAGATGTACATGTTGAGAGTGGAAAATATTAGCATGCACCGAGTTACAGAATTCTTCTTATTCTTGTGTTTAACATTGAATAACAGTTAAAGTTCTAAGTTACGATTCTTAGATGTTTTCAAAGAAGATCATTGTGAAGTGAACACCTAGGGAGTGATAGATAAAAACTCCAATACAGCGCATTTCTGCCTGTCTTTTCTGTCTAGAAGTAAGCTTAAGAGCAATGTGCAGGAGGCTCTCATCCCACAGGAGCCTTTCAAAAAAATAGTCCATTTTACCTCAATAAGGATGGTTTATTAAAAAAAAAAAAAAAAAAAAAAAAGTCCACTCCAGTCACTCAGCTTTTGTGTGCCTGAGTAGGACCAAACAAAACTTTGAAGCAAACCCTCACCTCTACATGTACATCAAAAGTTGTAAGATACTTCATCATTACTCTGATCAGAGATGTTCCAACTGGCTTCCAACGGGGTTTATATGCTATTAAATTTTTTTACCTATCAGGTTGGCAAATATCTAAAAGCTTAACAATACACACTTGTTTTGGAGAAGTTGTGGGAACACTGGCACTCTCACGCAATGCTGATGCATATACAGAACAGATCAATCCCATTGTAAGGAAATTTTCCAGTAACTATCAAAACCACATATTCATTTCCCCTTTGCAGCATCCTTTCTAAAATCTATAATATCTTAAATCTACATTTCCAAATATAGGGACATATGGACGAATAAGAGATATATGGAAGAGGCCATTTATTGCTTCCAAAGACTGAGCTAATTCACATGTTCAACAACAGAGAACTGCCTGAATAAATTATGATATATCTCAAAATGTGCTGTGCAACTGTAAAAGAGATTAAAATGTTCTCCAAGATATTTTACTCAGAAAAGCAATGTACAAATTATGTTTATCATATGCAATTTTGTGAAGGAATGGAAATATTATTATATGTATCACACACACACACACACACACACACACACATATATATAATATATATTTTTCCAAAAAACAAGCAACTGGATTTTGAAGTAAGAGTTAGTAAAAATGTTTACACAGATGGAAAAAGACAAAACTAGGCATGAGTATATGTGTTGTATATGAAAGGAAATTCTCTCTGCATGTATGTTTTCTTACAGTTTTGGTTTTGGATGCAAATAGTTCATCAAATTAAAAGAGAAGATTAAAATTTGTAAAAGCAATTCTTAAAAATTAAAAATAGTTAACAAATGAGTTTAACTGAATGCCATGTTAATGCTATACTAGAGAAGTCTTATTTCTAGTGATTTTAAACAGAGTCTTTTGAGTGTGTGTCCCAGTCAGGGAATAGTCAATGGACAAAAAGAGCCACAAGGAGTTTAATGTTGCATTAAGTGGCCTTGTCTCTAAAGAAAGTGGAATGAATCAGATAAGCAATGATACTAATGTCACTGGGAACCAAATATCTTAATATAAGTAAAAAGATTTTTTTTTTTTTTTTTTTTTTTTTTTGAGACGAGTCTTGCTCTGTCTCCCAGGCTGGAGTGCAGTGGCGCGATCTCGGCTCACTGCAAGCTCCACCTCCCAGGTTAGTGCCATTCTCCTGCCTCAGCCTCCCGAGTGGCTGGGACTACAGGTGCCCTCCATCACGCCCGGCTAATTTTTTGTATTTTTAGTAGAGACGGGATTTCACCGTGTTTGCCAGGATGGGATGGTCTCGATCTCTGATCTCGTGATCCACCCACCTCAGCCTCCCAAAGTGCTAGGATCACAAGCGTGAGCCACCGTGCCCGGCCGTAAAAAGATTTTAAAAAAGTAATCCAAGAAGGAAAACCCTACAGCATTTATTTTTATTTGCAAATAAGAGTATAGATTCATGTGCTGCATATGAGTGTGTGTGTGTGTGTGTGTGTACATTTTTTGATATCAAGCTTATAGAAAAGTTTCTAGAATAGTGCAAGGAGCTCCCATAAACTCGTTACCAAATTCCCAGAAAAAATATTTTTAAAAATTTATTTTAAAGGAGAAAAAGAACTAACTCCTGAATTCATCCATCTTTTGCATGGTTTTCCATGTCTCAATTTCCTTCACTTCAGCTCTGATTTGGGTTATATCTTGTCTTCTGATAGCTTTGGGGTTTGTTTGCTCTTGTTTCTCTAGTTCTTCAAGCTGTGATGTTAGGTTCTTAATTTGAGATCTTTCTGACTTTTAGATGTGGGCCTTTAGTGCTCTAAGATTCCCTCTTAATACTGCCTCAGTCGTGTCCCAGAGATTCTGGCATGCTGTATATTTGTTCTCACTAGTTTCAAAAAATGTCTTGATTTTTGCGTTAACTTCATTATTTACCCAAAAGAAGCAGGTTGTTTAATTTCCATGTAATTGTATGGTTTTGAACAATTTTCTTAGTATTGATTTCTATTTTTATCACACTATGGTTCGAGAGTGTGGTTGGTATGATTTTATTCTTTTTAAATTTGTTAAAGATTGTGTTATGTCCAATTGTGTGGTCGATTTTCGAGTATGTGCCATGTGGTGACGAGAAGAATGTATATTCTGTCGTGTTTCGCTGGAGCATTTCATAAACGTCTATTAGGTCCATTTGGTCAAGTCTTGAGTTCAGGACCTGAATATCTTTGTTAATATTCTGCCTTCATTATCTGTCTAATGCTGTCAGTAGGGTGTTGCCATTACAAAGTAAAATTTTCATAGGTGAAATATGACATTTGGGATTGCCTTCATAATATTGTAGGCAAAAAAAGTACATGCTTGTGATGGACAAAATAAGAATGGCAGAATGTTGATAATTTTGAAACTGATAATGAGTACTTTGGGATATATCATAGTATTCTCTCCACTTTTGTGTATATTTGGAAATTTTGATAAAAATAATCAAATATGAGAAAAATGAATCAATTGTCTTAATGACTGGTTTTAAGTCAAATCAAGTTAATATACAAGATCTCCATTATTATGACCTACAGAGGAAGGGGTGAGGTGAAATAAAAGAGAATACAGTGACTAATGCAGTGGTGGGGGAAAAAGTGTCGATAGCATAGGATTTTTTATTTAAAAAATAGGCTTAAGACCTTCATTCTAAGTCTTAATAACAAGTTGAGTACAATTGAACAAGAAAATGGAAACCTACCAGGCAGAAGAAAAACAGAAAATCTCTATGAAAAGTTGAGTCTGTCAAGATGTAATAATCCAATAATAAATAATCTCAGGGAAATAAATCAAAATGAGCTGCAGAAAAAAAAAAAATAACTGCTTTCAGGGAGCTTTCCCTATCAGGGTAGTTAATTCTATGTTTAGTTAAAACTGCCCTATCATTTTTCCTTTAAAAATAAATGTCATCAAAATTGTCCAGAGAATACAAAATGGAAAGAACAATTTGGAGGCAATATGCACTCTCAAGTCTTGTAGTCCAGAATCTAACCGAAATCTCAGATTTTGGATGACAATTATCCTCTTAATCCATTCATCCTCTATGGGCATTTTTTTTCTCATCTCCAAAGTGAGGAATTTTAAAGAAATTATCTAAGTGTTCTGTGACTGACATGCTGAATTATATGACCCAAGTTTATTTTTTCTTGCCTCTCCAAATTTCTCTGATTCTTTGCACTGTTTCAGACTAGAGAAGATCAACTGAGTCCAGCCTTGCCCCTCCTCCTTCATTGCTAAACATTCTTTCGTTCCTCCCATGTCCCCCACCCCTAAATACACATTCTGGCAGTATGGGTGAATGCAAGAGGCAGGAGGCTGGGAAGCAATTTATAATCATATATACTGCTGCTGTCACCTTGGAGAGCGAGACAATTTATAATAAACAATGGACCGCTTAAAATTATCAAAGCAGTGGTCCTCAGCACACGGGGTCAGATCCCCAGAGGGTCGCTGATGGTTTTGAGGGTCTGGCTAGCATTTGCATCCTGTGTTGGCTCCTCATAAAGCTCCCTCTCGTCTCTTCTCCTGGATTCTGTAAGGGCCACCCTAGGAAATGCCAGGGTAAATTAGTCTAAGCAATAAAAGATGAACTGCAGAAAGGAAGACCTCAGTTTGGCAACTAAAATGAAAAACAATGCTTTCGGTAGTTAGACGCTAGGTATGAAGAAACAAAAATGTGAAAAGCAAATCAGGTAACGTATTTAATGAAATAGAGAAAATTTTTTCTTTCTATTTTGATATGGTCACTAACGGGTTAGTTTGTGCAATATGGTAAAAATAGCATTGATTTTAATACCTGAAGACCTGTGATCAAATAGCAGTTCCATCCTGTTTCAGATTTCTGCTTCTGCGTTACTAATACAGGCTCAAACTTGGAGACATAGAATGATAATAAAAATGATTTCCATCACATACCTGACTTTACCTGTCTACACCAATGCCTCAAGGCCACCATTATTGGTATCATTTTTGGAATTGGGATATTGATTCAGAGGGACAAGACAAATTAGAGACAAATTGACCCACCGCTCTAAGTCATGCATTCATTTTTTCAATTCATGTCTTCATTCCGTTCTTTCAACTATAATCTACTTCACACAAGACACTTGACTAGATGAGCTGAGCCAGGTTAGAAGGCACACCTGTTAATCTGGGATAGAGATGATTGTTGGACAAAGAGCTGGTGGCAAGCATGCACTGAATCACTTAGTGCTCACAAGCACCTTGAGAGGGAGGTCTCATTATCCAGATTTTACAGATGAAGAAAGTAGGATGAAAAAAAGATAAATAAATTATCCTTAAGCTTATAGCTGCTGGCTCATAGAGCAGGGATTTGAGAGTAGGCTTGCTTATTTTTATTTTAAAAAATAGGCTTAGGACATTAATTCTACGTCTAATAGGAAGTTGAGTACAATTAACAACAACAAAAAAAAAATGGAAATCTACATAGCAGAAGTAAAACAGAAAATCTCTATGAAAAGTTTAGTCTGTCAAGAAGAAATAAGCCAAGAATAAATAATCCCAGGGAACTAAATCAAAATGAGCTGCTGAAGAAATAACTGGCATCCATTTGTCTGTATTCCGTTCATCTTTAAACCATTTATTGATGTATTAACATATTTCCAAGAATGGCGTAACACAAACATTGTATTTGAACGTCATTTAAATAGACTTAAAATTATAATAGAAGCACTTCTTATTTGTGCAACATGAGTCAGGGCATGCAAGGAACATAAGCATTTACTCGCAGTCCCTGATAATGCTGCAATTGTTTTTTCTGAAATCACTAAGAAAAAGTGAATCACATTTCATGCCCTCATTTAGAAAATGATAAAAGCATATTTTACTCTGTAACAAGTAAAGTAAACACACTTTTATTTTTCAGATTACAAGGGGAGACTGATTCTGGGTAATTCTGAAAATCATTATGTCTTGAATTGTCCTCAAAGCAATGACAGAGGCAATTCCACACAATTTAAGTAAAAGCCCTCTAGTCCTTTAAGGAGAAACTTAGTCATCCAATTAATACCAGTAGAGGGAGTGGAGATCTAAAAAGGCTACATTTTTGGATGTAATATAAGGAAACTGTTTTTGTAAAGGCACTGGTTATTTTCTGATCCAGCATACCAACTGCAGAAATAATGCTTTCAATGCATAAATTCTAGTGTAAATGCTATATCTTCTCCTTCCTTCTTTAGTTGAATGCATCAAAATTTATAACTAGAAACTTTATAAAGATAAATGTGAGGAGGGAAAAATTAGGGCCACTACTCTCCAAAGAACATTTGATATGTTCCAAGCCTGGCCTTCTCTGATGGTTTCTACAGCACTGCGTATTAAGAAGCAAGCCTTTAATCTGTAAAGATGAATTTCAACCTCAAAACCCCCACTGGCTTTAATGGAAGTGACATAGCTAACATGTCACAACAGTCTTTAGAAAGGTACCCCTGAGTGTCCAATTATTTTAAGTGCTTTTCCTACTCACTGTCGCTCAACTGATCACAGTGGATTTATTTGGCAATAACATTTCTCTGACATGAACTTCCGGAGGAACTGCTCCATAATTCAACCTCAGTTAATGTTGCCTTAAAAATTAAGTGTTTCCGTAAGTTTTAAATAGATAACAGTACTTTCTAACAACTACATTCTTGGATACAAGTTTATTATTCAGACAGGGTTAAAAAAAAAGTTGGCAAGAAAGGTTTTTCCTTTCCTAGTTAAAATGAAAAAAAAGGGGGGCGGGGTTAAGGGAAAACATCCTGTCTTAAGTCCCAGAAGAATGTCCTTAATCTGGAACTGAAGATTCAAATTATTTCTCAATATTCTCTCAATAAATGTGAAATGATCAGTTTAATATTCATCTCTTTCAAAAAGATTATTAGTTATCATACTATAAACTATCATCAGTAATCATTCCCCTTTCATCTTTGAAGTTTTTTTCTTTCTTTAGCGTTCTTGTGTGCTCCAGGTCTTCAATTTTGTGATACCAGTTTTAATTTCATGACTATTATGTACAGCATTAAACTTGCTTGCTGCCCCCAAATAATCTGCACCTCTAATTTTATCCACATTTCAAGCCAAATCACCTATTGCCAAACTACTACATTTTTTCATGTAATAAATGGAATTACTACATTGTACTCACAAAGAGAGCTATGATATCTATTTAAAATAACAGGATTAAGGAAATTAAGGCTATTTACTTTTTATTCTTCTCAAGGTCCTCAGGATTTATGAGTAGAATAGATGATGGGCCATATAGCTAAGGTAGGATGAGACAGAGACCCTGTATTCATGTAAGAGAATCCAAAGCTAAAGTATGTCTGTCGGCTGAAATGCAGTCAGTAAGGCAGGAGAATTTAGAGAAATCTGTGCATACTCAGGCATACAGCTAAAACTACTCCTTGCCACTCAACCAAGCAGGCAGATGTTATTCCTATATCATTCTAATGAACACAAAGTCTATGTCACTCTCCCTTCGATCAGTTTCCTGTTATTAAAATAAACAAAAATAGGCATTAGCATCTACTTTTTGTTACAGAGTTGTGAAAAGTCTTGAGTTTTTGTTCTTGGGGACAAAGGGAATATAACATGAACATAATAAGTGTGACTACTTCTGAATAAAACAAACTAACGTTAAATTCCCATGCAGACATAATTTTAAAATACTTTGGATAATTTCTATTTCTTCATAATTTTTGAAAAATATTTTTCTTGTTTAAATTATTAATAACAGAGTCTAAGAAATACAAATAGACTCTGTATTTCTGTTTTTAAGAAAGAAAAGTAAAACAAAAATTACTATCAGATGAGCCTTCTGATGACTTTAAAATTTAATCGTTTCAACATGATCCAAAATTCAGTACTTTAAAATGAAGAGTTCACCTACATAATTGACAATTTGCCAAAGTTTAGACAACCACAATGGCAAATTTAGAAAAGAACCAGAAAACACAATTTTGATCTCATAAAATTCAAAACTACCTAGAAAGAACTTTCATTTGCATTTGAACGGTGATTTGCCTTATTTTTATTAGCATTCAAAAGTAGAGTCAAATTATCCAGTTTACTTGGAAACAGACTTCGAACTCAGAGACTTGAATATTGCTCAAAACCTCCAAAGATACACTGAGTAAAGTTTGCATAATTGAGCATTTACTCTGTGCCAGAAACTGAATGTAAATGATATGCATTATCTGCCTTTCTAATTGCTATTGCCTTTTTTTTTTTTTTTTTACAAACAAGGAAACTGAGGCCGAGGTAAGTTAAGAAACTGGCTTGAGTTACACAGATTTTAAATGATAGAGTAGAAACTCAAACCCCAAGGGTCAAGTTGCAGAGTCCATGCTCATGAACAGTACAGCACTTGCCCTCTACGTGTTTATGCTACTAGCATTCGTTTGTCTTTAATCCATACATCGGCATTATTTGTGGAGGACAATTACTCCCTGATAGATAACTATGCCTCATAGTATGTATTTATGCCTGTTTTTGTTTTGAAACTCAATTCTGTATTTTCTTCTATATCTTTGTTTGTGTATCAAGAACAAAAATAAAGCCAAGTTTCTCAAATATTATTTGACAGATCTATTGTACCTGAAACAGTCTTCTTCATCTACATATCAACTCCAATACCACTGTAGATGTAGAAACTGCTACAGCACATAGGAAATGGAAGATTCAGATAAAAGTGGGAGAAAATATAGAGCCAGATCTCAGAAAGTATATGATGAGGTAAATACACACACAGACACAGATAGAGAGAGATGGAGAGTTCTTAAAAACAACAAAAAAGAGCTCTAGTGCTGTGAGACTTAGAGAGCTACCCCACCATACCCCTTTCTCCCAAAGTTAAAGAAAACTAATTTTCCCTAAAATAAGCAAGAAAAAAGAATTGTGGTCTCATGTACCAAAGATCTGGCTGGGTCATTTAAAAAGGAAAGGAAATAAAATTTCCATCATTCTATTAACAATGGTGCTTTATTTTTTAAAAAAGAAACAAAGAAAAAGGAAAGGAATAACATATTTATGATAGTTAAGGAAAGAGTGAGCCAAGGATTTTATATTCAGCCAAACTGACTTTCAAGTACAAACTGCTACAAAAGTCAAGGACAAAGTGCTATCAGCATATACAAGCTCAAGAAATATTGTTCTCAGTGGAATCTACTAGAGAACAAGCTTCAGAAAACCATAATGACTGGAAAATTATCAACATAAGGATGAATAGCATGAATATCAATGCTAACATTGCAAAAAAAAGAATGCACAACAGTATGATCCCCCTGAGGGAAGAAAACAACACTATGGCTCAATTTATCTTGTCCACAGAGTCAAACTTGAATCTTATCCAGCCTCTAGAACCTACCAAGAATTCATAGGAATTACATACGACAGAGGAATATGTTTAGTTATACCACAGGGAAGGATCAACACAACCTAGATAGCTGTATGCGGGTGGAAGAGAGACACGATTCCTTCAACAAATAAATTACAAGGAAATGGAAATGGAACTTATGGTTTAAAAGAAGTTTAACAAATAAGGTAAAAATTGCAGTGTCATAACTTTGCTGCATCCTTATTTAAAAACTAAGCCACAAGAATTTTAAGACATTTATGACGTGATGGTAAATTTTAACACTGAATGACTACTTGATGATATTAAGCAATGCATTTTACAATTTTACAGATCAGTCAAGTGGATATGTTAAAAAAAGAATTTTTAAAAAGGAATAAAAAAGCATATTATACAGACATTGCAGTAAACTATTCACAGATCAAGAGAATGCACTGATACCATGTTTGAGGTTTGCTTCACGTTAATTTTGTGGGTGTGGGTGTGGATGTGAAGGTGAAAGGGGTGGGATAGGTCCTGAGGTGATGACTCCTGGGATGGGTGATGACTCCTAAGTGCTCACTTTTGTCATTGTTAAAAATGTACCATAATAAAATTTAAAATGGAAATAAAATAAGATTTTCAAACAAGGAAAAGTTGAAAGAATTTGTTACCTGCACATCTGCAATTAAAGTAGCACCAAAAGCGGGTTTTCAGAGAGGAAAATTATTCCAGATGAGCACAAAATAATGCATGAAAAAAATTAGTCCTTAGAAAATGCAAGCAGGTAAATCTAAATGAATATTAATTGTTTAAAATAATAATACTTGTGAGGTTGAATACATATAAAATTAAAATATCTAACAAAAAATGACTAAAAGTTAGAAGAATTAATGGAGTTATTTTGTGATCTTTGCATTGTCTGGGAAGTAGTAAAAACACTAACTTATATTCAGTTGCAATGAATCATGGATGCAAGTTGACATCTGTAAAGTAACTGATTCTTTAGAAAATTGGAGGCTATAGTGGGTTGTTTGTTTTTATAAACAGTGGAACTATTGAAATGAAATGTTTGAGGAAGCTGCTCCCTGTAATAAAAACCCTCTTTCATGTTTGTAACATGTTCTGTTAGGAAGTGGGTAATATACATATGCAGGGAACTAAAAAAAATATATAAAGAGATAAGAATATGACAACACCAATTGAATTCGATCTAGTCCATGAGAGATACAGATGCTAAGGAAAGTTCACCAATAAGAATTCTCGCACAAGACAGCCTGTGCACACTGCCCGCAATGGGAGAGAGTCCACTTCTCATCCCTCACCTGTACTAGGTTTAACTTCATATAGAAAAAAAACTTTTTTTAATATTTAGAGAGGGAAAAAAAAAACTAACCATATTTTTTGCCACATTCTGTTTAAGTCATGTAAGTAATAATGTATGGATATTTAACACATAAAAATATACCATAATACATTCCATTCAGGTGAATGTAATTAAATGTATGTCATGCTTTCTACATAATTTAGTTTCTTTTAAGAACATGGATAAATAACAAAAAGAAATTTAGTCAAAATGCTAAAAATTGACAAATCAACCTTGCTTATTTGGAAACTACGCCTTACAATTCTGTAGCCCTTAAACGTCTGGTACAAATTACCTCCTTTGAGCCTCACAGCTATGCAATCAGGTAAAAGGAATCAGTAGTGTTGTTTCTAATTTTTAGATTTAAAAAGGGAGACTCTGGAAGACTAAGTAATATAATTACGAGCAAATAATTAGATACTACATTGAGAAAAGGAAATGTTACACTATGGCACTGGTACAATACCATGCACCTAAACCAATAGAACAGAACACAGAGTTCAGATATAAACGTAAGCATATATGGTTAATTAATTTTCAACAACACCAAAAATACACAATGAAGAAAGAATAGTCTTGTCAGTAAATGATGTTGGGAAAACTATAGACCCACATGCAAAAAAAATGAAATTGGACAATTATCTTATACCCTACACAAAAAATCAATTTAAGATGAGTTAAAAACTTGAATGTAAGACTTGAAACATATATATATATAACATATATATTACACATATATATCACATATATATGATATGACACTAAAAACTCAGGAAACAATAGTAAAAATAAACAAATAGACTATTTCAAACTGAAGTGCTTCTTCACTGCAATCAACAAAATGAAAAGGCATTCTACAGATTCAAAGCAAATCATCTATCCAACAAAAGGTATATGACCCAAGATATATGAGAAACTACTCACCAGCAAAAAACCCAGATGATCTGATAAAAAATGGGCAAAGGACCCGAATAGACATATTTTTCAATGAAGACATACAAACATCCATCAGGTATGTGACAAGGTGCTCAACATCACTAATCATCAGGTAAAATAAAAAATGCAATGAGCTATCACCTTTCAACTTGTTAGGATGGCCAGTACATATATTTTTAAAAGACAGTAGATAACAAGTATTGGGGAGTGTGGAGAAAAGGGAACCCTAGTACACTGTGAGTGAGAATATAAATTGGTACAGCCATTATAGAAAAGTATGGAATTTTCTCAAAATATTACAAATAGAACTAACACATGATACAGCAACCCTTCTTCTGGTTAACATACCAAAAGGAAATAAAACCAGCATATGGAAGAGATCAGCAGTACCATATTAATTGCAGCATTATGTCAAAGAGACAAGATATAGAAACAAACTAAGTGTCTTTTGTTTTGTTTTTGAGATAGGGTCTCGCTCTGTCTCTCAGGCTGAAGTACAATGGTGTGAACATATCTCACAGCAGCCTCCACCTCCGAGGCTCAAGTGATCCTCCCACTTCAGCCTCCCTAGTAGCTGGGACTATAGGCATGCACCACCATGCCTAGCTAAGTTTTTTTTTTTTTTAATTTTGTTTTTAGTAGAGACAGGATGGTGCCATGTTGCCCAGGCTAATCTTGAACTCCTGGACTTAAACAATCCTCTCGTCTCCACTTCCCAAAGTGCTGAGATTACTGACATGAGCAACTGCACCAGGCCCTAAGCGTCTGTTTGTGGATAAATGAACAATGATACTGTGACACACACACACACACATATATGTATATATTATATATATGTTATATATAATATATAAAACATAGATAACATAGAACATTATTCAGTCTTACAAAAGGAGATCTTTCTGTTTACAACAATGTAGATGAACCTAGAGGATATTAACACTACTTGAAATAAGCCACAGAAAGAAAAATACTGCATCATCTCACATGTGGAATCTAAATACATCAAAAACTGTAAGTCTACACTTAACGTTATTGACAGTTTCTTGGAAAATGAGATTTCAAGCAAAATTATGCATAAGGAAGCCTATTTGATTACAGACTGATTAATATAAACAAAAGTTAAGTTCCTATGGCTTATTTCTGGTCACAAAAACAACACCAAACTTCTAAAAAGCACAACATTTCTAATGTTAAACATTGAAATAAATGTGAACTATATATACACTTAAGAAAGACTAATAGTAAAAAGTAAGATCATGTTCACCTACTTATTCAAGTTCAGTATCACAGGTGGTTGGAGCCCATCCTGGCAAGCTCAGGGCACAAGGCAGGAACCAGCCTTGAACAAGATGCCATCCCATCAGAGGACACTCACACACCCACCCACATGCTCTCATACAGGACCATGTAGACATGCTAGTGAACCTAACAGGCATATCTTTGATGCGTACTAGGAAAGCAAAGTACCTGTGAAAAACCCACACTGATGTGGGAAAAACATGCAAACTCCTCACAGACACTGCTCCTGGCCAGGAACTGATTTTTTTTCTCATCAACATTATAACAAAATGACCTTGAACAAAACAACTTTCTTTGAGGACCTGCTGTAGAAAGAAACAAAGGAAGAATGGTGGTTATTAGGAGTTGGAGGGCAGAGGAATGGGGTGATGATGGTCAAAGGGCACAAACTTGGAGTTATAAGATGAATAAGTTCAGGAGACCTAATGTACAGGTGACTATAGACAAAATACTATATTGTATACTTGAAATTTGCTAAGAGAATAGATCTTAAGTATTCCCATCCCCCAAAAGTAACTACTTGAAGTAAGGCACACACTGATTAACTTGATGTGCTAATCATTTCACAATGTATATATGTTTCATTGTACATGGAACATGTTGAATATATAGTTTTATTTGTCAATTATACTTCAATAAAGCTGAAATTATTTTTAATTAACTTACAAAACAAAAAAGAGGAAATCTGAACACAGATGTCCACAGGTATAGAACAAAGACCACATAAAGGCAGACAGAGAAGGCAACCATCTGCTGGCCAAGGAGAGAACCCTCTTAAGGAAACCAACCCACCAGACACCTTGGTCTGGGACTTACAGTCTCCAGAATCATGGGGAAATACATTTCTGTTCTTTAAGCCATGAGCAAACACACACACACACAAAGAAAGAGAAGAGAAAAGAAAATGAACATGCAAAATAATTTAAATAAGATAACTATGACTTATTTTGTAGCAGGATGGTATCACTCATAAAAATGCTGCAGTTTGAGACTGATACAACAGTTATAACTCTTTAATTGTACTAACCTCTTGTGTTATCTTCTAAAATAAAATAGCAAACACTGATTTCTGTCATACAACACTAATGATGAAGTCTGACATTTGTTTTTTAGTGGGACTACAGGCGAATACCACCATGCCTGGCTAATTTTTTTCTGTGTTTTTTTTTTTTTTTTTTTGTAATGTCTGTCTTTCATCGTGTTGCCCAGTCTGGTCTCGAACTCCTGAGCTCAACCAATCCACCCTCCTCGGACTCCGAAAGTGCTGAGATTACAGGCGTTAACCACTATGCCCTGCCTAAAGTCTGATACTTCTTTTTCAATTGGTAAGTATGTCAACTAGAGGTTTGCCTACATATTTAGTTGAATTGACTATTTGGAGTATTTCATATATTGTCACTTAGTAAATTGCTTGCTATTTACTGTATGGATTGGTATTCTCAGACGATATTTTCTAGAAATTTTTCTACTTCAACAATATTTTTATTTATCTATAATTTTTTGGAGTAAGGTTAGCCCTGGCTCCAAGTACTGTTCAATATACATGAAACCTCACTTTATTCTCTCTGTTTGCTATCTTTTTTTCTGTTCCTTTTTCCTTCTATGCTACATTCTGTATAGTTTCTTTCAATCTACTACTGAGTAATGTTGTCTTCTGCTTTATAATCTGTTATCAGATCTGAGTACTCAATTCCATTTTCGTAATTCGCATTTCCAGAAATTATTTCTTTTGCAAATTTGCATGTCACTTAAAATTGTTTTTGTAATCTAATTACTTGTAAGAATGTCTTTTATTTCCTTAAAGGTATTAAACATAGTTGTTTCATAATCTGTGTCTGATACTATTGAAATCTGCACTTGCGTTCCATTTTTCTTTTGTTTTTGCTGGTTGTCAAGCATAATTGCTTGTCTCTTTGTGTGCCTGATGTTCTTTGATATGTGATGGTCTTTGCTATTGAAAAAATAATTGAAACATAGATGAACATTATTATTTTCCCAGGGACTTTTGCTTTAGTTTTTATCAAATACCTATAGCACAACTTTAAACTACATTCATGACAAAATGTCCTGGATACACCTGGCATTGTGGATTTTGACTATAATTACCTCTTTGGGCTGGTGTTTGATTTACAAACTCTCTGAGACTAGTTCTGTTTTTTCTTTCTTTGTTTCTTCTATCTCCTCATAATCAAGACGATTTTCTCCACACTCTGGTGGGAGTGTGGGTGAGGTGGTGGATTTATAACTGTTTGACTCTTACCTTTGTCAAGTCCCCATCTTGGCAGACCCTGAGTTTTTACTCCTACTCTCTTGTCCCCAAGACAATCAAAATCACTACTTATTTCCATGGCTGTTTCTTCAGGCTTGCCAATGGTCACACAATAAATGTGGTTTGGAAAGCTACCTTAATTTTCTGTCCTTATTGTTTTCAAGATTGGGCTTGGAGATCTCTCACTATTTTGGCAACTCTCTGAAGCTAGCAAGACAGCTTTTATTTTTCATCCAAGAGTTTTAGTTGCCCTCCGAGAGGAAACCATTCCTAAAGGAGGAATCTCTCTCCAGTACTTAACACAAGAGATCATTATCTGCTCCTTGAAATACTTTCTTCACTCTCTTTCAAGATGTCATACCACCACCCTCCTGTGCTATTTTTATGCTGCCTCCCTAGTCTAATTTGCTAGTTCCTCCTATGACCCCCCAAACACTAAATAATGTAAAACAGTAGGGCTAAACTTTTGGAGTGTCTTCTTCCTTTAGACCCATTTATTTGGATCTCAATCTCTCTCAAAGTTTTTAATACCACCAGTATGCTAAAGATGTACATGTTTATATCTCCAGTCTGAATCTCTTCCCTATACACTCACCTTAGATCCTCCTTGACATTTCCACTTGGAGGTCTGAGACCTCAATTTTAACATATCTAAAATTTAAATCATCAACTCCTGGCTCATAAAATCTACTTATTGTGTACTTTTCAACTTAGCCCACTTTTCTTTTCTCTGTTAAAGTTTCTGAGATTGACTATGGTATCAATAAGTCAAAGTACCTTAGTCACTTAGCACTAATTCTTATGGATTCTAGAATAGTCACCACATACTTGTTATATATGTGAATGATAATAATTAAAGCAATGACTGTAGTCTGAATACAGTATCTAGTACCAGTCACTGAACACACAATTACTTCATTTAATCTCACCAAACTTTGAGAGGCATATAGTATTTATGCCCATGTTACAAATAAAGTTGAGGCTCAGAGAAATTAAGGAATTTGTACACAACGTAAATATCTTCTCTAATCTTCTTTATAAAATCACTGCTCTAAAAATGAAGGGCATGTAAAAACTTGGAAAGGAAGTAAAGAAATGCCTTAAGATAGTATTTGAATATGTGAAAATGCATTTACATCTTAAATAAAATAATTGTCATATGCATAACTACTTGATGTCATGAAGAAAGGGAAAAAAGTTCTGGTAGTGTGTTTTGTATGAATAATTGAATTAAGCTTTTTATTCAGCATCTCTTCCTCTTGTCTTTTAGAGTTACTGGTTCAGGTGCAGAGAATTCTCCAGAAACAGGTTCATCAAATTTTGCGCAGCTTGCTCCCTGCCTCACCCACCCCATCTCTGTGCTCAAACACAAATAGGGAAGGAGAGAAGCTACATCTGTGTTAGGATTGAGAGGTTGCTGTGGGAGATCGGAGGCAGTCAGTGAGCTCATCAGTGCCGCAACACCTTATCAAGAGCTGGCCTCCTCTTTCTGCATTTTCTCTCTTCACTTCTTTCTCTCACCAATTGTCTGTTTAGGCAAAGGAGGAAGTTAAACCCTAGAGAAGTAGCTCATCTATTGGGTGCATTTACAGAGGATGAAAAGAAAGCATTACGACTTTAAAAATTATTCTTTCAATGTGAGAAATCACTTCTGTCTGCTTATGCTTCTGAGACTACTAAAAGGTTTTACTCTGGCCAAACTCTCTAGTGAATTTCCACTGACAACTTTCTCTTTAGTAAAGACCTCTTCCTAACTCACTTTGAATCAGCTTCCTGTTATCTTAGCAAGTCATCATACTTTTACTTTGGACATTATTTTTCTCTCCAGAACTGTAAGAGCTTTAGAAAAACACAGAACCCAAACGGTTCCTTTCTCCTCCCTTCTTCAGTTGTGTGTTGGAGCTCAGCCAAAGAAGTTCAACTTGAAATCCCAGAGCCCTTTAAATCCCTGGAATTAGGATGTGCTTTGTTGTCATTCCCATGGATGTACATTTTGGCTTTTAAAAAGCATGCAAGGCATGGTAACCATGTAGAACATAAAAGACTATTTTGCTCTATATGAATGCATATTTAAATGAAGGCAATATCTGTCTCCAACTAGAACATTCCTGTGTCATGCTCCAATAGCTTTCTCATGTAGAAAGACTGAACTTTTCTTGTTTTATATTTTAAGATATTATTTATAATAGTTTCTAGGAGAATTAAGAAATATATTTCAAAAAGCACAACATTGTCCTGTAGGATTTATAGGCAATGAAGTCATTTTGTTTTCTTTAGCCTGAGTCAACTCAGAATATTTTCAAGCTGTTGATGAAGGTGTTTAGTACTATAGAAGGGGTACGTGCATAGGAGTAGAGAGGAAAATGGTGGTTACTAGGGCCTGGGGCTGGGCAGTTGGGAAGATGTTAGACAAAGGATATAAAATTTCAGTTAGGAGGAATAGGTTCAAGAGATCAATTGTATACCATGATAACTATAGTGAATAACAATGTATTACTGTATTATAAAAATCACAAAGAGCAGGTTTTAAGTGTCTTTACTACAAAAATAATAAGTATGTGATGTATGATGTAAATTAGCTCAATTGAGCCATTCCACAATGTATACATATTTCAAAATATAATGTTTTACACAATAAATATAAACAAATTTTAATCAATTAAAAATAATACACTTATTGGAAATAGGCTAAACATCATAATGTTTTAAATAACAGCGATAAAAATTTCTCATACTTAAAAAAGAAAGAGAGAGAGAGAAGGAAAAGATGGTGAGGGAAGTATGTACAAAATCCCCCAGTTATAGATGAGTAAATATTTTTTAAATGATTTGTTTCTATTTTATGGTAAAAATAAATTCATCACAAATGTTCATCTACATATTACAAATGATACAGCGAGAGTTATCATTTTCCAAGTCTCGATGTAATTCAGTTTATGACCTTTATTGAACTGATTTTACATATATAAGGTTTTTTAGTGCACTGTTAAATGGTTTAAGAAGATGAAAAAAGAAATCTGTTACTTTGAAAATCTTAAAAAAGTCAGATTACACTTGAAGGCTGAATGATGTGTTTACTATTTACAACTTCCTTTGTAAAGATACAGGTATTTCATTCCTTGTCTTTTAAATTGTAACCTTATACATCTGTTGAGCACACATCTGGACACTTAGCTCAATTCATCATTTCCTTCTGTATATCCAAAAGCTGTCAGTTATTTCACAGGAGATTCAGCCCTTGGGAGAAGTGAAAAAGTTACATCCTTTTTTTTTTCAGGTTTTATAAACTCTTCCTTACCTTTTTCCTTAGGATATCGGTGAGTATAAAAATAAGCAGTCTGAATTCCTTCTGGCTCTGGAGAAAGCAGGATGGGTGTAAGAAGGGCAAGGGCTTCATTAACATTTGCTTGTATAGAATAAAGAGAAAGAGCCTTCACATGAAAGAACAGACATTGACTGTCTGAAGTCATAACACAAGAATCTTTTTTTTTTTTTTTTTTGACAAACTAAATACAATTTGAATACAGGAAGGAAGCAGCTTGAATACCACTGAGGAAGATCAACACTTTTAAAAGATAAACAGCTCATATTTGATCATGTTAAATTTTTTAACTCATCAAGAAAATATAGTGATTTTGCAAATGTGTACATCTAATATCATAGTCCCAAAATATATAAACTCAAACTTGATGGAATCACAAGAAGAATTTATAATGAATTAATCATAGTGCAAGACTTTAGCACATCTCACTCATTAAATTAAAAAAAAACAACAAAATGGAAAAGAAGAAAACTGTGATTAAAAAATTTAATCTAGTGTAGGATGTGTGTGGATGTGTGTGTACTTATTTATGTTGTTATTAAGACACCCAGATTCCCAGGCAAGATGGTTGAATAGGAACAGCTCTGGTCTGTAGCTCCCAGCGAGACCAACGCAGAAGGTGGGTGATTTCTGCATTTCTAACTGAGGTACCGAGCTCATCTCACTGGGACTGGTTAGACAGTGGGTGCAGCCCAAGGACGGCGAGCAAAAGCAGCATGGGGCATCACCTTACCCAGGAAGTGCAAGAGGTCGGGAACTCCTTCCCCTAGCCAAGGGAAACTGTGAGGGACTGTGCCTTGAGGAAAGGTGCATTCCAGCCGAGACACTATGCTTTTCCCATGGTCTTTGCAACCCGCAGACCAGGAGATTACCTAGGGTGCCGACGCAATCAGGGAACTGGGCTTCAAGCACAAAACTGGGCATCAGTTTGGTCAGACACCGAGCTAGCTGCATGAGTATTTTTTCGTTTTGTTTTGTCTTTTACCCCAGTGGTGCCTGTAACACCAGCGAGACAGAATAATTCACTACCCGAGAAACGGAGCTGAAGCCAAGGAGCCAAGTGGTCTTGCTCAGCGGATCCCGCGCCCACGGAGCCCAGCAAGCTAAGATCCACTGCTATGACATTCTCCCAGTCAGCACAGCAGTCTGAAGTTGACCCGGGACACTGAAGCTTGGTTGGGGGAGGGGCATCGCCAGTACTGAGACTTGAGTAGGTGGTTTTCACAGTGCAAACAAAGCCGCCAGGAATTTCGGACTGGGTGGAGCCCACTATAGCTTGGCAAAGCCACTGTAGCCAGACTGCCTCTCTAGATTCCTCCTCTCTGGGCAGGGCATCTCTGAAAGAAAGGCAGCAGTCCTAGTAAGGCACTTATAGATAAAACTCCCATATCCCTGGGACAGAGCACCTGGCGGAATGGGCAGCTGTGGGCGCAGCTTCAGCAGACTTAAACATTCCTACCTGCCAGCTCTGAAGAGAGCAGCAGACCTTCTAGCATAGCACTCGAACTCTGCAAAGGGACAGACTGCCTCCTCAAGTGGGTCCCTGATCCCTGTGCCTCCTGACTGGGAGACAACTCCCAGCAGGAGTCAATAGGCACCTCATACAAGGGAGCTCCGGCTGGCATCTGGCAGGTGCCCCTCTGGGACAAAGCTTCCAGAGGAAGGAACAAGCAGCAATCTTTGCTGTTCTGCAGCCTCCACTGGTGACACTCTGGCAAACAGAGTCTGGAGTGGACCTCCAGCAAACTCCAGCAGACCTGCAGAAGAGGGGCCTGACTATTAGAAGGAAAACTAACAAACAAGAAGCAGTAGCATCAACATCGATAAAAAGTATGATCACTCAGAAACCCCATCCAAAGTTCACCAACGTCACAGATCAAAGGTAGACAAATCCACAAAGATGAAGAAAAAACAGTGCAAAATTTGCTGAAAATTCCAAAAACCAGAATGCCTCTTCTCCTCCAAAGCATCACAACTCCTCACCAGCAAGGGAGCAAAACTGGATGGAGAATGAGTTTCATGAATTGACAGAAGTAGACTTCAGAAGGTGGGTAATAACAAACTCCTCCAAGCTAAAGGAGCATGTTCTAATCCAATGCAAGGAAACTAAGAAACTCGATAAAAAGTTACAGGAACTGCTAACTATAATAACCAGTTTAGAGAAGAACATGAATGACCTAATGGAGCTGAAAAACACAGCACAAGAACTACATGAAGCATACACAAGTATCAATAGCTGAATTAACAAGCAAAAGAAAGGATATCAGAGAATGAAGATCAACTTAATGAAATAAAACATGAAGACAAGATTAAAGAAAAAATAATGAAAAGGAATAAATAAAGCCTCCAAGAAATATGGGACTATGTGAAGAGATCAAACCCACGTTTGTTGTACCTGAAAGTGATGAGGAGAATGGAACTAAGTTGGAAAACACACTTCAGGATATTATCCAGGAGAACTTCCCCAACCCACCAAGACAGGCCGACATTCAAATTCAGGAAATACAGAGAACACTACAAAGATAATCCTTGAGAAGAGCAACCCCAATACACATAATGGTCAGATTCACCAAGGTTGAAATGATGGTAAAAATGTTAAGGGTAGCCAGAGAAAAAGGTCAGGTTACCCACAAAGGGAAGCCCATCAAACTAAAAGCAGATCTCTCTGCAGAAACCCTACAAGCCAGAAGAAAGTGGGGGCCAACATTCAACATTCTTAAAGAAAAAAATTTTCAACCAGAATTTCCTATCCAGCCAAACAAATCTTCATAAGTGAAGGGAAAATAAAATCCTTTACAGACAAGCAAATACTGAGGGATTTTGTCACCACCAGGCCTGCCTTACAAGAGCTCCTGAAGGAAGCACTAAATATGCAAAGGAAAAAACAGTACCAGCCACTGCAAAAACATACCAAAATGTAAAGATCATTGACACTATGAAGAAACTGCATCAACAAATGGGCAAAATAACCAGGTAGCATCACAACGAAGGGTCAAATTCACATATAACAATATTAACCTTAAATGTAAATGGACTAAATGCCCTAATTAAAAGACACAGACTGGCAAATTGTATAGAGTCAAGACCCATTGGTGTGCTCTATTCAGGAGACCCATCTCACATGCAAAAACACATGTAGGCTAAAAATAAAGGGATAGAGGAAGATTTACCAAGCAAATGGGAAGCCAAAAGAAAAAGGCAGGGATTGCAATCTTACTCTCTGATAAACAGACTTTAAACCAACAAAGATCATAAAAGACAAAGAAGGGCATTATATAACGGTAAAGGGATCAATGCAGCAAGAAGAGCTAACTTATCCTAAATATATATGCACCCAATACAGGAGCACCCAGATTCATAAAGCAAGTGCTTAGAGACCTACAAAGAAACTTAGACTCCCAGACAAAAATAGTGGGAGACTTTAACACCCCACTGTCGATATTAGACAGATCAACGAGACAGAAAATTAACAAGGATATTCAGGATGTGCACTCAGCTCTGCACCAAGCAGACCTAATAGACATCTGCAGAACTCTCCACCCCAAATCAACAGAACATACATTCTTCTCAGCACCATATAGCACTTATTCTAAAATTGACCAAACAATTGGAAGTAAAACACTCTTCAGCAAATGCAAAAGAATGGAAATCATAACAAGCAATCTCTCAGACCACAGTGCAATCAAATTAGAACTCAGAATTAAGAAACTCACTCAAAACTGCACAACTACATGGAAACCAAACAAGCTGCTCCTGCATGACTACTGGGTAAATAATGAAATTAAGGCAGAAATAAATAAGTTCTTTGAAACCAATGAGAACAAAGACACAACATACCAGAATCTCTGGGAAACAGCTAAAGCAGTGTCTAGAGGAAAATATATAGCACTAAATGCCCACAGGAGAAAGCAGAAAATATCTAAAATCAACACCTTAACATTCCAGTCAAAAGAACTAGAGAAGGAAGCGCAAACACATTCAAAACCTAGCAGAGGACAAGAAATAACTAAGATTAGAGCAGAACTGAAGGATATAGAAACATGATAAACCCTTCAAAAATCAATGAATACAAGAGCAGGTTTTTTGAAAAGATTAACAAAATAGATCGACTGATAGCCAGATTAATAAAAGAGAAAAGTGATAAGAAACAAACAGACACAATAAAAAATGATAAAGGAGATATCACCACTGATCCTACAGAAATACAAACTACCATCAGAGAATACTATAAACACCTCTATGCAAATAAATTAGAAAATCTAGAAGAAATGGATAAATTTCTGGACACATACACCCTCCCAAGACTAAACCAGGAAGAAGTTGAATCCCTGAATAGACCAATAACAAGTTCTGAAATTGAGGCAGTAATTGGTACCCTACCAACCGAAAAAAAAAGCACAGGACCAGATGGATTCACAGTCGAATTCTACCAGAGCTACAAAGAAGAGCTGGTACCATTCATTCTGACACGATTCCAATCAATAGGAAAATAGGGAATCCTCCCTAATTCTTTTTATGAGGCCAGCATCATCCTGATGCTGGCAGAGACACAACAAAAAAAGAAAATTTCAGGTCAATATCCCTCATGAACCTCAATGCAGAAATCCTCAGTAAAATACTAGCAAACCAAATCCAGCAGCACATTAAAAAGCTTATCCACCATGATCAGGTCAGATTCATCCCTGAGATGCAAAGCTGGTTCAACATAAGCAAATCAATAAATGTAATCAATCACATAAATGGAACCAATGACAAAACCATATGATTATCTCAATAGATGCAGAAAAGACCTTTGATAAAATTCAACACTCCTTCATGCTAAAAACACCCAATAAACTAGGTATTAATGGAAAGTATCTCAAAGTAATAAGAGCTATTTATGACAAACCCAAAGCCAATATCATACTGAAAAGGCCAAAGATGGAAGCATTCCCTTTGAAAACTGGCACAAGACAAAGATGCCCTCTCTTACCACCCCTATTCCTATTCAGAAATGAGCAAATACTTCATGACTAAAACACCAAAAACAATTCCAAAAAGAAGCAAAAATTAACACATGGGATCAAACTAAACTAAAGAGCTTCAGCACAGCAAAAGAAATTATCATCAGAGTGAACAGACAACCTGCAGAATGGGAGGATAGTTTTTAAATCTGTCCATCTGGCAAAGGGCTGATACCTAGACTCTACAAAGAACTTAAACAAATTCACAAGAAAAAACAAACAACCTTATCAAAAAGTGGGCAAAGGATATGAACAGGTATGTCACAAAAGAAGACATTCATGTGACCAACAAACATATGAAAAACAACTCATCATCACTGGTCATTAGAGAAACGCAAATCAAAACCACAATGAGATACCATCTCACACCAGTTAGAATAGGAATCATTAAAAAGTCAGGAACAATGGATGCTGGAGAGGATGTGGAGAAATAGAAATGCTTTTACACTGTTGCTGGAAGTGTAAATTACTTCAACCATTGTGAAAGACAGTATGGCAATTCCTCATGGATCTAGAATTAGAAATGCCATTTGACCCAGCAATCCCATTACTGGGATTGCTCATGGCTATGTACAGAATGGTATTGCCTAGGTTTTTTTCTAGGGTTTTTATTGTTTAAGGTCCTACATTTAAAACCCAAAGGATTATAAATCATTCTACTATAATGACACATATACACATATGATTTTTGCAGCACTATTTACAATAGCAAAGACTTGGAACCAACTCAAATGCCCACCCATGATAGAATGGATAAAGAAAATGTGGCACATATACACTATGGAATACTATGCAGCCATAAAAAATAATGAGTTCATGTCATTTACAGGGACATGAATGAAGCTGGAAACTATCATTCTCAGCAAACTAACACAGGAACAGAAAACCAAACACTGCATGTTCTCATTCATAAGTAGGATTAGAACAATGAGAATATATGGGCACAGGAATGGGAACATCACACACTGGGGCCTGTCCAGTGGTGGCGTCAAGGGGAGGAAGGGATAGCATTAGGAGAAATACCTATTGTAGATGACAGGTTGATGGGCACAGCAAATCACTGTGGGACATGTATACCTATGTAACACAACTGCACGTTCTGCACATTTATCCCAGAACTTAAGCATAATAAAAATAAAAAAGACACCCAGGAAGAATAAAAATACAGAATTTAACTTACTAAATGGCTAACTACATCGTATGGTCATCATAAGGTTGAAGAAAAATGAAATGTAATTGTATATCGGAATATACATTTTATATGCTTTTGAAATATTTTAGATACATACAAAAATAAAAGTAAATAAAAACAATTGAAGCCTAGCAGTAAACTTTCTGTTTGATATTTCTGTTGTGTATGTATTTGAATATGATATAGCAAATAATTAATATATTAATATTATTATAAACTAAGATTTTCAATGTTAGACAATAGAAGCATAAATATGAAAGTATAAGAGCAAAATGCTAAAATAGTAAACTTGAATTTGAGATATCAATATAAAGTTATATATACTTATGTTTGTATATTCATATACTTGTACATATATTCTATCTCTACCCACTAGGAGGAACAGGAAGAAAATGCTGGGTAATGGTGTAAAAGGAATAATATATTTTTTTAAAATAAATGATTTTATAACTCCAGTATAATAATTGATTCAGACAATTTTCAAAAATGAAGGCTAAAATAATTATGCAATATTTGGTGGAACTAAGACACACCTATGTGCTAAAGTAAAGGTTAATTGGTAATTATTTATAAAAAATGCTAACTGTTGAGAACTAATTAAATTTTTAATGGCCCACAGGAAATTTGTATTTTCCTTACTTTATTGAATCAGTTTGGATATGCCACCGTATTTTTCTAGAAATAGGTCTTTGTGGCCAGGGTCAGTGGCTCACGCCTGTAATCCTGGCACCCTGGGAGGCCAAAGTGGGCGGATCACCTAAGATCGGGAATTTGAGACCAGCCTGGCCAACATGGAGAAATCCCGTTTCTACTAAAAATACAAAAATTAGCCAGGCATGGTGGCGCAGGCCTCTAATCCCAGTTACATGGGAGGCTGAGGCAGGAGAATTGCTTGAACGCAGGAGGCGGAGGTTGCAGTGCGCCGAGATCATGCCATTGCACTCCAGCCTGGGGAACAAAAGCAAAATTCCATCTCATAAAATATATATATATATCTTTGTTTATTTCATACACACAAATAATATATATAGAATTACACGAATATAAAATTTATAATACAGGTGGAAACTAAAAATAAAATCCTAACCCCCACCGACTGAATGGATCTCTTCTTCGTCAAAGGGACTCCAGAGAAACCTTAAAAACTGAATTCTCGGCCACGACAAAAAGGGAACTCAGACCTGCCTCATAGTACTCCCTTCCTTTTGGAGTTTAGGCACAGCAACTGAGCAGCATTTATGTTAAAATAGAGGTCTTCAGGCTGACAAAACAGACTCTTCATGGCAATAATGATAACGACAGGAGACAGACAAATCCTAGGCAGATGGGGTGGGTCCCTGGTGAAACCCGACTTTCAAACCAAAGACAGTTTAAAGTCTGAAAAACCAAGTCATAATCTTGGATAAATCTATGGACTAGATTGAGAACTTTTTTCCCATTTGGTATGACTTCCTCTGATTGATCCCCACCTTTCAAGCCTTGCAAGTATTTTACATATGCCTACCCTTCCCTAATAGGTTTTTCACACTGCCATGCTCACCTTTGAGTGGTGTCTTTTAGCCTCTTTTGCATACTCACCAACCAATCAGCATTCACTCCCCCATTCTGAGCCTGTAAAAACCCCACGCTGAGAGAGACCCCCATTGAGATCTGTTTCATTGTTCAATACAATTCTTCTCCGCCCTCCTCACCCTTCAACTTTCAGGGAGACCTCATTCTTCTTGGATGCAGGACAAGAACTCAGGACTCATCAAATGCAGGTACAAAGAAAACTGTAACATCGTGGCCCTCTGCCCTCGACCGGGGGAAAGTAGCCGCCCCACTTGATGAGAAACAGTGGCTTGGCTGAGCCAGCCCAGGGGCCTCAGGCTAGAAAGCTGCAATGGGCGGACAGAGCAGTGAGTGCACAGCCATCCATCAGGCTGCGGACGGTGGGCTAAAAGAACTAATTAGCATGCTGTAACACACCCTCTGGGGCCTCAGGGTTGCAGGCACCCCTCTCTTGGCACCACTGCATTCCCCTCATCTGGACACTGGAGTCCACTGCAGGAGCTGTTTGCAACACGCCTGGCCAGCCGCAAGCCCTGCATGGAACTCACTCCTGTGCCAGTGTTTAGAATGACGGGCCGCAGCTCGCACTAGCTCACTCACACTCCTCTTCCCACCAGGGACTGAGTGCGCAGTCATGGTGGCCATGGGATTCGTGCCAGGGTACAAGCCAGGCACTGCCTGGTGTGCTGAGTACATGGGGTGTCTCCTGCGGAGAATTCGGGTTGGAGCAAGGCCTGGGCAGGGGCGTCCCCGGCCGAAGGTCTCTAGCTGGCAAAGTGACTGAGAAAAATCCTGCATAATTTTGATACCAAATTTTGAATGAGACTTAAGGCCCTACAAAGCAAAAGTTAAGTCATGTCTGCAGGCCATCAATCTTGCTACATGACATCCTTAACTTAAAACATTTCTTTTTGTTGACTCCAAGTTTCAGTGAGAGCCTTACTTCTTTAACAAATTGGAAATTAAAGAGTCTCTGAAACTATCTATAACCTATATGTCCCCACAGCAAGATATCTCGCCTTTTCTGGCCAAACCAATATATACTTTCCATCCATTGACTTACACGTTTGCCTGTAAGTCTTCTCCCTAAAATTTATAAAACCAAAACCGTAATCCAGCTGCCTTGGGACCACTTAAGTCTTCTCGGGTTTGTTTCCCTGAGCCATGGTCACTCATATTGGCTCAGAATAAACCTCTTTTAAATATTTTACAGAGCTCGCTTTTTTCCATTAACACAAGCATACCTCAGTTTATTGTGCTACACTTTATTGGGCTTTGCAGATATTGCAATTTTTGCAAATTGAAGGTATGTGGCAACCTTGTGTCTAGCAATTTTATCACCACCATTTTTCCAATAGCATGTGCTCTCACTTTGTGTCTCTGTATCACACATTGATAATTCACACAATATTTCAAACGTTTTCGTTATTATTTTATCTGTAATGGAGACCTATGACCAGTTACTATTGCAATTGTTTTAGGGGTCTCTCTATGTTGCCATTAAGTTGATCGATAAATGTTGTGTGTGTTCTGAGTACTCTACTTACCTGCAGTTCCCCTGTCTTTCTCTCTCTCATTGTGCCTCCCTATTCCCTGAAACACAGCAATATAGTAATTAAGCCAATTAATAACCCTATAATCACCTCTCAGTGTTCAAGTAAAAAAAAAAAAAGTGTCATATGTCTCTGACTTTAAAAGCTAGAAATGATTAAGCTTAGGAAGAAAGGTAAGTTAAAACCTGAGATAGGTTAAAAGCTAGACCTCTTGTGGAAAACAGCCAAGCAGTGGATATCCAAAAAAGAAGTTCTTGAAGGAAATTGAAAGTTCTAGTCCAGTGAACATATGAATGATAAGAAAGCAAAACAGCCTCATTGCTGATTTGAAGAAAGTTTTAGTGTTCTGGATAGAAAATCAATCTAACCACAACTTTCCTTTAGGCCAAAGCCTAATCCAGAGCAAGACCCTAACTCTCTTCAATTTTATGAAGGATGAAAGGGATGAGGCAGCTGCTGAAGTAAAGTTTGAAGCTAGCAGAAGTTGGTTCATGAGGTTTAAGGAAAGAAGCCATCTCCATAACACAAAAGCACAAGACAAACCAACAAGTGTTGATCTGGAAGTTACAGTAAGTTATTCAGAAGATCTAGTTAAGATCATTGAAGGTGGCTACACGAAACAATAGATTTTCATTGTAGACTAAATAGGCATATATTGGAAGAAGATGCAATTTACAATTTTCATAGTTAGAAGTTTGAAAACTTCAAAGAACAGGCTGACTCTCTTGTTTGGGGCTAATACAGGTGGTGGCTTTAAGACGAAGCCATTTACCATTCCAAATATTGCAGGGCTCTTAAGAATTATGCTAAATGTACTCTGCCTATGCTCTAGAAATGGAAAAACAAAGCCTGGATTACAGTACATCTGTTTACAGCATGGTTTACTGACTACTTTAAGCTTAGTATTAAGATGTATTGCTCTGAAAAAAAAATAATTCTTTCAAAGTATTACAGTTTCTTGTCAATGTACATGGTCACCCATGAGCTCCGATGAAGATGTACAAGGAAATCAATGTTTTGATGCCTGCTAGCAAAATGTCCATTCTGCAGCATATGGATCAAGGAGTAATTTCAACTTTTCCAGCCTTACTATTTAATAAACGTGTTTTGTAAGGCTATCATTGCCATAGATAGTGATTCATCTGATGGAAGGATATGATTCATTGAAGGCCCTGATGACCATTAGCATTTTTTGCAAAAAAAAAGTAATCTGTGATTAAAGTATATATATTGTTTTTATAGATATAATGCAGTTGCACACTTAGTAAACTACAGTGTAGTATAAGCATAAATTGTATATGTTCTAGGAAACAAAAAAAAATTGGAGTGAGTTTCTTTCTTGTGATATTCACTTTATCATGGTGGTCTGGAGCCTAACCCACAACATCTTCAAAGTACACTTGTATTATAATACATAATATTATATATTATATATGAGGCATCCTATCTTGTGGTAATCCTGATCTGAAGTACTTAACATCATTTATGAACTTTTTTCGCCAAAAAAAAATTTATCCTCAATCTAATCAGTCCAGAGTCTGAAACTGACATCCAGTTTGCAGAGTTCAGAAGACAGAGGGAAACATTAAGCAGTACTAGGAGGAACAATCAGACGACTGGAATATGGACATTTATTTATTTACTTATTTATTTTGAGATGGAGTTTCATTCTTTGTTGCTCAGGCTGGAGTGCAATGGCACGATCTCGGCTCACTGCAAACTCCACCTCCCGGTTCAAGTGATTCTCCCGCCTCAGCCTCCTGAGCAGCTGGGATTACAGGCATGCACCACCACACCCAGCTAATTTTGTATTTTTAGTGGAGATGGGGTTTTTCCATGTTGGTCAGACTGGTCTCGAACTCCCGACCTCAGGTGATCCACCCGCCTCGGCCTCCGAAAGCACTGGGATTACAGGAGTGAGACACGGCGCCCGGCCAACCATTATTACAAGTCAATTCGCCTGGACACAGATGTAAATTGCATAAGAAAGTGGGGTTATGGTATCAACTTAAAAGACACAAAAAGACAAAGAAACCTTATGGATAAACATTGATTTGATCTAATTAAAACTTTCAAAACAGACATTCTCAGGTTAATTGGGGGAATTTTTTAAATGCACTGACAATATTAGATAATATAATCGATATATTGCTCAATTTCTTAGGTATAATAATGGTATTTTTAAAAGAAAAATGTTATTATTATTGGAAGATGCATCATGTAGTACTAGGGGTGTAGTTATACTTCAACATACGTGGAAATTATTCAAACAAACATACAACTCTCTATAATATTTAAATATATATTACAGATAATGCATCTTTAAAAGAGCTAGCATGTTGCTTGTTTCATCTGTCAATAATCTTCAATGAGTAGACATTATTATTTAATTTGGGCTACACATTAAAGTAACTGGGTAGTTTAAAACAATATCAACAACCAAAACAACAATTAAGCTCAAGTTCTACCCCCAGAGATTCTAAGATTCTAGACTAAGAACTTCTATTTATGCCTTAGATACATAAATATATTATATATATATATAATACATATATATATATATATAGGTTGGAGGCTGGAGTGCAGTGGTGTGATCTAGGCTTATCGCACCCTCTGGCCCCCCATCTTGCTGCTGTTCAAGTGATTCTCATGACTCAGCCATCCAAGTAGCTGGGATTATAGGATTACAGGTACTCACCACCATGCCCAGCTAATTTTTGTCTTTTTAGTAGAGAGAGGGTTTCGCCATATTGGCCAAGCTGGTCTCGAACTCCTGACTTCAAGTGATCTCCCTGCCTTGGCCTCCCAGAATTCTGGAATTACAGGCCTGAGCCACCACACCTGGCCCAATAGCTTTTAAAGCTTTAGATACGCTTCTAATGTGCAGCTACTGCACAAGTCAATCATCTAGCAAATGCTATGATAATGGATTGAGAGAACTATAATATGAGTACAATATTGCATGGTGAGTGAAGCAGAGGAAGCATTGCTTCATCTATCCTAATGTAGCTTAATGCTTCAGTAAATGTTTTGAAAACCTTAACAACCAAATCATTAAATGTAGTTTTTGTTTTCTACCAAAATATTTGGTGATTTATACATGTCAACATGATCTAAAATAGGATTGGTGTTGATATTAGTGTGTGTTGCATTTAATGAAAAGTTTTAATTTTATTAGGAGGATCAAGAAATGGCAAAGCCCATAGGCTCTGAGATCAATGGCCTTGGGTCAATGTATTAAGGTGCTGGCACATTAGCTCTGAGAGTTGGGCAAGTTGCTTAAATTTGTTTTGTTTTAGTTTCCTCTTTTGTAAAAGCGCTATGATAGAAATCACCAAGATAGTTATTGTTTTAATTAAAGATAAAAGATATATGAGAATCCCTTAGAAATACCTAGTAAGAACCCAGTAAATACTAATTAATTGTTAACATTATTTAATAAAATGACAGGTTTTCAATGACTAGCAGGACTCACACACATATTTTGTTTTCCTGTGGCTGATTCCAGTGAAGAAGATTCAAAATCTTGAGTTCTTTAGCATTTGAAAAACAGCGAGAGAGCATCTTGTCAACTACAAAACATCTTCCTAGGCTGGGTGCGGTGGTTCATGCCTATAATCTCAGCACTTTGGGAGGCTGAGGTGAGAGGATGTCTTGAGCCCAGAAGTTCAAGAACAGCCTGGACAATAAAGTGAGACCCCATCTCTACAAAAAGTTTAAAAATGAGTCAAGAATGTTGGCTTGTGCCTACAGACACAGCTACTGAGGAGGCTGAGGTGGGAGGATGGTTTGAGTCCGAGAAGTGGAGGTTGCAGTGAGACAAGATCATGCCACTGCACTCCAGCCTGGGTGACAGAGCAAGACCCTGTCTCAAAAGACAAAACAAAACAAACAAAAAAATCTTCCTTACACCTTTAGTGAAATTCAGTGCTTGTCTTCCACCCACAAGATTTTGGCAAAACCTCTCAGAATAATATCCTTAAGTACTTTCTGTTTCAGTTTTTGTTTTTTATACACATGGAAATATGTATTTAGAGTCACTAAAAAGACACTTGGTACTTAATTAAGATCTAAATAATATATATTGCCATTCCAAAGAGTTCCTGTTATGCTATGGTTATGTATTTGTTCTTATTTATCTCCATTCTCATAAAATATTCATCAATCTGTTTTCTTGGGATTAATAATCGTGTTTGTTGCATTTTCACTTGTCATTTTTCTTATGATATTTATTTAGTCAAAATATTAATCTATGATAGTAACAATGTACCTATATAGTTATTATCTGGTTTTATTAAATTATGACTGCCTGTACTATTCATTTTTAGTAAATTTTTAAAATTTATTTTACAGATCTTTGCTATAAATATGATTTATATATCACTGCCTCCACTCAAATATCCTGTACTCAACCTCATTTACATTCTTTGTTTTCTCTTCCTACTCATTTGGTTTTATGGTTTACGTGCAGTTCACTTTGTCCTTTTACTTAGAGTCAGATTTTTTCCTGAGCAATATTTTCACCATGGTGGGAGCCATCAAATTCTGCATAAGGACTTGTTTTTCCACTATATTCCTATATTTCTAAGGAAGAAAAGATCACTACTAATGAAATGTAATACTGATGAAATCAGATTTCTTGTTGATTTAACTACCACCTGCACATCTGGTGTATTTTTCTGGGGCTCTTCTGTTCTGTTTGTTTAACTCAGAATATAAGCACTTCACATAGAAGACGTGTCTTCTTCATTCTTCAAACAGTTCCAAAACACAGAGCTGGCATTGAAAATTTGTTCTAAAAGATGATGTAGCACAAGCTATATATTGTGATAACATACAGTGGTAGGGTTTTTTATTACCAAGATTTGCAAATTTCGAGAGAATAAAACTATATGCAGTACATACTTTAGGATACATACTTATGGCACAGAGTTACATTTTAGAAGCTATTTTAAGAAGTATGAGGCTTCAATTGTAAAAAAAAAAAAAAAAAAAAAAAAAAAAGAAAAAAAAAAGAACAAAATTGAATTACCCATTAGTGTAAGAGAAGAAAGAACAAATCTGTTTTAGCAATTTTTTTCAAGTCATTTCCTAGGTTCTGGAAAAGACATTTCAATCTCTAAGCTGGAAAAGCATATTTTGAAGGATTAATATTTAATTAAGATGAAAAGACAACAAAAGACATTTGAAAATATAGGCAAATGTACAAATTCTAATGGATTTTATTTCTTTTAAAACCTTTCATGTAAATCTTTAAAATTTCAAAATAAAGAATCCCGGAGCAAGATGGCCAAATAGGAGCAGCTCCAGTCTCCAACTCCCAGCGCGAGCGACACAGAAGACCGGTGATTTCTGCATTTTCAACTGAGGTACTGGGGTCATCTCACTAGGGAGTGCCGGACAATCGGTGCTGGTCAGCTGCTGCAGCCCGACCAGCGAGAGCTGAAGCAGGGCGAGGCATCACCTCACCTGGAAGCGCAAGGGGGAAGGGAATCCGTTTTCCTAGCCAGGGGAACTGAGACACACAACACCTGGAAAATCGGGTAACTCCCACCCCAATACTGTGCTTTAAGCAAACAGGCACACCAGGAGAATATATCCCACACCTGGCCGGGAGGGTCCCACACCCACGGAGCCTCCCTCACTGTTAACACAGCAGTCTGCAGTGATCTATCCGCAAGGCAGCAGCGAGGCTGGGGGAGGGGCGCCCGCCATTGCTGAAGCTTAAGTAGGTAAACAAAGCCGCTGGGAAGCTCGAACTGGGTGGAGCTCACAGCAGCTCAAGGAAACCTGCCTGCCTCTGTATTTGTTTTTTTTTTTTTTTTTTTTTTTTGAGACGGAGTCTCGCTCTGCTGCCCAGACTGGAGTGCTGTGGCCAGATCTCAGCTCACTGCAAGCTCCGCCTCCCGGGTTCATGCCATTCTCCTGCCTCAGCCTCCAGAGTAGCTGGGACTGCAGGCGCCCGCCACCTCGCCCGGCTAATTTTTTTGTATTTTTTAGTAGAGACGGGGTTTCACCGTGTTAGCCAGGATGGTCTCGATCTCCTGACCTCGTGATCCGCCTGTCTCGGCCTCCCAAAGTGCTGGGATTACAGGCTTGAGCCACCGTGTAGACTCCACCTCTGGGGACAGCGCACAGCTGAAGACCAACAGGGGAAGCAGCGGGGGCCGGTGCAGACGCGAGCGACTCTGTCTGACAGCTTTGGGGAGAGCCGTGGATCTCCCAACGCGGAGGTTGAGATCTGAGAACAGACAGACTGCCTGCTCAGGTGGGTCCCTGACCCCTGAGTAGCCTAGCTGGGAGACATCCCCCACTAGGGGCAATCTGACACCCCACACCTCACAGGGTGGAGTACACCCCTGAGAGGAAACTTCCAAAGGAAGAATCAGACAGGTACATTCGCTGTTCAGCAATATTCTATCTTCTGCAACCTCTGCTGCTGATACCCAGGCAAACAGGGTCTGGAGTGGACCTCAAGCAATCTCCAACAGACCAAGAGACAGTCCTTCTGACTGTCAGAAGGAAAACTATCAAACAGGAAGGACACCTATACCAAAACCCCATCAGTACGTCACCATCATCAAAGACCAGAGACAGATAAAACCACAAAGATGGGGAAGAAGCAGGGCAGAAAAGCTGGAAATTCAAAAAATGAGAGCGCATCTCCCCCTGCAAAGGAGCGCAGCCCATCGCCAGCAACGGATCAAAGCTGGTCAGAGAATGACTTTGACGAGATGAGAGAAGAAGGCTTCAGTCCATCAAACTTCTCAGAGCTAAAGGAGGAATTACGTACCCAGCACAAAGAAACTAAAAATCTTGAAAAAAGAGTGGAAGAATTGACAGCTAGACTAATTAATGCAGAGAAGGTCATAAACGAAATGACAGAGATGAAAACCATGACACGAGAAATACGTGACAAATGCACAAGCTTCAGTAACTGACTCGATCAACTGGAAGAAGGGGTATCAGCTATTGAAGATCAAATGAATGAAATGAAGCGAGAAGAGAAACCAAAAGAAAAAAGAAGAAAAAGAAATGAACAAAGCCTGCAAGAAGTATGGGATTATGTAAAAAGACCAAATCTATGTCTGATTGGGGTGCTGCAAGTGAGGGGGAAAATGGAAACAAGTTGGAAAACACTCTTCAGGATATCATCCAGGAGAACTTCCCCAACCTAGTAGGGCAGGCCAACATTCAAATTCAGGAAATACAGAGAACGCCACAAAGATACTCCTCCAGAAGAGCAACTCCAAGACACATAATTGCCAGATTCACCAAAGTTGAAATGAAGGAAAAAATCTTAAGGGCAGCCAGAGAGAAAGGTCGGGTTACCCACAAAGGGAAGCCCATCAGACTAACAGCAGATCTCTCAGCAGAAACTCTACAAGCCAGAAGAGAGTGGGGGCCAATATTCAACGTTCTTAACGAAAAGAATTTTCAACCCAGAATTTCATATCCAGCCAAACTAAGTTTCATAAGTGAAGGAGAAATAAAATCATTTACAGATAAGCAAATGCTTAGAGATTTTGTCACCACCAGGCCTGCCTTACAAGAGACCCTGAAGGAAGCCCTAACCATGGAAAGGAACAACCTGTACCAGCCATTGCAAAAACATGCCAACATGTAAAGACCATCGAGGCTAGGAAGAAACTGCATCAACTAACAAGCAAAATAACCAGTTAATATCATAATGGCAGGATCAAGTTCACACATAACAATATTAACCTTAAATGTAAATGGACTAAATGCTCCAATTAAAAGACACAGACTGGCAAACTGGATAAAGAGTCAAGACCCATCAGTCTGCTGTATTCGGGAGACCCATCTCACATGCAGAGACATACATAGGCTCAAAATAAAGGGATGGAGGAAGATCTACCAAGCAAATGGAGAACAAAAAAAAAGCAGGGGTTGCAATCCTAGTCTCTGATAAAACAGACTTTAAACCATCAAAGATCAAAAGAGACAAAGAAGGCCATTACATAATGGTAAAGGGATCAATTCAACAGGAAGAGCTAACTCTCCTAAATATATATGCACCCAATACAGGAGCACCCAGATTCATAAAGCAAGTCCTTAGAGACTTACAAAGAGACTTAGACTCCCATACAATAATAATGGGAGACTTCAACACTCCACTGTCAACATTAGACAGATCAACGAGACAGAAAGTTAACAAGGATATCCAGGAATTGAACTCATCTCTGCACCAAGTGGACCTAATAGACATCTATAGAACTCTCCACCCCAAATCAACAGAATATACATTCTTCTCAGCAGCACATCGCACTTATTCCAAAATTGACCACATAATTGGAAGTAAAGCACTCCTCAGCAAATGTAAAAGAACAGAAATTAGAACAAACTGTCTCTTAGACCACAGTGCAATCAAACTAGAACTCAGGACTAAGAAACTCAATCAAAACCGCTCAACTACATGGAAACTGAACAACCTGCTCCTGAATGACTACTGGGTACATAATGAAATGAAAGCGGAAATAAAGATGTTCTTTGAAACCAATGAGAACAAAGATACAACATACCAGAATCTCTGGGACACATTTAAAGCAGTGTGTAGAGGGAAATTTATAGCACTAAATGCTCACAAGAGAAAGCAGGAAAGATCTAAAATTGACACTCTAACATCACAATTAAAAGAACTAGAGAGGCAAGAGCAAACACATTCAAAAGCTAGCAGAAGGCAAGAAATAACTAAGATCAGAGCAGAACTGAAGGAGATAGAGACACAAAAAACCCTCCAACAAATCAATGAATCCAGGAGTTGGTTTTTTGAAAAGATCAACAAAATTGACAGACCGCTAGCAAGGCTAATAAAGAAGAAAAGAGAGAGGAATCAAATAGATGCAATAAAAAATGATAAAGGGGATATCACCACTGACCCCACAGAAATACAAACAACCATCAGAGAATACTATAAATGCTTCTATGCAAATCAACTAGAAAATCTAGAAGAGATGGATAATTTCCTGGACACTTACACTCTCCCAAGGCTAAACCAGGAAGAAGTTGAATCCCTGAATAGACCAATAGCAGGCTCTGAAATTGAGGCAACAATTAATAGCCTACACACCAAAAAAAGTCCAGGACCAGATGGATTCACAGCTGAATTCTACCAGAGGTACAAGGAGGAGCTGGTACCATTCCTTCTGAAACTATTCCAATCAATAGAAAAAGAGGGAATCCTCCCTAACTCATTTTATGAGGCCAACATCATCCTGATACCAAAGCCTGGCAGAGACACAACAAAAAAAGGGAATTTTAGACCAATATCCCTGATGAACATCGATGTAAAAATTCTCAATAAAATACTGGCAAACCGGATTCAGCAGCACATCAAAAAGCTTATCCACCATGATCAAGTGGGCTTCATCCCTGGGATGCAAGGCTGGGTCAACATTCGCAAATCAATAAACGTAATCCAGCATATAAACAGAACCAAAGACAAGAACCACATGATTATCTCAATAGATGCAGAAAAGGCTTTTGACAAAATTCGACAGCCCTTCATGCTAAAAATGCTCAATAAATTCGGTATTGATGGAACGTACCTCAAAATAATAAGAGCTATTTATGACAAACCCACAGCTAATATCATACTGAATGGGCAAAAACTGGAAAAATTCCCTTTGAAAACTGGCACAAGACAGGGATGCCCTCTCTCACCACTCCTATTCAACATAGTGTTGGAAGTTCTGGCTAGGGCAATCAGGCAAGAGAAAGAAATCAAGGGTATCCAGTTAGGAAAAGAGGAAGTCAAATTGTCCCTGTTTGCAGATGACATGATTGTATATTTAGAAAACCCCATCGTCTTAGCCCAAAATCTCCTTAGGCTGATAAGCAACTTCAGCAAAGTCTCAGGATACAAAATTAATGTGCAAAAATCACAAGCATTCTTATACACCAGTAACAGACAAGCAGAGAGCCAAATCAGGAATGAACTTCCATTCACAATTGCTTCAAAGAGAATAAAATACCTAGGAATCCAGCTTACAAGGGATGGAAAGGACCTCTTCAAGGAGAACTACAAACCACTGCTCAGTGAAATAAAAGAGGACACAAACAAATGGAAGAACATACCATGCTCATGGATAGGAAGAATCAATATCGTGAAAATGGCCATACTGCCCAAGGTTATTTATAGATTCAATGCCATCCCCATCAATCTACCAATGAGTTTCTTCACAGAATTGGAAAAAACTGCTTTAAAGTTCATATGGAACCAAAAAAGAGCCCACATTGCCAAGACAATCCTAAGTCAAAAGGACAAAGCTGGAGGCGTCACGCTACCTGACTTCAAACTATACTACAAGGCTACAGTAACCAAAACAGCATGGTACTGGTACCAAAACAGAGATATAGACCAATGGAACCGAACAGAGTCCTCAGAAATAATACCACACATCTACAGCCATCTGATCTTTGACAAACCTGAGAGAAACAAGAAATGGGGAAAGGATTCCCTATTTAACAAATGGTGCTGGGAAAATTGGCTAGCCATAAGTAGAAAGCTGAAACTGGATCCTTTCCTTACCCCTTATACGAAGATTAATTCAAGATGGATTAGAGACTTAAATGTTAGACCTAATATCATAAAAACCCTAGAAGAAAATCTAGGTAGTACCATTCAGGACATAGGCATGGGCAAGGACTTCATGTCTAAAACACCAAAAGCAATGGCAGCAAAAGCAAAAATTGACAAATGGGATCTAATTAAACTCAAGAGCTTCTGCACAGCAAAAGAAACTACCATCAGAGTGAACAGGCAACCTACAGAATGGGAGAAAATTTTTGCAACCTACTCATCTGACAAAGGGTAATATCCAGAATCTACAAAGAACTCAAACAAATATACAGGAAAAAAACAAACAACCCCATCAAAAAGTGGGCAAAGGATATGAACAGACATTTCTCAAAAGAAGACATTCATACAGCCAACAGACACATGAAAAAATGCTCATCATCACTCGCCATCAGAGAAATGCAAATCAAAACCACAATGAGATACCATCTCACACCGGTTAGAATGGCAATCATTAAGAAGTCAGGAAACAACAGGTGTTGGAGAGGATGTGGAGAAATAGGAACACTTTTACACTGTTGGTGGGATTGTAAACTAGTTCAACCATTATGGAAAACAGTATGGCAATTCCTCAAGGATCTAGAACTAGATGTACCATATGACCCAGCCATCCCAATACTGGGTATATACCCAAAGGATTATAAATTATTCTACTACAAAGACACATGCACACGTATGTTTATTGCGGCACTATTCACAATAGCAAAGACTTGGAATCAACTCAAATGTCCATCGGTGACAGACTGGATTAAGAAAATGTGGCACATATACACCATGGAATACTATGCAGCCATAAAAAAGGATGAGTTTGCGTCCTTTGTAGGGACATGGATGCAGCTGGAAACCATCACTCTTAGCAAACTATCACAAGAAGAGAAAACCAAACACCGCATGTTCTCACTCATTGGTAGGAACTGAACAATGAGATCACTTGGACTCGGGAAGGGGAACATCACACACTGGGGCCTATCATGGGGAGTGGGGAGGAGGGAGGGATTGCATTGGGGAGTTATACATGATATAAATGATGAATTGATGGGTGCTGACGAGTTGATGGGTGCAGCACACCAACATGGCATAAGTATACATATGTAACAAACCTGCACGTTATGCACATGTACCCTAGAACTTAAAGTATAATTAAAAAAAAAAAAAAAAAAGGAAAAAAAATTTCAAAATAAAAATTTTCAAGTGTTGAAGGAAGAAGGGAATATGGATAAGTTTGATTTACTAGAAAAAAATCAAATTCCATGATATTTACTTGGGGAAAAGAAATATAATTTTGTTTATTACAGTTGACAACTATTCATCTAGGAAAAGATCATTAGTATCATGTCTAACTTCAGTATAAATCCAAAACACAGCCTGTCAATGGTCTCTGTGACAACTAAAATGTTCATTTTCCAATAAATGCATCTGATTAAATACAAAGATAATTCTATTACAATTTGATAAATAGAAATCAATATGGCATTCTTCATACAACCAAGGTTTCCTAGCTTTGGATTGTATTATATGATACATTTGTACAAATACACAAATATATTGTATCTTTATAAGATCCTTTATGAAGTATTATTATCCCCAGTTAACAGTGAGAAAAAAAATTCAGTTTGTATGAGGGTAAGTAAATTTAACCCTGAATTTGGGTAAGGCAATTTTTATAACTACCAATGTATTTTAATTATTATTTACAGAAAATATAGTAATATTTATATTATTGCATTATATAAAATACATTACATAAACAGGTTGACAACATATGAATTCATAACTTTTTAACTTATGTGTCAGACTGCACCCTAAGTGTTTTGTCCATTTTTACTCATTTAAACCTCTCAGTTAGTCTGCGAAAATTATACTATTGTTATTTGCATCTACAAATAAGGAAACAGAAAGGAGTGGCATAACTTGCTTAATATTACACAGTTAAAAAGTGGTAGCAATAGAATTTGAATCCAGGCAGTTTGGTTCCAGGGTCTATTATCTTACTCTCTATTTACAGAGCCTGTCTCTCGGGGATGGATTTAGATGAACATTTCATTTCCTATCTTTTGCTCACTTGTGTTTTTCTCCGCAATTATTTCCTAGACAAATGCTTTGGAGTAAGAAAAATAAGTTATTCCTATTTTTATAGGAATGGGGGCAATTTTATAGGAATTGGGGGGCATACTCTTTCTTTGTACCTTTAGAAAAAAAGAATCAGAATTCAAGAAATACATTACAAAATGAAGTTAAAATAAGAAAATTGTTTGGTTTTGGACAAATATAATAATTCCTTAGGAAATTAGTCAAACTCAAAAAATTATGCACTTCAAACTAATTACTTTGACATTTGAACTTACCTGACTGTTGGGTCCATCACTCGGGATTCCACAGCATGCCTCAATACCTGGCATATTACACAGGATACATTTTATATCTGGACTTCCTTCCCTCATTAGGATGTAAGCACCAAAAGGGTAATAACTTTAAAAACGTTTTGATTTTTGTGGGTACATAGTAGGTGTATATATTTATGGGGTACATGAGATATTTTGGTCCAGGAATACAATGTGTAACAGTCACATCATAAAAAATTGGATATCCATCACTGGACACATTCATCCTTTGGGTTACAAACAGTTCAATTATACTATTTTAGTTATTTTCAAGTGAATAATTAAATTATTGTTAACCATAAGCTCCCAGGTGTGCTGTCAAATACAAGGTAGGGCAGCAACTTTTATTTGTTCACTGCTATAAGCCTAGCAATTAGGAGGTTTTGTAGTATGTAGTGGGTGCTCAGTTAATGTCTCATGAATGAGTGCCTACTTTAAAGGGTTATTCTGGGAATTAAATAATACAATATACTGTGTTACTAGCACAAAACACGTAGTCTAGTACCTAGCAATATAACAAAAATGTATTCAATAACAGTGGTAACATTTAAATAGTATTAAGAATCTGACAGTCACTCCCCTAAATTTTACTCATTTAAGCTTTATAAAAATCTTATGAGATGTATACTATTATTATTATTATTCCCATTCTATAGATGAAGAAACTAAGACACAGATTAAACTGCTCAAATCTCAGTTAATAAGTGTCAGTACAAAGAGCTGAGCTCAGGGAACTTGGCTCCAGAATCTACTTTTTTTACCACTATACTTGTTGCTTCTCCAAAGCCCTTCAGTGATACTTGAAATTTAATTTTCTATATTACTATTAGTACTTTTACTAGCATCATCATTTCAGAAATAAGAATTTTAAACAGAATCCCATTTGATGTCTATGCATACAATACAGACTTTTCAGAAATTTGTAAATTTCAGAATTAATGGCAATGAGAGGACAGTTTATTTATCAATTTTAGAACCTGCCCCTATTATTATTGTAATTAGTTGTTGATGTCTCTGATTCACAATAGAATAAACAATCAGTGACCATACCTGTTATAAAGCAAGCATCTCAGGTACTTAGTATAGGGTTGGTATAAGATAAGTGGTCTCAAATATTTGTTGAAAAAATAATACATAAGTAAATGTATTAATTCATTTATTCACAAATAAATGCCTAAGTGAAGTCAATAGCTATAGAAATAAATATCTAAGTTGATGATTACTGCAAAAATCTTCATGTATCCTCTTAGTAATTCACACAGCCATCTTTCATTATGCTATTTTAATATGATAAAACTAAATTTCGTCATAATTATACTTGTTCAGTAAATGAAAGTGGATAGAATTCAACTTGATTTCACTTTTTTTGGTCTAAAATGGCTGTATTCAAATATTTTGTGTGCGAATGCATCATACATATTCAGTGAAAGAGACTTCCAAATTCTCTTTCTGAATAAAATTACTTTGGACATAATCTGTTTTTTCCAGATCATATTTAATCACATATTGTTCCAAAACAATCCTGAAGTCTACTCCAAATTTAAGTGTTTTCCCTCCTGTTCCCATCTGAAATGTCCCTAAACGTTTACATAAGCCTCCATCTTACTTTCTTTGAATTGGCTTATTTATTCATTTACTCATCTTTACTTGGTTCCTGGACTTTCAAAGCATTTTCATTAGAATTGCTTCACAAAACTAGAAGATGAGTAAAATACATAAAATCTGTCTCAGAGAGGTTAATCCCAAGGTAATGTGTGTGGTAAACAGTTGCACAGTGGTGCACACCTAGATCTTTTGATTCAAATTTTAATGCTCTTTCTGCTATATAAGAGGCGAATACATTATGTTCTAAGGCTAAAAGAAAAGCATGGCATATTTTGTGTCCATAAAAAGAATCAAAAGTAAGTTAAAGTTTATAATCTTTACTCCATTTATGCCTTCCAATTTAATTTTGATTACTCATTTCACAGCTTTTAATTAAATTTCTGGAGAATATTGCACAGCCATCCTCAGTTCTCCCAATTATTCTTGGAAATATTTCTATACTTTACAATCAATGTTCAAAAATAGACTAATGGAGATTCCTGACATCCCTATATTTTATATTTGTTTATAACTTCCCTGTTTAATAACTCAATGAATTTATGCTTACAATCCCTTGATAATAGCCATAATCTTTGTTTCAAATGTACTTTCTATACATTATCTACATATGGAATCTCAGAACACCAAAGGAAAGTTAATCTGTCTTTCAAAATGACTACAGTTGCTAGTGATAAGAATATGCTATTTATCTGAGAAAGACTCCCTCAAATCAGGCATTTCGAGGGGAAATAATGGTGACCTTTCAGTTCATACATATTTTAAGTGCTTCTAGGGACAAATGTTTAACATTTGACATGGGATGGCTCCTGTCACTGAAATAAACTCAGAGGAAAATGGTTAACATAGGTGCCATGTTTTTGGTTGAAACTAATGATAAGAAACTAAAAGGCATAGGAAAGTTGTTAGTGGGAACTCCAAGGCTTCTCTCGTAGAGGTGCTAAATAATTATACTTCAAGGACTGAGGAAAAGTAAGGGATCATGAGGGAAGACAAGAAAAATGGTAGTAACTCAGGCAAATACAAGGTAGAGCTTACCCTAAGTGATCCACTAAGAATACAATCACAATGTATTATTAATAGTATATATTATTATATTTACAGACAGGGTCTCATGCTGACACCCAGGCTGGAGTACAGTGGCACAATCATAGCTCACTGGAGCCTAAAATTCCTGGGCTCAGCTGATCTTACTGCCTCAGCCTTCTGAGCAGCTAGAATTGTGGGCATGTGCTACCACACCCAGCTAATTGTTCGATATTTTGTAAAGAAAAGGTCTCTCTATGTTGTCCAAGTTGGTCTTGAAACTCCTGGCCTCAAACTATCTTCCTGTCTTGGTCTCCATAAGCACTGAGAGTGCTACGATTACAGGTATGAGCCAGCATTACCTGTCATAGTGTATTTTTAAAATAAAGAATAAGTCATAACGTATACTACAGAGTTACAAAAATCTTAGGTATATTCTGATAACAAAAAACAAGTTCAGAAGAATGTAAGTAATCTATTCATCAATGCAGACCACAATACTGGCACCTTCACAAGTTAAAATAATTTCTCAGCAGTACATCGGTTTATTTTCTTTGTTTAAACTATGATTGAGATTAGGATAATCTAACTTCAGCTTCTAAAAGAAAGCCAGAAAGGAATGAATAACTTTAAGAGTCATATATAGGAGCTCACTTAATGAAAATGAAGTTGTGGGAATAAGTATTTGTAACTACACAAAAATTGTGAACTCTACCTTGCTTGCATACAGAATGAGATGAATTTTAAAATGAATTAATGTTTGCTGAGGGAAAAAGTTACAGTTTGAGGGGATAGTATGGATTGCTTATTACAACAATTTTAGATAATGATCCCGCTTTCAGGACTAAACTAAATTTTGTAACCTCAATGTATAATCAATGCCTCAGAATGAAATATAATAGTAAAAGGTGCAACTGGATAAATTCTATGTTTTAATTTTATTATTATTATTATTAATTTTATTTTTAATTTTTTTTAACTTTTAGATTCAGGGGCACATGTGCAGGTTTGTTCTATGTAAACTGTGTGTCATGAGGTTTGGTGTACAGATAATTTCATCCCCTGGGTAATAAGCATAGTACCTGATAGGTACTTTTTTCTGATTTTCTCCCTTCTCTCACCCTCCATACTCAAGCTGGCTGCAGTGTCTGTGCTCCTCTCTAGCATCCCTGTGTTCTCATTGTTTAGCTCCCATTTATAAGTGAGAACATGTGGTATGTGGCTTTCTCTTCCTTAGTTTGCTTAGGATAATGTTCTCCAACTCTGTCTATGTTGCTGCAAAGGACATGATCTCTTTCTTTTTTATGGCTGCATAGTATTCCATAGTGTAGATATACCACATTTTCTTTATCCGGTCTACCATTAGTTGGTATTTATATTTATTCCATGTCTTTGCTATTATGAATAGTGCTGCATTGAACATACACATGCATGTGTCTTTATAATAGAACAATTTATATTCCTTTGGGTATATACTCAATAACTGGATTTCTGTGTCAAATGGTAATTCTAACTTATTTGAGGAATTATCAAACTGCTTTACACAATGGCTGAACTGACTTGCACTCCCACCAACAGTGTATAAGCATTCCTTTTTTTCTGCAACCTCACCAACATCTGTTATTTTCTGACTTTTTAATAATAGTCATTCTGACTAGTGTAAGATGGTATCTTACTGTGGTTTTGATTTTCATTTCTGTAATGATTAGTGATGTTGAGCTTTTGTCATATGAAAACTCTAATTTGTTATTCTATGTAATATATGAGGAGGCTGCCTATTTCAGTCAGGGTCCAATCAGGAGACAGAAACCACATTAGTAACTTGAATAAGGAAAAGTTAATATAAAGAATTATTAACGGGTAAAGAGGAAGTTAACTACTAAAAAGGTAAGGAGAGAGGAATTCAATGTTACAGAAGTAGCAACCAAACAATGTAGCTACTGCCTATAGAGCTGAGGGAGAGAGAATCGAGGAGATCCTTATACCTTTAGAAGAGTCCCACTCCTGTACTCACACACTCACACCAACCCCAAGTCTAAGACCCAGACATCTCTGGAGAGGTTGTGGCTATGACTGAAACTCTGTTGGTGACAGAGAAATTTACTAAATAGAGTATATAGGTCCCAGAGTGTATAAGCTACAGCTAGTTTTTTGGTGTGGCCCCCTGAATGGCAGAGAATCTTGCTAGAGTGTGTAGGCTACAGCTGAGCAAGAGGTGAAGTGTGCCACATCCCTCACCTACCAAACCTGTAAGTGCCAGATACAAAAAAGCATGCTGGAAAATGGAGGCAAGGTCCCTTTCTCATGTTCTGCCTTTGCAGTGTCCCTCCAGCCCCTTAAATTGGCAAAGTCTAACATCAAGTCAGCTGGGAAAAGAGAAATGTCTACAGCATGCAGCTCTGACAATACAAGGAAGGGCAAAGAAGAATAGATTTGAAGAGAAGTCATAAATTAATAACTGGTGTGCTGGCACTTCCCCATACTTGGTTGACACTGATACAGTTAAAAACAGTATAAAGTCACATATTTATACATAGAGTCACAAATCATAACCTCTTGTATTGTTTTTCTAAATTTGGTTATATACTATAGCATTCTGCCTTAGAACTATAAACCAATAAATTACACTGGTGACATGATTTGTGAATTTAACTTTCTATAAAAGTATATATAGAGAAAAAGTATAAATTTTAAGTGTACAACTAACTCAATGAATTTTTACAAATATAAGAACTCACGTAAACACCACCCAAGGCAAGACAGAGTTTATTATCAGGACCCTGAAGGCCTCATTCTTGTTCCTCCCAAGCAGTAATTACCAGCTTTTAAAAATGTTTCCTTGAAAATCTTTACCTGTTTTCTTACATGTTTAGTGTAACTAATAAAATGTACAAAGAAAAATAATGTACTGTTTTTATTTTTTATTTTTTGAGACGGAGTCTCGCTCTGTCGCCCCAGGCTGGGTGGCAGTGGCATGATATTGGCTCACTGCAACCTCCGCCTCCCAGGTTCAAGCATTTCTCCTGCCTCAGCCTCCTGAGTAGCTGGGATTACAGGCGTGCGCCACCACACCTGCTAATTTTTGTATTTTTAGTAGAGACGGGGTTTGACCATGTTGGTCAGGCCGGTCTCGAACTCCTGACCTTGTGATCCGCCAGCCTTGGCCTCCCAAAGTGCTAGGATTACAGTCGTGAGCCACTGCGCCCAGCCTAATGCACTATTTTTATGTGGAGGAAAAGAATGTACAAAGTTACTTTTTAAATTTAAGAACTATTTATCCTTCTATATATTTTTCTAAAATCATCAAAGCTGTCTATAATAGAACTATTGTATTGCCCTTGCTTTGTGTAATTTGACCATAATTAGCAATTTCTTTTTCATTCCAGAGGAAGAAAAAATTATATAAAGAGCATACAGAACTTCAATACCTTGGCATAGTGATAGAGATGGAATTCAAATGTTGAGAATAAACTGTTTTCTGCTAACTGTCCCATAACTGAGAAAATGCAGCATATATGTAATAGAAACAAATGACAACAACAACAAATCTAGCAATGATTTGGAATCCTAAGGAAGCAATTTAAATACATGTAAAGACAAAATTTTAAATACATAATATATTGTTTCTTCAAAACTCACAGTGTTTAACATGCTAACAACTGTGAAATATGTTTTTGCTATATCATTTTGAAGTAGTGAAAAGAAAGTAATACATTGAATAGAAAAAGTAGGATTTTATTTTTGTCTTACTATATTTTAAGATGACATATGTATTTTGGAATTATTGAAACTTTTCAGTTAAAAAAATTTGACCAGTTATTCAATTTGGACAGTATTCCAAGAGGCTCAAGAAATTGGATATTATATGGGAGTTTTTTTTAGTCCTGTGTGTGTCTTGATTTCTAAAAAACCATTTTACTATTTTACAGTATTATTTACAAATAAAATTTAAAAATTAAGCATTATATTGAAGGTTGATACATTTAAATAAATTACTTTTTTCCTACTAGCTTTCCATTACAAGTCAAAAGTCTTTGAACTTATGGTTTGGCTCCATAGCCTGAAGGTTGTAAATGTTTTTCCAGAAGGTTTTCAAAATTTTTTTAATGCCTGCCTTTTTTACTGGATTCAGTTCAAAATTTCTAATGAGAAGCATACTTTAAATAGCCTTGATGCCACATTTTTAATATGTTATTTTACTTTATTACTCTTCCCAACTGAGAACACTTATAATCAACATTTTTAAGAGTTTTATATCGGTAATATTTTGTTGGTTCTTTGTTTCCTGTTATAATGGGCTTTCAAGGAGTAAACAAATTTGCAGATTTCCCAAATAAACACATCTGTGTTGGTCAGTGTGGCATGAGGAAGGTTCTTGAAAGTATGTAATATAGTACAATATAAATGCTTTCTGCAACACCTCTTTGTTGCATAGAAAATGAGGAAGATTGCCAATGAGTTCATTTTAGGAAGAAAACTACTAATTTGAAATAAAACACAAATATGTTATTATGTAAACCATATTTATTCTTAATCATGTTTGATTTTGGAGTAGCCTTTGCATTTATATGTGAGGAAATAGTGTCAGGAACTGACCTATTATGTGTCAAAGACAAATGTTATCACACACAAAATTAATAACTTTTTATAATTTATATATTCACTTCAAATTGTTCTAAGAAATTAAGCCTTCATAGAGTTTCATTAAATGCACATGCTTAAGGTGGTTAACATAAACAATGCTATATTTAAAGTTTAAGAGCCTTGAGCATAACACAAATCCGTGCTACTCCTAATTCCTTCATCCTTGCTTGGGAAGGATATTTGGTCACACTTACTCCTACACAGATAACTCAGTTATTCACCCTGATCTCTGGTCTCTTCTGTCCATCTGCCATCTATTTATTATTATTATTCCAGGTTCCTTCCTCTTCCTTCCTTCCTCCCCACCCACTCAACCAACCACCCACTGAAATCCTGAGTTCTGCTCTTCCGTAGTTTTTCAAGATTAGTACTTTCCCGCTCTTCCCTTCAGAAATACTTTGGCATGCTTTTTTCTCTTCAGAGACCACTTGCTCACCTTAGCTCTACAACTATTTCTGAGCCCCTACATATCCCTAGAGAGATTCAGACCTAGATTTGTTCCTCATTCTTCCATTTCCCTTTCTATAACAAAATATTTCTTTGGAAGTGCAGCCAAGAATCCCAAAAAGCAAATTCAGTGAACCAGTGCAGTAAGAGGGCTTTTGCAGATGAGACAGTTTGCAAAACTATGGTAACAGAAAAGTGCATATGGTCAGTGCCTAGCTGATTGCATTTTCATTTGTAATGTGGAAGTACTGCCAACAAATTGAATTAAGCTTACTATAGTAGAACACATTACTTAAAATTCCATTCTGTTGCAGAGTCCTGAATGACCCTCAATAATTGGGCTGTGAAGTTTGATATTGTGTACATTTTTTGACTCTACCAAGCATGTGATAATAACAATAATGGAAGGCAATATATTAAAATGCAATACTGCTATAAACATGCATGTGCAAGTATCTTTTTCATATAATGATTCATTTTCCTCTGGGTTAAGAAAGAAAAGTAGATCCACCATTTGATCCAGCAATTCCACTGGAATTACTGGACCAATTACAGATCAAACAGCAGTGGATCTACCTTTCCTTCTTTAAGGAATCTCCACACTGTTTTCCTTAGAGGTTGTACTAGTTTATCCTTCCTACCAACAGCGTAAAAGGGTTCCCTTTTCACTGCAAAAATACAAAACCAGCCCAAATGCCCATCAAGAAATGAGCAGATAAAGAAAATGTGATATATATTTAGCATCGAATACTACTCAGCCATAAAAAGGAATGAAATAATGGCATTTGCAGAAACCCCGATGGAACTGGAGACTATTATTCTAAGTGAAGTGACTCAGGAATGGAAAACCAAACATCATATGTTCTCATTCACATGTGGGAGCTAAGCTAAGAGGACACAAACGCATAAGAATGATACATTGGACTTTAAGGACTCGGGGGAGAGGGTGGGGGTGGCAAGGGATAAAAGATTACACATTGGATACAGGGTACACTGCTCGAGTGATAGGTGCACCAGAATCTCAGAAATCAAAACTGAAGAACTTATTCACGTAACCAAACACCACCTGTTCCCCAAAAACCAATTGAAATAAAAAATTAAACACAAGCAAACAAAAAAACCTTTTGTCCCAACAGCCAAATGTTAGGAACTTGTTTGGGTTCTGACTAATAAATACCTCCATAAAAATTAAAATTCTCATTAAAAACCAAACGGTGAATGATTTAAAAAGCAATGCTATAGCCATCACTTTCTAATCTTTTTTAAAATTAGAAAGAAGTGAAAAAAATGTACTTCCAATAATTTCATATCTTTTTAAAATATGGCTTCAGATTTTCTCCACTTAAATTGCAAAGTAAACCTTCATTATTAACTTTTATATCCAATAAAATATACTATTGTATTCCTGTATTTATCCATTCAATAATTATTTACTGAATATATACTATGTACCAAACACAGTTCAACCTAAGTTAACAAAAAGTCCTCATTCGCAGCTTACCATGGGCCATACGATGGAACCAGTAGTAGCCAAAGTCAACTCCTAAGAAGGTTAAATACCAAGTCCATGGAGAATCCCAAGGCAAACTGAACAGACTGTAGTTCTCCCAGATATAAATATAACTGGTCAGTTCAATGCTCCTGAAAAATAGACTGGAAGATAAAATTCACAATCAGTGATTATATAACATTTTAGAAATAAAATTATGCTAAAATGTTTTAGATAACATTTAAAATTAATATCTTCATATGAAAAAATGAAACTCTTTCTTCTACTTTGTTTCTTCTCTGTCATTCTTTTTAAAGGCTCAAATTCCTTAGTATCAAAATCATTCCCAGGAAGCTTTATTTTATTTCATAGGCATCATGGATGCCAGCTGTTTGTGCTCTCAACTTCATGAAATTTAAAAGGCCATTTTTTCATGTCTCTTAAAATATTTTTCATTGAGCCCATGCAACGTAAATATGACAAGACTACAACTTAATTTCTGTGATTGTCATTTCTAAATTTTATTGAAGTATATATTAAGAATGCTTTATAAAGGGAATATAAACTAGGCTTTTTAAAATATTAGGAAAAAAATTTTCTTAGATGTAAGGTATACAAACCTAATTAAAATAAACAAATATTTCTAAAACTCAGACACTATACTGTATCTTGCCACCTATTTATCAAACTTCTGCAAATTCTTATTTTCAGTAACTTTTTAAAACCTACAGAATATGCTTTAATTTTAGAAAGTATATTATTTTCTCTTTCAAGTTTTATGTGATCAAATTTAAGATTAGCTTCTAGATTGTTTTGTCTCTTTTATCAATTTGATTGAATTGACTTTTCCTTCTATATTTATTTTTAAATAGAAAAAGAATTAATCATTTTGGTTAATAAAGATATATTTATAAGTCATCAACAAGTTTGGTGCTGAAAATTCTGAGAAACTTTTTAAATATTCTAATTTTAGATAAAAGTGGAAGAAGTGGTGCAGACTATTATACTACTAAAATTTTTTATTTTTATAATATTTCCCTTTACAGAGTCAGTTTCTGCAAATTAGCATTTTACTGGTTCTTTTAAAGATCCAGCCCTTTAATTTTATTCTTGAATTTAATTATCATATGACTTTAACCGTGATTTAATAACTTTAAAACAACCTCTTATACTTTAATATTTTAAAGTATTATTATTTAATCTGTAAAACACTAGGCTATCTTATAACAGCATTAATATACATAACTCAGAGAAATGCCAAATGCTTACAATTTTGAACAAGAGTACACATCACCATATATTAAAAAACTCAATTTCCAATTTGAGATTACATGGTTAGAAGAAGCAGTTTTGTCCCTGTGTTCAAGTCCTTGACCCAAAGGAGTTGCTCATCCTGTACCCCTACTACAATGCCAATCTGAGTGATACTCTGAGTACTCCAGAAACCACTGCTGCAGTGGCCCTGAGACTGCTTGTGGGCCTTCATTTAAAACCTGCCTTCCAAGGTTTTATGAAGGTATGTTAGTCAAAGTAGGGGATTAGAACAAATTATACCGTAAAGCTTGTTAGCTTGGTTGGTTACTTTTATATATTTAGATGAGGGCTTCACAACAGTGCTACTGTTGACATTTGGACAGGATAGTTCTTTGTCGGAAGAGGTTGTTTGGTGCAAACGTTTACTGAAACTATGAAATATTAAAATTGCTCACTATTGTTTATTAGTAGGGGTTACCCATATAAAATTTAAGTTTTAGGTTAAAAATGACAATATCAGTTTTATATGCTTCAATATAACAATTTCTCTAAAACAGGAATTCTTAACTATAACACTACTACAATTTGGGCCAAATACTTTGTTGTTTTGAAGGTCTTTCGTGTGCATCATTGAATGTATTCCAGCATTGCTGTTCTTTAGAACCTAGATTTAGGACCCCTCCTTCTCACCCTAGCTATGATTACAAAAATGTCTCCAGATATTTCCAAGTGTTTCCTGGGGAGTAAAAATTTCCCCGGTTGATAACCTCTGCCTTAAGACAACTGATCCAGAAAAATAGATTAAAACAAAATGTAGTAGAAAGTTGAAAACATCTATAGCTGAATGGCTTAAGTATTAGCACATAGTGTCAAAGCAGATTCCTCCATGGATTCAGGCAGTCATTCAGTGAATTCATATGAAGAGCCTACTAAGTGCCAAACACAGTACAAGACGCAAGAACACACTATTAAACAGGGCAAACGCCACCAGCCTTACAAATGTTCCCTCAATTTAATACCTTTTAAAAAAAATATGCTGTCTTTCTTGTCAGCTCCAGTGAAAATGGAAATAGGCATTAAGATACCAAGATCTCAATAACAGACTGAAGGTCCTTGAAAAACTTCCATTTGTTAAAATAAATAAATAAATAAATAAATAAATAAATACAATTAAATCAATCAATAAATAAAAATTTTTAAAAACCTGCCTGAAATTGAAATACTTTTCTATTTCCTGTACAGGTGCCAGGTCTTGAGCAGACACCCAGTTTATTACTCCATCAACTGACTTATTAGGGTTGACACAAATCGAGCTGAAATATGCTTGACATACTACAGTCAAGCCTTCCCCCCACCACATCCCACACACATTAGCATGAAGCCTAACTTCCCTCAAGACACGAAGAAGGAGGGGAGAAGCTGTAAGAGTTATATTCCCTGCTTTCTATCAGCAAAATTAATTTGATCCTCTTTTATTACATATATGAAAGAATAGCCATGGAGTGCCCACAACTAAAAGCAATTCACCTAAGCAATACAGCTGGCAAATGATTATCAAGCTCTGGAAACCCGGGATTGTAGAAAATAGCACCTACATTTTCAAAAATGTTCCCACCAGACCTTGAATCATAAACCAAAGTTCCTTCCTCTTTCTCTTCTCAATCCCCCTTACCCCTTCCACCCTGCAATCTCAGCACATGACTCTGCATCCTGGAATTTAAACTCTCTAAACTCCATCCTGCAGGAAGAGGCACATATAATATGTACGTATATAGTAAGCTTACTTTATCACATGAAGATGGAATATTGGGTAGCACAGGGGCTTGGAATTCCCAAATGCCAGATCCCTTTTATGCCTTAAGTTTAAATGTAAGGCCAGGAAAGTGACCTAAATGTAAAGAGACATTAGAATCCTCTAATTAGCAAACTGTGTATAGAGAGGCTTTCCTTCCATTGTCCTATTTTCTTCATGAATTCCCCCAAACAGCAGTTTTCTCTTGGGTCTGAAGTATATGTTTCAGCAAATGAAAAGTAGCTTATTTCTCTAACTAGTGATCTGATTTTCTGTGTGTTTTACTTAACATTTTTCTCTCATCACTAGAAATTTGTCAATGTTCAGTTACTATAAAAAAGTTACTAAGTTACTAAATTAGTATTTAGTATTAATCCCCATTTTTTACAAAATAAAATTCAGTTTTAATGTTAATATTAAAAATAATCAATAAATCAGAAATAAATGTTATTTGGGGATTGAGAATTAGAAACTAATGAGTTTTCAAAGTCATCTCCATCTGAGTCTACCCATCACCAGGAACAGAAGTGTGAGAGTGATCATGACGTTCACCCCTTCAGTATCTAAGGATAATTTAAGGTATGAGATAATTAGGCTGAATGAGCCCTAAAATGACTCTCAAGTTGTTGTCATTAAGAAAGCAAGTGACATTTGAAGTAATGCTCTCATTGCAGCCTCCTAAAATAACAGAGCAAGTTTCAAAATAAGTAGACTTATGTACTATACTCATACGAATCTGCCAATTTATATTATTCCTTAACTGTCATTATAGCTGAGTGTTCTGATTTGGCCAGATTATACAAAATTAAAAAAAAAATAAAATTAGATATTTTTGTTTCGAATACTCTTGTTTTATGAGCCAGAAAATAAATGAATATTTAAACAAGATAATTACAAATATCCTTAAAACTCCAAGAAGTTACAAATAAATTAATATATTGGATCATATATATATGTGTGTATATATATATTTTGGATCATATATATGTGTGTATATATATTGGATCATATATATTATTGGATCATATATATAGGATCATATATATATTAGATCATATATATGTATATATGTTGGATCATATATATGTATATATATTGGATCACACACACACATATATACATTTATGTAAAGAGAGTGAGAGATATTTTTCTGGGAAATGTTGCTATTTATCTACTTCAAAATCCCTTCAACTGAATCCAGGAGTTTGCACTGCCTGTCTGTAAAGCTACTGCCACTTTTGCTCCATCTAGTGGAATATTGATTTTTGCTTGGTAATAATAAGATAGATAATATTACCTTTACCGTCTGCAAACAAATAAAATCTGCACTACTAATTCTTATTGTTAAATAGTATTGTTCATAAAACAATCACTTAATTTAATTTCTTCATAACAGCAACCATAAAACCATAAACCTTTAAAAACGCAATGTGATAGATTTGGAAGAAATGAATTTGCCACATTCTTTACTTTGCAGGAAATGTATTACTCGATTGAATAAACACACAAGTCCAGACTAATAAGCAGTGAATCTTGCATTCACTAGGGAAGTTTCGTCTAATAGCAGTTTGTGAAGTTATGCAATTAATAACAAAGGCAAAGTCTATTTATTAGTTTTCTAATGCAAATGTTAAGAGGAAATGAGACATTCTCTCAAATATAATTAACAAGCCAACAAATTTTTTAAAATCTATTTTCCTTACTTGGGGATTTTTAATAATTATTTCTAAGTTAACAAATTTTAGTATTAATAATAAAGTATTATTATTAACATTACATAGGTTCATTTATCTCTTATTTTGGACAATGAATTGTTGCTTATTAAAGTCATCATCCAAAATTATATGCATTCATTTGTTAGGTCTGATTTGCCAAGGCAACATTTAGCATGCTAAAGCCCTTAGTATAAAAACCCAGTATACAAATTTTCTATATTCTCTGGCCCCATCCCAAAGAGTCAAAAATATTTTTAAAAGGTTTAATTTCCTCCTTTTTAATTTTTTTTTTTTTTTTTTTTTTTTTTGATGAATTGAAACTTTCTTGTCAGGAATGGAAAATTCCATGGCAGGCATGGCCAGTAAAAGTATGCATATATATGGTTGAACATTGTGGAGCTAGCTCCATAGTAAAAATTGGCAGTGACCCATATGTATTAAAAGTGGAGTGTCCCCAACTTTATTTGAAAATTTACCTACTTAAATTATCCCTCTAACCTATTGCAATTTGATTTATAATCTGCTGTTTCAACAGAATAAATGAACCCATTAAAAACAAACATACTGTAGATATTTATATCAGGAATAAAACTTCTCTGGGGAGGATGCAATTTATGGAAGTAGAAACATTGGAAGGAAGTAACAAATTGAAGTCCCGGTTTTCTAATGAAGGATTGGAAATTGAGTTTTGCTTAAACAAGCAGGAAAAAAAAAATGTGATTATTTTTCACTCATTAACATTTAAGTCAGTAGCAGGATATTTCACAAGTTTTAGATACATTTGCTTAAACAATAGATTTTGTAAATACTTTGTTAAATAAAGTTTAATTTTTTTACAGTCACATATGCGACTAATTGTTAGAAAGTCAGATTATTTGCATGATACACTGTGTTTATCTAGAATACATAGACATATCTTTTTCTAACTAGGACTAGTATCTGATTAGGAAGGCTGCTGACTGGATGATAGGCTGTCTACTGGATTTCAGAAGAGCAAAACAGATGCAAGCCTGCCCAGAATCTGGTTCTTAGGACAGATGGACTTTTATTACAGACCATGGTCTGTCCAACAGACTTGTAAACAAGATACAATCTTCTCCATCGTTAATATTTTCCTTGACATAAAGATTTGAAAGAGGTAGCATATATCTTTTCTATCACCATGGTAAGCACACTATTAATCTTTAAGGTACCTGAAATTGTATGTAATCCTGAAATTAAGATCCTCAAAAGAAAAATATCGTTTTTCTTCAAAGTCTGCACACAACATTTCTATTACGTGTATGACGAAGTGGAAAAATGTGTTCACTTTGATTTCCACTTCTTTTGTCAGAGGCCACATGCTTATTTGGAATTATTATCCAAAGCATAATTCTTCACAAACGTATTAGCAAAAGGCATACTACCATTTGTCTTGCAATCACCTATGTGAAGGACGTAGCAAGCCCCTGTTGCTAGTGCAGAAAATGAAATTAGTCCCTGGGAGAGGATACAATCATTGCCGTGTTAATCTAACCCTCAGCTGTTAATGATTTGCACAGGGATTCCCCTTGACGCTGTGGCTTCAACTGAAATATTGTTTTAAGAATTGATGTCAAATTCTTCCTTTTTTTTTCCTGAAAGCGGATTGAGAGGAATGGATCCACAGGCTTGCTTTTCCTTTTCCGTTTATATCTGGGTTTGGGATTTTTTTTAGAGCAACAAATAAAATAAAAACATTTTCACCATAGTTCTATACAACAAAACAAAGCAAAACAAAATAAAAATTCATTGTCAGATAATTTGCTTTACTGGGATCTTTCAGACAAGGCTGTAAAAGAGAAAAATTCCTTGAAAAACTTTAAAGAAATCCACATTTCATAATTTAGAATTGTTCTTTACATCTACAAGGAAAAAAGGAGTAATTTGCTATTCTCATTTAAAATAACTATAGAAAAATATTCTCCAAATTCAAGTTCATAACCTTTTACCTTTCTCTCAAAGGGCACCAGAGTTAACAGTTTGTGTTAGTTTAAGGGCTGTTATGAGTAGTGGGTGAAGGAAAAGAACCGCATGTTCTATCCCTGAAGGACTGGTTTGTTTTGGTTTCTTTTTTTCCTTCTCTCTCTCTCTCTGTCTCTCTGTCTCTCTGTCTCTCTCTCTCTCTCTCTCTCTCTCTCTCTCTCTCTCTCTCTCTCTCTCTCTCTCTTTCTTTCTCTCTCTCTTTCTCTCTGCTTTTGGGGGTTTATAGTTTGTAAAAATATCTCTTTTATTCTTATTTTCCTGTTATAACTCTGTACCTTTTTAAAATAACACTGCTGAGCAAAAATATTGTATTGAGGATATAGTTTATATTTCTGGTACTTACAATGTTATGATAAGAGAACAATCTAATTTAATTTGGAACCAAATCAAACTTTAAAAGGTAAAAAAATAATTCTGAAGAGTTCATTCAATTTGCTGTCAAATTCATTGTCAAAATGCTTAACAAATTCATTCCAATTCAGTAAAATATATGACCTGTAATTGTATATGCAGGGCAATTTTCAGTTATCAGGTGACTTTTATAGTTTGTCAATGATCTGATTTCCATAAATCTATACACTTAACTTTCTGAGAATGAGCTAAATTAACCAACTGGGTATTTTCAATTAACTAAATCTACATCTAAAGCTATATACCCTTGGGCATGTTGAAAGTATTTATTGTTCATTTCTGCTTAAGGGGGACATGTATTATAATAAAGGAAATTATCTATACTCGTAAATTCTTATTCATGATAATCTGGGAATTAGCTGCAAATTTCTGGAGACATTATCTTCCTCCGATTCCAACTGCAAAATGCAACAATTACAAGTAGTTTTTCAGAGTAAATATTATTAAGATTACTCCTACTATATACCTAATGCACTTTTCTCAAACACTTATTGAAAAAAATACTTTTAGGTTTATTTTCTATTTAAACTATTTAACGTAATATATGAAATTATTCCACCTTTTTTAGATGTTCAAAGTTTTCATGTTATTTTTTAAAAATCCACCTTAGTTTCCCACTGGGCGGTTAATAGAAACATTCCAAAGCAATGAGCACCAGTCCGAAGTAAAGCTCTTAAAACAGGACAAGAAGTAATGGGTGGGAAGCTGGAACAAGAACATTCATCAGTAGCTCAAAGCACAGACATCTAAGGGAATCTTTGCTCACCCTCTGCCTCTTTGGTAAGCCCACATGTGTTGAAGATGACTTCCATGTTTTGGTCTTTCCTCTTCACACATTATAATGTACTCTTTCTAAACAAATAGTAGGTCATTTATATCTTACTACTATCAGGTCCCAATATCCCCTAATTTTATCATCAACATGTCACAGGATTATTACTGCTTTTTGGGTAACTTTACATGCAGCAGACATCATTCCAGGCACAGGAGCTAAAACTATTAAGAACACACACCTCTTGCTCTCAAGTTGTGTGCGAGCTAGCAGGAAGGGCTGAGAGAAAAACAGGTGAGCATCATGTCTTGTGATAATTCTAGATTTGGGATAAGCACACAATTCCATGGGACTGTAGTGTAGGAATGCCTAACGTAAGGTTGGAGAACAGATAAGGCTTGTTGAAGAGTGTGACATCTATGCTTAGACCTAATAAATGAATCTGAATTGGCCTGGATGGCTTTCTAGGCGGAGGGAAGTGCCTGTGGCATGTGGACAATGGCAAGTAGTAAAGCATGATAGGATAAAGATGACCGACAGGAGAGTGGAGGACCCAAAAGCAAAGTCAGAGAAACAATGTTCTCTATAGTTCAGGACAGGGATTTGTACCTTATACTTGAGGCAATAGGGAGCCAGTGAAGGGTTTTCACTGGATTCGTATTATGGAAATGTTTGGCTGCAAACGGGGTTGTACTAGAGCCAGACACCAATTAGGAAACCATTGTAGCTATTCAGAGATTTGTGTGACCTGCTCTAGGGAATGTCTACACCCCAGAGAGCTATTCTTTCTGAAGCTGAAAGAGACAAAACACAGTTTTAATAGAGAACTAGACCATAACTCAGAGCTGGAACCACAATAAGGCAAATGAAGCACTCACTTTAAAGGGGTATCAACAAAGTCAAGATAAATAATCTTTAGGGTGATTTTTAAAATGAGTGCAAAAAATCAATGAAGAACAAAATATCAAAATTTTAAATAATGACATGAACAGAATTATTTGGGAATATTTGTGGAAATAAACTAATTCTCCCATGCATTGAGTTCCTTTGTCTCTCATACTTAGGCAATTTCAGTTTTTCTCCTCAGTGTTGTTAACCATCTAACTCACCTTGGAAGTCGAGACAGAACACCGGCTGAGATTGACGTTAAAGCATGATCCAAGCGACCCGGTGACTTCCCTTTGTGAATCCAGCTGACAACAAGTTCAAGTAGCATCAAGGAAATGAAAAATGGAGTTGCCTGGAAAGGAAATTGCAGAAAAGAGATGCTATTATGTTCCATATGAAATTATTTTACATTTCCTGATTAGTCACTTCAGAATTGAAATGCCCAGATTTGAGAAGCCCCGCAGGAGATGGTAGACACCCATTTTAGAGGATTACTTCCCACACAGTGGTAAAGAAGTCTAATTATTTTAGACATTTGCTAAATATGTGCTCAAATTCTATCATCCAATTTGAATATGAAATGTAATCATAGATATAACCATGATAATTATAATATTATAAGATTAGGAGGAACATCTTCCAAATGAGGTTAAAAAAATACATTGAGAATAAGGTAAATAATTAGAAGTCTATCATCTCTATATGTGTAATTCAGATCCACTTCAAGAGGCTTTCCTTAAAGATGCACATAATTCTAATTTTTCATTTTAGTATTACCAGAACCATTTCTAATGATGAAATTGAAAGAGTAGAGACAATTTTCTTCCTCGAATTTTAGAGAATATGGTAATTTTACATATTTTCTTAAAACATGATTCAGATTTTATTCACTTGGTTTTGATTTTTGTTTCACGTAAGAAGAGGTGTTTTGAAGGCTCCACTATTGGTGATGGAACATTGAATTCGGTTTGATGTTGCAGTATAAACAATAATACTTTATGAAGATATCAGTGCCACTTTTTTAACTTAAAAAAATCAGAAAGAAAGCATAATATCTAATCTTGAAAAAGTATGGATTTTACTCATTTGGAAGGTAATCATGAGTTTTGAAGCTTTCTAAACTGAACTCTCAGTAACATATTCTGTGATGTCATTTTTTTTTTTTTTTCTATTTCTGCTTTGAACTAGTGAGTGTTGTAGGAACAACTTTGATAGGGTGGGGAACTTCAGTACTCAAGTTCTAATTCTGGATATTTCCACTTCCAGTCATAGCCAGGAACCAGAAGTGAAATGTGCCTCTGAGTACTTCAGAGTTTCAAAGAAAACTTGGTTCAAATTCAAACTTAGGAAGTCAGAGTTGGACTTGGTCAAGCTGCGTATCCTTCATTCTGCAGAACTAGTCTACCAAATGAAAGAAGAAATAGTTTCCCTGGAAGGGGTGGACAAGTTAAAGATTTAAAAATGAAATTGTTACAAAGTTTACTGATGTGTTGTAACTATTTGACATTGAGCTTCCAACAGCTACATTTACAATGCCACGGAGTCCAGGAAAACTTTAAACTTTTGTTTTTATCATATTCTGGAGTGACATACAAAGGAGGGAGGGAATTTACAGGTGAAGATGGCTATGGATTGTAAGGAAATTCAAGTAGAAATTCTACTTTTGCTTCATGCCTTTAAGAAACTGAATTATTATTAGAATTTAATAATTTGAATAATGAAAGTGAACAAAACCCTAAGGAAGTTGACCTTACCATGTATTAAGAAAGCAGCAAGAGTAAGAGTAACCTCTTCCAATATAGTCTCACCTTTTTAACATAATCAGGCACCTCTTCTAATGTTTGGAACGAAGTTTCATTGGGTTTCATCATGTAAAACAACATGCGAAATCCCTGGGAAAATGAAACATCCTGCTGGGCTTCTGGGTTCTTCATTTCTGCCCTTGTCTGATTCCCAGCTGGAGAATATTTAGGATTCAATGCTTGAAGCCAGAGGCTGAACAAAGAGGACGAGATGTGCAGCTCAGAACAAGCTCTTTGTCAGAGAACAGCTAAAACCTTCCATTGAGAGCACACTCAACAGCCGATTCTGTGTAGAAACAGAATACAAGGATCAAGAACAAGTACAGAGTTCAGTGGGCGCTAGGCCAGAAACAGGGCATGTGGGGGAGGGAAAAGAGGACTCATACCCAAATCAAAGTCATACAGTGCAGTTTGACTGTAGGTGGAGCAAGTTACTACTTAAAAAAGGAGAGAAAAAAATCGTAACAGTGTCATGGAAAGAAAAAAGTGATAATGCAGATATAAGTTCACTCTGAAAAACTGGATAGAAATTCAAGCATCAAATCACATAGAAAAACATTTTTTTTCCTCCTCATTTAGAAATTTACAATGTGTTCAAGTTTGTAGTCTCTTTGTTTCCTGCAGGGACAGGATATAGGCGAGCTACTTAATAATAGCTTGAAAGTCAGAGGCCGGGCGCGGTGGCTCAAGCCTGTAATCCCAGCACTTTGGGAGGCCGAGACGGGCGGATCACGAGGTCAGGAGATCGAGACCATCCTGGCTAACACGGTGAAACCCCGTCTCTACTAAAAATACAAAAAAACTAGCCGGGCGAGGTGGCGGCGCCTGTAGTCCCAGCTACTCGGGAGGCTGAGGCAGGAGAATGGCGTAAACCCGGGAGGCGGAGCTTGCAGTGAGCTGAGATCCGGCCACTGCACTCCAGCCTGGGCTACAGAGCGAGACTCCGTCTCAAAAAAAAGAAAGTCAGTAAGCACTGAATATCTGACTCCTTATCACCTATTTATATTTCTGTATCTGAATCATGCTATTATAACTTCTGAATGTTTGCAACCAGTTTAGGGGCATTTGGCTTATTACATAACCTACATCGTTTAATGGAAACTTGGTTAGTCACATCTCCTCGATTCTTGTTAGTACTTATGGGAACTTTCTGATTAAAGAAGGTGCCAAGACGTTGCTGTGAGACCTATTTCTGTTTTACAGAAAGAGCTTACGTGATTGTACCTTTTAAGTAGATTATAAGGCACTTAATTTATTACATTACCAGTGAAAATGTGGAGCTTGCCAGAATAGCCTCAGCCCTTTACCCTAGCTGTAATCATCCTTTAGCTGCCATTTTATCATTTAAAGATGTTTAGATAGATCTAATTAAAGTATCAATGAATGATCGTTTTAGAAAAATATAGAAACTAAAGATGTTTAGATAGATCTAATTAAAGTATCAATGAATGATTGTTTTAGAAAAATATAGAAACTATTGTTTTAGAAAAATATAGAAATTACTGCCCAAAACACTATTACCATTTTGGTACATGTATAGTCAGTTTTGCTATAATGTGATATATCCATTCCTAAAAATCACAATACTGTACAAAACTGTGCAATAAAAACCACGAAACTTACTAGAAAAATGTGATTAGGGTAAAATGCTCAAAAACGTCGTAACGACTCAAAAGGAACAAAAAAAAGGTCAAAGTCAAATAAAAATGGTAGCACACTTTCACACATGTTACATGGTTAAGACATACATACATACTAAAATAAATATGATGCTTTACCTTGAAAAAGGCCTGAAACTTGTTTTGGAAATTAGACATTGGAAGATTTGCAAACTGTAAGTTACTTTAGTTTGTTGAAATATGGGTTATCTGAAATCAGAAAGTTGTAATATGACATGTGGGTGTCACGGCTCACAACACATAGGTGAAGTGAGAGTGCTACTATAAGCGATGTGTGTATTTTGTGTGTCCTAAGCCTTTCAGTTGTTCAATTCAGTTTTTTAAAGTTCACCTACTCTTTTTCACTGAAAAAATAAATCACACATGAGCATAGGTAGTATGCTCAAATTATTTTCTGGTATATTAATCACGTTGGAACAAATTTAATCTCAAAGCACGTGTTATAGCAGAATTGACTGTCCTTTCAGACCATCCCCATTACAAGTAAATACACATGGACATTAATTTTTAATAAAAGTGACTGGGTGTGATGGCTCACACCTATAATGCTAGCACTTTGGGAGGCTGAGATGGACAGATCACCTGAGATCAGGAGTTTGAGACTAGCCTGGCCAACATGGCAAAACCCTGTCTCTACTAAAAATACAAAATTAGCTGGGTGTGGTGGTAGGCACCTGTAGTCCCAGCTACTCGGGAGGTTGAGGCAGGAGAATTGCTTGAACCCGAGAGGTGGAGGTTGCAGACAGTGGAGATCGTGCTATTGCATTCCAGACTGGGTGACAGAGCAAGACTGTGTCTCAAGAAAAAAAATGTTTTTAATAAAAGTGATCATATTAGGCATACTGTTTTATTACCTGCTTTCAAAAAAAAATTTTGGAAATTAACAATGTGATACATTACAAGAGGAAAAAAATACAAACAATATAGTTGTATTTAAAGTAAAAAATGACAGCATCCTTTCTTCTCAAAATATGCACACCTTCCACTCCACTTCAGAGGGATAACATATCCTCTTGGTGGATATTTTTGCCATATCTGTTTTTCCCTAAAAACGGTAGTTATTACCATTGTTATCATACGAATGCATTTCTATATACACATAATATTTCCATTTTTCAATGGACCATATCAAACATAAGATACAACAACTTCCTGCTTGGAGTTAATAACTTACCAGGAATATTTTTTTTTTAGTATATGGTTATACAGGTATAGCCTTTTTTTCTTGGTTTTACTGGCTGCAAAAGTGTGTGTGTGCATTCCAATGAGCAAAACAAAATTATTTCTAACTTTTAAAAGCAGAGGCAATTTTATACAAAAAAAGAGTTGTTACACAGATGATGGGAGAAGTAAAAAGCCAAACAGTAACAAAGAGGTAATCTAGAGATTAGTACCAATAGGAAGCCACCAGCATTGTTAAACTGTAGAGACAAATGGAGAAGGTGGTATTAGTAGAGGCCAGGGGCTATGGTCATCCAGGAAAAGTTGGAGCCATGATTGGCTTGTCTAGCAAGAGCATTTCCCATGGAGCAAAGCCAATCAGTGCCAGAAATAATATACATGGCAGAGAGGAAAGGGAGAGAAGTACTACAGCTTATCCCTTCTTCCTGCCCACCAGTCTCCCCACAGTACTTCCCATTAGGCTATGACATGGTTTGGATTTGTGTCCCTGCCCAAATCTCATGTCAAATTGAAATCCCCAATGTCGGAGGAGGGACCTCATGGGAAGTGTTGAATCACGGGGGTAGATTGCCCTCTTGCTGTTCTCCTGATAGTGAGTGAGCTCTCAAGAGATTGATTGTTTAAAAGTCTATAGCACCTCCCTCTTCTCTTTCTTCCTCCTGCTCTGGTCATGTAAGACACATGTGCTTCCCCTTCTGCCATGACTGAAAGTTACTTGAGGCCTCCCTAGTCAATCTTCCTGTACAGTCTGCAGAACTGTGAGCCAACTAAAACTCTTTTCTTTACAAATTACTCAGTCTCAGATAGTTCTTTTTAGCAGTGTGAGAATAGACTAATACAAGCTAAATGAGTTCAAAGCTAGTTGAGAGAAAAAGCTAGAAAAAGAAGCCTGGTGAAGGTAAACTCTTACTACACACAGTGCTGAAGGAGAAAGGGAGGGAGGAATCGATCTATGGAAAAAGTCAACCAAGAACCAGCACACCATCATAACTTATTTAACTACTCCTCTATTGTTGTGTATGTAAATGTAGTCTTCCATTTTTAACTAGTAAATGTAATGCAATGATAAACATTGTGCTATAAATATTTATACATTTTGCACATTTTTGTGTTACATAGATTCCTAGCAGCAGAATTATGCAATGAAGAGTATGTAAAATTTACCCTTTGATAATTGCTGCCAGATTCACCTTTCAGATTGCCTTCCCCTCCACACTCTTGCTAACACTGGCTACTATTAATCTTTCGTAAGTTTTAGCCAATTCGTTAATGAAAAAATGATATCTTGTTTTAATTTGCATCTCTCTAATGATACTGAACATCTTTCAGTACATTTATTAACCTTTTGTGCTTCTTAATCTGGAATTTATTTTTTAATATGAGATGCACATTATTTTATTTCATCATTATTGATTTATAGGCCATTTGTATTATAAATGTATAATTCCATATACAGTATATATATTCTTATATATGTGACAAATGTTTTCTCATTTCATTTTCACTAGTTATCTATATGTTGTCATACTGCAATTGCAACTTTGTGTGTGCTGTTATCCTTTGTTTTATTACTTCCGCTTTTGGATCTTGCTTATGAACATTTTCCTTGCCAGAATTCTGTAAGAACAATCTTCTGATTGTTTTTGAAATATTTAAAGGATTTCTGTTGTTTAAATTATCTGAAATTTGGTTTTCCATATGGTCTGTAATAATTATTTGACTTTGTACCTTGCCTTTACGGATCACAGTTCTTCCCACACCATTAGTCAGTCAATACTTTTCCCACTATTCTATGTACCTGTACTATTTCCAGGCTCTTCATTCAGCTCTGTGGATGTTTTTATCTACTCTTATGCTAGGGTCATATTGTCTTCATCATTGCAACATCACAATAAATTCTGGTAACTTGTAGAACAATTTCTCATGCTTGAATTTTATTTCTCAAAAATATGAAGCTGTTTTTATACATTTGCTCATGTAAATGTTTAGACTAAACTTCAAAGAATCCTGTTGGCATTTTAATTGGAACTACATTAAATCATGGATTAATACAGAAAGAATTGACATCAGAGGCACTCAATAAATTTCTTTTGAATGAATGAATATATATATAAAATCACTTAAACTTAATTCTATGACTAAATCATGTCAATGCTCACTTCCAACACTTCTCTTCCTTATATCTTCCATTCTTGTTTTTTTTTTCCTTTGTACTGTTGTAGATTGTGAAAGTTTTCAGGAGAGTACATGTATAACTGCATATCTTACTATAATTTTTTTTTTACCTACGTATGTGAACGATAAGTTGGCTAAATATACACTTTTTGGTTCAAATAGTAATTCTTTCAAAATTCAACAGAGACAGAGCACTTTGGCTGAAGGCCTGTTAAGTGAAGCCAAGATGGACAGAACAGAGGACTTTGAACCTTCACATGAACCAAAAAGAGGACATTTGTATTAGTCCGTTTGAACCCTGCCAATAAAAGACATATCTGAGACTGGGTAATTTGTGAGGAAAAACAGGTTTAATGGACTCACAATTCCACGTGGCTGGGGAGGCCTCACAATCATGGAAGAAGATGAAAGGCATGTCTTACATGGGCGGCAGGCAAGAAAGAGAAGGAGAGCCAAGCGAAAGGGGTCTCCCCTTATAAAACCATCTGATCTCATGAGACTTATTTACTACCATGAGAACAACAGGGGTAAAGCAACCCCGTGATTCAATTATCTCCCACAACACGTGGGAGTTGTGGGAGCTACAATTCAAGATGAGATTTGGGTGGGGACACAGCCAAACTATATCAACACCCCGGACATTTTCAGATGTCTTCTTGTCCGAGTAACTCTGTCGGATCTCTGCTCAAAGCTACCTAGTCAATGGGAGTCTGCTGGGGATTCCTTTTTTTTTTTTTTTTTCTTTTCTTTCTTTTTTTTTTTTTGGTCTAATTCAAGGGAAAAAGCTTGAGAAGAGTCTAATATGAATGTCAGACATCCCATGAGAATGTAAGACATGAGGAACTATTTACTCTCAGTATTTACATCTGCAAATCAATCAACACAAAAAGACATCAAAAGATTTTTATTGAAATTACACAAAAAAACAACTGATTAGGAACCTCTTGGTGATACTGATAATGGTCCAAATTTGAGAGAGAAAACACAGTAATTTGAGTAGGAGAAGTTTAATATAAAGGTTTGTCAGCTATAACAGGTAGCTGGCATAATAAGGGAGTAGCTAATAAAAGTTAAGAAAACTCAAAAGAACATAGGAACAGAAGACAGAAGGAACAGCCACTACCCCTAGGATTGGACCGGGGAACTTGCTTTAAATTAGCCTTTAGGATGAAAAAGAATAGAAGACACTGTTCACCAGGAATTTCTTACTAGAGGCACTCTCCTACAAAACCACTTGAAGAGGTGCCAGGTAAGCTACTGGCTGCTATGCATTTCAGGAACTGGGCACTGAAGAATCTGCCTGTGTTACAAGACCCTGCCAAGTGAGCGTGTAGGAACAAGGGAGGAAAACCGTTTCCTTTAACAATGACTGTCCGCAGCCCACTCCTGACAAAGCTTAACATCAAGTCAGCTAGCAAAGAATAATATTTAAAGGACCTATTTCCCTTTCACAGATCAGGTAATAAAGTTTGAATTTGGAAATGAGAGTCAATAAATCTATAATTAGCACAAGACATAACACTCTTTAGTAATTATAAAAGGTCTTCATCATAGTCTCTTATTTATATGATACTTAGCTTCAATGTTTATAAAATTATAAAAAATGTAAAGACTTTTCTGGGAGGTGTTTATGTAAGAAAAACAGAGTGGTAGAAGTTCTATAATTATTGATCTGCCTTTTCTTTTGACATCTAATATTTCAAAATAATATTAAGTCTGAGTTCAACTTGCCTTAAAAAAATAGTCATTCATTTCTACCTCCTGAGTGCTTGTAGAATATTTTTGTGCCTTTGAAATTACATCATTTTTGTTTTTTTATATTTTGGGTAGAATATCTTGAAGAGGTGAGCATCCTTAAACCTCAGATTTGAATCTTCCTTTGCTTTAGGGCAATGTCTGCCATTGTGTTTGTGCTTATTATTTATGTTCCATTGATTTTTTACACTTCTTCACAAATGAGATTTATGTGTTTACCAGATCCCATTTATCTACTATATCTATCATATTGTCTGTGTCCATTTTCATCTCCTTTTTATTTTCTGACATTGTCTTCTTAAGTCTATACTTTTGGTATAGTTTTTTTGTTGTTGTTGTTGTTCTATTTTCATCTTCCTTCTGGGTCCACTTCAAATTTCACAATGGCATTATTTGTTTTCTTAAATATTTTCCTAAACTCTCTCAGTCCTTCTTTTGCATCTATTTCTTATCATATAGACTCATTTTTTCTTCAATTTTTTTCCTATTTCACTTGAGTGTATACAACAGTTCTGCCTAAAATTATTCTTAGTTTCCCGGAGATAATACTCAAAAGCTGTTTTTTTTTTTTTTTTTCTTGAGACGGAGTCTTGCTCTATCCCCCGGGCTGGAGTGCAGTGGCAGGATCTCAGCTCACTGCAAGCTCCGCCTCCCGGGTTCACGCCATTCTCCTGCCTCAGCCTCCGGAGTAGCTGGGACTACAGGCGCCCGCCACCTCGCCCGGCTAGTTTTTTTCTTTTTTTTTTTGTATTTTTAGTAGAGATGGGGTTTCACCGTGTTAGCCAGGATGGTCTCGATCTCCTGACCTCGTGATCCACCCGTCTCGGCCTCCCAAAGTGCTGGGATTACAGGCTTGAGCCACCGCGCTGTTCTTTATCAACTTGTAATAAGCTGTTTCCCCTCCTTCACTCCCAATTTTCTTGTTGTGGATGGATACGGGTTCTTTACACTTATTTCACTCCCCTTTAACCAGTTTAAGAAACTGGGTTAAAAAAGTAGCTCATTGAGTGATTGTCTTACACAAGGATTAAGAGTAAAAAAAAAAAAAAAGATGTGGATGAATAGTCCTTATATCTACTCCAGGTATGTGTGACACTTTGGAGTTTAGGTCTATCTTATCGGTTCAGCATGAGATGGTGGAGGATAAAACTATCACTGAGCAGCCCCAGCTATCTCTGCAGGCTTTTGCAGTGAATTAGAGCTGCCATGGCACACATCAGCTTTCCTTATTTTGGTTTTGTTCTCCTTGGCCTCTACTCTTCCTACAAACCTACAAAAATACCATTTAAGCTCTTCCTATCATTTATATTTATTGAGGCTGGGGAAGTCCAAGGCCTAGTGTTTGGGGCATCCCAGTCAGAAAACATGGCTTTTGCTTTTGGACAAATTGACAGTTGTGACAAATGAGAATTTGTTTAGAAGAAAGAGTCTCAATCCATGACATTTCTAGCTTGTAACAATTCCTGTAACTCCCCCCACTTTGGATGATAATATTCTCCTCAGCTGTCATTGGCCCTCAAAGCCAAAATGACTCCAATGAGAATGAATCAATATCACTAACAGTTCTCCCCACCAGTGCTGACTACATGCAGATTACAGGGTTCATCCATTACAACAGAGGAGGCAAACTCTAATATTTTTTTAAGAAACTGGGTTAAAGAAGTAGTTCATTGAGTGATTATCTTACACAAGGATTAAGAGTAACATAAAGAGATGCATTTCGAGGAGAATTCAAGAAAGGAAATCCTAACGTTCTGCTTGATGCTGCCAGATTTCCAAACTTTAACTCTCCAAAAGAGGGGATGTATGGTTTGCCAGATTGCACTCTAGAACTGATGAAGTTCTTTCTTTCTCCACGTATCTTTCTCTTTAGTCATTAGAATCAGTTACTGGGAATTAGACTGGAAACCTGCACTGACATGATCATCTTAAAAAGTTTGTTTTTACCTCTAAAATTATAAAATAATACATATTTACTGTAGAAATATAGAAAATGAAGAAGATATTTAAGAAAAATCACTCATAACCACACCAGTCAGATTGTAGCCTTATTAATATTTTAATGAACATTTTGTATTGAGGGTCTTTTTCACGCACATTATTTTACATAGATGAGTTCATACTCTATGTGTCATTTGAGGTCCTGCTTTGTAAAATTTGGTCACATGATGAAATGACAAAGCCCCAAATTAGAAGGTGTCTGAGTCTCTGAATTACTGCATAGAGAAGAGCAGACCATCAATCAGGTCATTATATGAGCAAATACCAAATTTGTAATGCATTTTATGTTGTATTTGTTATTATCTGAACCTTGTTCACCTAACGGCTAACGGTCTCCTAACTAATATATGCAGAAAAGTATTGGAGGGTTTTGAACAGAAGAGTCACATGGTCCAATATATGTATAAAATGATCATTTTGGTTTCTTTGTGAAGAATGGACTTTAGAGAGGTAGGCTGGAAGCAGAGGACTGTTCATAAATAGTTGATATAGTTCAGGTAAATCTTGCTTACTTTCACTAGGATAGTTGCAGCAGAAGGAGTCAAAGTGAAAGGGTGATTGTGAAAACATATTATAAGTAAAGCTGATAAGGTTTGCTAAGAGATCAGATGTGGGTAATAAGATTAAAAAGAGAGAAGACATGAATAATTTCAAGACTTTGATTCAACCTGCTGAAAGAATAAAGTTGTTATTTACTGTGATGGACAAACTGCAAGATTTGGTTTAAACCATGATATGAGATGCTTGTAGACATCAAAGTAGAGATGGTTGCATAGGTTGATATATAAATCTGGAGTTCAAAGCCCAAAATAGAATTCTCAATGAAAAGAAAAAGTACTGACAAAACTAATTACAAGTCAAACCTAAGAATGATTTTCATATGCTCACTTCAATCATATTCAAATGCATAAATAATACTAATTTTTAGTTTGAAAACCAGATCTATTGTATTTATTTTATTTTCATGATCATTTTTGGCATTCAAATGCAGATATAATATATGATAATTTACACATTAGTATCAATAATCTCATAATAGAAGTAATTTTTAAAGAATCCTATTCATATTATAATATATAGTATGGTAAACATATTTTAATATTAAGACATATCCAAACTGTTTTTCAAAGTTTAGTATTTCCATTATTATGAGAGTTCCAGTTGCTCTGCATGACTTGCAGAAATTGATATGTGCAGGTTTATTTGTATTTTTTATTTTCCCTTTCTGATCTAATTGGCTACATTATTTGTACAGAACATTATTTCCATAATACAAAGTTAATTATTTCCCCTTTTACTACAGTCCCATATATTTTGAGGACTTTTTTTTTAAAGAATCTAGTTGTGTGTTGCCAAAATTTTACTATTGTCTCTAAGAGTCTTTGAATCCTTTGTATTAATACTTTTCATTAGAAAATAGCAGCATATGAAACTTAAATCACTCTCTATTTTCTCAGATCAGATTTTATTACTTTTGGCCAAAGTCCTTTCCACGACTTAGAAGGCAAAGATCAGGTAGAACATGATCTTTGAAGAAATTGATGGCATACACTTGAGGTCAGATCATAAAAAACAAATACTATTTCAGAAGTTATTTTTTTACAATCCCATCAAACTAATACATCTCATTGTTATTTTAACAGTAGTCAGTGCCAAAAGAACGACTCAAAGTGCTGCATACATATCAGTGTCAGAATCTATGTAATTCTCTTTATGGGACTGATTGTGAGTCAGTGTTGGAATTAATCCAAATTCACAGTGCAGAATAAAAGAATGTGGAAGATCTCCTGAGTATTTCCTGGAATGTTTCATGAGATGCTCTGCAAAGAGAAGCTTTTGCAAAAAGTTTAGAAAACACCAAATCTATGTCTGCTATTCATAGATAAATTTTGTATGCAGATATTTCAAAGGTTCTGAGAAGTCCGGCAGCATATAAATTTATTTTAATTTTCTCAACCTGCAGTTTCTTAGTTGTAATTTACTATGGCATTCCAGTTAAGCTATCACTAATGAACGACTCTAAAAGTGCACATTAACTGATTCATGATTTTAGGTTGCTACTCTAACTTAGAATGTCTATAGGACTTGTTTCTTTCTTGAGAAAATAATAGGTAATGCTGACATTGGTAATCATAACTAACGTCCATGACTTGGAGGAAAAATTACTATAAAAGATGTGTCTATGTTTGAAAACAAATAAGAAAAGATTGGTTTCATCATGTTTTACACTACACACAGAGTGTGTTTCTAATAATGGCAGCAGATCAGGTACAGTCTTTTACCTAAGGACTCATCACAGGGACTGCTGCCTGCTGGTGACAGGCCCTGTAAACCTTCTCTTATGAGACAGAGTTGAAGCAATTAATCATAGACGTAAATCCAGTTCTTATCATTCGTTAGGACACGTGGTTAAGAATGTCTCTAGTTTCAGTACCAAGAATAATGTGTTTCTCCTGAACAACCTTTATCTTATTTAATTTTGTGGATGCTATGAATCACTTACCTAATCATGTTTCCCACTTCAGATGGTTAAATAGGTAGCTTAGTGTCAAATGTGTGACATAGATCTTAAGTGTATAGAATTCAAATGGCAGCATACTATCTCAGTCTGTTCTGACAGCTATAACAGAAAACCATAGACTGGGTGGCTTATAAACAGCAGAAATTTATTTCTCACAGTTTTGAAAGTTCGAAGTCCAAGAACAAGGTGCCTGCAAATTTGTTGTCTCATAAGATCCTGCTTCTGGGTTCATAGATAATAATTTTTCACTGTGCCCTCACATGGCAGAAGAAGCAAAAGAGAACTCTAGGCCCTTTTTTATAGGGCCACTAATCCCGATCATGTGGGCTCCACCCTCATGACATAATCATTTTCCAAAAGCCCCACCTCCTAATATAATCAGTTTCTCTGTTAGGATTTCAACATACTGATTTGTGAGAGGAAGGGACACAAACATTCAGATCATTGCACAGGCTGAACTCATTCCAGAATTCACAGTGATTCCTGCATATATATATATATATATATCCTATTAATCTTATCACCTATTTCACTTTGTTTTATTGAGCTTTATTAAGTGTGTTGATATACAATGTTTTCATCTCTTCTTATAATGAAGTAGAAAATTTAGTAAGCTAATAGATCATGTGATGAATAAAAATAGCAGTTCTGTAGTTAGATAGTGCCTCATTTTATAGGCATTTCTCAGAAGACACCTACACATCTTTATAATCCTTACAACAGCACAGATTGTAACTAAGAGAGCCAATATTTGGTGGGACTAGACTGCTGGCTATGCCAATGGAAAACAACTAAGGATTTTTAGGACACCAATTCATGATCCAAGCAAATTGATATATTTTTCATTTATTTTAACTTTTATTTCAAGCATTATCTCCCTAAATAAACACATTTCAATATAATTGATTTTTATTTTAGACTTTTTCTTAGAGGAAGATGATTAGCACTTACTCCATATTCTGCATAAGGATCTGGGCTGCTATAGACTTCCAATGTGTAACTTCTATGCCCCACCACTGTGCTATTGTTACCATCACCTAGTCAAGAATTCCTTTGTCCAAGCTGAAATCAGAAATATCTGAAAGAAATCTTCTGTTCATCTTCCTGTCAGCACTGGAACATTATTGCCTATCATCATCACCTGCTCTGTTCAAAGAAATGAATTGGATGCCTCACGATCCGCTTGTTGCTTTTTCTTTTTCCTTTTTTTTTTTTTTCTTTTTTTTTTTTTTTTTTTTTACCATTGGGGGTTGGTGGGGGAGCTTCCTAAGTCATGGCAGTTCTTCAAAATAATAGAGAGGATACCTTACACAAACAAATCCAAACCCACGTAGCTTCCACATCTTCCCTACTCCTTCAGAATTACATGAAAATTTAAAACTTTTACTCGTTGAAAGTTACTGTTCTGAGAATAAAAAGGTAAACCGTAAACTCCTAAAAAGTTTACACAACCTATATTTAATAAAATACTTGGATCTAGAATAAATAATGCTGAAAATGCTAAACTCAATAACTATTTTTTTTTAAAAAAAGGGCAAGAGATTTGAAGAGGTGCTTTACTAAAGAAATTCATATGTCAAATAAATAGTAAAGAAATGTTCAATGGCATCAGTTATTAGGGAAATGCAAATTAAAAGCACTACACACCTATTAAAATAGATTAAATTAAAAAGACATGCTGGTAAGTGTTTGTGAGAAGATGTGGAGGAACTGAAGCCATCATAACCTGTTGGTGGGAATGAAAAAAATGGTACAAATCATTATCGAAAGTTGTTTGGTAGCTTCTTAAAAAATTAAACATACATTTACCAAATAATTAAGTCATTCCACTCTTATTTACCCAAGAGAAGTGAAATCATATACCCATGCAAATACCAGCACATGCATGTTCATGGCACATTCATTTGTACGTATTACAGGCACATCACACTAATCTATAGGCTCCTTATACAACCTGCTAAAAGTTCCCATTGTGGTGTTGAGTTTCTGGTAACTATTTAATTGTTCTGTCAAATTTTCTTGCTCGTCTGGGAGTTTTCTTTGATGCAACCACTGTCCTACTTCCCATATTTAGTTTAACATCAACACCTACAAGTTTTTCTGGTAAGTCAGTATACTATTACAACCTACTAGTGGGTTATAAAATCAATTTAATGGGTCATGAGTAGAATTTTTAAAAATTGGATGGAACAGAAAAAAGATAAAATTATTCCAAAATTTTAATGTTTTACCAGTGATAAAATTAATTTTATTTACAAAATTTTGTTTCACAGTCACAGACATACACTTACACAGAGTTAAATCTCTTAAAAAATGTAAATTGCAGTTACAAAATTATTGCAAACCACTGCTTCAAATCTGACCCTTTCTCTTCATTTATACTACTATCATACAATACACATCTGAGCCACTCTCTACCTTCTATTCTGCCTCTCTGCTTTCTCTCCAACACACTTTGAATCCACTGCCAGACGGCCACTAGAAAAATCTTTTTAGCATTTGAATCATATCAATCTTTTCTCTACCTTATGATTCTCCACTGGCGTCCATGGCCTTTGGAGTAAAGTAATGCACACCCACATGCGCACTGTACCTAGATTTGATGCTATTACATGAGCTGGCTCCTGTTTCTCTTACCCCAGCCATAACCTCACTATATGCCTCCCACCCTTTCACTTCACTCTTTGTGATCCTACTGTCAATATCCCCATGTACCTCAGCACCTTCAAGCTCATGTTTACCTCTGCCTAGAATACTTTTCTTGACTTCTTAGAATCCCTGGATCCTTCTCATTTTTTCATCAATCAGTGTAAGTATGCCCCACTTAGAGTTGTCCTTTTTGAATACCAACTAACATCTGGATATCTCCACTTGGATACTATACACATATTTAGAATTTAACATGTTGTTATTGAGCTCATCTTTGTTCATCCTTGCCTCCCTTTTCACACCACCATCAACAGAACTGTATATCTTTCCTATATCTCTACTTCTGTGAATGTTGCCACTTTTCTAGAGCCTGGACGCATCCGTATTCCTCTCATTCTCTCCACATTCACATCTATTCTATCTCCAAGTATTTGAAGATTCTAATTCTGATACTGCCAGGTAGCTGTCTCCTTTTTAATCAAATTGCTTAAGACTGGGCCCAGTGGCTCACACCTGTAGTCCCAGCACTTTGAGAGGCCGAGGCAGGCATATCTCTTGAGCATAGGAGTTCAAGACCAGTCTGGGCAACATGGTGAAACCCTATCTACAAAAAAAAAAAAAAAAAAAAAAAATACGATAATTATCTAGGTGTGGTAGCACATGCTTATAGTCCAAGCTACTCAGGAGGCTGAGGTGGGATAATCCTCTGAGCCTGAAGAGGTCAAGGATGCAGTGTACTCTAACTGGTGAACATGCCACTGCACCGCAGCCTGGGTAACAGAGCGAGACCCTGTCTCAAAATAAATAAATACATACAATACAATACAAATAATCAAAGAGCTTAGTATATAAATTTATATTTCAGAAAAAAATGAGAATATTTGAAACATATAAATTTCTAGGATTTTTCAACTTTGTAGATTTTATTGTCATGCTATGATATGATTTATAACATCCACGCTTATCTCTACAGCAGCATAATGTCCAGTTACTATGTGCATTTAAAGCTTGGAGGATGGAGCACGAACCTAGATCATGCCTACATTAGGGCAGAGACCGCTAAGCCCAATAGTAAAGAAAGTTTATCTGGAAAGTTCCAGCTCCCTAGAAGTTTCAGCCACCAACTGGGCCTTGCACAGCTACACAGCAGTGCTGAATTTTATTTTTAGTCATATCAATAAATTCCTGACTTGTACTAGGATTTTATTTTGTTTCTTTCTTTATATTACCCAATATTCTTTTAAGATAATAAAAGTTTGACAGCTTTGTTTAAATTTCCAGGAAATTTAAATCAATTTTTTGTCAATCTCTCTAGATAAGTTGAATAAGTTTCTTAGCAAAAAATCTGGTGTTCTAAATTTGTTATAACTGGTTCAGTATTTCACTTGAATTTTTTGCATGTTAAAATAAAGCCTGGTTTCTTTGATAGTGTATAGTCTCAGTTGAATTGAGTAAAACACATCAGAATTTTAAAAAAATCACTCTCTTGAGGGTGTTTATTTTTCATTAAAGAGTAAAGGCATCATTTCCAAACTTCTTACGTTGGAAACTTTGATAATACAAAATGATACGTATATTGCTAACTGAATGGTAATTACAGGAGGTACAAAATAATTCAGGGGAGAGAAAGAAGTTTGTGTTGTGGTCAGAAAAGACCCAGGAAAGAAAGGAAAAATGAATTTAAAGTACAAATCAGGATAGTTCTAAAATATTATATTACTTGAGCGTATCAGATTCATCAGTTACACCATTAAAATATTTACACAATAGCAGAAGGACTTACTATATTGCCAATTAAGACTGGGCTGTAAGGTAATGAGGCATTGAAGTGTCACATATAAAATGAAAGGACAGGGTGGGTGCGGTGACTCATGCCTATAATCCCAGCACTTTGGGAGGCCAAGGTGGATGGATCACTTGAGGTTGGGAGTTTGAGACCAGCCTGGTCAACATGGTGAAACCTCTGTCTCTACTAAAATTACAAAAAAAAAAAAAAATTGCCTGGCATGGTGGCGGGTGCCTATAATCCCAACTACTTGGGAGGCTGAGGCAGGAGAATCCCTTGAACCCAGGAAGCGGAGGTTGTAGTGAGCTGAGATCACATGACTGCACCCCAGCCTGGACAACAAGAGTCTCCATTTCAAAAAAATAAAAATAAATAATAATTAAAATAAATATATAAATAAATAAAATGACAATCTATTAAATCATTAACATTAGATATCTCTGGATTAAAATGGGCATGTAACAATTGTTGGGGACTTTCAAACTTTTTCTGTAAAAGGCCAAGTAGCAAATATTTTACACTTTACAAATCACCCAGTTATTCACTATCACAACTACACAACTGCATTGCAGTGAGAAAGCCACCATAAACAATATATAAACAGGTGAGTGGGACTGAGTTCCAGTAAAAGGTTATTTGCTCAACAGGCAGCAGCAGCATTTGACCTGAAGGTCCTATTTTGCTAACCTCTGCTTTACACACAGATGAATTATTAGACAATTTTGATGATGATTATATATTAATTTCAATTTAAACAAGAACTGAATATTACAATGTTTTAAACCACATTGTGGAAAAAGTAGCAAAGGAGGAGACGTTTAGATTTCATTTTCAGATATTGCTCACACAGCAAGTTAAGACAAAGAGATCAGAATTAAAAAATGTATGTCCATTAGTTCAATGTTTCTCTGTTGCCATAACTACAGGATCATTATATGAAACATGAGTTGAGTTTGGAGGTTCAAGGGCAACTATTTGTCCAGGCTTCCCACTGAGGCGACTGAGGAAGTTCTTGGTACTGCTCCCTCCTTGCTGCTCAGGCTACTGGAAGAAATGGCTTGGTATGAGCTGACATCCATCTGTATGTGACTGAGGTGGAGACCACCATAACCATGGCATTCTTTCGCAACTGGAAATGGCAAAAAGAATGTGGTGGTATGGAGGAGATTAAAGCTCCAGGCCCCTCCATTTTCCCTGTTCCTCTCCTTCTACCAGGGCAGTTACAACCCTAGCTTATTAGTGTTGAAAGAAAAACTTTAGACAAGTTAAATTTAACAGTGTTGACTTGAGCCAAGAATAATTTGCAAATCAGGAAGTTCCCTGAACCAGAATAGGTTCTGAGCAACTCAGGCGGTGCTGCGGGGTTAAAGAGGATTTTTGAACCGAAAAAGGAAAGTGATATATAGAAAACAGAAGGGAGGTACAGAAACAGCGGTACAGGGCGACCACCTTCTTGGACTGGCTGCCTGTAAGTGGTTGAGGTATGGCTGCTGAGATTGGCTGAGACTGGGCTACTTGTTACAAGTGTAGGTTACCGTCTACTTACAAATCCAGTTACGTTACAGTTTAGTAGGTAAGGAGAACCCTTTAGGCCAAACTTAAAATATGTAAGGAAGCAGCTTTAGGTCAAAAGGAATTTAACAGTAGGATACCATATAGGGAGCGATAAGTGGGGAGGATGAAGTTATTTTAATTTTATAGGTTTCTTAGACTCCCTTTTCCTGAAATGAGGGTGAAGTGGCACCCAAGTCTGGGATGAGTGGGCATGAGTGAGTTTGTGTCTACTATGTTTTCCTCCTCCACTTAACAGTCAGGCTGCCCACCTGTATTAAAATTCGAAGTGAGAATTCGAGTATGTCATAACGTTTATTACTGCTCTATACATGTACTATCTGTTATTCCTATGCTAATTGATATCAAAGGAAAACACAGAAACTTCTTGCAGTAAACACTCTCATCTTCATCTTAAAGAAAGCAATGCTGAGGCCAATGCAGAGTTCATTGTCAACTGATATTTGATAATTTAATTTATTCATTCAGAAACATTTTTCAGTTATGCATTTAATAGATTACATTTTCATAATTTGTATTAAAGTTGTTATTTTTGTTAATTTTTAGAATATTGAATGATACTTTATTTTTATTGTATTCTTTCTTCAATTACCATCCATTTATAGAAAGTAATAAAGTTTTCTAAGTAATTTTATTTATTTATTTATTGTTTTATTTATTTATTTTAAGACAGAGTCTCGCTCTTGTTGCCCAGGCTAGAGTGCAATGGAGCAATCTCGGCTCACCACAACCTCCGCCTCCCGGGTTCAAGCGACTCTCCTGCCTCAGCCTCCCGAGTAGCTGGGATTACAGACATGCACCTCTTTGCTCAGCTAATTTTGTATTTTTAGTAGAGACGGGGTTTCTCCATGTTGTTCAGGCTGGTCTTGAACTCACAACCTCACGTGATCCGCCCGCCTTGGCCTCCCAGAGTGCTGGGATTATAGGCGTGAGCCACCGCGCCCAGCAAATTTTATTTATTTTTAAGGTGGAATTTATTTAATAAACAGTCTGGCAAAATTTTTAAGATTGATACTTATATAAGTAATGTTTGATGATATTGCATTATCTGATCTTATAGGAGGCCTCATATATGAGCCGCCTTCTGTCATTGTTTATCGGTTAAAGAAAAGTAGGGGTCATAAAGAGTATTAAATTATTTAAGTCACGTTAATGACTTTTAAAAGTGACTAAAGACGAAGATAACTATGCCTACGTTAAAAAGAACATTTACTGATCATCACTTTACTTTAAAGCTGAATAAGAAATAAAAGCTGACCAGGCGCAGTAGCTCAGGCCTGTAATCCCAGCACTTTGAGAGGTCAAGGCAGACTGATCATTTGAGGTCAGCAGTGTAAGACCAGCCTGGAGAACATGGTGAAATCCTGTCTCTACTAAAAGTACAAAAAATTAGCCAGTGTGATGATAGCGTGCTTCTGTAATCCCAGCTACTCGCGACGCTGAGGCACAAGAACCACTTGAACTTGGGAGGTGGAAGTTGCAGTGAGCCAAGATCATGCCACTGCACTCCAGCCTGGGCAACAGAGCAAGACCGTGTCTCGGAAAAACAAAACAAAACAAAAAAAGAAATAAAAGCTACCTGAGGAAATTGCAGTCCTATTAATGCAAATAGTGTAAGCTCATCCTTAAGTTATAATGTGCTCAGTGTCTTGGCAGAAATGACTACACAAGGATGCCAAAGAGAAGGTAGACTGATGTAGCTATATTGGCCCATCTGGGAAGTGAAAACTGAAATTGTGCAATCTGGTTCAAACAATGGAAATATTTAAAAATCTTATGAATTAGAAAGTAAGAAACTGGAATTTTCCCACCTACTGACTTCAAAGTGCTTTATATTAATTACATTTTTACATTCCATTTGATGAAAATTATTGCACTATCTCAAGGAATTAATGATATCTGTCAAACTTGGGTGGAATCGGAAATTTAGCCCCCTTGAAAAGCAGGCAATATTCTCACCTCGCTAGGCTATTCCTGACCCATCCTTGCTTCAAAACAGAGAATCCCCAGATGCTTCCTGTTTGAATTTCTGAGTTCTGGACCTGAACTAAACACAACCTATAAAGTACAAGCTGGAGAGAGGCTAGACAGAACAATGTGAAATAAGCCTCCACTTATTGGATTTGAAATGCTATTGAGAACTGAGCCAATGCAACTTATTTCTATCATTTAACATTATGTTGGAATATTAAAACAAGCTAACAAAAAGAGAATATCCTTGAAAAGGTGACTTTTATATTGTTTTTCCTGGGCAAACTATATCAAAACTGGCACTGCCATACTTTTAGGGATTTATATGACATTTACTATTAGTCTGGTTACCAAGTGTAGCACAGTCTTGGTGCAGAGTATGCCAAACCAAAAGCTCCCCTTTGGCCAGCCACTCTGGGTTAAACGTGGTTTCACTTTTGTTGGTGTTGTGTGTGTGTGTGTGTGTGTGTGTGTGTGTGTGTGTGTGTGTGTGTGATTATACTTAGAAAACAAACATGGCACTGACATATCTAACTGAAAATTGAATATGCTTGGATCAGGCCATTATGATGAGCCAACTTGCTTGGTAAAGCTTCAAAGTAAATGATAAGACAAGTCCTAGTTAAATATTATTCCTTAACATGCTACATTGACAAAATACATGTAGTCAGATTTATGTAGGTTTTACCAGTGTTAAATGTAATAGCTGCTATTGCTTTTACCTCAATTTCCTACTAGTTTCTTTCTGGGAAAACTGGGTATTCCAAGTCAATAGTGTGCTACTCACAGAGCTGTAGCTCAGTTTGGGAAAGTAGTTGCAGACTGTCAGCCTGTTAATTGGAGATGAAAAAAGCATTGTCGTCATCATTCTGGAAGATTATTCAAGCATCAGACATAAAGTCCTTTCTGTAAAGTCAAACAAAACTATATTAATTTAGAAAACAAAACCCATGATACGGAGCTACCACACAGAACCCACAGGCTGATGCCCAGTGCCACATTAGGGCATAATGGGAATCCCTAGTCTCTGAGGTTGACCAGATGTAAATTTCAAACCACTTATTGGCTCTATTAATAGTAAAACTCTGAAAAAAATGCTTAAGTTTTTTGATGCTTTGTTTACTCATGTTTTCAACTGAACTAATTATATCTTTTGAGGATATGTATTTGCTCAATAACCACTTATTGAGGCTTATACCTATGGTTGTTGTAAAGATTAAATAAAATTATATGAAGCAAGTAGCAGGCACTCAAAAAACATAACTATTTTCCCTTCCTTTTCTTGCAAATGAGCACTGACCACCAGCCTGTAATTTATTATATACTAGAATTTGCTAGAATTAAAGGTAGAGAAAAGTGAAGTCGCAGATAAAATTACTTAAACTGTGTCACAGTATTCTTTGAGGCAACAGCATTATCATGGCAGCCTGTATGTCCATGCCATACTTTTTGAGCATCTACTATATGATAGACACTGTAATAGGCATCAGAATATATATAAAGAATAAATAAAGTATATACACCCGAGGTGATTCAACTTAAAGTTGAGGCATTATTATAGAAGCAACTCATATGAATTAAATGTCAGGGAAAATAATAATTTATTGTTTTACATAGTAATTTATATACTTTATTTATATAATTTATGAATTATATAAATTACATAATTATATTTTATAAAATGCAATCGAATATATAAACATAAAGATTTTATATAATTAACATAAAACACATGACTAATGCATATTATATATTTTATATAATTACAATATAATTATTTATTTAATAACTGCATATATTTGAAAAAAAGCACTACAGAAGACATAATGTCGAAAAGCATCATTCTTCCTCTGCACCTCAGTACTATTTTCTACAAATAGAATTCTATCAAGTTTTTAATATTTTTAATTATGTTAGTGATAACCTCGAATTATCAGTTTGAACAGTTAGCTCCTTCCCACCTGATTATCTGAGCTCACTCTTGCCATCACGCTCCTCTACATATTCTCCTTTAAATGTTGTTGTTTCTAGGATTATTTGTGTTGCTATTACAATTATAACTTTAAATAACTTATTTAAATCTCTGCTCTTGTTCAATCAACTTTCAACAATATCCCTTGCCTCCTATTTTTTAACAACTTATTTTTCCCTCCAACTTTCCTGCCAATTTCCACTGTCATGCCCCATCCTTGGTGAGCTCTTCTTCCATGACATCAGTGTTAATACATGAATCTCTTTTGCAATTCCAACCGAGTCTTACAAGATTTGTTCACTCTAAAGGCTGGAAATAAATAAACAGGATCAGTGAATTATGTGACTATAAAAATATTGTTGACTGCTGGCCAAAAAATATACAAGGATTATATTTCTTTTCCTGTGTCCCAATGTCAGGAACCCTGGACTATACAAATAAAATGTTACTAACATTCTTTTTTAAAACACATTCTCAACTGTTTAAAATCATGTCACATTTTAGTTTGCTTCATATTTGAAGCATAATTTACTTGTGCAGCTTTTAGAGGTTTGTTTCCCCGGTGTTTTAGATTCTTCGTTGTGTACTATTTGCCTTTATTATAACCTCAATTTGTTTTTTTTTTTCTATTTTTCAGTTATGTCATGATTTCCAATGGTTCTCAAAGTGTGGCCTGCAAAAACTTGTGGCTCCCCAAGACCCTTAGGGGACTTGAAAGACAAAATTATTTTTCATAATAATAAGACATGATTGTCCTTTTTACTGTGTGCAAAAGCAATGGGAGGTAAACTGGTAATAACCTATACTAGGCATCTGTCATGACTGCACACTGGCAGTGGGGGAGAAAATGAAAAAGCTGAATGTCCTTGCTGAAGCAGTTAAAAATGCTAAATTTATTCAGTCTCAATCCCTGAGTGCACATCTGTTTAATATTCTGTGTGATAGATTGGAGGAGTGCTTACAAAGCACTGCTGTTACACACAGAAGTATTCTGGATGTTGATTGAGAAAAATATCTTGTGGTGGAATGGCTAAATCACATAGTAATTTTACCTTTACCTTTCTAAGAATTGCAAGCTGCTTTTCAAAGTAGCCATCCAATTTTCAATTCTACTGACAGTGTTTCAGTTCCCCTATGTCCTTCTCAATACTTGGTAATAGTTTTCTTAAATTTAGCCTTTCAAATATGTATGTAGTTATATTGTGGTCTTATTTCATATTTTCCTAATGAATAACATTCCACTTCTTTTTGTTTGCTTATTTGCCATCTTTATAACTTCTTTGGTGAACTCGTTGTTCAAATCTTTTGCTTATCTTTTTATTGTTTTTTTTTTAGTTGCATTTTTGTTTTGTTTTAATGGAGTTTTAAGAGTTCTTTATGTATTTTTATTAACATACTGTATTAGACATATCATTTGAATTTATTTTCTCCCAGTCTGTGACTTGTCTTTACATTCTCTTAACATTGTCTGTTGACACCTAGGTGTTTTAAATTTTGATGCAGTACAGCTTATCAGCTTTTTATGAATTGTGCCTTTTTTGTCTTATATGAAAAAATCTTTAGCCCATGGAAATAAATGTTTCTCCTATTACTAGAAGTCTTAACATTTTTTTAATTTTACGATAGGTCTATAAAATGTTTTAAGTTAATTTTTATGTATAGTGTAAGGTATTGATCAATATTCATTTTTCTTTTCCATTTAAATAGCCAACTAGTTTATTACCATATGGTGAAAAGACTATTATTTCCCCACAAATTGCTTTTGAATCTTAAGTGAAAACCAGTTGCCCAATTACAGTGTGGGTCTGTTTCTGGACCATGTATTGTGTTTCATTAATGTAGTTTTCTCTCTTTGCACCAATATACTTTCTTGATTATGGTAGCTTTATAATGATTATTGAAATCAGGGAAAGTTCTCAAACTTTGTTCTTCTTATTCGAAGTTGTTTTGGCTACTTTAGATCCTTTGAATTTCAGCATGAATTTTAGAATTAGTATACCAATTTTTACAAAAATACCTGTTAGGACTTTAATTGGGACTACACTGAATTTATAGAGTAGTTTAACTGGAAATGCCTGAATGTCCAGGCAGAAGTTGGCTGCAGAGGTAAAGCCCTCATGGAGAACCTCTACAAGGGCAGTGTGGAAGGGAAATTTGGGGTTGGAGCACCCACACGGAGTCCCCACTGGGATACTGTCTAGTGAAGCTGTGGGAAGAGTGCACTATGCTATAGACCACAGAATGGTAGATCCACTGACAACCTGCACCATGTGCCTGGAAAAGCCACAGGCACTCAATGCCAGACTGTGAAGGCAGCTGTGAACACTGTACCCTGCAGAGACATGGGGGCAGAGTTGCCCAAGGCTTTGGGAGCCCACTTCTTGCATCAGTGTGGCCTAGATGTGAAATATGGAGTCAAAGGAGATTACTTTGGAGCTCTGATTTGATGACTGCCCTGCTGGGACTTGCATGGGTCCTGTAGCCCCTTTATTTTGACTGATTTCTCCCTTGTGGAACAGGACTATTTACCCAATGCCTGAACCACCACTGTAATTTGGAAGTAACTAACTTGCTTTTGATTTTACAGGCTCATAGACTGAAGGGACTTGCCTTGTCTCAGATGAGACTTTGGACTTGAACATTTGAGTTAATACTGGAATGAGTTAAGACTTTTGTGGACTGTTGGGAAGGGATAATTGTGTTTTGAAATGTGAGAAGGACACAAGATTTTGGAGGGCCAGGGGTGGAACAATATGGTTTGACTCTTTGTCCCCATCCAAATCTCAAGCTGAATTGTGATCCTCAGTGTTGGAGGAGGGGCACTGTGGGAGTTGATTGTATCATGGGGATGGATTTCTCCCTTGCTGTTTTCATAATAGTGAGTGAGTTCTCACATGATCTCGTTGTTTAAAATTATGTAGCACTTCCGTCTTTACTCTCTTCCTCTTCTTCTTCACTATGTGAAGATTATGATTGCTTCCCCTTTGTCTTCTGCCATGATTGTAAGTTTCCTGAGACATCCCCAGTGATGCCTCCAGTACAGTCTGTGGAACTGTGTGGCAATTAAACCTCTTTTCTCTGTAAATCACCCAGTCTCAGGTATGTCTTTTTAGCAGTGTGAGACCGGACAAATACAAAAGGGCTTAAGTTTCTACAACCTTACCAATTTCTACGTGTGCAATTTCTGTTTGAGAAAGTGATAATTGAAACATCTGACTATAATTGTGGATATTTTTATTCTTCTTACAATCATTAAGGTTTTATTTCATGTACTTTTGAGCTCTGTTATGGGTTGACAAATATTTAGGAATGCTATGAGATCTTAATATATATATATATATACTCTTCATTGTTATGAACTAGACTTCTTTATCAGCGAGTATATTTTTCTCAGAAATCCATTTCTTCCAATTTTAATATAGCCATTCCAGCTTTCTTTTGATTAGTATTATCATTGTATATATATCTGTATCATTTTACTTTTATATTTATTTGTGTCTTCATACTTGAAGTATGTTTCTTATAGGCAGCATATAGATTGCTGTTGGTTTTATGTTTAATCTGACAAGTTCTTCCTGATCATTGTGATATGTAGTGCATTTATATTTAATATGATTATTGATATGGTTAGGTTTAAGTCTATTGTCTTTCTATATGTGTTCTATTTGTTTTGTCTGTTCCTTGTTATTTTCTTTCTTCTTTTTCTATCTAGTTCTCTACACTGGAGAATTATTTGATAAATAGAGCATCAAAAAAAGTTAAAAGTTTTGACATAGTTTTGCTTCTAGTGACTATTAGCAAAAGTTTATATTAACATCTTTGCAAAAACATTTAATCATCCTATATAATTATTAAAGTTTCTAATTAATTCTTTCATATATTTTGCAATCTATTAAATTATCAGGATAAAGGTATTGATATAGAAAATTGAAATGAATTTTATTTAACTCCCAACAAAAATCTAAAGGCATGCTTTTTATAACTCCTGCTGCAAACAAGTATTACATAAAATATATTTTATTTATTCATATATTAAAATTCCAAGAAACTTTCAATGAACTGGGATACAATAGAGTATGACTTTTATAGAACTCATTAATTTCTAAACATCAGCAGTAAGTGCAAACCTTTTTCAAAGCAAGTTAGAGGAAGCGGAAAGAAATTTTGACATTATGCACTTTGAAAACAGAGTAGTTTGGATGACTTCAATGCTCATGGCTTAAGAGTTCTTAAAATAGGAAGGCCTGTTCTCTAGATTTCACTGAGGCAAAATTGGCATAGACCCTGGCCTGCCTGGAAAAACTCCATTGTGTTGATGTATAAAGCAGAGCTAAAGACCTGTCTCCTTGGCATAATGTGACCATATAGAGAAGAACGCATATGGCTCTAGTTTAAACAGATTTTTCCTCAATTAATGTTCCTGCTGCTTTGAGGTTTAGGGATTTTTTCCCCCTAACCTTGAAAATATTTACACAACTTACGGCTAATAAATTTTTCTAAAAGATTTAGGCCCAAGAAAATTGAGACGACACTTTGGGAGGCCAAGGCAGGTGGATCACGAGGTCAGGAGATCAAGACCATCCTGGCCAACATGGTGAAACCCCATCTCTACTAAAAATACAAAAAAATTAGCTGGGTGTGGTGGCGGGCGCCTATAATCCTGGCTACTTGGGAGACTGAGGCAGGAGAATCACTTGAAACCAGGAGACAGAGGTTGCAGTGAGCCAATATCGTGCCACTGCACTCCAGTCTGGGTGACAGAGCGAGACTCCATCTCAATAAATCAATACATAAATAAATAAATAAATAAATAAAAAGACATAACACAATGTGCCTAGAACAATAATTAATAAAACCTTTAAAGTATTTTCTTCATTGCTGGTATCATGGAGCCTGGCCCACATTCTTACAAAGAGGAAACTGCCAGAAACCATTTTAAAATAAATAAATGTGAAATTATGCCACCTTTCCTTCAGAAAAGGAAACTGTGCCACAGTATGTTCTCTTAGTGACTTTTTCTGACTGCAAGGTCGCCATTCAGTATAGAAAACATTGAACCACACCATATAAATCATGGTCATTGTCTGGGTTAGGAAGAGGAAACTCATCTTATCATCCCCAACAAGAATTTGCAATAGAGTTGTGGAAACACACAACATAAAAAGATGACTCACAATAAAATGAAATAGACTCCATAAGAGTTACAGAAATTGAGAAGAGTGAGCGTTTAGGGACATATCAGGTAGAAAGTAGGATGCAGGTTATTGACATTTGAGTAAGAATGAGAATAAAAATACAACATTTTAATTGGGAGTGTGGGTCGTAAAGTCCTGGAGGCAAGCTCTGTGAACAAATCAGTGGTTTTAATTTGCTGGATATATGCAGGGCCTTTTCTGCAGTGAGAGAGTAATCTGAAGAGGTATTTGACAGTCACATAAGAAAAAAGCATGGAAAATGGTGTAAGAAAATTAATCTAGCAGTGTTTCACAGGATTGATTGGAAAGATTAGAAAGTGGAAGCAGAGTGACAACTAGCAGGCATCAGCAATCCCCTCAGGTGTGAGACGATCAGTACCTGGTAGTGGTGAAAGGAATTCAGTAAAAAGAGTGGATAAAAGAGTGATTAAAATGTAAAACTGGATATGGAGAAAGAGAATAGTTGAAGTAATTATTCCAAGAATTTAAGACCACTTTTCTTTAAGAATGAGGTCACATATCATTGAAATTGGAAAATATGCATTTTGGAAAATAATGGTAAACTCAGTTTTAGAAATGTTGTGTTCTGAGGTGAAAGGTCAAATGGGAATAATTTTATAGCAAGTTGTATAGCATCCAAGTCAGAAATTTAAATATAATGCAGTGATAATGTTAAACATTGGACTATAAAGAATTGACAAATCAAATTACAAAAGTAGGGTTAAATACAGTGTAAAGTGTGTGAGATAAGTACAGAACCACATTTAAGTGGGGAAGGATGAAGTAGATTCGACAGGGAATAGGCCAGATAAATTGAAAAACTAATATACTTCAGTATAACGTAAATAATGTTTTAAGGTTGGACTAACACAGTCCATATTTTAATGTATAGTCTCATAATAAATGCCTAAGATTAAAATCTTTAAGGTTTATATGTTCCTTTCTTATGGCTCTCAGATACATTTTAATTTCCTTGATGCTGTTATTACAGCTTAGACTTCATATTGCTATACATTTAACTCTCTTTTGACAGATTTATAAATGGCATTAAGGAAATGTTAATTAGAAAATGCAAAAGAGAAGAGAATTGTTTTCTTACTATAATGCTATTTTCTCATTGAGGCCAACTGTATATATACACACACACACATACACAGACACACACACAGGCACACACACACACACACACACACACAGAGTTTACTATTGACTAGCTTGTAATCTAATAAAAAAGTGAGAAAGGGCTATAAACAGATACAATGTACTATCTTAAATACCTAAATACAATAGGAACATGGAACTATGTTTGCTGTACTCACTGTTGCGTACCAAGTACATAGCATAGTACTTGGGCCAGAGTAGGTGGTCAATAAGTGTTTGAATCTAAATAAGCCTTTGAGTGTTTTAGAATTGTACCTTCAATAATGGTAGTCAACTTTGTTGCAGAGGAACTCTCCCATGGATAAAAAAACAGATAACATGAAAAAATTATACTTAAAAACTCTATTTGATCATTAGGAAATTAAAAATTAAAATGACAATAAAATATGACTACACATCTCTTAGAGTGACCAAATTTCAAAACACTGACAAATACCAAATGCTAGTGAAGATGTGGAAAATAGGAACTTTCATTCATTGCTGTTGAGAATGCAAAATGCTCCAACCACTTTGGAAACAAGTTTGTCAGTTTTTTACAAAACTAAACATACTCTTACTATAGAAATTGTCTTCCTCGGTATTTATTCAAATGAATTAAAAACTTTAGTTCACACAAAACCTGCATACAGATGTTTGTAGTAGCTTTGTTTATAATCACCAAAAACTGGAAGCAACCAATATGTCCTTCAGTATATGGATGGGTAAATAAATTGTGGTACACCCAGAAAATAGAATATTATTCAGTGCTAAAACGAAATGAGCTACTAAACCATGAAAAGATGAGGAAAAACCTTTAATGAGTAGTACTAAGTTGAAGGAATCCACTATGAAAAGCTTAAATGTTATATTATTCCAACTACGAAAAAAACCTGGAAAGGCAAAACTTTGTTGGCAGTAAAAATATTGATGATTGTTGGGGTTATAGTGGGGAAGGAATCAAAGGATGGAACACAGAGGATTTCTGAGACAGTGAAAATACTCTATAGCAGACTATAATGGCGGGTACACTTCATTATGTATTTGTCCAAACCCACAGCATTTAAAACAGAAAGAGTGATGTACTCTTATGTCAAGTATAGATTTTCGATGATAATGTATCAGTGTAGGTTCATTGACTGCAACAAATGTGCCATTCTGATGCAGATATTGATGGTGAGAGAGCTGTTGGGGATGAAAAGGAGCAGAGGGTATAAGGGGATTTTATGTACTTTTCATTTAGTTTCACTGTGAAAGTAAACCTGGTCTAAAAATAGTCTATTAAAAAATAGTGTGGAAATAAATTATGAACACCAAAGTAAATGTGTTATGGATAGGAAAATTTACTGTTATTATTCAATATTCATGGATTAGAAAACCTACTATTATTAAGATAGTAATATTGGCAGATATCACAGTGATTTACAGATTCAACACAATCCTTATCAAAATTCTAACAATGTTTTTGGTAGAATTGAAAAAATCCAATCTTCAATTTATATGAAATTGCAAAAGGCTCCAGTTATCCAAAGCAATAATGAAAAATAAGAAAAAAAGACTCACATTTTCCAATTTTAAAAATTTATTAAAAGCCATTGTAATCAAAACACTGTAGTACTGACATAGGCGTGAAATATAGACCAGTGAAATATAATTGAGAGTTTAGAAATAAACCTATAAACATCTACATTCAATTGATTTCTGACAAGGGTCTCAACATCATTCAAAGGAGAATTAATAGTCTTTTCAAAAATTGGTTCTGAGAAAACTGGGTATCCACATACAAAAGAATGAAGCTGAACTCCTACCTGCTACCACACCACATAAAAATTAACTCAAATGGATTAACAACCAAGAAATGAAAGCTAAAACTATAGAACTCTCAAAACAAAATGTAGGAGTAAGTATTTATGACCATAGATTCCTTAAATTAGTCAATGAATTCTTAGATATGACACCAATACCATGAGCAACAAAAGACCAAATAAAAAAATAAATCAGACTTCATCAAAATTATGAACTTGCATGCATCAAATAATATATTTAAGAAAGTAAAAAGCCAACTTACAAACTGTGAGAAAATACTTTTTGTTGTTGTTGGTTTTTTTTTTTTTTTTTTTTTTGAGGCAGAGTCTCGCTCTATCGCCAGGCTGGAGTGCAGTGGTGCGATCTCGGCTCACAGCAACCTCCGCCTCCCGGGATCAAGCAATTCTCCTGCCTCAGCCTCCTGAGCAGCTGGGACTGCAGACCTGCATCACCACGCCCAACTAATTTTTTGTATTTTTAGTAGAGATGGGGTTTCACCATATTGGCCAGGATGGTCTCAATCTCTTGACCTCGTGATCCACCCATCTTGGCCTTCAAGTGTGCTGAGATTATAGGCGTAAGTCACCACACCTGGGAAGAAAATACTTTCAAATCATATATCTGCAAAGAGTAGCGTCCAGAATACATAGTGAACTCTTACATAGAGAACCCAGAATACACAGTGAACTCAACAACAAAAAAGACAACCCAATTTAAAAATGGGATCAAGACTTGAACAGCCATTTCTCCAAAAAAGGAATACAAATGGCCAATGAGTACATAAAAAGATGCTCAAGGTTGGTCATTAGGGAAATTCAAATCCAAACCACAATGAGTTACCACTTTATACCCACAAGAATGGCTGACTAGTGTCAAAACAAACAAAGAAAACATAACAAGTGTTGGAAAATGTTAAGAAATTGGACTTCTCCTACATTACTCTAGGAATGTAAACTGGTTCAGCCACTGTGGAAAACAGTTTGAAGGCTTCTCAAAAAGTTAATCATAAGAATACCATATCACCCACCAATTCCACTCTTAGGTATATAATACCCCCCATAATCAAAAACATGTACTTGGACATATAGGCTTATAGCAGCAGTATTCATAAAAGCCAAATGGTAGAAACACTCCAATGTCCATCAACAGATGAGTGAACAAAAATGTGACCTCTATATAAAATGGAATATTATTCACTCATAAAAATGAATAAAGTGTTGATACACATTAGAGCATGGAAAACTTTTGAAAACATTATGTTAAGTGAAAAGTGAAACACAAATGTCACATACTATATAACTTCCATCATATGAAATACCCAGAATAGAAATTCATGGAGACAGAATTCATGGAGACAGAAACTAGACTGGTGGTTTTCAGGGGCTCTAGAAAGGTAAGAGGGAGATGGAAGTACTTGTTTAATGAGTATAGGGTTTTCTTTTGGGATGATGTTTGGAATTAGATAGAGATAGTGATCGCCCAAAATTGTGAGTGTATGAAATGCCACTGAATTGTTCACTTTAAAAGGGGTTAATTTTATGTTGTGTAAACTTTACCATATTTTTTAAAGTCACCCCTATTTTAAGATATTAGAGAGCAAACAGTGTAGGTAGGACTTGATAAGCTAAGGTTCTCAGGAGAAGGCAAGTGAAAATAAGTCATCCTGACATTTAGTGATAATTCCAGGCATCAACTAAGAGGCTAAGTGACTGGACTGAGAGAAAATAGTTGACAGAACCTGAAGCTCAGTAGAACTTTCAGCAATCTGCTGGAGCTCAAGGTGAGTGTGGGATATGGGGCAAAAATTAAAGCTCTTCTTTCCAATAACGAAGAGAAACCCAAAGAGTTGCAAGAATAAGGAAGAATTAGAAGTAGATCATCCCTACAATAGATTAAAATTCAGCTTCAAATTACTTCATTCCTTATTGAATTAAGGTTATATGCCCTACCCTAAAAGAATTTCAGAAGGAAACAAATCCTCTCTGGAGAAAGATAAAATCATCCAGATCTCCAGTGTTAATGAACGTCTTTGTCAAGGTAATGAGACCAAAGATGGGGCCCAAAACAATAGACTTAAAGCATAGTTAACTGAACTATCTACCATCAGTTTCAGTGTTAAAATAGAGAATAAAGCAGAAGGAAGAGGCACATTTGACTTAAAATTCTAACTTGGGCATCTAGGAGGATGGCAGTGGTATAAATTGAGTAGGACATAACACAGGAGGAGTGGGTCTAGGAAATGAAAGAGCTAATAAGTTTGGATGGGGATTTATTACACTTTGAAGTAACTGTGGATTTATTCCAGGTGGAGATGTGTCCTATTACAGGAAAAGTGTCTAGGAAAACAATATTTTTTATATGTCTGGACCTGACTGTTTGCATTTGCCATCACTGGCAGCCTGAATATGTGTGATGTGAACGCTTTGCCACCTGTTACTGTTCATCTGAAATAGCTATGTGGTGAAAATCTAAAACATACAAATTGTCATATTGGTAATGAACTCTTCTAAGTGCATAAAGGAAAAGCAAATTTATAAAAGAGAAATGGAAGTATTACTTTACATATTTGAAGTACAATTCATAAAACCCGTAGTCCATTTGTTGAATCTCAGTGTGGTTTTCCCACTCAACTGGAAACGTGATGCTACTGAAACATCAGTATATGCTGGAAATATATTGTCTCCTTTAGTTTGCAGCTTTACAGAAGACATTCCTCTCTCAATTCCAGTCTATATATAATGATTTAATAATATCTGAAATGGTGGATAACTAAAGAGATTTACATTTTTAATTGCTTGCAAACCTTAATCTAATCTGTAATTACATGAATATGCTAAATTCTATGTGATTTTTTTCCCTTTCTCTCTCGGCATATTTACATAAAAATCCCTTTCCAATAAGTGGTAATTATTTTCATGGTGAAAAATGAGTTTATAAATCACTCCTAGGCTATATAAAGAAAAATATTTGGTGAAAAATGATTAATCCATGTATAAACTTGTTATCTAAAGGAAAATAATGCATTTTTACATTCAACACAAGCATATATCTTATAAATACATTATTTTCTTGATTATAGTAAAGAAAGTAGTGTAGAGATCTAAAAGTAGGGTTTATTTTCAATGAATAAGAAATGGGGATAGGGGACTACAAACACTTTCATTGCAGGAAAAGTTTCCACCTTGATTTTGGTAGAAAAGCCAAATGGTTAGTTTGGATAATAATTACTGTCATTATTTATTGAAACTTTCAGAAAGGTGGTGAAAGAGTATAACAGCCAATCCTGCCAACTGTTTCAGAATCTCAGTTCAGCTATTTAGATTTTATCCCCTCCTGGTGTCTTTCCCTCAGACTGCTTCCTAGTGCAGACGAGAACCTGTACCATCCTGCAGAGGTTCTGTATAAGCAGAACCTGAAAGAATAGGTGCAGGCTTGTTAATTGCAGACAAGGAAGGGGTTCCAAGCAAAAGGAGGAATAAATTCTGCCAGGTAAGTGTTCAAGAGAAGCTACAAAGCTACAAAACAAACAAACGAACCTTGGAGCATTTGTTACAATGTTAGCAGGAGAAAAAAGATATTGTGGCCAGGTCCAGTGGCTCAAGCCTGTAATCCCAGCACACTGGGAGGCCAAGGCAGGTGGGTCACGAGGTCAAGAGATTGAGACCAGCCTGGACAATGTGGTGAAACCCCGTCTCTGCTAAAAATACAAGAATTAGCTGGGTGTGGTGGTGCAGGCCTGTAGTCCCAGCTACTCAGGAGGCTGAGGCAAGAGAATTGCTTGAACCTGGGAGGCAGAGGTTGCAGTGAACCGATATTGTGCCATTGCACTCCAGCCTGGTAACAGAGCGAGACTTTGTGTCAAAAAAAAAAAAAAAAAAAAAAAAAAGTAATCCAAGGTTTGGAGATGTGACAGTACCACATAGAACTAGTAAATTGTGACTCCAGTGTCTGGGGTTTCTGGGAATGGCTGGAAATAAGCTAGGAAGATGCCTTAACATTTTCTGTATAATAATTTAACTAGAAATAAGGTAAAATCATTTTCCTGCTAAAATATATGAAGACATATAAGTTCTATAGCTATAATCAAACAAACTGATATATCCTGGATTATTAAAATTACTTCTCTACATGTTTCATGTAAAACCTACTATTGGGAAATATGCATTTGATTGTATTTTAAATTATATACATATTTTCAAAGCCTTAATATGGGGCCATAATATTCATTTACCGTATATGAGTATTTTGTTAAATGTCATTTTGACTGTGAAAGAAACTCTTAGTTGAAAATTTCTGTAATAGTACTTGCGATGAAAGGCTAAAAATACTTGTCATTATACCCAATTTCCTACAGCTGGATTTATAGACACTTTAGAGATAAAACTACTACTAACAGCAAAATGTAATTCATTGACTAAAAAGGTAATAGTAATTTAAATATAATATCATAGAAGCAGGAGTGAAGAGCAAACACTTTTCCTAAACAAGGGGAAAGCTTGCATCAAGACCAAAGCAAAGCATATTATGAATTTTTAGAAGAAAGGCAGGGGTAAGATACAGAAAAATAATAAATTATGCTTCATGTAAAAAATATAAACCAAAAATATAGCAGACAAAATCATGTTTTTATAACATACTATTTTAATTCGTCTTGTGAAGCCACTAAGTCAAAACCATAAAGTGCAAGAGTTATGTCTTTAGTTTATTCATCTTCTTTGCGAAAATCACCTACCCCTCCTTTTGTGTCATGCTTCCCCCACTTATGAACACAAGTAATTTGTATTCTCACTTTTCATCTCCCATTGTAGGGGGAAAAGTGATCACCCTAAGTAGATATATGTGGTAATCTCCTAGAAAAAAAAAAAAAAAATGTGTTTCCAAAAGTCAGAACTCAAAGCGATAGTTTAAAAACAGAACAATATTAAAAACTTAAGGAGATTAGGGAGCCAGCCTTCCTTGGTCCCCCCAATTTCAGCCTTTGTGCCAACCTCAGAGATTGGTTCACAACTGACTTGTGATTATCAATAGACCCTTGCTCCTTCAGCTGCATCAGAGGCTCAGGGACAGAGAATATATACACAGACACCGACATTTTGAGAACCATCTCACATATACCTTTCACCCAGCTAGATTTTCCAAGGACAAGATTGAGTTCAGGGAACAGTTTCAGAAAGGAAAGACATGGTGAGAGTATAGACAATAATACAATTTAGTTTTTCCCAGAAGATGAGAAGATGTTAACCAACCCATATATTTTTTTAAAAAAAATTATATACTACCATCTTTTAGACTTTTTCTTTTCTTTTTTTTTTTTTTTTTGAGATGGAGTCTCTCCCTCTTGCTGGGACTACAGGTGTGCACCACCACGCCCAGTTAATTTTTGTACTTTTAGTAGAGACAGAATTTCACCATGTTGGCCAGGCTGGTCTCGATCTCGCGACCTAATGATCTGTCCGCCTCGGCCTCCTAAAGTGCTAGGATTACAGGTGTGAGCCATTGTGTCCAGCCTCAGAAAAATGTTAAATGGAATTTTGAAAGGAAGAATATCATCAAAATGAAGTGAATGAAAGATAAAATAATTGCAATTGCAATTTCCTATCAAGTGTTTTTTTTTTTTTCCTAAGGATCTTTAAAATGAATTCAAAACACAAAGTTAAAAATAATTTTCGAATAAGAGGCATAAAGGATGAAATAACCTTTATTGCTTTTGACAGAAGACGATTCCCTAATTATATTTTTGGTAGACCATACATATGTAAAGCTTACTTCAATCTAATGTGTAGGTGTTCTGGAGCTCTCCCTTTGACACAGGAATTCTATAATATTGACCGTCCCAGGATTGTGCAAAAGAGCAGCATCCTGCCATTGTGCTTTTAGCAATAATATGCTCTCTTTCCTTAACTTTTGAATATGTTCTTATTTTCTTATAATATTTTATTCTTCCTTTTCCTTGATTAGCTGCATAAGATCTATATGGTGTATGATGTTTTCCGAACATGGAAACTTTTTCTTCATTTGTATAAAATGTCACAAGCTACCGAATGTTTACAAGGAGATTAGGAGGAGCAGTCCCAGGAAAATGGTGTGGGTTAGAGTAGAAACTCCTAAACCTTTCTCTCTTGATGCGTTCTTTCCTGTCTCCTGTCATATGATGTAGACAGATGTGGTGTTTTATTAGGAGCTAAAAAGGGGAGAAGACTATAAATACTGTGAAGGATAAGTAGAAGCTCCTTATGACTATGTAAATCCAATGAAAAGGAAAAAGCTGCACCTTTGAGATGAGATTTAGGTATCATATTATCTCCTTGAGTGCAGAAAAATGATAAATTATATTATAAACCAGATTAGTTTTTGTCTTTTTTAAAAACTACTCTAAGACATTAAAAGGCATTGATTGTTGAAAGTAAATCCCTGGAACAACTTTCAGAGATGCTCCAGAATCCTGCACTCAGGTGAAACCTGGATAAATATGTTGACACCTACAGTGGATTGAACCTGTGAAAGTAGGACCATGAGGGTGTCTGATCTAAACTTCTAGCAAGAGTTAATTTTTTATAAAGATCAATTTTATTTATTAATGAACAATGATAGATAATATAAGTTAATAACAAAATTTGGTTAAGCAATGGACACAGCAAGTCACTGAACTCCCTAGAAAGACGATCATATAACAAGGTCTAGGTAAGAGAATAGTCCTATGCAATCGTAAGAGTAATCGTTCATCGATCAATGTTGAGTACAATTCAGCATTGGTTGTACTACACAGTTTTGTTGAATTGCATAGTTTATGGTCATGTTACTTAAAAGTATGTAGTTATGTGTTTTGCTACCGAGTCACTCACTACAAATAGACACCATAGATTGATTTTTGCCATTAAAAATTAAATTGCATGCAAAATAATTTACAATCTCATAATTTCATCATGGTCTCAATATACCATATGTTCTAATTGTTTAATTTGTGAAATTAGTAATACTGTCAGTTCTCCTTGAAACTGACAGTATTACTCAATTGTAGGATGAGAACAGTAGGATAATTTGCAAGATGCTCGCTAGCATTTATCAGCATAGAACAACTCTAGACAAACTATTAGAGATATTTTAGGAAGAAATGGAAAGATATTTTGGACCCTACATTTAAGAATTAAGAGATCTAGAATCATAGATGTTTCATGATTTGAAAATATTTCTAGTCTATGTCATTTTCCCTTAAACAATATTATAGTGCTTTCTTTTTTCTTCTCCACTGGACAAGGGTAGCCACTGTTGATTTGTGCTCACTTATTTTCTTAAAATATTTCAGACCATTTTCATCTTAATATGCGGACTTGGATAATGTCAGATTCACTTGGCTTGGAGAGAATCTGAAGTGACAAATATCTAAAGAAATCTGTATTCTCCATGGCAGATTGTGGGATCAGAGAGGGACCTCACAGGGTGAAGGGAGAAACTTATAGCAAGAAGCTGAGTTTTTCTTTCTTTCTTGACTGATTCATCCATCATTCATTCTTATGAGGGAATGATTAGGGTGTGAGGTTGGAGAAGGAATAAAATTTGGAGCAAAACATAAGATGTGTTGAGGGTAAGGATCTCTTATGTTTTATCTATGAATAGCAAAAAATTTTTATATTTTTGAGGCAGTTGTATGTTCTTATGGCTGCAGAAGAAATAATAAAACCTCCCAAGTTTGGTCTTTTTATAATTTACTCTACTTCAGGATTGCAATAGAGCAGTACCATAGTACTTAAAATGGGGTACTGACTCCATTAAAAGTACAAAAACAGCAAATATTTTATTATTGATTTTAGCTGAGTATTTTTTAGGGAGTTTCTTCTTCTTGATGTTTTTAATATTTAACTACCTCGTTTTTTTTTTTTTACTGACACTGCAGTTCAAATGCACATTTTGCATTGTGTTCTTTATGCAACAATAATAACACTTTTTCCCCTTTTTATGCTTGTGCTTCCCATAGGGTTTTGGCACTTGAACTCATTAATCTTGACAGATATTTTTAAATGATTAGGTATTAACTGTATGTGTGTATGTGTGTGCACATGTGTTCATGTGTTTTCTACTAGTGAAAATCATAATATTAGCATTTCCAAACTAAAATTCATTTTAAAATCATATATAAGTATATTTATATGCTCTCCAAAACTTTAAAAATGGTTCATTCCCTAATGCTCCAAACTAGTATTGTTGCCTTAGGTGTTAGGGGACTTAGAAGACTACACTTCATGTAGTCACTACACGTGGCAGATAAAAGTAATTACTGTTATTAGGGTGCTAAATATTCTGTCATGGGATTCTTGGAGCAATGTTTTTCTGGCTGGAAACCTCTGTGGCCAGTAATTCCTTTGCCGAGTTTTGCTCAGACCTGTTGGGCTCGTTCCTCCCACTTGGCCTGGTAGGCTGCACTCAGCTCATGCTATTCACCTGAATTCCACACCTGCCAGGGGCGAGTCCCGAATGGAGTGGTGAGGGGTGTGTGGGCAAGCGTGGGGTCTGGCCACTGTGCACAGCCAGACATGCTGGCTGCGGTGAGGCAGGCAGCTCCAGGCACCAGCACAGGTGCTGGCTCCCCGTGAGGCTGTGGCTGAACCAGTCGTATGACAAGCAGCTTCCATGCTGGCACCAAGGAATGTGGTGTTGCCCAGAAACTTGGAGATGCCAGGAACTGCAGAGCCCCAAAATGGATGTCATAGCCCTGGCTGGGGAACTCCCAGGTCTGGGGTCTCCGAAGGGCCACAGCTCTTCTCTCCTTCCCATTTCTCTCCTTCTTGTTGCAAGCAACATAATGAGCAGGGGGTGTATTTCAGCCCTGTTTGTATTATAGCTTTTTTAGCCCTGCCTTTTGGCAGGTCCCAATTTCTTGTTTCACGCACCGGAAGAATGAGGTATGCCAACAAGTGGAGGGTGAGCAAGGCGAAGAGGAGCTTTATTGAGTGATAGAATAGCTCAGAGGATACTCACAGTGAGTACCTCCTCTCTGCAGCTGGTGTGTCCCAGTGAGTGTTCAGCTTCCAGCAGAGAGGGGACCCTGGAGTGGAAAGCTCCTCTCCACAGCTGGCAGTGCTGCTGTCCCTTCAGCTCTCAGCAGAGAGGGGACCCTGGGGTGGGCTGCTCCTCTCTGCATCTGGTCGTTCCATCCTCTACTAAAGTCTGCCTGGGTCTGAGGCTTTTATGGACCGCAGAGGAGAGGAAGTGCATGCTGATTCGTCCATGGGCAGTGGCCGGAAAAAGCCCTGCAAACTCCCACTCAAGTCTGCTGGGCCAGCTATCTGGTCCCCAGGCTTCAGGCCCTCACTGACTTGAAGGCAGGGCTTCATCAGAGACCTGCCCTCTTTTGCCCAGGAGGCTGTCTGCTTCCTGCCCCCATTCATGTTGCCCAGGCTGCGCCAAGGGCTGTCTGCAGATTAGCACCAAACTGCTCTCTGCACTCTCTCAGCCCTCCCTCTCATGCTTGTTGGTGCCCAGAGTTTAGAGGGGCCATGGTGGCAGAGGGCAGGTGTGTTTGAGCACTGCCCCAAGAGTGCCCACACCCGGCTGGGTTGCAACAGTGCCCAGGCTCTGCCCCATCCTCACTCCAAGATTGGAGCATGTGTGCCAGGAGTGAGGAGAAGCCAGGCTGCAGGAGCAGACATCTCCAAACCTGCAGAGATGGGGGGCCTTCCTGCGCCCCCAAGAGCACAGGGAGACCTGGATCCACACTGTGATTTGGGCTGCTGCAGCTGTGCCCAGAAGGGCAGTGCTGCTGCCTTCTCCCAGCCCCCAAGGTCACCGGGAGGCCTGCCTGGGCAGGCACGACTTGGGCAGCTACGGTTGCATCCAGAAGGGTGGGAATCCTGCCTGCTCCCAGCTCCTGCTGGCTCCCTGGAGCGTGCACCTCTGTCACACCTCCACTGCAGTCAGCATCTCGGTGGTGGCTGCTCCAGGTGGGCCACCACTGCCATCAATACTATTTCCAAATTTCAAACATGTGACTTGAGATAACTACTTTACAAAATTCGCCTCAAGATAATTTGTATTTTAGAAGTTTTGCTGTTTTACTAGATAAAATAAGAACAAAGATGGTTTATGAAAATTCTTAAAATTAGTTACAGATTTAAAAATATTTTTTCTCGCCTAATGGTATTTAAAATTGTTATTCTTTACATATCAGAGCAATTCAAAAATGTTGCTTCTGGAAAATTATCATTTCTTTTGGTAGCTTCATAGATTGCTAAGCTCATTTCTAGAGCTTTTGGTTCAGTTGGTCTGGGGTGGAGCCTGAGAATTTGCATCTCTAGCAAGTTCCCACTGCAATGAATTATTCTATCTATAGGTCATAATAACCAAATCCTCTTATACTACTATAATAGGCACATTTTTAATCTAAAGGCAATAGCTCCAAATTACTTTTTGTTTTTATTCTGTATTCTTTGATATTTAAAATGTTAGTTCTGTTCATAGCCCTGTGTCTGGAAGCAAAAACTTTCCATTTTCTATTTGATACTTGTAATCCACAGCTTGATGAGAAACAAGATAACTAAACTAAATGAAATTGAATGTAAGGATAAGCCTTCCACTTTTTGCCTATTGGCTTTAACAAACCCTCTAATTACATGATGAGAGGGACCGCTAAGCTTCCTTTTGTGGTCCTATTTGCCTTGACTACAATGGCTGACATTTTGACTGTGACCAAGTAATATGTAAATTAAAATAGTTTACTATGCTAATGATATTTCCAATGATATTAGATTGGCTAATAAAGTAAATCTGAGACCATTTATGGAGTAATCAAAACACAGGCTTTGGAGTTCAACAGATCTAGAGAAATATAAGCCTGAGCTCTGCCAGTTACTGTCTTCTGTGATGCTTCAACTAAACTTCAATAATCTCACCTGAAACCTGGAACAATAATGGAATCTAGCCACTGAGCTACCATGAAGATTAAATGACAGAATGCATTAGCTATATTGCAAGCAGAAAATAGGTCACACATAAGGGCAATAACAAAGTTAGATTCGTATAATTATAATAAACTTTTCTAATTGTAGTACCAATATTCATATTCATGCTTTAAAATGTATCTACAATAGAATTTTCTACTTTGCTACCTACAAGTTAGGATAATATCAAATATATCATCATGAATCTGTAGTAAAACTGAGACAAGCTGTAATACTTCTAATGATTAATATATGTAAAGAAAATAAATTGATCATTTTTTCCTGCAGGGAGCTAAATAAGTCTATTGAGGCCTATTTCCTGTAATTATACAAGGAATTCCAATTAATAACTATGGAAGACTGGTTCTGGTTTCACTAAATTAATTGATGTATTTTAGAATTAGCTGTTATACTTTTCAGGTTCCTCTTTCATTGGCTTTCATTTAAAAATATATAATTGGGAAGATACTATAGTAAGAAAATATTTAACTTTGATCTAGTCAATAATCTAGGTTTAAAGTAAAGCTTTCTCTTACTGTTGGTGATGGAAGTGAAGTAGTTTAAAAGTTTTACAACCTTGCTATGCAACCTGACCTCTGTAACACCCAAAAAAATGGAATGCCTACATGCCATGCTTAAATTCCATTTTACAATATGGAATACCATTCTTTCTCAGTACAATTTGGTCATTTTAGGCAATTGTAAGCTTGACACCTGATTTTACTTTAACAGCACCTGCCCAGAGCATAATTAGCAGCCCGTTTTTTAAAAAGGACTTCCATACTGCACAGATGGCATTCCTCATACCAGACAAGCAATGATGTATGTTGGAAGCCAGCCAAACTGTCTGCAAAAAAGAAGTGAGAATTTCAAGATGGGCATTTAAGAAGAAGGAAAATTTTCCCTTCTTCTCTGAATCATGTATGAACATCTGTTAAAACATGCTCTTAACTTTTCTTTCTACTTATTCTCTTCTGATTGCATATTATTAGTGCAATGATGTTTGAAAGATCATAACCAGATTTTGGTTTTGATTTGTGATATTTGTAGACTCCCTATTAAAAAATATTCATTTTTTAACTATATTAATTTAGTTTTCAACCATATTAATTTTGATATACAGATATTTTTTGGATGGATCTTATGCCATTTAATTCATGCAATTACTCAAAAATATTGATCATTGCAAATTGTCAAATTCAGAGTCAGTGCTTATAGTAGTCCAAATTATGAATTCTACACCTCCAGGGGGTATAATTTGCTTCACAATTAGCATAGAGTTATACCATTTTTATGGTGGTCTCCAGGCAATGCTAGTGTTTGAGGCAGCCCTTTTCTAATTCATAAAAATTCCGGATGTGGGTTGGTGATGAGGCTGCCAGAGACGGTTCAAAGTGCTAGAGACATATAAATAACATAATAGACAGGCTCTGCTCTTATGAAACCTACACTCAATAAGGGAAAAAAGCTAAGTAGATAACTACCCAAAGGGTAAGAGAAAAACAACACTGTACTTCTTAAAATGGTAGAATGTCACAGTGCCATTTTGTTTGAGAAGATCAGATATTAGCGATGTGAAGAAGTAAAAAACTAAAGGAAATGAGGAAGTAAGTCAAATGTATGTGATGGAAGCGCATTCCAGGCAACAGGATTGGGAATACAAGCCTGAATGAGACAGGAGTGATCTCAGTGTGGGCAAAGATCAGGAGGAAGCCATGAGTGGTTGGAGCTGTGAGGTTATTCCGGGAAAGTGTTGGCAACAAGATGGGTGACCAGTGTGTGGCCAGATACTACAGTGTTTTGAGGCCCAGGTAAGAATCTTGGGGTTTATTCTAAGTCATTGGAGTGTTTTCTGCAAAGAAGGGCTATGATCTCATTTGTCTTTTTAAAAATGTGTAAAAATGTTTCATTATGGACCATTACAGTCTTCGGAAGATATTTACATTTGCAAGTCACTATGAACCGCTTATTAATCTGATTTGCATTTTAGAGGGACCGCTGTAGCTGCAGTGTAGAAAATTGATTATATACAGAAGAAGAAGAATGGAAAACAGGAGAGACAGCTATTTTCATGTGTTACATTACCCTAGATAGTTTGTTAAGTGACTTCAGTGTAGGACATTGTATTCTTCTGTCCTCTTGCCTAGGGAACTATCTAGAACTTCTACTGCTACTTGGAGAAAAGTCACTGTTTCATACAGCTTTATTAATAAAATTTTTTAATGCAGATGGCTTTTTAAATTTTGAACATGTTCATCAAAATTATTTTGAACATCTTTAAGTCACGTTTTGATTATTTTATGTAATTGGACTCTTGATTAGAAAGAATAACACAAGGAACTGTAGATGCACTCAAACTCCTAATTATTTACAAGAAATAAACTTTTTGCATGATCTAATGACATTTTATACAATGAAAATGTATAATATTTTCAAAGTAACAGCAATAAAATAATAAGTAATGATCAAAATAAGTTTCAAAATATAAAGCATAAACGTCAGAATCAATATTGGCTTTGCCACAGTAGCTTGAAAATTTACTGGTGGAAAAATAGTAATAGTTAAACACACAGAGAAGGTAAGTCCTAAATGTCAGCCAGCCCTAATTAACTGCTTCTGAAGGTACTACAAGGACGGCTTTGGCTGCTCCTAGCCCGTATTCAAAGAAATTGAATTGCTTTGTGCATTATCAAAATGGAACTGGGCTGAACAATGTCCACAGAAATGCTGAATAGGCAATTATTTAAAATGTTCTCCAAGATTCAGGAATATGTTAACAGAAATCAATAACACAGCAAGTTAAATGATGATTGAGCAGAACATTACCTAAAATTAGTACAGAAATATTTATAGAATGAATGAACTAATTAATTTGACTATAATAAAATATTGGCCAAGGTAGGCTGAAAAAAAAAATGAAAGCAAATTTAAAGTAATATTTTTGTGAACAACTTCTTTGATTCATTAATTTTGTAATATCAGAATGTTATATAAGCTTCTCCATAATGGTGTCCACTAATAATTTAAAGTTTTTCAATAGGTTTAAGGTACATTAAAAACAATTCATGAGGACAAGCAAAGTCCTCATGAGGAACAAGAAATGACTTTCTATTTGTTTCTATTTGGCTCTCCCTATAGCAACTTATATAATGCTTTGCACGCATGAAATTTTTAATTTTTAAATTTATTTTCTAGAGATGGAGGACTGGCTCTGTTGTACAGGCTGGACTCCAACTCCTGGACCCAAGCAATTCTCCTGCCTCAGCATCCTGAGTAGGGGAAAAATTTTGATAAACAATGGATTTTATTATCACCAATAAATTTATAATTAACATTAGCATTTACACAGGATCTTTAATACATCTGTAGTTCATTTTGATTGCTCCTTTAAAAACTAAAAGACCAAGAAAAAGATTCCCTCAAAGTATTTGTTTCTTCCTCTTTCTAAGACCTCATGCCTCTGTTAAAAGGCTCAGTTCTCACACCCACCTGCTCCCCCATGCCTGTCAAGGAAAGTTTACCATAATGGTACTTTTTAAAGGCATATTTTTATCTCTGCAGCTCTATCTAGTGTTTTCACAGCTACATATGTGAGTTGCCTGGAAGACATGGTTGGCAACTTCTAGAAGAAATCTAAGTTGTAAAGATGTAATCATTAGAAAATACTTGTCATTATGGATGGGTAGCTTTATTGTTGTGGCTTTGTTTTTCTGTTTAAAAAAGCTGTTTATTTTGCCTTTCTAACTTTTTGTGGATATACTACTGCCCCTAAAGGAAGAAAATATGTTTAAGGGAGACATCAAAGTTTTTCTGTGTTCTTGTTGTCTTCCCCAAACCAAAAGACCTAAGAGATTTAATAATAATTATATTTGTTACTATTAAGATATCATTTGCATGACCTCCTACTAAGTGAAATAATGTAGTAATTTAGTATTTTAGAATTTATGTATTATTAATAAGTAAAAGATTTACTGAAAATAAAATAAAATATATTCATTTAGTCTATTGCTTACATATGTAAGAAATGAGTCCTGAATATATAGGTTTTTTCATTTGGTCAATTTCTTTACTAATTACCTGTTGCTTTTTAAAAAGTAACATACTCTGGAAATTTACCAAAGTAGCAATATTCTTAATTTTTAACTTCATAATTTTATAACTATATAACATGACATATCAGAACTTCATACACTTAATATGTAAAAAGTTCATACCAATTAATAAGAATGAAACATTACAACTGAAAAAAATAAGACTATGATCAATAATTTAAAAACTATAATTATCAATAAATAGGTGAAGATGTTCAACTTCATTAACGATTGAACAAATACAAATTAAGATAGGCTTTATCATCAGATTCCAAATGATTTTTTAAAATTCTAATAATTAAAATTATCATATTTATGAAGAAATAGGTATTGGAATGAGTGTATATTTGTGATACAAAATTGACAATGTGTATTTAAAGTCCTAATAATAAAGATACTTTCTTGTCCCAAATAATACAATTTCTACAAAATCCCCTTATGAGAAAAATTAAATTTTACAAAGAGGTATGTAAACAAAATACTTCAATGTTATTAAAGGGAAACTTGGAGAAAAAATAACTATCTAATAGTAAGAGATTGCTAAATACCATATAATAGATCCATAAAAAGAAATACTGTTCAGCTATTAAACATATTTATATTTTGTTATTATGCAAAAAAAACCTCCACTTACAGAGCAGCATATACAGTATATTTCCAAAATTATTTAAAAATATACATTTATACAGTTATATATTTTCTAAAACTATGAATCATGTGAATAAAAAGGTTTCTCTTATATGTTCTTTTTAAAAAATGCATTTATCCTAAGGAAATAGCTGAACATGATTTAATGTATGTTAGCATTGTTTCTTAGCCTTTTGGCTAAGATCAAGTGTAATATATTGTTAGCAAGGACTCCTAAATCTATGAGGTTTCCAGATAAGAATATGGTCACGATTGAACATCTCTTCATTTAACCAATCTGATTTGTGGTCTGTTTTTACATTGAATTCGAACAAGATATATCTCCTTTGATTTTTATTTCATAATATTTAGCAAATATTTTATTTCAGATACAAATGATAAGATTTTGCCCAATCATCATTCTTTGACACTGGATACAATCACATTCCTCCAGTAAGCAAAAATTTGCCCAAAAACGTGGTAGTCAAAGGCAACTTTGAAAGACTTATTCATACGTTCTTCTAAAAGAAGTTAAGTTGGTGATACTTCTAAAAAATGTGCAATTTCATGAGCCAACTTCTTTTTTGGTATTGAACAATTCAAGAAGTATTTTTAAGTTCTCTATCAGTTTAGCATCCACTTTTCTTTCAACTTTTTTGCTCCTTTTTAATACCTAAACACTCTCTTACACCATATATATCTGTGATCATGAAAAATTACTATATTTCAATGTTGGTTGACTTCAAAGAAAATAATTACCCTCTGCCCTAGAAAAATAAAAGCCAAAGAAATAATCCAATTGAATTAATAGCTTGACCCTAAATAACAGTTTGGGTCCAGCATTTCATCAAATAGGAAAATTAGGAGGATCTTGACTGATTGTTTTCCTTTATTGACAGTAGTATATTCAGGAAAATGTAGAATAAACCACCTTTCTTTAAAGAAAAACAAAGCCAGTAATGGTCATTTTTTAAAAAACTACCTATCCTTGTGATTCCTCAAGGATCTAGAACTAAAAATACCATATGACCCAGCCATTCCATTACTGGGTATATACCCAAAGGATTATAAATCATGCTGCTATAAAGACACATGCACACGTATGTTTATTGCAGCACTATTCACAATAGCTAAGACTTGGAATCAACCCAAATGTCCATCAGTGACAGACTGGATTAAGAAAATGTGGCACATATACACCATGGAATACTATGCAGCCAAAAAAAAGGATGAGTTTGTGTCCTTTGTAGGGACATGGATGCAGCTGGAAACCATCATTCTCAGCAAACTATCACAAGAACAGAAAACCAAACACCACATGTTCTCACTCATAGGTGGGAATTGAACAATGAGATCACTTGGACACAGGAAGAGGAACACCACACACTGGGGCCTATTGTGGGGAGGGGGGAGGGGGGACGGATGGCATTGGGAGTTATACCTGATGTAAATGACGAGTTGATGGGTGCAGCACACTAACATGGCACATGTCTACATATGTAACAAACCTGCACGTTGTGCACATGTACCCTAGAACTTAAAGTATAATAAAAAATAAAAATAAAAAATAAAAAACTACCTATTCTTAATGACAAGTATTTTCTAATTTAAAATTGATATGTATTGAGCAAAAAATAATTTTTAATGTTTTCAACTATAGTTATTACATATATGCAACTATAGTTATTACATATATGCAACATATATAGTTATTACATATATGCAAAAACAAAGCATACACTTAAATAATTATAGGATAATTGATTGCTCCCAAACCATCTGATTACTCTTTAATTTAAAAAAATACATGTCTACCTCAGTGAATCACTATTTGAAGTACAGAAATACAAAGTACAGCCTAAACTTGATATGACTATGTCCTCAAATCACTGTATCATCTCTTCCATGAAATAAATGTGACAATAATTTGTATTTATGAATTCATTCTATTCTGGGAGCTGTTTCTGAAAACCATCTGTAACCAAAATAAACAATATTTTAATGGGGGATTACTGAGCTGGCTAAATACATTGCGATGCAATAAAAAGTTTTCTGGAATTTTTCAAACCACAGTTTGAAGCTGCATTTGAATAAAATTTAGCTATTAAGGGGAAAAATTATACGCAAAATTTTTTTAGTCTTAATTATACTTTCAATGTATTTAACTGTCGTAAATGTGAAGATAAGAGTATTGTAAAAATACATGATATTAGAGAATTACTTAAAGAAGAAACATATTTAAATTTTGAGCCGCATATTTTTATAGGTTCTTAGAGTTTGGTGTAGCAATCCTGTTTTCTGGAGCCATTTTTGTCCCTTTGTCTACTACTTTTAGCAACATTTTGCAAGAGTTGAAAGCAGAAATGTTGAGGTGCCCATGAGGATTGTTACTCAATTACCCTGACCAGCTTTAGGCAGGAGATATAAAAACATAACCAAAAAAGCCACTTTTATGACAGTATTTGCAGATCAATCCTGCATATTCCATGCTTGTAAGATTTGGAATGTTTGTAGCTTAAATTTATTTTTATTTCTAGATTGCTTTTTACTGAAAGAATGCAACAAAGGGAGCTGCCAAGAAAATACAATTATTCCCCCAAATATTTCAAAGAACTATGCCAGCTAGGTATTAGTTGTTCATAGTTTAAACATTATATTATAGTCTAAATACCAGTCACCTCAAATATGAACTGAATTATTTTAAAAGCATTTTATTAGAAAATAGGGCATGGCATAAATGGCTGCTTCTTAAAAATCACCAGCCTAAGTGTATTTAGAAATCAAAGTGAAAAATACTTTCTTGAAATCTTTTTAGTCACTACCAGGATACTCCGTTCTTGAGACTGATTTTAACTCCATCATTTCTCAAAACTTCTGTCAGGCGAAAATTAGCATTTGTTGTCATCAGTAAGCCAGGAATTTAAGAAATGTTCTAAAAAATTAGTAGCATTGGAAATACGAAATATTTGTTTTTACAACTTACTAAATATTTATTTTTACAACTTTCTTTATTTTAATCTGGCCTCTAATCTTAGTTTACTAGTCTGAGAAAAGCTTTTATTGAATTTCACAAGTGATTCCCACATTTATTTCATGTAATGGCATTCATAAGCATATTAAAACTGTAATTGGGATTATTTAAAATGCATTTATTTCATCTTTAAAAAACAAAATGACTAACTCAGGTATTATGCATGGTTTCTGAAGAAGAAAATATAGTCTGACAGCAGATGGTAAATACGGAAAGTAGGAAGTAATTGGGGTCGTGTGAATAATGAGTTAAAAATATGTGGATCAGCCTTTGGAAAAACTTTGTAGTGTTCATACCTCTGAATCCTACTGAAAAAAAAAAAATCATCCAAACCATGATTTCATACTATTTTCAGAGAAAGGTGCTTTCATGCTATTATGAATTTCCACAGAGCCACAGGATCTGAGATAGAATTACATGAAAAGGGCATTATGTAATAAGATACCATGGTATGCCAGGAGTCCAGTGTAGATTAAAAACAAGTAGAGTTCTTTCAGATTTTTGGCACCTTTGGAGTGAATTAAGCCCAAATAGTTCATGAGAATATCTTAATTTTCCTCAAAGAATTTTAATTCTAAAATTATATTGGGGTATAATGTAGCTAACCTATGCATCAGTTTGAAGACAGGAGGATACTGAAACACTTTTTAAAAAAGATAGCAAGTTCCACTAGTAAAAATTGCTCTGGCTTCCCTGTTTAATTGTCAGTGTGTTGACAATGTGATAATGTGTCAGGTATCTTATGCGGCAGATCATTTTAATTCATCATAAAGAAAGCGATGTTTCTTTTCAGTCAGCCATGTGGCCTTTCCTACCACTTTGTGCTCTCTGGATTAAATTTCATTTTAGGATTGCTTACAATTCTCTAATAAAGATATGGCCATGATACAAAAGCCTCCTATTTCCTGAATGTTATATCTATTTGGAATCCCTTTTTCCTATTTCATTTTCATACTACATTGGAATTCTTACATCTATTTGGCTACAACCATTAGCTCTCCTTTTAGCTACTTCTAAGGGGTCCTTTTCTCTTATTTCTGGAAATTATTTTCCTGCCCAAATGAATTATTCTCCACTTTGTCCCTATTGAACTCAATTTGATTTACATCTTCCCACTTCACCAATTTGTCAAGATGTTTTGAATTTAAATCCTATTCTACAATAAGTAAGTCAGTCCACCCAAGTAGGTGTCATCAGCACAAACAGACTTTGTATTAATTCAAGTGACTAATAGAAAAGTGTCTGTTTCATGTCTGGGAGACTTCAATTTGAATGGTCTATTTTCAGTTAATTTTAAAATACTGTCAACTACTGAGACAAAATGTATTACACAAAAGGAAAATGTGATATTAAAAAAAACTTACTTTATTTCTGGAATACTCTCTACATATCATGCTAGATTAAGTTAAAATATATTGAATCTTATTTTTGTCAGTCTAATCATTCTAAAGCAAGTGAAATCAATTAACTGATGAGTTTTTGGAAATTTTTACTGATTGTTTTTCTGTATTTGTTTCTGATTGTGGCAGGGAAGGAAGGCTGGCAATGTTTCCAAGCATTTCTGCTTAGAATATGAAACAAATGAAAAACAGTGTGGTAAAGTTATAAGTAGGACTCAGGCACCCTATGCATGTGCAATCAGGCACGATGCAAAATACATTAGATTAATAGTATCCTTTACTTCTTACATTAGTCCCATTAGGACTCAGGACTCTAATTAGCTTGTTTAGCTTATATTTCACATCAGAGGCTCTGCATATTCAGACTATAAAACCACTGTTGGATTAACTTACATATATCAGACATAACTTTAAAAATGTATGACTATTTTATTGTCCTCACTGTGGTGAATAATATTTAATACTTTTTTCCTACTTTTATCTGTGGCTTCATAAAACACACACCAAAAATCCATTCACTGTATTCTTCAAATTAGAGAAATAGCTTAATATATCTCCATTCTTAGGCACCCTTTGATTACACAAGGATTGATTTTTTCCTGCCATAATAAAAAAATCAGAAATGAAAAAATGTAAATAATTCACTAATTATAATCATCTGGATTTGGACAAGTGAAATCGATTTGATACTTTGTTAATTATTGATATTGAAATCTATAAAAAGTAAGGAAATTATAGTAGGGAGACCAAAGTTATTTACAAAGGATCATTTATTAAACACATTTTAAAAACAAAATACAAAGATTGTTGTCCTGCATGAATACATCACATATGAAAAAAATAATGTGTTTTTACCGAATTTAATTTGAAGATATTCAGAATTTTATTTTCTATCAACTTGAGCAATCAGTTTTGCTTTGCACCTTGTCTAACACTGTTGTCAATCAGGAAGAAATGTTTCCTTGTTAATTAAATCATATTCATACAGCTAATATTTTACAGATATAAAATAAGACAATGTCTGTCATACAAAGCTCTTTCTGCAAGGTAACTGATTTGCCTATGATCCTAATTTTTTTAAGCTATAAGATAGGAAGAATTCAGGAGCTAGGTAAGTTTTATAATAATGTATTAGCAGCAGTTGATAGTAAATGCAACATAAGATTTGTTTTGTCTGTGGTACAAGAATATGTCCTATCAGACTCTACTGTATTTTTCTCTACTTGAACACAGGTAAGCACATACTGATTGTCTCTGGGATGACAAAATGTATAAAAAAGACAAGAAGCTGGCTCTGGTTGTCATTGTGAGTGCCTATTTTCATCAGCTAATATGAATGCATTGCTAAATTAGTGAAGACAGGAAAATGACTTAAGGGTAATATATACAGAGTTAAAATACACTTTTTATCCACTTGAGTGATTTCAGGCACTGTGGCTGTTCAGGATAAAATGTTTCATGGTTTATTCTTGATAGCAATTTAATTTTCAGTGCAAGCAAAAGCAAATACCTGCCCACTGTAATACACATGACCTCACACATCTGGAATGTTCAATGCAAGTTCATCCTCGGCATCTTCACTTTGGAGGCATCTTGAATAAAAACGTTTCATAGTTTGCTCTTGATAGCAATTTAATTTTCAGTGCAAGCAAAAGCAAATACATACCTGCTCACTGCCATACACACGACCAAACACATCTGGAATATTCAAAGCAAGTTCACCTTCTCCATCTTCACTGTGGAAGCTCTTTAATAAGTGGCACTTTGTGTAAACCCTCTATAAATCATGAAAAACAGATTCGAGATGCCTGGATTTAGTAATATTAAACATCACTGCCATAGTCATCTCTCTGTGTAAACGATGTTTGGGTAAGGCTTGCCATCACAACATTTCTTTCCTGAGAATGGAGCTGGTCCTCTGTGTATATATCATAAGTGCGCATGCTCTGAGCTGTGGTCACTGTCGTGACTGTCTTCATTTGCTAGAGAGTCCCCTGTTTGCTGGAGGGTGGCTGCACCAATTCCCGACAGCTCTGATGGGAGAAGTGTTCCCTTTTTCACATTCACCAGTTCCTTTTCCCGAGCCGCAGCTCCTTGCTGCCCGCCCTTTACCCTCTTCCACTTCATCCGCCTGTTTTGGAACCAGACTTTCACCTTCAACCACGAAAGGGAACAAACAAACAGAAGAAAAAAGATAATTAAAATGACGTTTTTTTCTCCTTAGTGTCATCAATGAAAAGTAGCTCCTCAAAGGCTTATACAAAGACATCATGAAGGAGTGAAAAGAAAAATAAATCCACATTGAATTTAATCAGGTTGTACGTTCATCATAATAATTTTTAAACTTTCAAAAGGTGCATAAAAAGTACTGTATTTGTATTTTACAGCATACAGTGTAAAATATGGAACTAGACAAAAACTTTGTCATTTACTCAAAGTACTTGGGTCTATAAAGAGTTTCTGTGAATTGGAGCTAACATAATATTTGTATTGGTCAAATCCCCCTCACTCCTATGTTCTTCTTTGATTTGACATCTAGCTGTCATTTCCTGAACCAATTTAAAACATGTTCTGGGAGCTACTGATTAAGTGGCATCTGAAAGGCCATTCTCTGCCATTAGAGACCACTGCTGCTTTCACAAATCTTTATTTGACCATTCCACCTCACACTGAGCCCATCTTCTTTTGAACTATTCTTATTTTCTACCTTAATTCATTTATTTTACTTAGCAAATATTTGATCTAGTGATTTGTTTAAAATATTGTCACAATAAAAAATCTCAACATTTGTTAAATCACCAAGATTATATACTACATCATTTACATCAGCTTTGTACAGATATTTTCCTTTTAAAAGCTTCATCGAATTTGCCTAATACATTTAAATATATATATATATATAACACATACGTGTTTAAAAAAAAACAGCAAACAGACATTAAAGATCTATCCATTATCAGAACTAGAATATTATTGGCATTATTGCGTCTTGTTTAGGAGGAAATCTGTTTCTTGAACATTGCATTTCTCATAATTATAGCTTCTAGTAAGCTAAGTGTTCTTTTTACATTGTATTTCTCTGTCTACCCCACCTAAAAGTACCACAAGCCTGAATTTTGTGTATCATCTGCAAGTCTTCCTTAAAAAACAAATTTTTTTCATAACACGTAACATTAAAAATATACTCTTTAATTTTATTTGTTTGTTAGGTTTATCAATGGAATGTTCTTAAGTGCAGGCTTTTTGCCATATCTATGTTGATTCAAGAGACTGTATTTATTCATTTTTTATCATTGTACAACATTCCAAATTCTTTCAGTATAGCACGACAGAATGGATTTTCAAAAAGTCCACGGATATTTGAATTCTTTTTTTTTTTCTATATGTAATGCTGCTATAGATATTCCTGCATTTGTGTTCTGATAAGCATATCATGGGAACTTCCCCGGAGACCACAGTTATATGGCTGCTACTATCTACCTTCTCTCAATATATGCTGTTTCTTTTTCCTTTTCTTAGAGCATTTTTTGATGATTAGAAACTCTTAATATTAATATGTTTAAATTTATCTACTGTTTCTTTTATGAGTAGTGTTTTTGTGTTTTCTTTTTTTAAAAAAATCTATTTTCTGAGGCCACTAAGATATTCTATTGTGTCTTCTTCTAAGACTTTTAAAGGTTGCCTTGTCCAACACAATGGGACCCTTTCTCTGCAAATAAAATAACATAAAATAAAATAAAATAAAATAAGCTGGGTGGGATGGCACAGTGTCTGTAGTCCCAGTTTCTTGGGAGGCTAAGGTGGGAGGATTGCTTGAGCCCAAGAGGTTGAGGTTGCAGTGAGTGGTGGTTGTACCACTGCACTCCAGCCTGGGCGACAGAGCAAGATCCTGTCTCAAAAAGAAAAAAAAAAAAAAGTTTTCCTTTCGAATTGAAGTAGTTAATCAATGAAGTACTGATTTTAGTATATATAGTCTGAGGAATAGGCTTAAATTTACTTTATTTTAAATGGATAACATATTGCCTCAGTTCCAAACTCAGCTTTTTTCCAGTGATCACTGTTTCATCTGTGTTCATAAATCAAGCTTCCATACATGCATAGCTTTATTGCTATATTCTGTTCTGTTCCTATATTATTTTTTCTATAGCTGTGACAAAACCACATTATCTTATTAATTATAATTTTATAATAAACCTCTATATCTGCTAGGGATAGTTCTGTTTCATTCTTTTATATTAGGAATATTTTGAATATTCTCTATTTTCATTTTAGAAATAATCTCAATTTCTGTAAATAGTGCTATAGAGAGAGTGAAGAAAAATATATTAAATTTCCAAAGGCATTATTGTATCAGTGATCTCCAAATCACGATGCTCTATCAGCATGCTTTCACAGTGAAATATTCAAACTGAGATATTTCCCTATTCTGGATTTTTCTTGATCTCACTTTGAGCCATGGTTAAGTTCATGTATCATGTATTACCCAAACATATAGTAATTAATTTGACAATAAAAAATAAGAAAAAATAGTACAAAGATGATTCACTAAAAAGTAGTTGATGGGTGTTCACATATTATTATTACTTACTAAACAAAAGAATCAGTAATTGCCTTTTATTATAGACCTACTTAAGGATAGACAGTATTCTCATACAGTTTTCCAAATATTATTACCATTATTCTTATATTATATCTGAGAAAGTTGAGGTAAAGGTTAAGTGACTTACCTAAGATTACACAGAAAGAAAACCATGGTGCCAGGATTTAAACTTGAGGGCTGGGGTTTGTTTGATTCCAGATTCTGTTTTTTTGTTTGTTTGTTTGTTTTTTGGTTTTTGGTTCCTATTATATTTCAATCTCCTATTTTTAAAGCATTTGGAATAAAAAAATAAAGCATATAGAGTATGTGAATGCCATCCATATGATTACTATCATTCAGGTAATTCTCCCACTTGATATAATTAGGTTTGTAAATATGACACCATTTTTCTGTACTATAATTTAGGTAATTATACTACTGAGTTCAATTACCTTTGCAAGCTTGACATTGCATTTTTGCATTAGATCTATTGCACGTGAGTTGGGTTCTACTCTTGGCTTTACTTGTTCATTTTGTGTGAATTTGAGAAAATTTTACTTCTCTCTACCTCAATTTTCATATTTCTAATATTGGAATCATAAGCCTTTCAAGACTTCCTATAGGGATATTTTCTCATGGACAACTCCAGATGGAAGAAATACATATGCTATGATCATCATCATTGTTCCCAAGAGCTGAAACATTCAGTCTAAATAATCCTGGCAGAAAAAGAGGAGAAATATACTTTTTAAGATCTACATATATTTCCTTTTCTAGGAGAAGGGGTACAGTAATTATATAATATCAGTATAAAAACTGTTATGGGCAATTCTAAATAAGATAATTCTAAATGTAAGAGTATGATATTGATTTTAGATATATTATAGCTTATTTTGTGTTGTTTTCTATGTCTATCATGTGAAATTTTACCATTTCATTTTAAAAAATAGATTGAAAAAAGACTGAATAATTGCCAATAGTAGCTTCATGTATATACATAGGAATAGATATATACATATAACAATATGTGTTTGATTATATAGAGTAACTCTAATACCTTATATACTATTTCATTTAAAAACTAGATTATATATTTGATAGTGAAATTCCATGATATTGGCAAGGAAACAAAAAATAGCAACAAATACATAATGGGCATATCTTACAGAAAAGAGAAGGAAGAACATAGAACTCTAAAAGTCAATATGTTCAGATTTATTTTCAAATATGCTATAAAGTATTGGGGTGAATTAAAATAAGTGGAGAAGGATTTTTGGAAAAACACACATTTTTCTATTAGCATCACAGTATTAGCAAACCCCCCAACAAAATCTACAAATTTAATTCCAGATTATAAGTCAATATTGTCATTAATGTAGGATAGTAGTCAATTTATAAATAAAAGGACTTCATAGTATAATTTAGTATAATTTTATTAACCCAGCTTTATTGACTGTAATGAAAAAAAACTTTTTCTTTTAGTTTTTTCTTTTAAAGACAGCTAAATTATAGTCATCCAAATGCCTAAAATTTTATTTACTAAAAACTGTTTGAATTATTTTTATTAAAATTTATAAGCATATTTTATATAAAAAGATTAATTTATAAACTACATAGAGTGCAAGAATTCTCACATTTCTTTGGTGACTTGGGATCTCTATTCGTTCATTCATACATTTAAAAATATTACCAAATGTCCAGCAACCTGTACTGTGTTAGATCAAAGATGGGAGGTATTGAAGCACAAATAAAACATAGTCCCCGCCCTTAAGGTATTCACAGTCAAGACAATGAAGGAAATGTAAATGTAATTTATTTGGACATCACCTTACACCCTTTATCTTGTAAGTTCACAATACCTGTCCTTTTAGGTTTCACAATATATTACCAGACAAAATAAGTGACTTATGAATCTGTGTTGTTACACAATTTCCTAAGGTGTCCAGAGGCAAATAGATTAATAGAAAGTTGAATCCATGTAATGCCATAACTCATATTTATGTAATAACATAAGTGTCTGTGTTTTGAAGAAACAACCATAACACCAAACATCTGGATGAAAAGTAAATATTTCAGTGACATACCCAGATGCCTCTAAACATCTGGGATTTGTAGATTTAACATTCCAACTGTTTCCATTTTTATCTGGGCACTTGGAATATTGTAGACATTGTCTAATAAATATTTACTTATATCTTTGAGATGTGAAAACATGCAAAGGATAATTGTACAAATAAAATTTTCAGATTTAATCACATCCCTAGTGATTAAATTTGATCATGGCAGTGTATCTAGTAAATTCAAAAACTCACCGAAGTAATTCAGTAACAAAGTAGCTGAACTACTGATTTAGCAGTATTAGAATTAGAAGCAAGAATGCTTAAAAGTAAAGGTGAAAAATGGGGAAAAGAAAGCTTTTTTCACCCTTCCTGAATAGATAGATTTATATCTGATTAAGAGAAGGAATTCTTCAGCTATTTCCAAAAGTTTATCGGAGCCACGAATTGACTCTGTTGTTTCTACACAATTAAAGGGTGTTTATGTGTGTTGGTGAGGCTGTGGAGGGTTAGGATACACTTTGTAGCTAAAGGCTGAAGTCCTGTTTACAGAACTGCCTCTCACCTTTATCCACTGATTTAGCACATTGGGAATCATTTTCTCCTTAGTGGTCATCAAAAAAATGATAGCTATTTTGAAAATATTTGGCATTGGGCCATTTGATGATTTATGAGTAAAAAACAAAACATAATCCCTCTCATTTCCACCAATGGAGTATGATCTAGTTAGGTGGGATTTTCCATTTATCTTGGCAGAAGTATCATTAATTTAGTCTGTTTATTCCAGTAATCTTAACTAGTTTACAAGTCTGCAACATTGCACCTTTATTAGCTCTGTGAAAAAGATGTTTTGAAGTGAAAGGATCTCCCATTCTTTCTACATTTTGGCAGCCTTAACTCTATAAAAATGTCCATTTTACCACTTCTTTTATATGCTCCTGCAGCTGCTTTCTCTCATCTTCCCACTGTGAGATATTAAAAATCTGGTGGGAGTTTCCTCCAAGTTTATCTGGATGGAGAAAAAAACACCAAAATAAGCTTGTCCAACTTAAAAATACCTTGAAACTGGAGAGCCTTTATACTGAGTTCTCTGCAAATCATTCAGGGTGACTCTGACAATTGAAGATTATTTGCTGTTGATCTTGAAGGGTATATGAGAATATATTGTAAACTAGAAGCTGTTAAGTTAGAAGCTAGAGGATTTACTGGAGTGATCTGTAAGTGTTCGACAAACAACACTGCATAATTAAAATATTTGAAGCTCAGCTTCATTCTAGGTTCTGCATTTTTATTTAACATAATATAATTTTCTTTAACACTTGTGTGCTAACATGGAATTACTTTGCAGAATGAGCCTTTTTTTATTTTTATTTTTTTTCTTCTTTAGCCGGATGAAGTTCAAAGAGAATTACAGACTACCCTGACACTACATTATGGAAGATGCAAATGTAAGAGTGTGACATCTTTGTGTGATTCCATGACTATTCTTCAGAATGGAATTTGGAAATTCAAGTCCTGAGTGATATTTAAGGATTTAACATACCTTATGTTTTTCTAAAAGGAAACCTAATTATGATTGCAAATATTCATGACACATATATGATTCATTATAAAATTTGAGTTAGATATACTGATCGGTGATATAAGTAAGGTAGGGGTAGCCACAAATAACATCAGATATAACATACATATTTTATAAGCAATCATGTGCAATTTCCACATGACAATATGTCTAAAGACTAGTTCTGATTATAAAGTAAGTTTTCATGTAGGAGAAAATTATTTCTCAAAAACAATTCTTCTACAGGCCGGGTGCCATGGCTCAAGCCTGTAATCTCAGCACTTTGGGAGGCTGAGGCTGGTGGATCATGAGGTCAGGAGTTCAAGACCAGCCTGGCCAAGATGGTGAAACCCTGTCCTTACTAAAAATACAAAAAGTTAGCCAGGGATGATAGAAGGTGCCTGTAATTCCAGCTACCCAGGAGGCTGAGGAAGAGAATTGCTTGAATCCAAGAGGCAGATGTTGCAGTGAGCCAAGATTGCACCCCTGCACTCCAGCCTTGGTGACAGAGCGAGACTCCATCTCAAAAAACAAACAAACAAAAACAATTTTGTTATATAATTTAATATTTGTTTTTCCCTGTTTGCATGATATCTTTCTTTTGATGTAGATAGATAGATATATGTATAGTTAGAGGTATGGAGATGTGTATATATCTATATGTACACACACACACATATATATCTGTGTATATGTGTGTGTATGTGTTTGCATATGTGTATATTTACACTCACCCACATAAAATGAGCCTATAAGTCCTGTCTCTGCATTTGAATCTCAAAAGACCTTGACAATGTTAAGGAAACTATTTTATATTCAGATAATTTATTAAAGCTAAGGAAAATATTGAACAATATAAGGTTAGATGTAATAGTCCTTGGTGTATATGTTTATTTTACTGAATCTCGGGTTATTTTAACATGTGAAAAAAAAAGGTTTTAAAGAATGAATATGAAAAGACAACATATCTATAGTTAGATATTTTACACATGGAAATCCTAGGGAAGGATGTTATTTAAGATTATATAGGGTCAAGATACAGACTACATAGCTAAACATAGCATTTATGAGATTAATATAAAATCAAAATAATGGAATAGCTGTCCTGTGGTCTAAATATTTATGTCTCCCCCAAATTCTTTTCTTTTTTCTTTTTTTTTTTTTTTTGAGGTGGAGTCTCACTCTGTTGCCCAGCCTGGAGTGCAGTGGTGCGATCTCAGCTTACTGCAAGCTCTATCTCCCAGATTCACACCATTCTCCTGCCTCAGACTCCCAAGTAGCTGGAACTACAGGCACCCGCCACCATGCCTGGCTAATTTTTTTGTAGAGATGGGGTTTCACCGTGTTATCCAGGATGGTCTCGATCTCCTGACCTAGTGATCCGCCCACCTCAGACTCCCAAAGTGCTGGGATTACAGGTGTGAGCCACCGCACCCGGCCTCTCTCCCCCAAATTCTTATGTTAAGATCCTAACCCACAAGGTGATGGCATTAGGAAGTGGGGCCCTTGGAATGAGATTAGATCATAAGAACAGATCTAGCATTACTCAGATTAGTGCCCTTATTAAAGAGGTTCCAGAGAGCTACCTAGCCTCTTCAGCCATATCAAGGTAGAGTGGAAAGACGGAAGTCTATGAAGAAGTGTGTGCTCACCAGACACCAAATCTGCTGATGTCTTGAACTTGGACTTCCCATCCTCCAGAACTGTGAGAAATAAATGTGTGTTGTTTATAAGCCACCCAGTCTATGGCATTTTGTCACAGTGGCCCCAATAGACTACAAGCTGCATTGCAAATGTAGAAGATGGATTTTAAAGTGTTCTGATTGTAATTCTGTCAATAACTTTAAAAGCCCAACCTCCAGAAAATAAACTGAAAATATTTCACTGGGATGAGAGCCCTGGCATTTTGAAAGAATGTGCCATCTGACCTTCAAAAATAGCAAAGTTGATGATTGACACCATACTATATTTTTTCTGATAAATTCATCATAGTAAAATTTAGCCCGGAAAATACAAATACAACTTAAGGTAGAAACATAATTAAAGTATGCGATTTTTTTTTTTTTTTTTTTTTTTTTTTGATATGGAGTCTCACTCTGTTTCCCAGGCAGGAGTGCAGTGGTGCAATCTTGACTCACTGCAACTTCTGCCTCCTGGGTCTAAGTTTTTCTCCTGCCTCAGCCTCCTGTGTACCTAGGATTATAGGTGCCTGCCACCGTGCCTGGCTCATTTTTGTATTTTTAGTAGAGACGAGGTTTTACCATGTTGGCCAGGCTGGCCTTGAACTCCTGACCTCCAGTGACTGGCCTGTCTTGTCTTCTCAAAGTGCTGGGACAAGTACAGGCATGAGCCACCACTCCCAGCTTGATTGTTAATTGAAGATATTTTGTGCACAGATTCTCAGTTTAAGAAACTTAAGATAACATGTGTGCATAGAAATGTTGGAATGAAAGGGTGCAACCAGAAACATTATCCAACACAATTACATCATCCCTCTCCTATGACATTCTACATTCATAACAATTGTGAATACTTGTTCGACTTTTACCTCTTCTGTGAATTCTAACAGGTATTTCTTTAGCTTATTTTAAGAGGATTTTATTTCCAGCACTTAGCTCAACAAATATTTGTGTTACAAAAGGATTAATTCAACATGCTTTGCATAGCAAAGGTTTTTGCCACCTGGTTGATAATTCTGTTTTATAGTTTATGCTAGAAATTATTTCATATCCATTATGATATATAAATCTACATAGAAGAAAGAGCAGGTAGTTTTAATTTCCATTTTGTGCCTTGAGGAGATTGTTACTTACTTAAGAACACACAATTCTAATCGGCAAACCTTGGATTTTTATTCAGACTTTTTTCAAAACAATTACACTCTTTTTGAGTAACCCACGTAGGCCCTCTAAAGACTTAGTTTTGATTAGGAATTTAAATTCTGCATGCATACATCTTTTCACACTAACTTGCAAAACTATACATAGAGATTTATTAAATAAAAATATATTGTGCACAATAACAAATTTTCAATTCAGTGAAAACCAAATTATCTCTCATGTTCTTTGTTATTTTCCCCTTGTGATGCTGTGGTTAGATTATTTCAGGAACAAATTTCAATGAAGTGGTCTGTCCTATACTGACACTGAGTTTGGTCTTGTGGCTTGCTTTGGACAATGGGATATTAGAAAATATGACGTAAGAGGCCTGAAAAGCCCTTGCTTACTAGAGTTTCCCCCCTCAGTGCTCCTGGGAATGCTTCTATCACCATTGGAAGGATCCCAAGCTAGCCTATAAGAAGATGAAACCACAAGCAACAGAGACTAGCTGTCACAGCTGAGGCCCAACCATCTCTTTCTTAGTCAACCCACCAGCTGACTGGAGCTCCATGAGGATTCCATGTAGGGCCAGCAGTATTACTGTCTGACTAAGCCCAGTCAAAATCTCTAACTTACAAAATCTAAAGCAAATAAAACTTTAGTTATTATTTAAAGCCACTGAGATTTGGAGTTGTTACACGGCAAAGGGTAACTAACACAAAATTTTAAAAGAATCTTTCAAAAACCTTAAAATATTATGTATATCTATATATAATTCTTGCATGTAATTATTTACCAAACTTGTCAAGTCAGTTAGAAAGAAGAAATATCCAAGACAACTTCAACATTTTCAAACCAGATTTACAAAACTGCTTCTAAAAATAAATGATTCTGCTCCATGGTCAATGACAGATAACCCTAGAACATCCCCAAACTGGCAAGTACAGAATCTTGTTTTTTGTCTTGGCTGAGAGCACAGTACTGCAACCTGTCATTTCTACAGATTAGAAGCAAATCCTGGTTTCCTAGTTCCTTCATGTATTATATAAAACACGCTTGCATTTCCTAGAGTTCACCGTCTCTATATAAAAACATTACTGTGTAATTCTCCCTCCACATACACCTTTTTATTTTCCTGTTCCCTGTTTAAAAAAATAATAATAAAATAAAGGCCTGATGATGTAGATTTTGGATCCTGCTTTCCAGCATGCCAAATGTTGAATACATAGAGGGAATTTTGTATGTGAAGTCCAAGGGAAGGAAAATGCTGTGCTCCATAACATAAGTACTAGTCATAATATGTAATAAAATATAAACTGCCAATAAATAAAACCACAGAAAAGTGTTCCTCTGCATATTTCTACTACCCATAAATAACCTACCAAAGCTGAAATGTAAAAATTAACAGAAGGAAAGCAGATTATTTAAGAAATTGGATAAAATAACTTGCTCTAGTAAGACATGCATTCATTTGTCCACACCCTGTTGATATTTCTTTGGTTCCAATGGGATCCTGGAGGAGGTACACACAGTGAAAGAGGAAATGAGACTCTAGCCCTAAGAGTGCCAATCATAACTGCGCTGTCCATAAAGATGTTTGCATTTGCCTTTCAGGAATGTTTTTGTAAAGATTAGCAACTGTTAACCGGCAGTAGGCTAGATTCTCCTCGAGATCTGCACAAGGAGTTCACTGGGAAGACTATTAGAACAAATCATTTGTCATTAAAAAAATGCAAGAAAGGGACCTGAAAAGCAATTAATTTAAAAATATTATTTAGGCCTCATTAATTGGAGTCCAAAAACATTAATAATTTCAAAGTATTCTCTACGTGGATAGCAGATTTTTCAATATCTGAGAGCAATACAATTTCAAAAATATTTTGGGTAATGGGGCAGAAATATTTATCAATGATCTATGTGACCTTGCCTTTCATCATTTTCCAGCCATCTTGCACCTAAGCTGCACCATTTGACTATTCTAGACATTAGTGTGTAAATAGAAGTGACATGGGTAATTTCCAGGTGAAAACATTCAAAGGTCAGTGCATAAACTTCCAGTTCTTTCTTATTTCTTGTAGTTACCATGGACACCACATGTTGAGATGCTAAAGAGTCAGAATGGGTCTGTGAGTGATTATCTGGAATGCTGGACATGTAGAGTTTGTATGGAGAGTGAGTAAGTAATGAACATTTTTGTGTTATGCCACTGAGGTTTACGGGTGAATGTGTTACTGCAGCATGACATACCCTATCCTGAGCAATACAGAAAACTAATCTGGAATTACCAACTTTCTCATATGCTAAATAAGGAGATTTTAGCATATAAGCATACACAATTCCTCACTGTATGCCATCATTATGTAAAAGAAATAATATTTTAAAACCAAAAAATACAGAAGGATCTTAATCATAGGAGGATTCTTTCTTAAACTCAGTAAGTATGGTTTTCTTTTAAATATCATTATATTATTTTTAATTTTGTCATTTTGCTGGCAAAATTTTATCATGGAATAGTATATCTATCTTCCAAATGGTATTGAAGAATTCTGGATCTAGGTATTTCAAATATGGCAAAGAAGACTGTGGACCCAGAGCAATTAAAAAAGATCATATAATGACAATGTCCAGCTTTACCTGTCTTTCAGTGAGATCCAGATTCACTGCTATCTCGTATCGCCTCAGTCTGGTGAGATAATTATGATGGGCAAATTCTGCTTCAAGTTCTCTGATTTGCTCTTTGGTAAATGCTGTCCTTTCTTTCCTGGGTTTGCTGTTGACTTCTGACTTGTAATTTCCTTCCTGGGAGTCTGAAAAAAAAGGGATACAGAATTGGTAATAACTCATTTATTCAAACACATGCAATCATATCATTCACAATTATTGAGTTACTACTTTTCCAGGTTCTGCACAAGACATGGAACAAATATAGATCAAAGACAGTAAGACTGATGGCAACTCAACAGGGGGAGATGTGTTTCTTATTTTTCTCATCTTCCTTCAGGTAACTCACAACCTAATTGGGAAAGCATGTAATTTTCCTCTTATAAAATATTAACAAAACTTCTAACGGCTTGTAATATGATTTTAAGATAAACCAAAACCTCTCTAGAAAACAATTTTAGATATGAAGTTTTGTTTCATAAGTTGTTGAGCATACGTACTTGAGGTCTAAGTAACATTGAACATAGTAATCCTTTAAAAAGTGGCATCTAATATATGAGTATTTGAGAAATTCAAACATTCAGCAACTGGACCATAAAAAATTTTATGCTCAGACTGAGCATATGTAGAAGTATGTGTGTACTTATTGGCCTTTTTATCTGTATTTAAGTAAAATTCTTGAGGGCAATAGCAATGTTCTTTTATTTTATATAATGCTTAGTCCAACATGGAATCTATAAATGAAATTGTGTTCATATGACTTAAACGATGAATAGAGTTTTTCAATTGTTTTTCATTACATATGAGATAAACATGAGATGTACAACACGTACCATCAGTGATCCACAACATTAAATCTTATAATGCAGTGTAAAATACCAATAACAATTTTGAGCATATCATTCCATTTTTCCTCTTAAGGTTTCAAGACATAATTAACGTATAGAATTTCTTTCACCCTCATAGTACACCTGAAATGTAGGTCAGAAGATATTCTTAATGTACAAAAAAACAGAATGTGAATCAATAGCAAACACACACGCCAAGTAAAAAGTAATCATACCCAGCTATAGTAACTTATGGCAAATTTATCCTCAGTGAAATATCAACATAATCAAGATAAAGGAGCACATTAATGCTCTCCTGAAAATTATTTCTGGTATCTAATTATTGTTGCACATGTACAAACAAGCTGTGATATCTTTAAAAAGTATGAATACAATTAACTCTTCTAGGAGCCCAAATGATACAAAATTGATGTAGAAAGATCATCATTAACCAAAGGTTTCAAAGAGTGACATTTTAATTGTTTTTTTTAATTGACAAATGTAATATTGCATGGCTTATACAGGATCTTTTTATATTATGGGTTTTTTTTTTTTGTGCAATGATGCTTAAATATGCTAAGAAGTACAAAAATGAATTTTTTAGTGTTCTACTTCTTTCTATCTGCCTGAGGGATGTTTAACTGAACTAAAGAGAACCTGCATAATGGAAATTCACTAGACAAGGCACTTTAATGTAAACACTTTTATTTTGATTCTTAGAAGTATCTAAGTGAGCCAGATGTAAGGTTTTCTAGGTCTAGTAGCAGCAGCAGCAGCAATAAGTTGCCTCAACAACTTGGCACACTGGCCATTACTTATCCTCTGATGGATCACAGAGTGTTTCACTCACTAGTGCACTGGCACTATCTAAAGCTCTTCATTCACTGACCACATTTCTGGGCTTGTCACTTACCCCTGTATCAGCTAGCTTCTCACCTTAGCAGGGCACGTGGGGCTTTATCCAGCACAAAAGTAGTTTGTGACATGTCATGCACAGGTTGACTGCACTTTATAGAAAGCCACTGGGACCGGGTAAGTGACATAAGAGATGATGTGTGTGCTCTCAGGTAGGCCATGTTTACATGGTACCAACTTACCTGACTGTGAGGATGGAAACTGCAGTCTATCATCCAATTTTCTCCAGCTACAGATATGTCAACATCCACACTGGTGGAGCATTTAGCTATTCTGGCATTGCATGAACAACATTTCCAAATGATTGATTTTTTTTTTAACTTTTCCGTGGGCTGTTCTTGCAGCTTACAAACTGCTACAGTACAGAATATTCATATAAAAAAATCCTCTCACAAGCATCCATGTTCTCAGGTGAATTGAAACAACTTTTGCCAGTTTGAATCCCTGCTTTGCCTAAAATCTGTGGCTGATTATTTTTTATGTGGAGACAATGCTCTTTTCCTTTCACTCTGGAAACTGAGAGTAAAGCCAGCACATTTCTTCTCATGAGCAATTCAATTTGAATGATTCATGGTTAGTACATTCCCTTATGTAAGCATGAATGAACAAATTCAAATTCAGGAAAGCCTTTGACTTGTATTTATTTGAGTTTCTTTGAAAGTGATCTTCTTTAACTTTTGTGATATTCAAAAGTACTTCATAAATACCACACAGTAACACAAAGCAAAACACAAAACACGGGCCAGTGCTCAGAAGAACACTCACAGGTAATGGGTCTATATACGCACTCTTTGAAACTAGAAATATACAACAGGAGGTTTATACAGCCAGTGACTGGATTTAAACTGAAATCTGGCTGTAATTCAATATTTAAATCTGTAAATTATTTACTGAATGCCTGAATACCAAACCAAAAATTGCTCACAAAGTGAAATCCAATGACTAAAATGAAGTACGTTGTGCACACTCATATTTATAACCACATAAGGAACCATTAAATTGTAATTAAATTACATTAAATTAGATGACAGATAGTGGATGTATGCTTCTTGACCTTACCTCCTATGAGAGAGAACATGCATGTAGTTGAAGTCGCACCAGTGTTGATTAATCCAGCCACTACTTTTACCCTTGTATGGTAAAAGGTACTTTTACCCTTGTAGTGTGGTTTCCATCACAACCCTCATTCTCTTTTATTAAAAACACGCTTCTTGGAATTGCATTTCTGGATCTGTATTTCCTACAATCTTGGGTTTTTATTTTTATTTTTATTTTTATTTTTTTTTTTTTGCTTCTTTCTTTACAGTTTCCAAAGCTGCCATCGCCTAACTAGACTTTCTTTGGTAGAAAATGGGTGGAAGATTTGCACCATGCATTTGACAATTTTCGCATCAGTTTCCATCTGTTTCCCAGCTGTTTTAAGTGAGGCAAAACTCCCTCCCTTTTCTTCAACCTCCCATATCCTATGCCAAATGGCAGGTGTTGAGGGGGGAATCTGGACACTGCCTTCCTTTCTTCCCTACAACCACAAACAAAATGTCACCATCTGTACAGTATATTCCAATGTAAAATACTACAATTGTTGTTTTTCGTCTCAGATACTTTAATGCACCTGTGGGTCCATTCACACACTCTCTCAGCGCTTCGAGGAAATGTTGACTTATGTGTTCAGGTATGGTTGGCAGTCCCAGTTCCCTAACCTTTTGCTCCCTGGGACTACACTAATGGAAGAAGTCTGCAATACTTCCGTGGAGGATAAAAATTGCCCTCCAAGGATCATTTCTGTCTAGCATTTAGAACTTCTCCACATGTGACTTTTTATTTCCCCTACTGCAAGAGAATGCCAAAAGATAATAATGTTTTATTGAAGACAAGTAATGGGACGGCTTGGTCTGTTCACTAGTGGCACAGAGTGCTATTTAGCAAAAGAGAAATAAAAGTACGATTGAGTATATTTTTGGCTACTCTGGGTAAACGTATTAGCTCGTTTAAATGAAGAACATAATTTACCTGTGTCTGTAAAATATCAAAATTGAATGGAATGTCTATATAGCTTGGACTAATATAAATTCTTCTTCCATATCCTGAAGAAAAATGAATACTAAGCCTCAGCATATTCATGTAACCTTTGCATCAATGTTTTGTAAACTATTCAAAATGAGAGGTATTTCATTATTTATTAACAAAACAGCACAAACCCATAGTTACAGAAAGCTAATAATTTTTACGTAGGCATAGGGATTGTGGATGGAGGCAGAAAAATTTATGAAATCATTCTATTGGTGCCAGTAATTTTCACATTTAAAGGGGAAATTGCCTTCTTTATGGGCACTTATCCAACTTGCTACTCCAGCTTATTAATGAGTGAGCATTTCAGCTTCTCAGTGTTTCTTCTTTTTTCAGAGTAAGCAACCTTCTCCAGGAGTTCTTAAATCCTTTACCAATCCACTCTCCAGATTTGAGAACCACAGTCATAGTGAGCTACTATGATTCATGAATGTGTCTATTATACACTAAGGTGTGTGAGGAGTTAAAAATTGGATCGAGCACCACTATGTTAGATCCAGAATAGGATAACCAGAAAACATCTATTATTTCTTGCACCTCTTTGATAGCTATAGTAATACTTTCTCTTACAAAGCAAACCCAAATTTTACATACCAAAAAAGGAATTTCCATCGATTTATAATTATTATTGTAATAGTTGTCTTCAAAATGCAAAAAAAAAAAAAAAAATCATTGTACCTGCTGAGCAGTGATTATCAATTGGCAGATGTACTCTTTTTCACTATCTGTCCTCTTTGCTCAACCCCTTGATTATTCATGGGTTTGTCTAATATGCTTTCAGGGAGGAAATAAATCAGATAAATCCCAGTTTAGTATAATTGAAGATAGTTTTTTTATTATATTTGTGTAGCCAATTATATGTCTTGAACAAATAATGTATAGAGGACACCCTATTTATTCCTGTTAAAGGCATTCAAGTTCATACTTAGTGGTCTATATTGAAAGAGTAACGGTATAGCTAAAAATTTTATGTAATAGTCTTTCAATTTAAGTTTATAGATTTGACTTTTTCTTGATATATTTAGGTTTATGTTTACAACACTCATTCTTAAAATGAGATCGATGAAAATTTTATTCACATGATTGCATCAGAATTTAGCAATAACTACTTACATAAGAAAATATTTCAATTGCTAACTTATAACACAATTTATGCTGTAAAAAGCAATAATATAAAAGGGAAAAAGTGTAAAGATTTGAGATGCTTTATAAAATCTATATATTTTACATGTTATTTTAATATGAAAGAAAATTTTAATTTTTGGAAATATCATAAATTTATCACAGGCTATAAAATTTTACCGAAAAGAAAAGAGCAAGTTAAGCCAAGGTTAAATGTGTGTGTGTGTGTGTGTGTGTGTGTGTGTGTGTGTGTGTGTGTGTGTGTGTAGAGAGAAAGAGAGAGAGAGACAGAGGAGAAAGTAGCACAAGATTATTCTTAAATGGGTAGAAATTTAGCAACTTAGCATGGATATCGATTTGAAAAATTTGCAAATATGTATCTCAGAATTTACACAAAAGTAAAATACTTAGGTCTCTAAAGTCCTCCACACCTTAGATGTAGATGTTTCCTTGAAGTAGGTAATAAAATTTCCTTGGCATTGCATTGCGTTCCTGGAATAAACTGGTGAGTATTAGAACAAAGTCTTTCATTTTGCTTCCTCCTCTCTTCTCTATAATTTTGAGGTGATGGAAGTTACAGAAATTTTAGCTGTTTTAAAATAGGTGCATAGTACATAACTCATTTTAATTCCTTATTTTTTGTGCCCATCAATATATGAATTCAGTTTTACCTTACACCCTGTTTAGTAAAGATCCTTATTTTTAAATGATGAGATTTTAATGTGTCATTTTGTTTTAATTTTATCTTTCCTTTTCCATAATTTATTATTATGTAACGCTTCCTCATAGTAAGAAGATGCCAACCCAGTGGTTCTTCCTCCATGACCTAAATACAGAGACAAATTCACAAAGAACTAAAAACGGTGATGAAATTACTATCATGATTAATATGCAATTCCAAAACCATTTAACAAAAACAAAGTATTTTTGTTAAAAATATTTTTAAAGGCCAGAGACACATAAAATAGGAATACAATGCAATTTACTTGAGTCAAATTTGACACAGATTTGATTCTTCTAACTACCAACTTCAAAGCACAAAAACAAAACCAGGACATGTCTTCTGGGTAAAAATAAACTTTGTAGATTTTGCTACACATTTCTAGGCTTAGAAAGAGTTTACAGAGCCCAGAATTGACTTTATGGCTCTTGCTATAGTCCAGAGAGAAAACATAAACTACAGAAAGATCATGGCCACCCATCCAACAAAACAAGGCACATGTGCCTGGATCTGCCTAATAATAAAGGACTTCTCAAAGGTCATCGTTTGTACCTACAGTGGGACTAAAGGCCCTAAATAAGACTTTTTGACATAAAGCATTCCAGTCCATTTTCCATGATTATATTAGTTTAAAGAGGGTACCCCTTCAAACTCTTTTTGTTCTTTTCTTACAATGCTTACCACATTCTGTCACTGTATGGATGCTTTCTTTCCTATACTAGAACGTAAGTGTTTGAGGCCAACTCTTGTTCTAGTTTATTCAGACATTGGAGGTCAATAAAAATAATACTTGCATTGACACTTACATTTTAATACATGCAGAAGCAACAGGCAAGATAGTGAAGAGAACTCAAGCTTCCACATGTGTCCCCCATTCACCTCCTATTCAGCTCTTATGTCAGTAAATGCCCTGGAATTACACTGCATATTTGAGAAGATGGGGAGGGAAAGAAACTATTTTCACAAATTAAGGACAATAGTAACTTGGCAACGGCCAGAAGAGATGTGACACTTCTAATTTACAGCTGTCAACAGAGCAAAAAGGATTGAGCCCTCTTATGATATCACATAACACCATACAGATTTGCAGTGTGATGCCAGAAAATTCAGCACCGATTCTGCTAGCAGTGCAGTAAAACCCTTGGACATGCAACAGGAAAACTTCCATAGATTTTTTTATTTATATTATGAAAGACAAGTTCACACCTTCTCAGAGTGTAAGGACTTGCATTTATGCCATAATTCTGAGCCATTTCTTCGCAAGTCGTCTTCGTGGCTTTAATGTATTTTTAAGTAGTGACATAGAAATTATTGAACTTTTCATTTATTTTTGTGTCTGCTTTGCTTCTCTGGACTCTAGACTCTGGGTAACTTAAGATTATGAATTTCATCTTCTTCATCTTTGTATTTCTAATACTAAACACCTAGTATTCTGCTGTATCTTTGATTTTGTGATCTGGTTATAGATTACAATTACAAAATAACCCTAAGAAGCCTCGTTCTGGTATAGTAATTTAACTGACCTTCAGCTTAGAAAAAGGAAAAGTATCATTTATTATTGCTTTCTATTAACTTTTAAGACATGTTTACACATATCTCATGTAACTAATGGCAGACTGGTATTTATAATGATACCTCCAAACATGTTCACATAGAAAAGTACCAAATCAGTCTCCCTATTGTAAAATTTGAAACCGAAATGATTGAATGCTATACTAAGTGAAGGAACATATTGCACAGAGATTATAGTTCTGAACCTCAGCACTATTGACATTTTGGACTGGATAATTCTTGTTACATTTATATTCAATGAAACATAAACATATTCAAAATAAAGATGTCTGGTGTGAAGTGGGGACAGTTCTGGGCATTGTAGAATGTTTAGAACATCTCTGGCTTCTTCTACTCACTGGATGCCTACAGCAAGCCCCAACCCTAATTTTAGTGTTGCCAGATAAAATATGGTTCTCCCAGTCCAATTTGAATTTCAGACAAACAATAAATAAAGTTTTAGTATGTTACAAATATTACACAAAGCATACTTATATTTTAAAATGTTTATTGTTGTATGAAAATAATTCAACCAGATATCTGTAGTTTAATTTGTTAAATCTGGCAATCTTAAACTGCCAATGTACCCAAGGGGTACATTGATTCCCAGTAGAGAATCATTGCATATAGATAATATTTGGATGAAGATATCAATAACTTTCAGTTATACAACTCTGTCTAGGAATGACCAACCTGATTCATAAGTTAGCATCCATTATTTATGTGTAAATAATACCACCTCTATACTGTGGTCAAGCCTTATCTCCTCCAAGTCAATGCTGAGATTATTTGCAGATAAAATTGTTCAAGAAGAGATTTTGTCAGTGCTAATTCACCCAAAATATAACTACAGAATAAGTGACTCTAACTTCAGAGGATTATCTACACAGAACAGTAAAATGACACATATGGCATTACCATAGAAATTTTTATGTTCCTAAGCCATCCCTTAGAGGTGTGATAGTTTCAATAAATTTCGGAGGGAAGTATTATGTTTCTACAATGCATCAAAGCACATAAGGGCTAATAATAAATCAACTATTTGATGACATCCATATCATTTCATTAATAAATACTGACTGAATTAATGCATATTGACTTTGTAGGCACACATTTTAGAAATTTAGGAGATTCTTACAAACCATCTATTTCCACCTGCTCTCTACCTGAGAAAAGTGAGGCTCAAAGTGGCTGAAGGGCTCATCAATGGTCACAAATAGTCACAGAATGTTTCTAAGCCTAAGTGTCATTCATCTACAGAAACCAACAGGAATACATTTTATGAACTCTTGAAATATCTTTTACCTACTGCACGGCCTTTTCACAACAAGGATTTGAGGACCACTGCCATTTAATTGTGATACTAAATATGGTTATGAAACCTAAAATACTCAAACAGTATCTTGAGTACCAAAGATTCCAAATACACAGATATTAAGAGCATCGTCTCTGCTCCTTACCTGCTTATTCAACCCCTATTGTCTCCACTGTGCTCATCTTTAACACAGAATTTAAGTGAAGAGGGTTAAATTAAGCAAATCATGTAGAACAATGCCTACATATTATGGGCACTCAATAATCTATTATAAACTCTAGCTGTTATTAGGAGAGGACTGTGGTCCAAGACCTTAGCAATTGAAGATTATGCATTTGATAAAATCATGTGTTGGAATTAGATTTTTTTTAATGTAGGAAAATTTTGTTTTTAAAATGGACCTCAATCTAAAAATCTAAGAATTTAGGAATGTACACAGTGACTAGCAGAGTTCCACTTTACACTGAAAAATGGATGGGCCCCTAAAAGTATCTATGTTATTTTTGGCTAATGTACAAATGAAGCTGAAAGTTTAATTACAGTTTTCCAAGGAAACTGGGGAGGTGACACTTTACAAGTCTTAGTGGTATCAATGTATGAAATTTTATTTCCTCTGAAAGTTTTATTTGGAAATTCAATGAAACATAACCAAACCTGGCATACCCAATAAAATGGAGTCAGATAGTGTGCTTGTGTTTGTGTGAGTATGTGTGTTTCTTCTCCTTTAAAGTCCTGGCAAACAGGTACATAAATTTAGGAAGATAGGAATCACATTCTGCCTAGTTGTTAAGGTATAAAAAAAGTTTAATTAATACTTTTAAATGGATTTTAAGAAGAGCAAGATAAGAAGTATTTACTGAAAACACTTACAAGCCAATTCTCTTAAATGTTGTGCTCTTATTTGTTTACTTAGAAATATTCTCCAATTATGAGTTTCTTCATATAGAGGGTTTGAGAAAAAAAATCCCTTAGATATTTTTTCTGAAATAATCATATTGAAAGATTAATGACCAAGAATTCATAAATTGATTTTCCTTTAGTTTCAAAGTATAATAGATAAATTATAAACAATAATAAATAATGCATAAAGGTAATGAAATCAAACTAATTATAAAATCCAAACAACATAGGGTTCTAGCTCAGGCATCAGTTTCCTTTTGACTGTGCCAGTGAAGTTAAATTCTTCTGATCCATTTCATGATTGCAACCGTACTGGCAAGAAGGAAAACAATCTCAGGTTGACGAATCTGCATTATAATCAAATTGTGATTGTTTTTTGCAAAGATTTTCCCAATTAGAGAGCATCTAAATCATTTCTTTGAAGATCTTAAATTTAATTATACATGAAATATCAAAATGTAAGAACTTAAATGTAATAATCATCTGCCTCAGTCCATTTTGTGCTGCTATAACAGAATACCTGAGTGAATAATTTATTAAAAAAATGTATTTCTGACAATCCTTGAGGCTGAGAAGAAGTGCACGATCAAGGCAGCAACATCTGGTGAGGGCTTTCTTGCTGCATCCTTAATGGCAAAAGGCAGAAGGGCAAAAGAGCGTGATCCCATCCATACAAGCCCTTTGCATAGTGGCGTTAATCCATTCGTGGGAGTGAAATCCTCATGACCGAAACACCTCCCAAAGGCCTCACCTGCCAACACTGTTGCCCTGGGGATCAGGTTTTCAGCACATGAATATTGGGGAACACATTCAGACCATAGAATTATCCATTCATTTATGATATTTTAGAGACTAACTTTAATGTTCTGTTGAGTAAATTATACTAGGAAAATAATGTCACTGAAGTCTGAAGTATTTTTTTAAATCATACTTAATTTCATATTAGATTAAATGTGAAAAATGTTCTACTAGTTCTGATCTCTCCCAAGATAGCCTATAATGATACGACATTAAGTTTTTGTGAATGGGAAGCTTTCATCTAGGTCTTACAGGCAATCTTTGGGTTGTAATTGTATAACAAATTCAGGAACTCACAATACTTTTTTCATATATCATAGGTTACATCTTATAATCAACTCACAATACTTTTTTCACATGTCCTGGGTTACATCTTATAATCTTTGAAATGATTCATAAGTTTCTTACAGTTAGATATTAGACAACATTCAGTATTCTATTACACAGTGGAGAGAAAGGGACTTGAAGCATACACATTTGTATTTTACTTAATACCTATGCTGCCATCTACCAAAAGAGTATGTGCTTACTCCTAAAATGTAATTTTCCAATACACACACACACACACACACACACGCACACATAAAACATACCATCCGCTAATCTTGCAATACTTCTCAATAAGCAGAAAAATCTTAGTAGTATCCAGTTTTTAACGGTTTTCATTGATTAAACAGAATTGTAGTTATAATTATAGCTGTATAAGTTCTATAGTTTTGTTTACAATTCTAATATTTAGAAGGAAAGAATGGGTGGGGAATATATCAGGGGATTTGAAGCCAGCAGAGTTGAGTTGGACATCCACTGTTGCCACTTACTATGTGGTCTTCTGAGCCTGGTCTTTTGAAATTCAGATTCCCCATCTAAGAATCCACAAGATGGTTGAAAATAGGAGAATAAGGGAATTTAAAGTGTGTATATCTGAGATGTAGTAAATTCAATAATACAAACTTACTATTAGCAATATTAAACTTAAAATGTACCAGGAATAGGATGGTACTGTTATATTTATTAGCCTTTTCTAAGTCAAATTTATTAGTTTTCAAATTCTGTTTGAATCATTTAACTTTCATTTAACACCTAACATTTAGTGAAATACACCTTTATTTCATTTTTAGTGATCTTGAACTTAGGAAAAAGGTGATTTTTATTTTCTAGCTCTTTCTACCCATGTGTATTTTAAAAGATCCACAATCCTCATAATTTCTTTAAGCAATCAGCGAGAGTTGTGTATGATTACTTTTTTAAAAGTTAATAGGTTGTGAAAGTCTGTATGCTTTTATTTCTTTCATGTTTTATAGCTTTGCTGCTAAAAAGTGCAGTCAAGTTTAAAGCATAAATTATTTTTCTGAGTCCAATTAAATGGCATTATATTTTATTTATGTACATTTGTATGTGTGTGGTCATATATATTACAGTTAACACACTTAAAATACTTTGTTTTATTTAGTCATCATTGGTCATGTATGCATTTAGTCAAATTCATGCAAATTTTGTGCATATGTAAAGCATTTCTAGATCTTCTGTATTTTTTAGGTTCAGAGGGGCACATGTGCAGATCTGTTATGTAGGTATATTGCATAATGGTAAGGTTTGGGCTTCTAGTGAACCCATCACCTAAATAGTGAACATGGTAGTATTTTTTACCCTCTCCTCCTCTCTCTCCCCTTTTGGAATTCCCAGGGTCTATTATTTCCATCTTTGTGTCCACGTGTACCTATTGTTTAGCTTCCACTTGTAAGTGAGAACTTGCATTTCATTTCTTTCTGAGTTATTTCACTTAAGATAACAACCTCCAACTCCATCTCTATTGATGCAAAGGACAGGATTTGATTCCTTTTTATGGTTCCATAATATTCCATGGTGTATATATATATATCACAATTTCTTTACACAGTCAATGGTCGATGGACATTTAGGTTGATTCCATAAATTTGCTATTGTGAATAGTGCTGTGATAAACATGACAAACAGGTGACTTTTTGATAAAAATTATTTCTTTTCCTTTGGATAGACACCCAGTAGTGGAATTGCTGAGTTCTTTTTATAGCTGAGAAATCTCCATACTGGTTTCCATAGGATATAAGCTAATTTACTTTCCCACCAATGGTGTATAAGTATTCACTTCTCTCCACATCCTCACCATCTGTTGTTTTTTGACTTTTTAATAATAGCCATTCTGACTGGTATGAGATGGTATCTCATAGGGGTTTTATTTGTATTTCACTGAAGATTTGTGATGTTGAGATGTTTTTATATGTTTATTAGCAGTTTGTATGTCTTCTTTAGAGAAGTATTTGTTCATGTCCTTTTCCTACTTTATAATTGGGTTGTCATTTTCTTGTGGATTTGTTTAAGTTCTTTTTTTTTTTTTTTTTTTTTTTTTTTTTTTTTTTTTTTTTTTTTTTTTTTTTTGAGACGGAGTCTCGCTCTGTCGCCCGGGCTGGAGTGCAGTGGCCGGATCTCAGCTCACTGCAAGCTCCGCCTCCCGGGTTACGCCATTCTCCTGCCTCAGCCTCCCAGGTAGCTGGGACTACAGGCGCTCGCCACCTCGCCCGGCTAGTTTTTTGTATTTTTTAGTAGAGACGGGGTTTCACCATGTTAGCCAGGATGGTCTCGATCTCCTGACCTCGTGATCCGCCCGTCTCGGCCTCCCAAAGTGCTGGGATTACAGGCTTGAGCCACCGCGCCCGGCCTGTTTAAGTTCTTTACATATTCTGGATATTAGCCTTTTGTTGGATGCATAGTTTTTGAATATTTTCTTCCATTTTCTGATTATTCAATTGATTGTGGCCTTTGCTGTGCAGAAGCTCTTTAGTTTAATAAGTCCCATTAGTCTGCTTTTGTTTTTGGTGCATTTTCTTTTGAGGTCTTAATCTAAAGGCCAGTTTCTAAAAGAGTTCTTTCTAGATTTTCCTTTTTTTTTTTTTTTTTTTGTATAGTTTTGGGTCTTATATTTAGATCTTTGATCCATCTTGAGTTAATTTTTGTATACAGTGAGAGATAAGGTTCCAGTTTCATTCTTCTGCATGTAGTTAGCCAGTTTTCCCAGAACCATTTATTAATTCATTCTTCTGCATGTAGCTAGCCAGTTTTCCCAGAACCATTTATTAAAAAGGGTGTCTTTTCTCCGTGTTTGTTTTTGTTCACTTTGTTGGAGATCAGCTAGCATTGGGAGTGTGGCTTTATTTATAGGCTCTCTACCCTGTTCCATTGATCTATGTGTCTATTGTACCAGTACCAAACTGTTTTGGTTACTAAAGCCTTCTAGTATCCTTTTAAGTCAGGTAATGTGATATCCCCAGTTTTGTTTGCTTTTGTTTTTTGTTTGTTTGTTTTGCTTATGACTGCTTTGGCTATTTGAGCTCTCTTTTTTGTTTCCATGTGGATTTTAGAATTGTTTTTCTAATTCTGTGAAAAATGACCTTAGTAGTTTAATAGTAATTGTGTTGAATCTGTAGATTGCTTTCGGCAAATATAGTCATTTTAATGATATTTATTTTTCCTATCCATGGGATGTTTTTCCACTTGTTTGTATTGTCTATGATTCTATAATCAGTGCTTTGTAGTTCTCCTTGTAGAATTGTTTCACCTCCTTAGTTAGATATATTTCTAGGTTTGTTATTGTTGCTGTGTGTGTGTGTGTGTTTTCTGGCTACCGTGAATGACATTGGGTTCTTGATTCAGTTCTGAGCTTGAGTACTGTTGTTGTATAAAATGCAATTGATTTTTATACATTAATTTTGTATCTTGAAACTTTATTGAAGTTATTTTTCACATCTGGGAGTCTTTTGAAGGAATGTTTAGAGTTTTCTAGATATAAGATCATGACATCAATGAACAGAGGTAATTTGACTTCCTTGTTTCAAATTTGAATGCCTTTTGTTTCTTTTGCTTGCCCTGCTAGGACTTCCAGTACTATGTTGAATAGCAATGGTGAGAGTGGGCATCCTTATCTTCTTTCAGTTCTTAAAGGGAATGTTTTCAAATTTTCCCCATTCAGTATGATGTTAGTTGTGGGTTTGTCATACATGGCTTTTAGTATTTTGAAATCTGTTCCTTCGATGCCTGGTTTGTTGAGGGTTTTTATCATGAAGGATGCTGGATTTTAACAAATGCTTTTTCTGCATCTATTGAGATTATCATATGGTTTTTGTTTTTAATTCTGTTTACATAGTGAATCATATTTATTGATTTGTGTATGTTGAACTATCCTTGCTTCCCTGGAATTAAACTCACTTGATCGTGATGAATTCTTTTTTGATATATTGCCAGATTTGGCTTCCCAGGATTTTCTTGAGAATTTTTGCATCTGTGTTCATCAGAGACATTGGCTTATGATTTTCTTTTTGTTGTTGTTGTAGTGGCCTTGCCATATTTTGATATAGTGGTAGGATGAGTTAAGAAAGAAACTCTCCTCCTTGATTTCTTAGAATAATTTCAGTAATACCACCTTTGTCTTATATGTCTGGTAGAATTTGGCTATGAATCCATTTGGCCCTGGGCTTTTTTTATTGGTAGACTTTTTTTTATTACTGATTCAATTTCATAACTCATTATTTGTCTGTGCAGAATTTCAACGTCTTCCTGGTTCACTCTTGGGAGATTATATGTTTCAGGAATTTATTCATTTGGGTTGCATGATGTTTGGGTAGTTAAATCTTACTGAATTGAACTGAACCCTTTATTTTAATACAATGTCCTTCTTTTTTTTAATTTTATGGTTTGTTTGTTTGTTTTAACTGTTGTTGGTTTAAAGTCTGTTTCATTAAATACAAGAATACAACCTCTGCTGTCTTTTCTTTTCTGTTTGCATCATAGATCTTTCTCCACTTCTTTACTTTGAGTCTGTGTCGTTACATGTTAAGTGGGTCCCGTGAAGGCAGCAAATGGTTGGGTCTTGTTTTTTTCATCCAATTTGCCAATCTGTATCTTTTAAGTGCAGTTAGGCCATTTACAATCACGGTTAATATTGATATAGGAGGTTTTGTTTCTCTAATAGTTTTGTTAGATAGTTGCTTTGTAGTCCCAGTTGTGTAGTTGCTTCATAGCATCTGTAAACTTTGTATTTTCATTTGCTTTTGTCCTAGTAAGTATTGTCCTTTTATTTCCATTTTTAGAACTCCCTTGAGCATTTCTTGAAGGCCTAGTCTCATGGTGATAAATTCCATTAGTGTTTGCTTGTCTGAAAAAAAATATTTTATTTCTCCTTCATTTATGAAGCTCAGTTTGAGAAGATATAAAATTTGGGGGTGCCATTTTTTAAAAAAGGCTAAAAATGAGCCCCCAATCTCTTATGGCCTATAAAATTTCTGCTGAGAAATCTTCTGTTAGTCTGATGGGATTACCTTTATAGGTGATTTGACTCTTTTCTTTATCAGTCTTTAAGATTTTTCCTTCATGTTGACCTTTGATAGCCTGAAGACTCTATGCCTTGTTGATGTTCATCTTGTATAGTATCTTGCAGGTATTCCCTGCATTTCTCATTTCTGGGTGTTTACCTCTCTAGCAATATTAGAGAAATTTTCTTGAATTATCCCTTCAAACATGTTTTCCAAGTTAGTTACTTTTTTGTCTTCTCTCTCTGGAGAACCTTCAAGTCATAGGTTTGTTTGCTTCACATAATCCCGTATTTCTGAAAGTCCTTGTTCATTTCTTTAAATTATATTTTTCTTTATTTTTGTCTGACTGAGATAATTCAAAATACAGTCTTCAAGCTCTGAATTTCTTTTTTTCTGCTTGTTCTACTTTACTGCTAAGTTTGCCACAGTGTTTTGAAGTTCCTTCAGTGCATTTTCCATTTCCAAAGGTTCTGTTTTGCTTTTCTTTAATATATCTATTTTGCCTTTTGTCTCCTAAATTGATTTTCTGGTTTATTTGTGATTATTTTCTACTTTCTTTTGGATTTTATTGATCTTGCTTACAACCCATGTTTTGAATTCCTTATCTCTCATTTCAAAGTTTTCATTTTGGTCAGGAGCCATTGCTAGAGAATTAACATGGTCCTTTGTGGGTGTCATAGCACTCTGTTTCTTCATGGTGCTAGAATTCTTTATGCTGGTTCTTTCTCATCTGCAGAAGCTATTATTTCTTATTTTTTAGTTTACTTTCATTTGGGTGGAGGTTTCCCCTTCTTGGGTATGTAACTATTGCATATGCTGGGTAGGGTCCTTTAGCTTTGCTTCTTTGTGCTTTTAGGGCACTAAGGCTCTATATGAATTACTTGGCTATAGAGAACCTTAGTTTAGTGGTTTATCAAGTGCTAATTGTTTTCATGTTGTAATAGTGATGTGCAGTGCTTGTGGTCAGACTCACTGTCTCCTACAAGGATAAGGTGTTGGAGGTCTAGAGAGGCTTATCTTGTTCCTTGCTGTGCAGTTCTGTCAACAATTATATCGGGTTGTGCAGTTTATGCTACAAGTCAATAGGTAGCTCTTGCAAGTAAGAACCAGTTGAGTTCCTTACAATCAGGCTAGAAGTTGTGATGGGACATACAGTTTGACCTCTCAGCCAGTAGGTGATGCTTGCAGGTGAGAGGCAGTTGCACTGTTGGCAGTGGGATTTTTGCTTGGCCTTTGTGGATCAAAGGAAGTATTGTATGTCCCTGATGAAGGGTGGCACTGGGGCTCCTGGGGGTATGTTCTGCACTTTGCTGCCAAGGTAGCTGGAGGTGGCAAAGCTGGGTGGGGCTGGGTCAGGCAACTCAGTCACCAGGCTCTCCAAGGCAGGTACAAGTATTGACCTTGGTCAAGGTCTAGGGGCAGCTCTCAGGCCACTGGGCCAACCCTTCAGGGAAGGGCTGTGGTGTCCCTCCTATGCCACAGAGCTCATATAGGGGAACGGGGGTGGGGGAGGGTGCTGGGGTTTACAGCCCAACAGACAGACATGGGGCATGCCCAGGGGAGTCTCTCTTCCATGTCCAGCCCAGCAACAGGCCTGAGCTCATCCCAAACTACCTGTTTCAGGTCACTGAGCCATTTTAGGCTTTCTAGACTGTGGGACTCCCTGAGGGAAAAACTGCAGCTATCAGGCCACACACCCTTCACATTCCAGTTTCATGAAGGGAGGGGTACCCAGCCCCTGTGCTCCTAAACAGATCTGTGCCACACTCTTCTCTGTTTTCTAACAATGGGCAAGTGAATCTGTAGTGAAGATCAAGCCATAAATCCCATTTTCATGCCCCTATGCAGTGTCCTTGTGTCCTGGGGAACTGGGACCAGATCAGTGGTTTTGTTCTCTGGCCCTCGGGGTCAGTCATCAACTGTGATAAGGTTGGTGAGCTGCTCCCAGACCACCAACAAAACAAGACAATGCTGTGGCCCCACTGCAGGAACAGCCAGGCAGGCAGTCTTGGTTGCAGGGGTGGCTGGAAGGCAAGGGGACATGTGTTTAAGATGCATCTTGGTCCCCTGACAATGGCAGTTGACCTGTCCTGGGTGCATGAGAGTGTCTGGGCTCTGTTTTCTCCTAGCCAGGCAGACAACAGGAGCTGTGGCTGTTCAGTGCAGGATGAGGGCCTTGGGAGATGAGCACTCAGAGTTACATTTTCTTTGTAGCTGCCCAGCACAGTAAAGCCTTCTGGGCTCTATGCAAGTTCAAGCAGTGCCTCTATATGCTCTCCATTTGGCTCCCTCTGCCAATCCAAAGGTCTGTGGGGGTGTGGAAATTCCTCCTGTAGCTGGCATCTCAGAGATCTGTGGCTAAATATGGTGCCTCGGGATTCCCTCTTTTACCCCTTATGATAGAATTTCAGTGTTTGCTCTCAAAATATTTGTTCAAAGTGTTTCACAAGGAATCTAAAAGAGCAAAATCCTTCTATGCCTGAAACAGAGGAGGATAGAGAAGCACATGGACCCAGGAAAATTCTCCAAGAAAAGGTGAATCTGCTCCTGGACTTCGGGCAGATCTGCAACACAGCCTTTCCTGTGATGTCACTTTCTGCAGCTCACCTCCTTGCTCCAGGATTCGAGGGAGGTGCTCTGGATATGCTTTGGATAGTGGCAGAACCCAAAAGGACGAGAATGCAAGCCTGGCCTCAAAAAGAAAATCTAGATTTTTTTTATTGTCAATTACTTATGCAACACATGAATCTTTTTCTGGAGTAATTTACAGTGAATTATACCCAGTTGTGTGCTGGTAGGAGGGAAGAAATGCTCGTTTTGTACAATTTGCCACCTTCCATGAAGTAAATACACCCACCAAAGGGGATTCCAAGCCATTAAGCTAAGGTGACGTCAACAGGGTTACAAACTTCCTGAAAATTTAACAGTCAGCCTCCTAGAGCCCCTACTCACTGGCCCCAGAACACCCACTGCTGTAATACCTTACTACTTCACAAACTAAATCCTGGTATTCAGAAGCTGTCATAAAACAATAGATAGAGATCTCCTTAGTGATAACCTAATAAAGAAAGAAGATTAAGGGTAAGGAGGTATGATTAGCTAATTTGAAAGTTCTCTCAATGATTAGACAGCAGTATTGAAAGCGATATTCTAAAAATTCATCTATAAAACTGATTAATGAATTACTAATAATTCATTAATTACCTTTCTTATAGTGTTAATCTGACAATCAATTCACCAAAATGGGTAAATCACAGAGGCTATGCAAATGTCATTGTAAGCAAGGAAACTGCTAGGAGTAGCCATAAATAAGTGCAAAAGATTTCTTTTTAATCATGTGCAATACACAATAAGCAGTGTTCTTTAAATGAAATAACAGCTATGACAAATCTAAAGCATTGAGAAAAGATATCAAGGAGAAACCAAACATCCTTTTATATCCAAATATCGAAATGTAAAAGTATAGACATGGCCTCGTACCACTGAAAAGAAACACGAAATTCCCCATGACTTCAATAATAGTTTTCTTTTAAGATGGATATTGGAATTATTTTTTCTTGAAAATATTTCTACATTGAAATTACTTAAGGAATTTACAACTTAAAACAAACAGAAATGTAAAGAATTGGTTGGTAAAAAACACCTTTGGTAGTTACTTAGTACCTGAATTATCTGGGGACTATTAACAAAGAAAGAAGCATTTCTCAAGTGGTCTCTTGGCTGTCATGCTATTTTAAGTACTAGACAATGAAAGTAAACTATGCAGAGTGCCTGACCTCTAGAAAGAGTTGGCTTGCAAATAGTAAACAGAAGGGAAATAATCACAGAAATATACATATACCTTGTATTCTGAGGAATGTATATGAATATTTTTGTGTCACAAGCATTGTGTGTGCATATGTGTATGTCCTTATGGCAGTGCTAAAAGTAAAAGAAAGTCTTTCTGGTTTATATCTTCTCTTTAAGTACAGGATCAAAAGAAATCTTTCATAAGTGGATGCATAATATTCAAAATTAAGAAGAGTTTATGAGATAATATCTATGTTAGTAGCCACACAATAAATGCTAATTACTTGGCACTGAAACCCTACATTTTGTGGTGGTAGCTATGAAAATAAAAATAGCAACAAACTTGGCATAAAAACCTCTGTTCTAGTCCTTGTTTATTTATCTGATAGTTTTAACATCTCTCTACTCTTAGTTTACTCCCTGACTTACAAATTTTTGTAAATGAACAAGTGGGATAATATATGTGAAAGAATTTTATAAACTCCCCCATAAATAAGCATAAATTTTCTTCTTTGGAAACTTTCTATAGCACTTATATCTTCACAATATAATTGTGTTTTTTGCTTCCCAAACCTCAGATGAAATGACACTGGCTTTCTATTATTCTACTATCATCTGTCACATAGCTACACAACTACTTCTTCCTGCTCTGGAATATATGATTTCTCAACTGAAGGAGATCCTCTTTGTAACATATAAAAGTTTAAAATTTGAGTCTGACAAAGTATAGTCAATAAAATCCATGATATTAAAACTCTGGGTTGCTGAAAATATTACTTGTTTGATTATATTTTAAATCCTTATTATTTTACAAACAGAGCTCTATCATACTTATCAATGAAGTAATGTCTTCTTAAAAGAAAGCACTTCAAGAACATAAGAAGGTTTTCATAATGGAAGGAGTAACCTCCATAATTCATAATTACATTTAATCACAAATTTGAAAAGAGCACCAATATTCGTCACTTAAAAAAATCACACTGACATAGAACTAATATTCAGAATATGAAAAATTGATATACAAATTATTGAATCAGCATTTACTCTTCTTCTCTAAGGTGACAGTTGCTTTTAATTAATGTTTTCTATTTATTAACATTCTGTTATATTCAAATACTATATTGGCTGTGTTGAAGTGCTTATGTCAAAATATATTTGCTACATCAAAGGCAATTTATAAACAGTACTATCTACACATTCAGTGCATTTATATATCTGGACATACCCCCCCCCCCCCCCCGCCAAGAAGCAAACACAGCAAGTATATATTTATTATGTTAAACTATAGCTAAAGATTGCATTTTTTTGATGCTCATAAGACTCATATATTAGAAACACTCCTTAATTTAGGTATTTCAGTACTTCTACAGGAAGAAAGTTTTTATTAGCTAAGTACAGTTGTTTTTGATAGATATCATGCCTTAAAAATAGTAAAGTTTCTGCTGAGAAAAAAATAATCATCCAATTCCCAGAAATCTATGTTACTCAAACATACATAAAGTGAGTGTTGGAAGAACATCACAATTGCTTATTTTTACCAATAATCCAAGTTTGCCTCATGAACCCACCATAGCAGTATCTCAGAGAGGTTCTCATGCTTTCTGCATTCAATGGTAAGACATTTCCAGACATATGGCTGCGAGCTACATTTTAGTAAATTCTCTAGCTAAGCTCAACAAGCATTAAGATTCTGCTTATTATGCAAGAGTCTACTTTGATGGTTCAATTTCTTTGTCTTCTCATATTACAGTATTTCCTTTCCTTAGCAATCTTATGCATTAGCATAGACATTCTCAAGGATAATGATCTAGGCTCTAAAATGTAAAGACAGGAAGCTCAATTTTATGGAACATGAACATGAAACTAAAGCTGCTGTGAACAGTCACTGTATACTAGTAGCAATGCTACATGGCCGAAACTTTATAATTGTTTGTAATAGCCAAAAACAAAAACAAATCATGAAAAGTTTTATTATTTCAATTTTCTTGAAATTACTAAAATGTAATTTCTCATTTTAAAAGATAATCTTTTCATAAAACAGTAGGACTTTTAAAAGTAATTGACCTTAAAAAATGATCACTCTTTCTAGGATTACCACTTATGCATTAGCCTATCTTCTAATAAATAAATGACTTCAGAACTCTCCTTTATTTTTAAACTTCTCAATTTACAGACCATGTTTTGGATCTCTTGTAAGACACATTCAAATAATTGAGACATAATAGTGGCAGAAGCATTTCCTTTACTCACTCATTGAAGTTGGGAAATCTGGCCTTCAACATGCTGAATATTAAGATATTGATACTATCAGGCTAGAGATATTCCCATAGCATGCAAACACGTCCTTAGTGATATATATTTTTAATTAATAGGTATTTTTAAAAAATCAAAAATAGACAAGCTTTACCCGTTTTACATTTTTTAAGTTTTTAAGATTTAATGTAATATTTACTTCTCTGAATTATTATGAACAGCATGAATAGATATTTACAGATAAAACACAGCTATTTAAAGAAGTAAAACTGAATGAGCATTATTTAAATGAATGAAAAGCAATTTTAACCCTATAATCATAGTATACTAGACTGCTTTTTTCCTTAAAATTGTAACCAACTATACATAAAAAATAATTTTATGTCGGTGCGGATGAAGGAATAAAAAGAAAGCGTAAATTACATCCCAGAATATACAAAGGAGAGATTGTATTTGGAAGGTTTAAGATGGCTCTTTTTTGGAAACGGTGTAATCAGTGCTGGGATACAGAGGAAAGGATAGCAGACCGGAGAAAGGGATCTGGGCCCTTTATTGTTACCATTAAAGTCTTACATAAAACTGTCTCCACATTCCATAAAAATGCCATGGTGCTTCAGGAAAAATACAGACCTGAGATAATAGTTTATTTTGGCTGGGACTAAGGTTCCAGAACTGAAGAGTTACTGCCAGAAATAGAAACCAGCTTTGAGAAAAATTGGACTGAACTAGGATGCAGCGAAAGTGCTGCAGCATCAATAACCTAGCGCTTCAGAATCTGAATCAAGGGTTCTTTGTTTAGAACCTTGTAACATAATTAATCACCCAGAGGAAGTAAAGAGATTTGAGGTTGGAGTTTAGTTACCCAGGGAATTCCCTCTTCCTTTGGCACCCACTTGCCAGCACAACTATAAAACAGGAGCAGAAATGCCTCACTCCATAAATGATTAATAATAGCTGATTTACATGAAATTAAGTTGTTCACTTGCTGAGACACAGTTGACCTGAATTCTGGGAGGCCCTCCCACAACTCCCTGAGTAACAAAGCAAGTCACCATCTCCAGGATGCCTCATCTCTGTTTCCATTACTTTTTCCTCCCAAAATACGAAATTCTGCAATAGCCATGCATATGCTGATCTTTTCTATAAATAATTTCCATATCTTAAACAGTTCACCGTTTTTAAGGTGTTAACTACCACATGAATTCCACTCAACAAATACAGTATTTAGAGAATATTTACAATGCAAGGTATTGTTTTAATCACTAGGAAACAAATTGTAATTAATATATTATGTAACTTCATTAAGGAGCTTATAAAAATAGTGTGCAGTAAGGGTGGGGGGAGACATCAGAAACAGATAAAAATAATTTCAAAAATAGCTAAAACATCAAAGACCATGCTTTGTACTAGAAAAGAGATACAAGCATCTATGGATAATGAAAGGTGGGAGAATCACGTAAACTGAAGAATCATGAAGTTTCACAAGCAAATTACATTTACGATAGTTCTTCTAGAAAGGACAGAGCTTCTGCGATAGCCGAAAATAACTTCCCAGATGATAAGAAAAATAAGAACAAAGACTTTAGGTTAGGGACTGACTAGTGGGTACAGGAAATAGTAAGTATCTGGAATACAGTTGGGAGAGATGGTAAACTCATTTCAGAAAAATAGTTAAGGCCATGTCAATGCCATGAATGAATGACAGGCTGAGGGACGAAGTTGAACATTTTTGAGCAGAAAAACTGTTTTGTGACAGCAACGAGTATGGGGTATTGCAAAAGTACAAGTGTCCAGGCAATGATATAATGGGGCTGAGTAGATCAGGACACTGTGCTGCCATCGGGAACTCAGGACAGGGGTCTCGCCCAGCAGAGCATCTAATATTTTTGGGTAAGCAAGGCAGAGGTCTCCGTATTAAGTCAACACTGTAGAAATTAAGCAGAGTGCTAGAACCATATTAAATTGCCGCAAAGCAATTTGGTCCAAACTCACAAAGCTGGTGACCAGGTAGGCCCAAGCATATAGATCAAAGGTTTTAAGGATCAGTAATAAATAGAGGTGGATCTCAGGAGACTTCTCACCAGTCCAGCACTTCTAATTGCCTACTGAGAAAGTCCACTTGGATGTTTGGCCATCCCTTGCAAGTCAACTGGTTTAGAGTTAAATTCCTCTTCACAAAAACTTCATTTGCTTCCTTTTCCAACCTCTCTGTAAATTGCACCACAATTTTCCCAATTGTGGGCTCAAAATCATTAAAGAATTCTAATGTTTTCCATTTTTCTCCATACCCCATAACTTAGTTGCAATGTTCTGTGTAATTTTCCCTTGAGATGGCAAGCAACACTTGCACCAGACTCAGCATCTTGTGCTAAGATGACTGCAATAATCTCTTAGTACAATTCACACTTAATTTTTTACCTACCTTCTAGGTACCTTTCAATTTGCTTTTACTGTTCCTTTGAAAATTGTTTCTATTTTACCATTGTATGTTTCATAAGTGCAAATGATGCTGATCTCATTACATATTTCAGACTAATGCCATATCTTGTGAATATGTTATTTATAAATGTTTACTGAATGCTTCCTATGTGCCAGTAACTGTGCAGGACACTGGGGAGACACAAAGATAAGTGAGAAATTATTCCTTCCCTGAAGGATCATAGCATTGCACACAGGAAAAAGAAGAAATAGAGGGGAAAAAAATTGACACTCATTTTTTTTTTTTTGCACTTTTCCATACTTCTGAAATTTTGATTTATAAAAGCAATTAAACAAAAAAAGTCAATGCAATGAAAGAATTACTATTAGTATGGAGGGATTTCCACAGTGGTTTAAAAAGAGAACAGACAAGAAGACAACAGAGGCACTCAATCTGCCTGCCTTTTATTAAAAGGGACTCCCAGAGAAGGTAAATATGAGTCAGGACTTGGAAATGGAGAGGAGTTTGCCTAAAAGAGAAATGAGGGTAGACTGCATTTGGACAAGTGAACAGAAGACTGAGATAGAGCATGTGGAATGTACTGGGAACACTCACTTTCTTAAAGTGCTGGAAACAAGGACATGGAGCAAAGAGGAGAGATGAGGCTGGGACCAGCCTGTGAAAGTCCTCGATTTTCATACCGAGTATTTTCTCTTGTTAATAGGAAGCCATTGGTGATTTTTAAAATTGAAAGGGAGTGGGGAATAAAATAGGTTTGAATGTCTCTAACTTTGGTATGTATAAATGAAATGTGATACACTTTCTCTCAATACTGCTATGAAAATATTCATGCTCCTTGGATATTCTGAGAATTTCTCCTGCCTATAATAGTATATATATATCCAGTATTGTCACACTGTAGGTATTGAACAAAAAATAATCAGTTAACTCTGGCATGTTCTTAATGGTCAAAAAATTGTAAGAAATTGTCTCTGATAAAATTGCAATGCAATACTATTTCTAATCACTCAAAATAAAAGAAATTATTTTAGAATATAATGTCATTTCTACAGTGTTCTTGATATTGACATAATAATATCTAACCTTTAGAGTCCTGATTCTGAGCACCTACATTTATTTACACTACCCTGCATTTCAAGACTGAGGAAACTGAGGCAGAAGAAGTCCAGTAGCACATGCCAGATCACACAGCCAACAAGGGCTGGGGTTTAATTGTGAGAAGTCTTGCACTACACTCTGTCCTCTTGATCACTACTCAAGACCCCCTTGCCCAAGTGTTCTATTTTGAGCCCACACTAAGAAAGACTCTATTGAAAAAAAGGAAAAATAAGGAGAAAAGATATGAACAACATTTAGTGGCTTCTACCTTCCCTACTGAAAAACTTCAAAGTCATACATGATTTCAACAGTCTCAGGGTCTTCAATTACACAGGTGACCACATCATTAACAGACACATGATTACTTAGTAATTTCACTTCCCTAACATAAGACAACTGAATGTTAACAAGCATATACTGAGAAGAAGGAATGATCTAGAACCCAGTCAATGATTAACTCATCTTCTTCCCGGTCTTAGAATCTACCAACAAGGGATCTGAACAGCTTACAAAAGAAAAAATCTTTTAAGATAATAGGGATTCAAGACTCAATTGCTTTGAACCTATAGGCTTCTCAGCAATTAATTCATTTTCGTTTGACTTTTTTGAAAATGTGTTTTCAAATGCAGTTACATGCTTTTACTGTTCAAAAGAACTTTTAGGTAAATTAGTTGTGACTGATTTATAGGATATTTTGGGATGCCTCTTTAGAACTCTGTCATAAAGTAGAAAATGCATTTACTCATGCATTTGAATACTCTCATTAAGTAATCTATAATGTTTTAACAAAATGTACGTGACATAAAAGCATGTAATATATGTCACAGTATCTTTTGTAAACACCAGTCATATAAGCAGATCTTCTATTCTCAGCCAGAAGTATTTTCCATTTTAAAGGCAGCACTAACACTGCCACATTGGTAAAGAAAATATCTACAAAGAGTATAAAGCATATCACAGCCCATATAAATAGTAAACATAAATAAATAAACAAATATATATTACAAATAAAGATATTCTAAAAAACTAAGCCACCATCTTTTTAATTAGGTTAATATTTTTATTTTGAGATAGTTGTTGATTCCCATGCCATCTCTATTTCTGCAAGTTCTTGATGTCTGTAATTTTTGTCCTCTCGAGAATGCTATTTATATGGAATAATACATTGTTAGTCTTTGGGGAATGACTTTTTTCACTCACCATAATTCTTTAAAGATTCATCCAAGTTGCTATAAATACATCAACAGCTCCCTCCTCTTTAATTGCTGAGGGTACTCCATAGTATGGATGTACCACCGTTTGTTTAACCATTTGCCTGTTGAAGAGCATTTGTACTGTTTCCAGATTTTGTTTATTATGATTAAAACTTCTGTGGATATTCACTCACAGATATTTGTATAAACATGTTTTCATCTCTCTGAAATAAATACTCAAAAGTGCAACTGATGAGTCATATGGTAGTTGCATGTTTTGTTTTTTTAAGAAACTGTCAAACTTTTTTCCAGAGTGGCTGGGGCATTTTACATTCCCACAAGTGGTGGTGTCTGGATGATCCAATTTTTCCACATGCTTGCCATCAAGTGTTAGTATCACCGTTTTTCAATTTTAGCTAGTATGATAGCTGTGTAGTGCTATCTCAGTGTGGTTTTAATTTGCTCTTTCCAAATAGCTAATAATGTTGAACACTTGTCGTGTATTTATTTGCCATCTTTATATTCTGCTTGATTAAAAGATTGCTTTCTATCCTTGGCCCACTTTCATATTTGATTTTTTTATTGTTGGGACTTGAGAGTTCTTTATGTATTTTTTATTTTTTTTTTTTTATTTTATTATTTTTTTTTTCGAGACGGAGTCTTGCTCTGCCGCCCAGGCTGGAGTGCAATGGCCGGATCTCGGCTCACTGCAAGCCCCACCTCCCGGGTTTATGCCATTCTCCTGCCTCAGCCTCCCGAGTAGCTGGGACGACAGGCGCCCGCCACGTCGCCCGGCTAGTTTTTTGTATTTTTTAATAGAGACGAGGTTTCACTGTGTTAGCCAGGATGGTCTCGATCTCCTGACCTTGTGATCCGCCCGTCTCGGCCTCCCAAAGTGCTGGGATTACAGGCTTGAGCCACCGCGCCCGGCCCTTTATGTATTTTTGATATTCATCCTTTATCAGATATGTGGTTTGTTAACATGTTCCCCCCGTTCTGCAGCTGGTCTTTTCGTCCTTTTAACAGGGTCTTTCACAGAGCAAAAATTTGTAATTTTGATGAAGTCTGCTTTATCAATTTTTCCTTTTATGGATTATGCTTTTGCTGTCAAGTCTAACAACTCTTCACCAAGCTCTATGGATTCAAAAGATTTTCTCATATGTTTTATTCTAATTATCATAAGTGAATGTTTTGTATTTACATTCATGATTCATTTTGATTTAATTTTTGTATAAGGTCTGAGGTTTAGATCAAGATTCTTTTTTACCTATGGTTGTCCAACTGCCTTAGCACCATTTGTTGAAAAGAGTATGCCTTCTCCACTGTTGATTTTCTATTTTTTTTCCATTAATATATGTTTCTATGTCTCCACCAATACCACACAGTTTTGATTAATGTAGGGATGTAATACATCAGAACAGAATCCATGACTTCTTATCACTTCATTCTCCCTGTTCAAAATCATTTAGCTATTCTAGTGTCTCTGCTTTTCATATATATTCTAGAAAAAGACATTTCTCAAAAGAAGACATTCATACAGCCAACAGACACAAGAAAAAGTGTTCATCATCACTAGCCCTCAGAGAAATGCAAATCAAAACCACAATGAGATACCATCTCACACCAGTTAGAATGGCAATCATTAAAAAGTCAGGAAACAACAGGTGTTGGAGAGGATGTGGAGAAACAGGAACACTTTTACACTGTTGGTGGGAATGTAAACTAGTTCAACCATTATGGAAAACAGTATGGCAATTCCTCAAGGATCTAGAACTAGATGTACCATTTGACCCAGCCATCCCATTATGGGTATATACCCAAAGGATTATAAATCATGCTGCTATAAAGACACATGCACATGTATGTTTATTGCGGCACTATTCACAATAGCAAAGACTTGGAATCAACCCAAATGTCCATCTGTGACAGACTGGATTAAGAAAATGTGGCACATATACGCCATGGAATACTATGCAGCCATAAAAAAGGATGAGTTTGCATCCTTTGTAGGGACATGGATGCAGCTGGAAACCATCATTCTTAGCAAACTATCACAAGAACAGAAAACCAAACACCGCATGTTCTCACTCATAGGTGGGAACTGAACAATGAGATCACTTGGACTCGGAAAGGGGAACATCACACACAGGGGCCTATCATGGGGAGGGAGGAGGGGGGAGGGATTGCATTGGGAGTTATACATGATATAAATGATGAATGGATGGGTGCTGACGAGTTGATGGGTGCAGCACACCAACATGGCACAAGTATACATATGTAACAAACCTGCACGTTATGCACGTGTACCCTAGAACTTAAAGTATAATTAAAAAAAAAAAAAAAGAAAGAAAGAAAATCTCATGTCTATAACAATTCTTGTTGGGAATTTGATAGGGTGATGTAAAACTTACAGCAAATTGGGGGAAATTGACGTCTTTACTATGTTAAGTTTTCCAGTCCATAAACACAACATGTCTCTCCATTTATCTAGATCTTATTTGATTTCCTTCAGCATTTTGTAGTTTTCTGTATGCAGATCCTGTGAATGCTTTGTTAGATTTATACCTAAGATATTTCTTGTTGAGCTATTGGAGCTCAAATTGTGTTTTAATTTTAGAGCACATGTGTTAATTGCCAGTAAATAGAAATACAATTATGTAATTTTTGTATGTTTATCTTGTATTCTGCAACTTTTCTATACTCACATATAAGTCTAATATTTGGGGGATTTTGTTGGTAAATTCCATGGTTTTGCCTTGAAAACACATGTATCATCTGCAACTAAGGCAGCCTTTTTTTTTTCCTTTCTGATCTGTATGCATTTTATTTCCTTTTCTGGCCTTATTGGATTGGCTATACCTTTCAGTCTTATGCTGAATAAGAATGATGAGGGAGGACATTCCTGATATTAAGGGTAAAACATTCAGTCTTTCATCATTAGCATGTTAGTTGTAGGCTGCTAGTAAATTCATTTTTATCAAGTTGAGGAAGTTTGCCTCCATTTCTAGTTTTCTGAGAGGTTCTATGGTAAATGCATCTAGAAATTTGTCAAATATTTCTTCTGCCACCAACTGGTTTAATCATGAGAATATTTTTTGCTTTTAATATAGTGAATTACATTGATTTTTAAATATTTAATCAGCTTTGCAACCCTACAATAAACAGTACTTGATCATAGTATATAATTATTTTTATATACTACTGAATTTTATTTGATATTATTTTAAGAATTTTTACATCTATATTCATGAACAATATAGCTCTGCAGTTTTCTTCTGTTATACTGACTGTCTGCTGTTGATACTACAATAATACTATCTTCATTAAGTAAATTGGAAAGTACCCCCTCCTCTGCTATTTTCTGGAAGAGATTGTATAGAATTAACATAATTCTACGTTATGTCTTATTTCAGTTTGGTAGAATTCTCAAATGAGTTCATATGGGTCTAGTTTTTTTTGACATTTTAAAACCATACATTCAATTTCTTAAATAAATTTAGAACTATTTAAATTATTTTTTTCATATTGGATGAGTCGCACTAGTTTGTGCTTTTTAAGAAATGGGTCCGTTTCCTCTACATTGTCAAATTTATGTGAGTGGAATTCATCATGGTATTTTCTTTTTGTCCTTTTGGTGTCTGCAGGATCTGCAGCAATATCTCTTATATAATATCTAATGCTGGCATTTTTGTGGCTTCTTTCTGTTTTTCATTATCTGTCTTGCTAGAGGATTATGAGTTTTAAAAATCATTTCAAAGAACAAGCTTTTTATTTCACTTATTTTCTTTATTATTTTTATATTTTCAACATCATTGATTTCTGGTCTTATCTGTTCTATTTCCTTCCTTTTGCTTGCTTTGAGTTTATTTTTCTCTTTTTTTCTAGATGGGAGATTAGACAATTGTTTTGAAACCTTTTCTCTTCCCTAATGTTCATTACTGCTATAAATTTCCTTCTCAGGACTGCTATAACTAGATGCCAAAAAATTAACAATGTTGTATTTTCATTTTCTTGCAGATCAATGTATTTCTCGTTTCTATCAAGATTTCCTTTTTGATCCATAATATTTAGAAGTGTGTTTAACTGCTGTGTTTGCAAATTTTCTGTTACTAATTTCTGGTTTACTTTCAATGTGGTTAGAAAACACATTTTGTAAGATTCCAATTCTTTTAAGTTTGTTAAGATTTGTTTTGTAGTTCAGGTTATGGTGTACCTTGATATATGTTTAGTGAGCTTTAAAAATATGTGTTTTCTACTATTTCAGGATAGAATATTCTATAAATTGTCCATTAGGTCTTCTTGGTTTATGGTGTTGTTAAGTTTTTTTATATGCTTGCTAGTTTTCTGTCTAGCTGTTTTATCAATTGAGAGAGGATTATTAAAATCTCCAACTATGATAATGGGTTTATCCATTTCTCCTATTAGTTCTGTCAGTTTTTGTATGTATTTTGAAGCTCTGCTTTTGGTGAATATACATTTAGGATACCTACATCTTCTCAATGAATTGACTTTGATCATTTTTAATATCTCTCTCTGTCTCTGGTAATTTTTTTCTCTAAAATCTACTTTATCTCATATTAATATAGCCACTCCTTCCTTCTTTTGATTAAAGTTTGAGTGGTAAATCTTTTTTTACTTTAATTTTCTTTGATCTCAACCCAGATTTATCATTGTATTTAGAGTGAGTTTTTTGTACACAACAAATGGTTGATTCATGTTTTTAGTCCACTCTATCAATCTCTGACTTTTAATTGCATGTTTTTAGGCCATTAACACTTAATATAATTATTGTATGCTAGAGCTTAAGTCTGCCCTTTTACTTTTTGTTTTTTCATTGTTTCCTTGGTTTTTCATGTTTTTCTTTCTTTTTTCTTTCATCTGCCATTCCCTTGGTTACTGAACATTTATTTAGAACACAGTTTTGATTTGTCCCATGTTTTTGTGTGCTTTAACCTCTTTGAGGTTAAAACCTTTTTGTTTAACCTTTTTGTTAAAATCTTTTGATGTTCTAAGATTAATTCCTTTATCATTTCTTTTTTTGTCCAAAAAAAAAACTTCTTCAGTCATTCTTTTTGGGTAGTCCTACTAGGAAAATTCTCTTAGTCTTCCTTCACTTGAGAATGTCATAATCTCCCTGTCATTCCTGAGAATATTTTTTCTGGGTACCAAATCCTACGTTGACTGTCCTTTTCTTTCTGCACTTGAAAAATGTTGTATTACTTCTTTCTGACCTCCATGGTTTTTAATGTGAAATCTACTATCATTGAAAAATTGCCCTTCATTGGTATAGTTTCTCTTTCACTGATTTAGACATGCTTTTATTTTCTTTGTCTTTAATTTTCAGAAGTTTGACTGTGATGTGTTTAGTGTAAATTTCTTTGTGTTTATCCTATTTAGGATTCTCTCAGCTGCTTGTTTTTGCAGGTTTATGTCTTTTGCTAAATTTGGAAAAGTGTCAGCCATTATTTCAACAATTTCTCTGTCAGTTTCACCCTCTTTTTCTCCCCTTAAGAAATTCCAATTACACAAATATTAGATTGCTTTTGGTCACAGTCTCACAGATCCATAAGGTAAAAATCTTTTTTTTTTTCATTTTTCTTTTTATCATTCATTTTGGACAATTTCTATGGTTCTATCTTCACGTTCTCCAGTTCTTCCCTTTGTCCTGTCCATCCTGCTATTAAGCTCATCCACTGAGATTTTATTTTGGCTAGTATATTTTTAGTTTTAAAATTTCCACTTGTTTCTTCTTTATGTCTTCTAGAGCATTGTTGAATTTTTTGCTTCTTTGCTGAGATGTTCTATTTTTTCATTTGCTCCAAGCATGTTTGTACTTAACCATTGAAAAGATTTTGTGGTTATTGACCTAAAACATTTTTAGCCAATTACAACATCTAACTTCTCTATTATCTCAATTTTAAGGTGCAATGATGGTCACTATTCATTAAACTTCAGATTTACCTGGTTATTGGTAAAGGTCTGATGAGTGATTTTTTTCACTGAAACCTGGAAAGTTTAAGTATTACGTATGGTGCTCTTTTTAAACCTTCTGTTTCAGCAGGATTCTTTTGACACTGCTGTGATAATGAGTGAATGAGGGGTAAGGCAGGTGGAGCAGGCTCCTTATTGCTACCTGAAGTAGAAGTATAAGTCCCCCACTAAGCCTCAGTTTACATCAAAAGTGGAGAAGGTTCTTGATTACTCTCAGCTGGAGGTAGGATTTCTAGCTCCCCACTAGGCCTCTGATAATACCACCTTAGTTGGCAAGGATAAGACTAGCTTTTTACTAATACCACAGAGTAGGTAGGTGGAGTCATCCTCATTAACACTGCTTTGTTCTGAAAGTCCAGACTTTCTATGAGTCTGGAACCATCCCTTTGGGGAACAAGATGAGTAACTCATTATTGCCAGTTGGCTCTGGGTCCTTATTCAGGTTTCTCTGACTTCAGCTTGGTGGGGAGGTGGGAGGAAGATTGGGGTTCTCATTAAAGCCTGGTGAGGGCGGAAGTCTAGGCTATTCACTCAGCCTTCACTAGTGTGGTTGCAGAAGAAGCCAGGGTTTTTTTTTTTTTTTTTTTTTCCTACAGTGTTTAACTGGAGTAGAGAGGTTGTTGTCTTAAATTGGTATGCTTTGCGAGGCTCTTCCTTTCCTGGAGTTTTGTCTAAAAACAGCAAACATTTGTTAGAACTTTTTTGTCATATGTATCGGTGTATTGGATTTCTGGCTTCTTCAATTCTGGTATTAATGAGGCAAAAAAGCAAAAAGAGAACTCACGATCTCAAAATCCCTAGTTGTTATGGACCAAAAGTTTGTATCTTCCCCCAATACATATGTTGAAATCTCTAATCCCCAGTGTGATGGTATTTTGAGTTGGGGCTTTTGGAAAGCAATTAGGTCACAAGACTGGAGCCCTGAGGAACAGGATTTGAGCCCTCATGAGAAAAGATGCAAGAGAAATGATCTCTGTCTGCATGTGAGGACATAGTGAGAAGACAACCATATGCAAATCAGAAAAAGGATCATCATAAGACACTCAATCTGCCACCCTGGCCTTGGACTTCCCAGCCTCCAGAACTGTGAGAAATAAAGAATTATTTTTTAAGACAACCAGTCTATAATATTTTGTTATAGTACCCTGAACTGACTAAGACACTAGCTATTCGGCCTCCTCTTTCTACCTTTCAGAAATTCCTTCTGTTTGTTTTACATATAATATCCAATGATCCAGTACTTTCTTTTTGTAAGACAGGGTCTCACTCTGTCACCCAGGCTGGAGTGCAGTGGCATGATCATGGCTCACTACAGCCTTGATCTCCTGGGCTCAAGCAATCCTCCTACCTGAGCTTCCCAGGTAGCTAGGACTACAGGCACATGCCACCATGTCTGGCTATTTTTTATTTTATTTTATTTTATAGAGATGAAGCAGAAGTCCAAAAATTTACTTTAATATATAACTTATTTATAAACTAGGCAATGTTATTTTAAAATATGAAAGGTGTGGAAACCATAATGTTGCATCTTTATTGTGACCAATTTTCATATATTTATATGTAAGCATAGGAATTAGTGGTAGTAAAAAAAGAAATGCTTTTGCAGTCGGGTGTATGCATATAAAATGAAAATTTTATATCTATGTCTGCTATGTGTCAAAGAATGCCTAATGTCTAAACCCAGAATTTTAAGCACTTGAAAGTAAAGCTGGCCGGGCGCGTGACTCAGTCTGTGATCCCAGCACTTTGAGAGGCTGACGTGGGCAGATCACGAGGTCAGGAGATCGAGACAATCCTGGCTAACATGGTGAAACTCTGTCTCTACTAAAAATACAAAAAATTAGCCCGCGGTGGCGGGCGCCTGTAGTCCCAGTTACTTGGGAGACTGAGGCAGGAGAATGGCGTGAACCCGGGAGGCAGAGCTTGCAGTGAACCGAGATCGTGCCACCACACTCCAGCCTGGGTGACAGAGTGAGACTCCTCTCAAAATAAAAAGAAAGCAAAGAGGATCCAGCTTGATGATTTTTAGAAGTTTTATGCCATATAGATTCTTTATTCTCTTTCCACAATTATTCAAATATTTATTTTATTCTTTTATCAAATACTTGAGTAATACTCTGTACCAGTCATTGTCTTAAGCACATAGAACTAAAGACTTGGTCTCTGTAATCAGGTTTAGGAGACACAAGTTAATAAATGATTACAATGCAAAATGACTTATTCAGAAATAAAAGCCTGTGCAATGATCTATAATATTGAGAGGAAAAGTGAATACCTTTCCTCCTTGAATGAGCTAAGGATGGCTTCTAGGAGGAAGTGACACCTGAGCTAAATCTTAAACAATGAGTGAGATTTCTGTCGATGCAAAAATAAGGGTATGCCACACAAAGGAAAAAGCAAAAACAACATCTAGAAACACAAGAGAGCACAGAATGTCCTATGGAAAATCATACTGTCCTGAGACTAAAACCAGCACATGGAGAACACCGGAGAATGGTAGAAAAAATTAGCAAGAGAGTGTAGGCTGTGAGCAATGGGAGTATAAATAAAAATCAAGAATTTTACTCAGCGCAGTATTAGATGAGTATGCCTGAAGAATAGAAACCTGACCTTATTCTTTAAATCCTGTCCACCCTACTCTCTCGAGGATTTTTCAACTTTGGCACTATGGACCTTTTGGATGAGGTAATTCCTGGTTGTAGGGCACTGTTGTTTGCATCGTAAGATATTTAACAGCATCTGTGGCCCCTAATCACCAGATGTCAATAGAACTATACCTACTTCCAACGTGTCACAACTGTTTGTCTCTAGAGATTACCAAATGCCTCCTGAGGGACAAAATCACTGTGACTTGAGAACCACTGATCCCACATTAAAAGTCCATGCCTGTCATATAATGCTCAATGAACAATGGTTAAATCCACGGTCACAATGGCATTAAAAATGAGAAAGGAGCCAGGTGTGGTGGCTCATGCCTGTAATCCCAGCACTTTGAGAGGCCGAGGCAGGCAGACCACCTGAGGTCAGGAGTTCAAGACCAGCCTGGCCAACATAGTGAGACCCTACCTCTACAAAAATTAACCAGGCATGATGGAGGGTGTCTGTAATCCCAGGTACTCGGGAGGCTGAGGCGAGAGAATCACTTGAACTCAGGAGGTGGATGCTGCAGAGAGCCAAGATCGCGCTATTGCACTCCAACATTGGCAACAGAGCGAGACTCAGTCTCAAAAAAAAAAAAAAAAGAGAGAGAGAGAGAGAAAGGAAGCATTAGGATACACTGAAGAGGGGTTGTTGTAATGACACAGGTGAATAATAGCATTTCTAAATTAAGAAAGTGGGTTAAGGGAAATATGAAACAGTTGCCTAGAATGTAAAATTGGTAGGCTTTGATAACTAAAAACATAAATAGCTTTTCTGTTGATAAGTGGCTATCTTTTTTCTTATCAAATCCCCCATGACCTATAGCTGAGCTACTTCACATAATAAACTAAGAAGCATATTCACTCACATCTCTAATTTTTCTTAGAGCTAAGCTAATTATGGTTTGAGAGAGGGATATTCAAAGTTTCTCAATTTTCTTTATGATTGATTAATATATTAGCATATTCACCAAACTGACTTGATCAAATAGCCACCTACATAAACCATGGGGCCTGAACTTTTGGAATACTTTTTGCTTTTAAAATCAACCACGTGTGTTTTTAGAAGTTCATCACTTTGCCAATGGGAGGGACTCAGTATGCACTTTATGAGTGACTGAATGACTGAAGGAGTAGGGAGATGAATCAGTCATTCTAAAAAACATGATCAGCCATTTCAAAGTGGCATTCTTGTTGTGTTTTCCATTTATGGCAAGGCAAACACACAAAGTTCCCTGGGTAACACAGAATGCGTTTATTATATGGCTGGTAATGATTGGGGCAGTGCTCTACAGTCACAAAAGAAAATCATTCTCTGAGAGAAGCTAACGTTCAAAACCTAAGCCTGTGGTTTTGACATTATTAGTACCACTCTACTTACTTAAGCATTGACAAATTATTCAGTAACAGATAATGACTGGCTGGGGTGGCAAACATAGATGCTACCACCTCCATAGTTGCACACTACATACTATGAAATTGCATTATGCAATGGAAATAGTCAAGTTAAATAGGGTAAAATAAAATAAACTTGTTTTGTATTTAGACAGAACTTTGCAAAGTTAACAATTTCATTTTCATTCGAAGCAAGTCCATCCTTACACGCTGGAATTAAAATGAAAAAGATCAGTGTTTCCCCATCCCCCACCCCACCAACTCCATTTATTCTCTCTACTGGTGTTGACTAGGAAAATCTCGAACAGAAAATTAGCACTACTACCACTATTTACATTTCAGTTAATTTTTGAAAAGGAAAAATAAAATCAGTCAAAGTCTATTATTTAGAGAAGTCTAATTTAGCTACTTTGAGGTCTTCAAATAAGAGTATAATATTAATGTTATACATAATATTTTTTTCTTTAGAGATGTGTATTAGTTATAGGAGTTTTCAGTTCTCCATTTTCTTAAACTAAAAGCAATTAAGTAGATAGGGAAGGAAAGATTGAGACAATTTTACTTATATTTAATTTTAAAAGTATGTATACCAAACTGCTCCAACAGCATGAACATCAGCTGTACAATAGTCTAATGAGATGTGAACTGTCAGCAGAATAGAACTTTTGAATGATACTCTTTTCAAAATGAAAGAATAAAGACAGAAGGACTGGGAAAATTCAACATATTTTGTAGTTGCCAGGCAATATAATTTTTCAAGGTTGAGTAATGCATTAATCCCCTATAGAAATAAGCAGACTTTTAGTTTCCATAGTGTTATAAGCCAAATTTTGATATTTTTGGCTTAGAACAATGGAGCAGGTCCCCATTCCTTCAAAGTTTTTCCACATCCTCTTTAAAATCCACACTGTGCAGTGACTGAGAGTATTTTTGGTAATTTATTTGTATTTCATACTGAAATTTATAAAAAATGAAAACATTTCAAAAGATGTATGACTGAATGCAGGACATATGAAAATTTAAAAGCACAGTTCATTAAACCAATCAATGAGTCCCGTGATTAGAAAACAATAATCTAACAGACAGTGCATTTTGTTCTGAAGGTCAAAGTCTAAGTTATTATCAATACTTTAGGAAGAGAAGCCCCACACTTGAAAGACCTCCATACCCTTTAATCAAATAATTCATGGATGTAAATAGCATGAAATATACTAACATAGTGGTCATTCCCACATCTATAAATAACCAATCTCTAAATCTATTTTACAGAGAGAACACCAGCTTTCTTACCGAAGTTCCCAGTGACTGAAGCCACACAGAACACACAGGCATGACACTCTTTCACAGCCACAAATAACATTTTATTTAAAAAATATCAGAGATTTCTGAAAATCAATATAATTATAAATTTATTATTGAAAATTGATGAGTAAGAAGATTCAATTTTCAAAAATGATGTAAGAACTCATCTTGTGACCAACCGTGTTAATGTCAAGCAAGATAAATTTCTGTAGTAATCTTTTTCTGCTGTTTTTTTTTTTTTTTTTTTTTTTTTTTTTTGAGATGGAGTCTCACTCTGTCACCCAAGCTGGAGTGCAGTGGCGCGATCTCAGCTCACTGCAACCTCTGCCTTCCGGATTCAAGTGATTCTCCCACCTCAGTCTACTGAGTAGCTGGGGATACAGGCACATGCCACCACACCCGGCTAATTTTTGTATTTTTTTTTTTTTTTTTCAGTAGTGATGGGGTTTCACCATGTTGGTCAAGCTGGTCTCGAACTCCTGACCTTGTGATCCGCCCACCTTGACCTCCCAAAGTGCTGGGATTACAGGCATGAGCCACCGCGCCCAGTCAATTATCTTTAATATAAGCGAATAACATAGCACTAAACTTATGTTTTGAAAGATAAAAATAATATGCAAGCTTTCTGAAGGCTGGGACTATTGTAAATTAAATTAAATGCACAGTGGCAGGCATGTAAAGAGGAAGATAGACAGGTATGAGGCAGGCAGTAAGAAGCAAATCATAGCTCATAGGAGCATCATTCCAATCACTAAGCTGCTGGAAGATACAAAGTAACTTGTGATTTGATCTCCTGATTAGGCTCTTGCTCTTTTCAATATTATCTGTTTGAAAATATATAGATACAAATAGATAGATAGATAGATAATAGATAGCTAACTGATTTAAGAAGTTTATCGGGTGCAGCACACCAACATGGCACAAGTATACATATGTAACAAACCTGCACGTTATGCACATGTACCCTAGAACTTAAAGTATAATAAAAAAATAAAAATAAATAAAAAAATAAAAAAAAAAGAAGTTTATCAAATCTTGGGAGAAAGAAAATTTTGAGTTCATATAAAAATTTTAGTTCAGGCCGGGCGTGGTGGCTCAAGCCTGTAATCCCAGCACTTTGGGAGGCCGAGATGGGCGGATCATGAGGTCAGGAGATCGAGACCATCCTGGCTAACACGGTGAAACCCCGTCTCTACTAAAAAATACAAAAAACTAGCCGGGCGAGGTGGCGGGCGCCTGTAGTCCCAGCTACTCGGGAGGCTGAGGCAGAAGAATGGCATAAACCTGGGAGGCGGAGTTTGCAGTGAGCTGAGATCTGGTCACTGCACTCTAGCCTGGGCGACAGAGCGAGACTCCGTCTCAAAAAAAAAAAAAAAAAAAAAATTTTAGTTCAGATCAAGTTTTGTTTCTGTTTTTATTTTGTTTTAGCGTCATGATTGCTAAAGCAAATATAAACTACAGTTGACTGTATTAAAGAGCCAATATATGTGAAGGAGATAGGTTAAGAGGGATTTACTCTGCTCTTGAGACAAATCAATTCATTAATAAAAAAATAAGGAATTAAAACAAAAATATCCTTTTAAATTTAATTTTGGGATACACTTTTTGTCTTCCTCTTAATGTCCGTTTCTTGCCTTTGTGTTTTATTGGCTTTTTGATCTTTCTAGTTGTTGTGACATTTGGCTTCTCTTTTTCTTACCTCTTACCTGACCTTGTATTTCCCTATTAAATTGCTGGCGAGAATATATATGCAATTACTTTGGAGGTACTCATTTGTTTTGATTGAGGTAAATAACAATGAGTCATATCTCTGAAATTTTCCAACATCAAATATGTCAGTAAACAAACAACAAAAACTCAGCAATAGATGCTTGATGTTTACTCCTTAAGCAAGACCCCACCTTTCTAGTAAAAGCTCCTATATATGGATCAATTACCATTTGACTTAAAGTAGAATATGAAATAATTTAAAGATAAAAATACTTCAGGGCGGGAGACACAACCCTCCAGCTATAATTACTAACATTTTATCTTCAAACTTCCTATGCTCCCACAAATCAGTCTTTCTAATTAAGAAGTTTGCAAGGGCTGTATAGATTTCTTTCTTGCCTTAGTCTCTGCAATTTTGCTAAATGTCAAAGTTTGAGATTTGTTAGAATTTGTGCTCTGTGGATATCTGCTGGACTTCTAGCAGGTGTGAAGACTCCACCACTCCTTCTGTTGCATCTCATTTCCACTTATTAAATACTTTATCTTAGAGGATGAAGCAAAAGTGACTTTTGTGTTTCCTGGCAGGCTCCTGTTTCAAAGGACCTTAATAGTGATTTGTTTATTTCAGAGGAAATGAACACCAGTCAGTGATGACAGATTTATTATTAAGTGAACATCACACACACACACACACACACACACACACACACACATACTGCACAAAGCCTCTACTTTTCTTATATTTCAGGGTTCCTTCTAACCACACTCTAAATTGTCAAGACAATGTTACACATTTTGGCAAACCAGAGGCATGTGATTCAATATCATTAAATCTGTGAATCTATATAACTTCCTCCAGATACATTTCCAGAATAACCCAGGGAAAATAAAATGAGCAAAGAAAACTAAGGTTACGTTAAAGTGAGAGAAAAAAGCACCTTAATGAATCAGTAACCCTAATTATCTTTTGGAAAATACTTGAAGGAATATTAAAAACAGAAAGAGATTAATTTCAGGAATTCGAGTAAGATGCCTGTTATTTAGAAAGAGCATACAGGAAAACCCTGAAACTCCAGATCCTGAAGTAGTTTCAAGTACAACAGCACTATAGATTTACTTGTCATTTTAGTCACTAATGAAATATATTAATGCCAAGTGGAATTTTCAAAATAAATTTGAAGAATAAATATCAACTCCAGAATGGTCCAAATTATTCTTCCCCCAAAAGGACCAATTTTACCATGTAGTAAATATCATGCAGGTCAGACACTGAGCTCTCATCAATGAGAATTACATCCCGTTTAGATTCAATTTTTAAAATACTGGCAAACTAATTTGCAGTATTCATTCAGATCAAGTGGACAGCAGTAATGGAACAATAATTTTGTCAGACTAGGAAGGTAGATTTACATGCTATCTTTACCCTTATTGCTGAAAGTGCTCAGCTGAATAATCCTCAAAGGTAAAATTTCAGCTACTTGACACTTTAATAAATAAGTGAAATGAAATGTTCAAACAACAGATTATAGAAGACACTCAATTGAATGCTATTATTCCCAGCTCTGCATATATAGTCTTAGGGGTGCCACTTTTTGAGCCTCAATTTTCTCAACTTTAAGATTGAGATGGTGGTGTTGATGGATTCTGGAACCCCTTCCAATTCTAACATTCTGCAAATGTGTTCAAATGTAGCCTGCAGGAAAGTATTAAGAGCTCTCAAGATAAAGACGGAAATAAAGGAAGAAATGCCAGGACCAATGGAGGGAAACTCAGAAAGGGCTAAAAGTCACATCACTTGTTTCATAATTTTCATCTAAAGTCAGTCCTTGAAACATGGGAGAACTAATACAATCACAGTCATGCCTGTAAATGTAATTCTCAATGACTTCCATAGGCCTAATCCTCCCTTACCTTATCAAAATGGCATTGATTTCATGCCCAAAATAGTACAGCTTATATATATTTAACCAGCTATGAAAATCTGCCTTTCACTGTGACTTTATCTAATGATGTCCTAGGAATTGCATTTTTGAAATACAAAGTTTAGTAACCTTGGATCAATTACTGCTTCACAAACCTTGGTGCATGAGACAAAGAAATATTCAAATGGGGCTGGGCAGGGTGGCTCACACTGTAATTCCAGCACTTTGGGAGGCCAAGGCGGGCAGATCATGAGGTCAGGAGTTTGCAACCAGCCTGGGCAACACAGTGAAACTCTGTCTCTACTAAAATACAAAAAAAATTAGCCAAGTGTTGTGGTATGCGCCTGTAATCCCAACTTCTTGGGAGGCTGAGGCAGGAGAATTACTTGAACCCGGGAGGCGGAGGTTGCAGTGAGTTGAGTTCGTGTCACTACACTCCAGCGTGGACAACAGAGCAAGACTCCGTCTCAAAAAACAAAACAAAACAAAACAAAAAGAAATATTCAAACGGTAAAAAATGAGGATATGAACAAGAATATCCTTAGAATAGATTTTGCACAGGATTCCAGGAACCCAAAAGCTACACTGAATTAAATATCCTAATTACTTGACAAGGTTCCTAATATTTTTCTTCAAAATGATTTGATCCTGACCACCGTCTACTAGATATTCGTGTACTCATCACCTTTTAGAAGTAGGAAATACGACTGGGTGCAACGGCTCACACCTGTAATGCCAGCACTTTGAGAGGCCGAGGGCAACAGATCATGAAATCAAGAGATCTAGACCATCCTGACCAACATGGTGAAACACACCGACTCTACTAAAAATACAAAAAATATAGCTGGGCATGGTGGTGCGTGACTGTAGTCCCAGCTACTGAGGAAGTTGAGGCAAGAGAATTGGTTGAATCCAGGAGGCAGAGGTTGCAGTGAGCTGAGATTGCACCACTGCACTCCAGCTTGGCGACAGTGAGACTCCGTCTCAAAAAAAAAAAAAAAAAGGAGTAGGAAGTGAGAGGTGAGAGGAGTTGAGGCAGCCACCATCCTTTTCCTGGAACCTCCTGGATTTCTCTGGATATTTGCATCATGTTTGCTGCATTATTATACCCTCTATCACGGGTTGTCACCATTTGTTTCCATCTTTGGCTTCCCTATTATACTGTGAACCCTTCCAGAAACCTCAAGGTGTTCTATTTATCTTAGAGTACTCAAAAGATAGGGCCAAGTCCCTGGAATTTAGAGAATTATGTACAAGCTTATTAATTATTATGCTGCTGAAACACCAATTGCATTGGTGTGTGTTGGGGGCCCTAGGGGAAGTAGGCTACAATTTGAAATAAATAACCATTTAGGAAAATCCTCCTTTTCTGAGCTACCTGCCTTTAAATAATTCATCTTGGGCTAAAATACTAAAGCGCTTCCTAAGGTTAATAGGTGATTTTAAGTGAAGTATATTTTCATTAGGAAATGTAAAAGGAGAAAGTTTTTAAAAGGTAGAGAAAATGTGAGGAAGTATTTGTATCTGACCTCAGAATAGCACAGCTACTTGATGAGGAAACTCCCTTCATCACATTCTGTGTGTGATTCTTGTGGTAAGTAGTCCCTCCCTAGTTCAGCACCTCTTTACAACACAGTTAAACAACAGATCCACTTTATTCCATCCCCTTGGAATAACATATTGAAATTTCCTGTTGGTTTAATTTGTTTTTCTCACATCTCGAGGTTTCAAGGTAAAGCCAAGCAATGTGGAAACTACCTATTTCCACTGTGTACTAACAAGTATTTAACTATAGCTGACCTTTGAACAACAGGGGGTGCAACTGCCTGGGTCCACTTATGCGTGGATTTTCTTCCACCTCTGCTACCTGAGACAGGAGACTTTTCCCTTCTTTTGCTCCTTCTGCTCAGCCTGCTCAACCTGAAGGTGATGAACACTGAAGCCCTTGATGATGATCCACCTTCACTTAATGAAGAGTAAATATATTTTATCTTCCTTATGATTTTCTTAATAACATTTCTTTTCTCTGGCTTACTTTATTGTAAGAATACAGTATACAATACATATAACATTGAAAATGTGCATTAATCTACTGTTGATGTTATTGATAAGACTTCTGGGTAATAGTAGGCTAGTAGTAGTAGTTAAGTTTGTTTTGCCTTTTTTTTTTGCTCTGTCACCCAGGCTGGAGTGCAGTGGCACAATCTTGGCTCACTGCAACATCCGCCTCTTGGGTTCAAGCAATTATCCTGCCTCAGCTTCCTGAGTAGCTGGGATTACAGGCATGCACCACCATGCCCGGCTATTTTTGTATTTTTAGTAAAGATGGGGTTTCACTATATTGGTCAAGCTCATCTCTGACTCCTGATCTCAGATGATCTGCCCACCTGGGCCTCCCAAAGTGCTGAGATTACAGGTGTGAGCCGCCACCACTGGCCAGTAGTTAAGTGTTTGAAGACTCGAAAGTTATACATGGATTTTCAACTGCACATGGGGGTCTGCCCCCCTAACTTCTGCATTATTCAAGGGTCAACTATACTTTACTGCATTTAATTAACATAAATTTAATTAGTGTCTCTAATAGGGATGCTATACATATGCAAAACTATTTCTTCTAAGTGGTTTCTATTTAAAACATTGTCTCTTACCTCTCCTTACTATGTCCATGGAAAAAACAATAGCACCTTTTTTTATTTGCAAAAAGTCAGATTTATTAATCGAAAGGAAAGAACAATTGGCATTAATAACACAATTACCACATCCGCACATTTACACACCAATGACCCCAATATCATGAGTAAAGTTTCAATATAAAAGTAAACTCATAAATGTCACTCAATGAAAACTACTGAAAGGTTTTCTCTACCCTTCTGCTATACTGCCAATAAAACTTTATTACAAATTATATTTGGTCTAGACTTATTTCTGTTTCAAAACCCTTTGTGAATAATGAGAGTTGCCTGGGCACTTATTTATATTTGGCTCAATGCTATAACATGTATATTTGTTTTTTGTGTTTCTAAGATATCCTGATTGCAATCATTAACATTTTTTCTACATTTTCGTACTTTAACGCACACTCTCAACTCATAAATTCTAACGTGAATATGGCCAGTAATATCTTTGCCTAATGTGTAGTGTTAATACTACCTTTTCTACCACAAATCACTAACAGGTTAACCCTCAATTAATTCCTAATTAATCTTTATTAAAAATGAATTCACTGGTGAATAGTCCTCCTGCTTCCCACATAGTCAAAACTCCACAGTCGTGGCAGCTGAATTGTGTAATGTATGGCCACAGCCAAACAGGCCCAGATGTTTCACGGTATAGACAAGAAACTCCCTATACGTCACTCTTACTTGCATTTGCTCTTTTCTAATGCCCAGATGAATACTTTATTCCCATTTTCCTTCTAAAAAGTTAAAAAAACTCCTCTAGTAGCTTCTACTGTTTCTCAGCTACCTGACTTGTGATTCTGGAATTCAGACCACGGATTAATAAAGATTACATCTTTTGAGAGGCTTGAAAGGTGAATGATTCTAGGTCATTAGTTGCCACTGCCTGATTCGATTAAGTTTTCATACTTTCCCCCTGGAAAATCTAGCCTAGTTCCTGGCACGTTCCCCATCCTTTCCCAGAAAAATGTCTCCTCCCCATTCCTCAAGAGGCCTGGAAGAATCTCCCTAGTTGACCTTACATTTTTGAATATGCTTTTATTGTTTGCTTTCCTGCTTCCAAAGTTCTACTTTTGTTTTTACATTCACTTCCATTGTTATGTCGTGCTTTACTCCATTTTCATTGGGTATCTTCACTTCAATGATTTCATATTTCTGAGTTTGGTTTTATTTTGATAAGTCACCATATCTTACATATATGCATTATGTTTAATAATTATTTTAGGATGCATTTGTCCTCTTCAAAACAATGAATGCATTTTATTTTCATAAATATTTGGTTGATAGATGCAAGAATTTATCCACAGAGGCATTTGGTAAAATAGTACGCTTACATTTCACCTTCAGATATGTTTCAACTTTTCATTATAATTGGCTTCTTGTGGTATTTGAATCTCATAGTCTTTTTGTCCATTGAGGTGGGAGAGGGATACCATCCTTGATGCTTCCTTCAGTAGCTGAAGGGTAAGAAAGTTTGTCTCGTTGTTTAGAATGACTGTCCAACTGGAGTTACTAACAGATGAAAATGTTCTATATTTGTGCTGCCCAATACATTAGCTAGTAGCCACATATAGTTATTGAGTACTTTGAGTGTGCTTAGTGGAGCCAAACAATTGAATTTTTAATTTTATTTAGTTAAAATTTAAATTTAGATAGCAACATGTGGCTTTACTTACCGTACTACATGGAATAAAACAATATTACAGTAATTGATGCTAATCATATATGTACAGATGGCCATTTCGAGCACATTTGTAGTATTTGTTGAGCAACCCTGTCTGACATTGGTCTCCAGGTGCAGAAAAAGATCATATTTAGACTACAGGGTCCTTGACTCTCAGAACTTTTCAACTGAGAAACAAGACTATTCTAAACTGGTAGTTCTCAACTTTGTCTATACATTCCAGTCACCTGGAAGCTTTTATAAAAATACTAATGTCCAGATAAAATAATAAGATAGCTGAGATGTTTTCAAAATAATTGGGACACTATGAGGCAGTAGTGGGATGGTACAAATAAATAAGATTTGCCAGATGTTGATAAACATTGAACATAATGGACACAGGGAAGTCCATTATACAATTATCTCTATTTTTTAAATGATGCAATTTTCCAATATAAAATTTTTTAAATGCCAGCTCCATTACAGATGAACTTAATCATATTCTATGGGGTATCAGTATTTCTTAAAAATGCCCATATCATTCCAATGTAACATCCATGTTGAGAATTACTGGTCAGAAAAAAGTAATTTTATGATAAATTAAGGAAGCATGGAGAGTCTCAGTGTTCTGTTGTTATGAACTAAATAAATTGCTAAAATGGAATCAGTATCAGAGTCATTGGCAACAAAACAAATCAGATTTAACAGATTTTTTAAAACCTATCAAAATGTATTGCAATATGGATTTTTACTTTCTTACAGAAATAAATGCTAACTCAATTGCACAAGTAGACTTATTGCACACTTCCCTTTTATTAGACTGTTTACCTAACTAAGCCCAGAACTACAGCTGAAATGACTTTATTAGCTTGCCCACCCCTCACTATCATTGCTCCTTCCTTACAAGCCAGACCACAGTGTGGTTACTTATCAGTGCCTCATAACCACATAAACAAACAGCATTAATGAATATGGTTAATCCAGTCATACTCAAAGCAGAGTGACATGACACAGGTATTACAGTTTAAATCAGTATCATTGTATCAAGGTCCTCATAAAGGAGATTTTTCATTCTTTTTTAAAAATTGATCAATCTGGGCTGGGCATGATGGCTCACACTTGTAATTCCAGTGCTTTGGGAGGCCATGAAGTGCTGATCACTTGAGGTCAGGAGTTCGAGACCAGCCTGGCATATATGGTGAAACCCCATCTCTACTAATAATACAAAAATTAGCCAGGCATGCTGCTACACGCCTGTGATCCCAGCTGCATGGGTGGCTGAGGAATGAGAATCACTTGAACCCAGGAGGCTTAGGTTGCAATGAGCCAAGATTACACCACTATACTCCAACCTGGGTGACAGAGTAAGACTCCATTTCAAAAAAAAAAAAAAAAAAAAGTAGTCAATTGAAAAATTTGCAATTAATCTATTTTTTGTTTTCAGATCACCAACTATTTTCACCACTATCCAATACTACAATGCAGATTGCATGATATTCCTTATATTTCTCAGTTGTCCAATGATTCCATGTCTTATTTAATGTTTTGTCTCTGTGAGACTGGCATATTAAATACTATGTTTCTTGACTGTATGTATTGCTGAGAAGCTCAACAATGTATAGCATAACTGCACAGAATCTATATAGAATCTTATGTCTTACTTAAAAATAATGTAATGAGGCATTCTCACATGTTAGTTAGAAAATTAGACTTGACAGTTACCAAATTCTTAAAAATATAGATATCTTACCTTTCAAACTATAGATTGTTTCGCTGGTTTATGGTAAACTTTTAAAAATGCATATTTATTTTTGTCCTGATTGATCTAATAATAGCAAATAAATCACATCTAATCAAGGTATTTCACTTTAGAAAGTATCCGTGCATATCGGGCCGGGCGCAGTGGCTCATGCCTGTAATCCCAACACTTTGGGAGGCTGAGGTGGACAGATCATGAAGTCAGGAGATAGAGACCATCCTGGCTAAAATGGTGAAACCCCATCTCTACTAAAAACACAAAAAAATTAGTCGGGTGTGGTGGCACGTGCCTGTAGTCCCAGCTACTTGGGAGGCTGAGACAGAAGAATTGCTTGAACGCGGGACGCAGAGGTTGCAGTGAGCCGAGATCCTGCTAATGCACTCCAGTCTGGGCAACAGAGCGAGATTCTATCTCAAAAAAGAAAGAAAGAAAGAAAGAAAGAAAGAAAGAAAGAAAGAAAGAAAGAAAGAAAGAAAGAAAGAAAGAGAGAGAGAGAGAGAGAGAGAGAGAGAGAGAGAGAGAGAGAGAGAGAGAGAGAGAGAGAGAAAGAGAAAGAGAAAGAGAAAGAGAAAGAGAAAGAGAAAGGAAAGGAAAGGAAAGGAAAGGAAAGGAAAGGAAAGGAAAGGAAAGGAAAGGAAAGGAAAGGAAAGGAAAGGAAAGGAAAGGAAAGGAAAGGAAAGGAAAGGAAAGGAAAGGAAAGGAAAGGAAAGGAAGGAAAGGAGAAAAGAAAAGAAAGGTAAAAAGAAAGTATCCAGAAATATCAATTAGACACAAACACAGATAATTAAACTTAACCTGGACAGTCATTCAAGTCTCCTACAGATTGCCCAAGCATCTTCACAATTTGCCCTACTACTAAAAGCCTGGAACCAAAACAAAAGCAAAACCAATACCAACAAAAACGGTCCTAGCTGGTCAATAAAGGTTGTAATGATTAGGATGAGAGACTGTAGACAGAAATTCATTAAAATATAGTCTAAATTCTTTTCTGAGGAAATTAGATATTAAGACATAGCATGTCACTGGGAATTCTTGACTAACTGAGAGATGTGGAAAATCCTGTAGAAAACTTGAATGTAGCTAAACTATAAATATTTAGATATTCACATTAGAAAGTATCAGAACATTGTCTTAAACTCTTAACATTAAGCATCATGTTCCAAAGACTAAGAGAAAAGTTCACTTTGCCGGAAAAGCACTGCTCTAAATACACACACAAGTGTATATATGTGTATGTGTATATAGATATACGATAGATATATATAATAATACATATGTATCTATCGATAAATATAATATTAAACAAAATTTGGTTACACACAAGAGCCAGTACGAGTGATATCTAATAACATATTATTTGTTGACATTAGCCACTCCCTGTGTCATGTGTTTCAAAGCCAATAATTCAACATTTGTATTTTAAGTGTAGAATAATTTCAGGTTAATGTAGAATCCCACGAAGAGAAATGATAGGGTCAAAATAATACTACATGTTGTATTATTCTACAGCATTTAATTATAGAAGAATGACAACAGATAAAGATGCTCAGAGAATACTTAGGGAGTCCTGGGGAAAGAACTAATTAAGTGCAAGTGACTTGAAAGTAGGTATAGAGAAAAAATATAGAAGAATATGGAATAGAATGGATTTGAACCATGCTCTGGTAGGATGAAGCAATGGAACTGAGTCTTAAATATAAGTCTAACAGAAAAGGAGAAATCATCAACTGAGACTATGAATGTGAAAGCATTTTGAAAGTAAATTAAAATTAATTAGATAAAAGATTGTGTGTGTGCATGTGTGTGTTTGTGTGTGTATGCATGTTTGGAACTGGTGTTGTCTTTAGAAAACAAAAGGAAAAAAGTTATGGAATAATTAACAGTATTTTTGATATTTAATTCTGTGTTTTGAGAGTCTTGTAAGAACTAAGGATCTGAAATAGACAAGAATGGTCAATGTCAGAGTGTTCCAGAGGTTATACAGTTCATTGTATTAGAGAGGAACAGATGGGTCTGGTGTTTACCCATTGTGGGGAAGATGGGTGTGAACAGGAGAGGAGGAGAAACAAGGAAAGTATGCCTGGTTAGCATTAGAAAAATGACCAATCATTAATATTTTTCAGCATCTTCTGTGCAAAAAGACTATATTCAATTTTCTTAAATCAATTGCTTTCTAAAACTGGGGATAAAGTTAAGGACTTGAGATAAGAGAAGGTTGTCTGGTGTCTACTTGTACTAATGTTTTTTATTACTTTGTCTGAATACACAAAAAAAGGCAAATATAATACAGGTAATGCTCAACTTAACAAAATTTACTTGGATTAAATGTTAAATTTTTAAACAAAAAACAGATTCTTCAATTCACAAATAACTATCTAAAATACGATTCGGTTCAGATAAATATCTACTATTTATAGCAAAGCCTATCTACACATTGCCAGATATTAAACTGTGTCAAATATATTCAGGTACTTTGGTAATTGACCACAAGAGCTATATCGTTAAAAAATTTAAAAATTGAAGCTAGGAAAGTTGATCACTGTTCACATTCATAAAACAAGGCTGAAAAATGTCTGAGGTAATCATAAAATCAGATTCTGGGAGAGGTAATTTACACCCAAGCAAAGCACTTTGTCAAATTCCATTTTGTTCACTTAAAAGCGGTAGCCAACATTTTAAATGATGCCGAAATTTATTTTTATTGGGAAGACTAAAAACTTAAGGCTTCAAAATATTTTATGAGATATTCCTTTTAAGGGCACTAGGCTGAAGTCAGGCTATGGAAGCTCAGCTGCCACTACTTGGCTGAATGAACAGACATTACTTAACTTCTCTGGGCACATTCCCTCATCTAGGAAATACATTCATTGAACTGGGTAGTGCTCTGAGTCTCTTCTAGTGTCTTGATTATTTTGATTCTAATCATCTGTTTAAATATTAGAGATTATTATTCATTAAGAAAACTTTGACAAATCAAGCCTCTTCTAAAATCGAAGAGTCGACGCACCGGTTAATGCTGTTCGACCCTTCTTGTCCTTGCTGTATATTATCGGACATTTAATATTTTGTTCTTCCTGTACTCTTCTCCCTACATCCTGTACTCTTCTCCTTGCCGTTCTACTATTATCTAGCAGAGAAACACTATTCCTTTAAACTTCTCTCATTTTAGGGATCAAATTGCTGTGGATCTGAAAATGCTTAAAGAGTTAACTCTGCATTTATGATTGTAATGTAATGTCTGATTCTATTATTTATTCAAAGGCTCCGTAGAAGTCTAGCGTATAAAATCATTTACAATTTCGCTGAAGTACATTTCTAAATTCTGCACATTGCATTGTGGATGTGGGAGGGGTGACTAAACTAAATAGAGTCAACACAGTCAACCACCCAGGACTTGCAATTCCAGGGGTTTTGAGCCCTTTTACCTCAATCTAAGTGGTATTTCTCAATAACGTATTAAATACGCAAGCGTGAACAAACAAATAATTAAAATATTTTCTTTGTAAAAAGAAATTATACCACCAAAATAAAATTATTTTTATGCATTTTGTGTGGGACATACATGTTTTCAGCTTTCAGTAATATTTGCATATTTGCCATTCTTAATGGTCTCCAACTGGAACTACTAAAAATAACAGAGCTACAACAAGAAAATTCTCTCTGCCATAAAGTTTCTAACATAGCAGGAAAATGTCATTCCCACCCTCCTAGTTAACAGCTAAAACAGAGACCCAAAATTTCATTGTCATATTTGAATTCCTTTTATGTAAGTTCTGTTTCCTCTTAACTAAATGCCCTGCCCCTCTGTACACTCTTTTTAAAAAGTTAAGTTCTGGCCAGGAGCGGTGGCTTACACCTGTAATCCCAGCACTTTGAGAGGCCGAGGCGGGCAGGTCACTCGAGGTCGGTAGTTTGAGACCAGCCTGGCCAACATGTGAAACCGTGTCTCTACTAAAAATACAAAAATTAGCTAGGCGTGATGGCGGGCGCCTGTAGTCCCAGCTACTCGGGTGACTGAGGCAGGAGAATCGCTTGAACCTGGACGGCGGAGGTTGCAGTGAGTCAAGATAGCACCACTGCACTCCATCCTGGGCAACAGAAAAAAACTTGGTCTCAAAAAAAAAAAAAAAAAGTCTTCATTTCATTCTTTATTTTGTTCAATATGTACTCTTCCTGAAAACAGCTTTTCAATGGAGAAGTAGCAGGAGACACAAGAGAAGAGGAGGTTAGGAGAGGCCCAAGCAAAAGAGGCTGTGGAATGGGAATCTTAAGGGTGGGAAAGGCAACTTGAGCCTCTTACGTAACTTGGCTAGAATTCATCTTACATTTCAGGTAAATTTCACTCCATTTACAATTCTAAGGACAATGATTATTTTAAATCTTTAGTAATTACTTAGACAAGCCACATTTCCTATAGCAGTATTTGTAATAAAATGCAAACAGGTAGCATAAAACAGATTATTTTCAGATGGTGCATATGCATGACATAATGGCACCTTCAATGATAGATGATAAAAATAATAACACTTTACTAAGCCATTCATTGTTCTAATTGCTTTGTGTATATTAATTCAATTTCATTTTCAGAAACAATGGTACAAAAAAGTTAAAATTTGTGGCTGAGGGGTGACAATAGTAAGAGACAGAGCGGGGGTTTAGCCCTAACCATTGTGTTCTCCCAGATATGCTCTCCTCATTTCTTCTTCGGTTGACTCTTAGGGTTTCATCTACCTAGCCCTCGGGGTTCTGGCTTCGGATAGTGTTTGGTCAATGGGAAGCAACAAAAGAAGACTGGAGGACATGAAGACAGGTTATTGGATGATATTTGACATGAGATGCAATCCTCCATCTGAGGGCCCAACTTTTCAAGAAAGCTTCTGTCCTGTTGCGCTCATTCGATTCTGGTAAGAGCTCCCTGTATTTGCCCCCTCAGGTTAGGGGAGCCAATATATTCCAACTGTGGACAGATCCTGGGTGATTCATCATTTTCTGTGGTTTCCCTACATTCTACCCACCATCAAATTGCCATCATCAAACTCTCTTCAATTATCCCTTTGAGTGTGGCATCTATTTCCTTGTCTAATATGATAACTAAGAAATAGGATAAATCTTTTATGATTTATCAACTAATGACTAAATATGCAAAAGTGTTGCCACTTCTTTATATTTTCCTAAACATCTGGGTATTCTAGAAAATAAATTATAAAGCTCTACTTCCAGGAACGAAGAATAGTTCTGGAGGAAAAATTACTTATAATTCTCTGAATTTTGGGTGTGGACGTTCACAAGATGGTAATCCTGGAAACGTGGGTGGCAGCAAGCCTCCAAATAGGGATGCCTAAACTCTGACTTTCCTGTCATTTCAATCTGTCTCAATCATTTTTACATCTACACTCTCTCTAGTTTAACGCATTCAGATCTGTTTATACTTCAAATAAGAAAAAGAAATTCCCATGTAAACATAGCCTATAGGTGAGAAAATTTTAATTGTTAAAGGCAGTAAACATACTAAGACCTCCTATTATCTTTGAATAATATTAAATAAGAGACATCACTTGATTCCAACCTATGCAGTGAGTGTTAAAGCATTATTTATATGGTTCTTTAAATGTGAAAGTTATTTGCTAAATTGCTGTTGTCCTACAAAATCAAAGCTAGTCTGCATTACGTTTCAGATGACACATATTTATTTTCCTAAATATTTTCCTGCTCGTGTTACCTACCAACATAAATCAATGGTTTGTGAAATTTGCTTTGCATTCATTGTTAATTTGATAAGAGTCATGCCCATTTAATTTTTTCAACTAATAAGAATATACCTCAGTTTAGTTTGCTAGTTTTTTGGGTGGCTGAGAGTAATCATCCAAATGTTTACTGTGCAGTCCAGATGGTGGACAAGCTACCTCAACAGACTCCAAATATATTTCACTACTGCATTTGCAATTAACTATCACTTTGCAAAAATAAGTTTTCATTTGGGTGTCATTTCTGGCAAAAATTTAAGGCTATATTTTCAAAGAGTAAAATTCCAGGCCCTTAAAATTCTACTGGCATCTGCCAACCTAAGCTGGACCCTCCTCTAGGTTTTGCAGAGCCTGACAGATGACTTCACCTTAGTCATTTTCTTGCCCACAGTCACGTAAGATAACTGCGAATTTGTTTTTTTCTTGTAACATTATGGGAATCTCTTGAAGTGTGTGAAGAATAATGAGCTAAAGAAAGAGGAAAAACAAAAGAAAACAAAAACTGCAGGGACTTGGCAAGTTTGAATTTTATGGCTATCATTGATTGCCAGCTTAAGCCTGCTGGACTCCTCGCACAACTATATATGCTTCAAGCTTAATATTAAATTTTGCAATTGGAACATTTATAATCAAATTATGGCATTTAATTAGGATGCTCTAATTCAGATTTACTATTATCAGAAAATTAAATTTGGAGTTCTAGTAATGTATGCATATATATGTGTGGGTGTGGGTGTGCATATATCTATATATCTATATGCACATATAAAGTAAATGCCTTCTTTTAACATGTGTTTTAAGTATAGCTTCCACGTCCTAGTTAATTCAGCACCCTCCCTTTTATCCTTTCCTTGCCATTTTCCTCTCTACTAGATTACAATAAAAACAAAAAACTATGAAAGTAAGCAGCTTATAATCATAATTTTAATCAATGAAGCCTATGCAAGCTTTAAGAAACATACCTCTAACATCTTAGAAATAAAGCTTATGAACACAAACAGCAGAATACTTAAATACATTTGAAACATTCACATTGAATTGATTCTGTAAAATTTTGAAGAGCAACAGCTTTTGAATTTAAAGCTATAATCAATACCCTAAAGTTTTTACCACTGTGAGTTATCACCTAGTAAAAAGATATTATATTTGCAATAAAAGTACACATTTTTAAGGACATAAGAATTGCCATCAAGGTACACAAATAGTTTAGAATTATTAAACATTTAAGTAAATGGAAATTTAAAAAATAGAATGGCAATATTATCACACAAGTTAAAGATCCAGCTTATTAATTTCTAATTCTATTGATAAAACAAGGGATTATTTTTTAAAAGCTTTTTCCCTGTTTCATACAAACCCTTTCCAAAAATGTACAGATTCTACCTGATCATTCTTGTGCATATGCTGATGTAAGAAACCAAAAACATGTAAATTATTTTCATAACACTGTGAAAACCAATATTAAAAAATACAGTACACAATTAATAGCGAGTAACATGTATAAATTTAGAAATATTATATTTCTGTAGACAATGTAACATTATAAATGAAAGCTTCAGGGATAATGAGCTACTTTGCTATGTATCAAAAATTTCAAATATAGAAGAAAATTAATAACCACTCATCACCCATGAAAATTACTAACCCATTCAGTCATACACTTACCATGTAACTTTCTGTTAATTTAGTAATAAATAATGTCAAAAGGTATTAAATGAAAATACTTATCTGAAACATAAACATCTGAGATGAACACAAATGCATCAATAGATACATTATAGATTATTTTGTATCATAAAATACTATCTAGTAAAACATTCTTAAAAAAATCAATATTTTTATACTGTAAGTAAAATAGGAAGAACTCTTAGGGAAAAGGGCATCAGATTTAGATTAATTCTGCCTCTAACGCAAATTGAAGGCTGAGCCCTATATGACCTTGACCATTGTAAGTTTTACTACATTAAAATAAATAAGATATTCTGCGAGGTTTTCTCCAATGGGATTTTGAATCTCACTGATGACTATGATTTAGGAGTAGTGTAGAGAGTTTTGCAACTAACTATACTTTATACCGTTACCCCTTCTCTACTTGGGGGTTCAGTTCAACACGCTAATAAAAGAAATAGTCATAAGAACATCATAAGGAAAGTAGGCAAAATGATAGTGCCTCATTATATTTATAATCTTTACAAAAAATGTATGTCAGTAAACCATATTAACATCTAAAGCACATGATATGTAGAAACAAATTGTGACTATAAAATGTGTCTTATTTCTTAAATACGTTAAATAGGAAATAGATGGCATTTACTTCAATTTTTAATCTGTGGACTTTGGCCTTAGTTTGTGTTTTATTTTATTTTTTTGCTTTTGATTTTAACCACTGAAATCATTCACCAATACCATAAGCCAGGAAATACAATGTAACTGGCCAGTTGAGAATTAAGCCTTCTCATTTTATTATTACAATCAAGGGAGGAAATGCTTATATATCTTCCTGCACAAAATGCTTCATTTATTTTTAAAAAGTGACAAAAATAAAGAAAATTTGCGAGAGATAAGTCATCCACAACTATTAATTCAAAAAATATTGTTTAAGGAATTCCTATCTGTAATTTATTTTCTAATATTTCTGCACCCTTAGCATTTATCGCTCAAGGACATTTGCAGTCCTCATAGCAGTGCTTGGAAAAGAGATATGCTCTGAAAATTTAGAAGTACATTCCTGAAGTGAATACAGTTCAAAATTAAAATATATTGTTGTACTATATTGGTTTTTCCCATTTGAAATGAAAATTTAAAAAGCCTTCACATTTGGTTTTGTGTGTCAAGCTGCCATTATAAAAACACTAAGCGAATAAAATTTCGCAAGCAAGGCAGCATTATCAGCCTAAGTACATGTAGTGGGCTTATATATGGTGACGTTTTACATAATTCAACTATTAATGCATCTATAGATTTACATTTCTTAAGTGCAAAAAAAAAAAGCAATTATTTCATTACATACAGAATTCGCCTCCCAAATTTCCCAGAATCTAAGAGAAAGGATTGCTACTTTCTGATATTTCATTTTTGCTTAAAATTAAGTTCTTAGGATGTTTAGATCTTATTATAAATATTACAACTTAAATTCCAGGGTTATAATGAATGGTCTATGTTTTCAAACACAGAGGGAAAATGGGGTAATGACTGAAGTACTGTGTTTTCAGTTTATTAGTTAAAAATCAGCTTATAATATGTCAATGTAATGGTTTCTATTGATAACTACCGTAAACAAAGATTAAAATTTTAAATACTAAGTTCTGGATTTCGAAGCCCAGTGAAAGTTTGTGCAATACTATGCCTTGCATTTATGATTTTTCTTTTAAAATGGACTATAAATGAAGAAATTTACACAGAAGTGGAAACTATTCCTACTTTTATTTGCATTCTTCCTTCTATTCATTGCTAATGTTCAACAATAAAGCATTTTAATTCTAAAGGAATTGTTGCTTTTAACTTGAGTGTGATTATTTTAGATCGTATTTTACAACACTCATGTAGGTCAATGATACTTAGAATTTTTTGTGTCAGATTAACATTTTTAAGTGTTCACACCCAAAATTAGTCTATGAGTCCAAGGCAAAGAGTGAAAAACAAATCCATTTGATTTGTTCAATACTTCACTATAATCTTCAAGATCCAGTATATTATTTTTAAATTCTGAAGCAAATGCTGAAAAGCCACAATCCAGTAACACAGAAATGAATAATAACACTATTTTATTCCTTTCAGAAAACACAATGATTGAAATGTCTTGGAAATATTACAGTGTAATACTGAATGAGGTTGAGAAGGTATTACTCTGAGTTTAACTTCCAGCTTATTAAATGTAATATTTGCTAGTCATTCTGCATAGTCAAGCATATAAACAGACATAATTTGACAGCAAAGGCTTTATGATATAGTAGCTATAAATAAAATATTTGTAATTTTACAAGACTCTAATATGATTCAAAACCTAGTAAAATCTACCTCCCCAAATCGCTCTGTTCTTTTTTGATATAATTTTTATTTTGTATAAAATATGTATTCATAAATTTGAATAGAAAATATCTAGATATGTACACTGTATAATGCATGCACAAAAGCTAAAGTTAGATCAATGAATTAATTTTAGTTACTTTAACTAAAAGTGGGCAGTTTATTCCTACTACTAGATTGCTCAAAGAGCAATCAAATGTAATTGAAACCAAGCAATTCACACTATTTATAGACATTTTTCAGAATCACCTGCTTTGTAGTGATTTTTTTCAGCACAGTTGTAAAGTTTTGATTTTTAAGAGTCCCTTTGAAGACGTGGCAGATGTTGGCTTTGCTAATAATGCTGGAAAGCGCAGCAGGTTCAAAGTTACAAAAATGTTTAACACATATAAAATATAACGGCATGCTTTTCTATTTAATTTGGTTATTTTCAATTGTCAATAAACTTACGTAAAGGAAGCCTAAAGTCCATGAATATTTGCTTCCAAAACATAAAGCTGCTAGAGTTTGTATATGTGTGTGTCCATGTGCATTTGTGGAGGGAAACTTCATAAAATATATACTATAGAAGCTTACATATTATAGTTTTAAATCATTACTATAAATAAAATAGTAAGGTTTATAAATATTTAAGCTGTTTTTCAATATTTTCTGGTGCTTAAAATTCTATTAGAATTTAACACGGTAATTAGCACAGACACATACAGTCTAGGTATTAGATGCAGGGATACAGAATTTTGGTTCTGACTTTACCCTGGATTTATGTACTAAATTTTCTCTCAACCATAAATGAAAAGTAATTATAAACTACCTAACAAAATACAGATGGTCTCACTATATAGGATGAGATTTTTATCTAACACTATTTTAAATTTCAGGAGTTCTGAAATCACTTCAATTTTGTTTTTTAGAAATATTGAAATACTAAAATGTGCTATAAGCAATGAGAGATATACGTATTAATAGCATACCAGGATCATAATCATTTTCAATGTTGCTTTAGTTTGTGCTGGATCAAGATGTCTATGAAATAAAATATCTTTGAAGATAATTTATGGAAAACCTAATGCAATTGTTACATGAGAAAGATATCTTTAATTTAAATCTGTCTGAATATCTGACAAATATACCTCAAGCTGAAATTGGAAAAAATATCTTATTTTCAATAAGTGTACATAGATTTAAACAGAAATTATTGGGATACTTCCTTTTAGTCAATATTTCTTCAAAATATCAAAGGAAAGAAAAGCTCGTCCTAAGTCCCCAGTATTTTTACCCTTGGTGATGACTAATTGTACTTTTCACTCGAGTTTTAATCTGTTAATAATTTATGCAGCTGACACAAACACTTACATTGGCTTGTTTTTCCAGTACCCTCATTATCAGCTTCAACATGTAGAAATGAACTTAATTTTGTTAAATGATTATTTCCCACTAAGTTGGGGGGAGAGATAAATATATTTTGTTAAATTATTCCACTTTAAAAAAATTATTAAAATAAATTAAGGGAATCAGTTACCGAATTCCACTTTCTTGGTTTCCCCCAAACAAAATAACATGTGCTTGTATGAAAATTCAGTTTGCCCTAAGAAACTTAAGGGCAATGGCTCAGTTCAGGAAGCATAAAGAACAATCTATCATGCAGGTTACTCATTGCAGAAAATAAAATTAACAGTAAGAGCTTATGGGAATTGCAAGAGTACTCTCATCAACCTGAACTGGGATCTGCTTCCAAAGTGACACTGATATCAAATGTTCAGTTCATGAAATTGTCACTGCATTCTAAAATTGACTGTTTTTCTAATAAAAATGAAAACCTTCTTGCTATGATTAACCATTCAACTCACTATCTAAAGAGAGTTTCACTTATAGTTGGGAAAGTACATTAAATATCAGTGACACTACTGGCAATTTTCTTATAAAAACTAATTTGTGACAGAACATTAAAAGTTCACCCCCTGACCTTGGAAAATAAAAGTTAGCTTTTGAGACCATGACAGAAGAATCCATCCCACAGTGTCGCTGAAAAACAATTGATATTGCTGTGAAGGGTGAAGGAATATTAAATATGCGGTCAATCATTTTCATTTATGTGGCATCTTACCTAAAGCTTTATACATGATAAACATTTTTCCAATACTTCAAACCAACATATGGGATTATCTTCTAGGACTATTATTAACCCAATTCCGAAGAGGAAGAAAAATATGCAAATATTATATTAAACAAATGACACCTTCCAAAAATATGCAATCCAGGTTGCACTATAGCCACGAAAGAAAATTCACAAGTCTCTTAATTTTAAAGTATATTTTAACAATTTTATGATAATACAGGTAGGTAAGAGCTTTGAAAAGTGGTCTTGAAAACTTTGAGTTTCTCTGGATTGCTACAGAAAAGTTACTCGGCAAGTTGTGCCTTCAAGCACCAGAGGTCAGAAAGGTTACCCTTTTGCGTGGCTGCTCAAATTATCCCCACTGAAATCAGCGCCTCCTGCGCGCACCCTTGCATACCACCTTCAGGCACGTAGCTAACTAACACTACCCGAGTTGCTGTTGCTTCGCTGTATTTGTCTCTACTAATACCCACTAGGTAGAGGGATTTATTTTCCACTTTTGAAACGTAGATTCTGCAATTAGCTTACACCACATGAACATGTACTATTAAGGTTCGTCTTTCTTCCAGTGTGAGCATCTATTTATTTACAATTCTCTGACACATTCCTTAAAATCTGAATTCCTGGACAATGTCTTTTTCCCCAATAAAGGGAAAATTTTACCATTTGAAATAGTGTGCTATTTAAAGAACGCTGAAATAAGAATGTTAGAAAAAAAAAAAAAGCTAAAACTTTTTTTTTTCTCATGCGCTCTGCCAAGTTCCACTGCAAGTTCCAAATATTGTGCAATGATTTGGAAATCCAGTTAACGATGGGAAAAATCGAGCCACTCAGAGTCGGGAACTTGCAAGAGAAAAGTCAAGAAGCGGCACCCGCACGCACGCCTGCCCAACCGACGCTGAGTCCCTGGGCGCACGCCCCTCCCTCCCCAGCGCTGGGATGGAAGGTCACGCTTCGCAATCGATTTCACAGCCACTTGTCCTTTTTTATCAACCTTCTGGTAAACTAGTTTAGGACCTTGGATAGCTTAGAGCTGCTGGCTGTATATGCATTGCTCTCGGATAAACACGTGTCCCCCAAATATCAGGACCAAAGCTTCATCGCCGAATTTGGCCGCGGGAAGCCACAAAAGGCAACACATTCCCATATTCCCCGCTGCCACCGTCTAGTGCGAGAATCTCCCCTGGCATCTCTCCGCCCCCTTTCCAGGCCGGCGCGCACTCTCGAGGGTGCCTGGTGCGCCCTTACCTGAGCTGTCGCTTTTCCTCTTGCCACCGCTTCGCTTCTCCGCCTCCGCAGGTGACAGTGCCTGGCGGCCGTAGTCCCCCGGCGCGCACGCGGCCCCAGTCGGGGTGCTGGAGCCCAAGCTGGAAGAGTTGGAACACAGGACCGGAGGGCTGCTCCCCAGCTCTGGGGGCCCTCCGGAGTCCTGCTGGAGGCAGAGGCTGTGCCGAGCCGCACTCGGTGGGGAGGACATCTGCGGGAGGTGCCAGTTGGTTTGCAGAGCCTGGTGCTGCTGCTGCTGATGGTGGTGATGGTGGTGGTGGTGGTGGTGGTGGTGGTGCCCCCTGTGATGCTGGCTGGCAAACATGCCCTCTTCGTTGGGGTATCCCGCGATTATGCAAGATGAGGAAGAAGTAGAGAGCTCGGGATAAGACATATGGTCAGATCTTCCATGGAGGGCGAGAGAGGATTGGGAGAACGGGTGCAAGCCTTGCGCGGTGGCGTGAGGGCTGCGCAGGCAGCCAAAGAGCGGGTGTTCCATAGCATGCAAGTTTCGGGTTCCAGGCAGAAGACTTCAGGACGGTTCCAAAGGCCACCACCCTCTGTCACTTTTCACTGGAAACCGTATGAATTTTTTTTTTACCCTCCCAAAGCAATAGCCGTGCACTTCTGCAGAGCTCGGATAATCCCGGTTCTGAGCCCCAGTGGCCAGTCTCCTTTGCGTATGAACAGTCGGACCTGGAAGAGCTTCCCTGAACTACTCAGTTGTCAAGAGTGGGAGAGGTTGAAGCCAAAAGAAGGTGGTCCCAGAGAACTGCTTTCAGGGGGAAATGGCTCTGAGAGGTTATAAATAGAGTGTAACGTGAGCTGGGGGCCGGCTTAGGAGCCCAGAGTTGACCACATGCAAACTCCCTCCAAAACTCCCGCTCAGTTTGCGCCACGCGCTCCCAGTTCCACTTCCTATCGGCTGCTGGACAGACGCAGAGCGTCCACGCCCGCCCAGCACTGCCAGCTGCCAGGGCTACAAGCGGCACGCCAGTGCCTAAGTCCCGCCCGGGAGGGCAGCAGCTCTGCCCTCCAGACTCTGGAGGCCTGGGCGCGGCGCACACCACCCCCAACCCAGCACCCTGATTTCTACCTACTCACTTTCCTCTCCGGGAAATGTGACTTGTCAGTGTCATTTGGGAACTGTCACCTGCAGAAAAGCTAGGGATATGCCTAGCCTTTCAGGAACCCGAAAGAGGTAATAGGGTTAAACGAAAAGATCAGAGCTAGCTAGGCGCATCCTCGAAGTTTTTCAAACTTCGCATCTTCCCGTGCCCTGGGCGCCTCAGCGCGCCTAGGTTTTCACTGCTGGTTTCTGTGGGTGGATTGTTAATGGGCTCAGATCTGGGACGCCAGATCTGAGGTTGTGGGGATGAGTACCATGGCCTGGAAAAGGCGGTTCTCAGTGCGGAACGAAGAGGGACCCGGTAGGGTGGGTGGGAGGAAGGCGTGAGTCTGAAAGGGTTACAGATGCCTGCTCCCTGGCATCCTCACGTGCGATTCCAGGTGGAGGCTCCCTTCCCCCTCTTTCCTGGTCCCACTCAATTTCCTAGCCACTTGTCCACCAAGAAGAAATTTTCCTGGGTCAAAAATATTTCCAGGCGATTTTGTCCCGGTCACATGAGATATGTAGACTGCACTCACATTTCTAGCCTTTCCCCTCAGGAGCTAGCCCAGGTCTCCGCAGTTTCCTACAGAAATCCACTCTCTTCCGCTCAAAAATAAATCCGCTAATCGCATCCCTTATCACCACGGTCCCATTTACTGAGAAATCTTACATTTCGATAGCTCCCAAAATTCACTAAGCTTGGGCACTTGGCTATAACTTTGCATCCCTGACAATAAATTAGAAAATTTGCCTCCAGTAAGCATGCAAGAACGAGGGCAGGGCTTTGAGACTGCCACTTGTTTGGCGGGTGACAGGGTCCGCTGGGGGCAAAGTCATTTACACACAAGTGAGCGGCGCTGTAATGAGCAGGAGAAACAGTCACGTCCCATCTGGGACCTGTCGCATCAGGAGAATATCTGTAGTCACCTATTCTGCCCGGGGCCCCAAATGCGCCACCAGCAGTGTCGCCCCGTTATTTTCATTGTCTCAGGTGTCCAGAGGATGATGACCAGGTCTTTGAAGTTGTTAGTGGGATTAATGGGTACAGCAAACTGGGCTAGACATCTGGTTTGAATTAGGAAAAAGTATTGATTAATCTTTGAGAGGTGTCCCCAAAGCAGAACCTTTCCCCTCCTCTTCCAGTCCCCCTGCTTAAGCCTCACTATCTTCTTTTCTTTTAAGTCATGCTGCAGAATAGTGGCTTCTCAAAAACATCCGTGTGAAAGATCGAATTGTTTTCTATTGCTTAGAGGTGGGATGAAGTGGGGGTTGATCAGGAATTCTGAGATTTGTAAGCGCTGCTTTCTTTAACGGAAATTGAGCTCTATTTTGAGGGAAATTAGTTTTGCAGACTTCGTTTAAAAAAAAAAAAAAACTAAAACTTTTGTTCACCAGCTGCTCAGCTTTTCAGTCTGGGTCTGAGCTGAAACCTGCTGCAAGTCTTTGACGGTAAGAATTTCTTTGCCGATATTTTGGGAATCTAATATTGTTTTAGACTTCGAAAGGGGGTGTTGTTCAGGTTGCACGTTTCTAGGGGCTTTAAGCACTAGCAGGATGGCGTCCAGGACTTAGATCTTAAGAATATTTCTTCCTGCCACTCTCCACGCCCTTGGCTCTTTAAGAATAAAAAGAGGTGGGGGAGTTATAGTCCTCCAATATCGTCGGAATATTTTTTGTATTTTCATTGTGTTTATGGTTTCAATATGTGCTCTGATATTAAAAGTTAAAGTACAAAGAGCAACACTAAACTTCCCCAACTTGTGTAGCTTCTCTATGGATTCTGGGTGAAAGCATTAAAAGCTTTATTTAAAGTGAGATTTAGGCAACCACCTCAATAAACCTAACCAGAAATATTTACATAATACAATGCTGTCAACTAAAGCATTGTGGAAAATGTCAGACAAGACAGACTAAAATTACACATGATCTGCAGACATCAGTCCAAAACATCCACAATGGTCCTTTTGGTTTGCATTATATTGGTTTAGAGGAAGCTAAGCAATTACTAAATGAATGGATTTGAATTTAACCAGTGTGTTGCAGGTAACCAGCAACAAGAACACACAAATCTTTCATCTCCCAGAGCTGCCACTTCTTCTTAAACCTACCCAGTGACTGTGCTGGTTTTTTTCTCACTCGTTGTGTCAGATGTTAACAATCTGTCCAGAAGTTTCTCTACAACCTGCCCCAGTCAGTCAGCCTCTAGAACTTTTTCTAGAAGAAAAATTTAGGAAAGGTTAGAAAAGGAGGAAGTCATTGCAAAGGCATGCAATGAACGCAAAGGTAGTAAGATAGGTCTTTTTAATTGGAGACACAAAACATTTAATATCAACAAAAATTATGAAGTCCAGTTTTCTTATAGAAAACACAACATAAGGAAAATATTTGGAAGGAAAAAAATGAAGGACTAAAAAGGAGGTCTTGGTGAATTCCAGAATTAAATAGGAGTTTAATTTTCTCTGGATTTCTAAATATGTATTAATCATTACATAAAGATTTTTAAATATTAATTTATTCAAATATTTGGAATAAGATAGAATATTGAATTTTATGTTCTAGGTTTTAGAGAAATTTTTTAAATGTAATAAAAACAGGAAAAAAAATCCTTAGCTTTCCTATAATAGCTACTTCAGTGTTCACATCCGTAAAATCCAATATTGAGGAGATGCCTCTTTATTTAATGATATCAAGAATGGTAAAAATTATAAGATTTATTATAAAATTTCTATATAACAATCATTTAAAACTATATATGATGTAGTATTTATCCAATATTTGCAATATACTTGAGTTTTCCTGAAGAAAAGTTATATTAATGCCAATATTTCATGTAAGGTTTCAATATCCAGTAACACATTATAAGAGGTTGATTATGTGAAAAGGTAAGCTACCTAGCTCTTGTAGGGTCCACAACTATAATGATTTTAAACGTAGGCTAGGTTCTTTAAACTTGATAAGTGCGTATGTCTATTGCTTCTTTGGCTTAAATAAAATGACATTCAAGAGTAAAGATAGAGTTTTTTTTTTTTTTTATTAGGACTATTTTATTTTAAGGGGAATAGAACTCATATTAAGCAACATAACAAAATTATATTTAAATTTTACTTTAAGTTTCACGACGATTCTTTTAAAAGTTGCCATTCTTTTGCACACGTGTGACATGAGTTATCATGGTACTTCAAATATTTAAAATTAAATAGGAAACTTTACTTTGAATTTTACCTAATAGGTAAATTTTCCTTGGTAACATATAGTCGTAATATATGAACTTAAAGGTGGATAATTAAATTAATATTGTAATTTGTTTCTGAAAACTTTATTGAGTATAGAAATATTATTTCTGCTCTATTTTGCCAAAAAGTAGCAGCTACGTCCTTCAGTTGGTTCTTCTAAAATAAAGAATTTTGAAAATGTATCCAAATATGCTAAATACCCAATGGTAATTTATGTGATTTATGACATACTTTATTTTATAAAACTAAGGAATTGATTTTCCCCCGGAACTATGCATTATAAAATTTATGGAACAATTTTGCTACAGCTAATGCATGTTATTTAGTGATTCCATATACTTTTGCATATTTTTTAAATGTTATTATTTTTACATAACATTAATTGGTACGTTCACAATAAAACTTGTTGCGTTCATTTTACATGTACCAAAATAAATGAACGCTTAAAATCTTACTTCTAAACTGTAAAACAATCCAACGTACTTTGTTTTTCTAGTTTCTAGGTCTTCCTGCATTTAAATTTATTTCTTTCAGGAATTAGTGGTTTTCTTCAGTTCATTTATGGTATACTATAATCAATGAAACTGTTCTAAACACTAAATATAACTCTGCCTAAAACAATAAGACAGGAAACAAAATATATCAAAATTAGAACTATTAACAGATAATCTTTAGAAAGTCAGCATGCAATATAGATTATGACTAATAAAATTAAATCTAAAAGATTGAATTAAAAATCCAAAATATATGCATTCTTTCATAACATGTATTCACACAGTTAATAAAATTCTAATGATCTTTTGTCTTTCTTTTTCTTTTCTATTTTGTGAGGAGTATTATGATTGGGAAGACATTGATTGCCTCTCAAATTTCAAAAACTTCTAACTGGACTTCCTTTTGTTCACCTGTTTTAAATCCATAATTATTTGATAGTTACCTCATAATAATGCTAATAGACAATAATCAATTTCTACATTTTCATTTGCATTCATGTTGTGTGTTATTTTTATTGACAAATGTAGGCCTTTTCAAAATTTTATCATTGAAAATTATATCCTTTCCATAACAGGGAAATGTACAGGCAAACTAATTCAAGATAATTTTATAATGAAATGCTCTATATTATATTTTCTATAGCATCCAACTCATAACCATTACATTTCTATCCACAATTTAAGGGAATTACGCCATTTATTTCTCCCATGTCTTAAAAAGCAATGCTATCCTTTCATATGAATTGAATTTAGAAAAGTTTGCAAATCGCAGAGAAGAAAAATTGAATCGAAAATACAGATGAGAATTATAAGTAAAACCTTAGTCTTCTGTTTTAAGTTTTCCAACTTGAAGAGTTTAAAATAACTAGTGTAACTTTGGCACTATGATACGTTTTTCTTGTGTGTTTTTATTTTTCATACTTCATCAATTTGTAGCAAGTTTTATTCTTAAAGGGATTTTCCATTTTGAGCTCAGGTTTATGATTTGGATTACTAAAACCCTCTGTGTTTTAGCTGTTAGTATAGTTCTCCAAAATATTTAATTGCATGCTCGTATTTTATATGATTCAGACTCAACAAAGAAACACCAGCTGCCTTTTATGTCAACATTCCTTTTCAGGAATAAAGGAAAAATCTTGTATATTTGTATACCAAACAAAATGAAAAGTTAAGGCCAAATACATGATCTCTTATAAAAGCATATTTTTGAGAATTTAACATTATAATAGTACTTGATGGAGGACAGGTTTTTTTCCCGAAGATTTTGAGAGTGATTCGGAGTATTTCATACATGGCAATGGCCATATGGAAATGGATCAAAACAAGGATGAAATGATTAAATGACAACTGTCTGTCCATGTCTCAATTAACGTAAGAACAAAGAAAGGTAACAGAAGGTCAGAAGGAGCCAAAAAAAAAAAAAAAAAAAAAAAAAAATCAGAAGAGTATTTAGCAGGTGGAAAGACAGAAAGTGAGATAAGCTTAAAGATACTAAAAATAATTTTAAATTTGTTAATACATAAATTGTAAGCCACATATGATCATGGTAAAAAGATTCCAGATTCATATCTTAGTTTAATTGGAATTTTAAAAATAAATAATCAGAAAGGTTCATATTTAACTGCATGGCATATTTATTTTTGATAGAGGTAATAATGAAATATTACTATTCTGAGAAACAGTTACAAATAATTAATGTGAAATGTGGATATAGATGTGATCAGTGCTTAGATATGTGTAGGCTAATGAATATCTGAAGTTCTGAATAATCACAGCCTTTTCGTCTTACAAATTTGTAACCTGAAATTCATTATAATCAAAAGGTTTTTCTAAATTGTATCTATTTTTAGAGGATGATTACTGCTAAGTTGGGGTCATAGTATATGGGAAGGGAATAAGCTGGTTTTCAACAGCTGTTAGTGTCTGAGGGAAAAAAAAAAAAAAAGAAGTCTTGGGCCAACTGCACTCTAGAGCACTTCAAAGCATAAGTAAGGAAATTCTGTACCGAACACCAACCAGAACCCAGGAGGAATACCAGCTCTGAGCTCAAAGGCCCAGGACAAGGCAATTTCTCATAGCACCAGCTAACAGTTGTTTTCATCCACAAAAGGGTCTGTGATCAAAACAAAGCTTTCTCTATATTACATAAGACTGTATAAATACTAGATACAACTACTTCAACCCTTAGAGTGACTAGAAAAGATTCTTTTTTCCCCACCGGACATGCATTATGCATGACCTTTGTCCTATAAGCTCAAAGTTGTGGGACCCTATGTTGGTCCAATTCCACTTCTAACGATTCATTCTTGAGGGTATAAAAAAACTAATGGGTAGAAAAAGAGAATAGTGACTGAAGAGGTCAAAATAATCTTGTAATACTTCATGATAAAATAGAATCAAACTGACAACTGATGTTGAAAATGGACTTTATGGGTAAAAGAAAACTGACAGGTTTTTTTGTCTAATTTAGGACATCAGATTAGTAATCTGAAGCAGCATTTCTGCAAATAACTTATTACAGATGATTAAGTGTGCTGGTTAAAGTGACGGTAATGTTTCTCTGAAGATATACTCAAGGTCAAATTAAATAGACTTGACCCAGAGTCAAATATAGTAATACCTCTATTTATTGCAAACAACTTTAAGAATATTCCTTTGATATAGTAACTATGGAGCAATAAAAATAGCACATTTATGACCTTCCATGTTAATTATTTTATTCATCATAGTTTTCATCTGTGGGCCAGTACTACCTGTCAACAGCTTATGAAATGTTTGAATTTCTACAAATTTTGTTCTTGGTTACCTCTGGTATCCTACCTCTTACAGTTAATGATGTGATTTAATCAAAGTTGAAAGCTGAGTCCTTTTGGGTTTTAAGATCTGATCATACCTTCATCAGATAGACCCCACCAGGCAAAGGTCTCAGGACCAGGTAGCACCACTTGGAATCCTTCTAGAACCAAAGACAAGAACATAAGTATAAAACTGCAAAAATGTTCACTGTTGCACATGTGGCAATAAAGCCTAGTGTGTATTTTTAGAGAAGAAAGATATGAAGAAGCACATTAGAAGCTTGTAAAGGTTATGCACTGTAAATCTAAGGTTGTTGAATTAGCTATTGGTGTTTCTCTTTCTGTAACAGTATTAAAGACTTGCTGATTCATGTCTATGTGAACAATATTTTTCTTAAAAAGCAATTGTCAGATCACTATAATCTGGTATTTGTGTCAAATATAGCAGTGGCTAGAACCAAAAAAAGTGGGTTTTTTTCCTTGTACTGTACTGGCAATTCCAGTGATCAAAAATCACTAAATCTCAATTTTAAGTGAGCAAGTCCCATGTCAGTCTCTCTCTAAACAGACTTTTTGACAAGTCAGTTGCTTAAGTCAGAAGTAGGAACCAGCAATTGCCAGGTCCCTCCTTCCTTCTCCTTTTCCCCCATGCAATTAATCATCAAGTGCAGTATTTACTTGATGATTACCAATTATACTTATTTAATGTTCATTAACTCCATAATCCTCTCCATCACCAGTCAGTACTTTCTTTGGGGGCCTCACTCTTCTTGTTTAAATTATAGAGGGGTCCCATGATCCTGTAGTTGCCTAGAGCATTCCTCCATCTTCAGAGGCAGGGTGGAGAATTGATTTGGATCTTAGCTCTGTCACTTTCTGATTCTGTGGATATGTTCATTTCTTAACTCAAGAGAATATTATAATAAACAATTTAGACAATGCTGTGAACATACTTACCATGATGACTGGCATAAGCTCAACAAATGTTTAACAAATTTAAGTTACATCTAGACCTCACTGTGGAACACAGATTCATGTGGTTGTTGAGCACTTGAAATGTGTCTTTTCCGAATTAAGACCCATTTTAAGATTAAAATGCACACCAGATCTCAAAGACTTCTTGTGAAATTAATGAAGTTTTTCACTGACTACATGTTAAAATAACCGTGGTTGGATACATTGGGCTAAATAAAATATATTACTAAAATTAACTTCCGTTATTTTTTACTTTTTTTCATGCAGATGCTAGAAAACTTAAAATGACCTATGTAGTTTACATTGGACAGTGCTAAGCTAGAGGATGCCATTTAACTTTTTCTTTCTTTTATTCCCTCCCCTTGCAAATAGGTACCAAATTACATATATATGTGTCAAAATGATGTAGGACCTAAAGTCTCTCTGTAAGTTGATCCTCTTGACCCCATGATTAGGAGCTTCACAATGTGATACCACACATGGAAACCTCTAGAACAAGATCTCAAGGAAACACAGGAAATTCCTGAAACAGCAAAGCCCCCTATGTGAAGACGCCTGTTATTCCTTTGTGCATCAGGAGCATCACTGTTAATTAACTGTTGATACGCTTAAAAGAGCTTGGTTGGCAATGTCCTTTTTGAGAAAAGAAGAGCCAGGTGTGTTATCCAGGATGAACTAGACAATGCTGTCACAAGTTTACCTCTACTTCTTATTGCCTTGGAAAAATTTCCTGCATATTGTGACACAAGATGGTTGGCTCTCCAGGCAGCAGTTGGCGTTGTGAATCAGTCATCTCAGCATGTGATGACTTCGAGGCAGAGGTGGTAGGTGCCATTTCTGCTCACAGCTCATGGACCAGAACAAAGCCATGCATACCTGCGAGAGGACCAGAAAATATTCTGAAGCAAATAGCTACTTGGTGAGCAGTAAATGTTTCTGTTACAACAGGTTTTGACAAACTTCAAATGTACTCCTACTAGGCCTACTTCACACCACTAAACTCTATACTTCTTATTTCTTGATGGCATCTTATGTTGTTTTCTGTCATAGTGTTTGGAACAAAATGAGAGCTCAACACATATACTTAATAGTGCATTTAGATCTAAGAGTTTCACTTTATTACAAGATTTTAGTACCCGTGTAGCATTGGGCCACATCAGGAAAATGTAACTGCTTCTACAACTGCAAAGAAAAATTAACTAAATATATGCTCATCCCAGCTTCAGGTTTTTGTTTTGTTTTGTGTTTTGTTTGCTCACTTCTTTTTGGTTTATAATTGTTGCTTTGTTTTTTGCCCTTGAGCAGAGGTTCATTTCTAATTTTCACTGGAATTAGAACAACAGTTGTGTCCATATGCAATGACAGTGTTTCAGATTCTTTGGGGATTTGCCCACAGTGTCTGCAGTCATATTGTGACAGCAGTTGTGATGCCAATCTCTGTAAATCAGACTTATTCCCAGTGAGACATTATATATTTTTGCAGCCAATACTATTTATGTTATAGTGATTTATAGCATTGTCTCTGAAGAGGATACTTTGGTTTGTGTCTTGTTTTTGTCAGTTTTCCATACTTTGATTGTGGCCAGGTTAATTAATATTTTTGTGTCTAGGTTTCCTCATCTCTAAAAAAAAGATGTTTATTTCTATAGCTTCATGTTGACAAATTATATAATCTACGTCACTCAACTGGCAAGTAAATTGATGTATAGTATACTTATAAATGATAGATACTATCTTTATGTTAATTTTTATTATCATCATCATCAATTTTCAGGTCCATGTTTTAAAAAGAAGGCACACTGTCTAAAACAAGCTTTGTAAGAAAATTTTGAAATATTTACATATATGTAACCATTCATTCCACCTTTTCTCCCAAATAACACTCTAATATCTTGAGACATCTTGTCTAGAGCAAGATTTCATAAATGCTTGCAAGGCAGGAGAGTAGGGTCTGGAGGCAGGAAACCTAAAGCCAATTCACACTGACTTTTTAGAACTAAATCTAAAGGAAAACCTCAACTTTCCTCACCCAAGTAACAAAAGGATCAGAGGCTATACTCCCTTTGCAACCTGCCCCTTTTCTGCCTGGCAGATGAAAAATGAAATGTACCTCTGATTGGTCCCCTCCCGCGACCAGTCAGACTGGTCGCGGATCACTACTTCATTTACATAGGGTGTAAACCGAGTAACCAACGGGAAACCTGTAGAGGATATTTAAACCCCAGAAAATTCTGTAACCAGTGGTCTCCAGCAGGTTGCTCAATCTTGCTCCCACTCTGTGGGGTGTACTTTTGTTTCAATAAATCTGTGCTCTTCCTCCGTGGTTTTGTTTGTGCTTTTGTCCAAAATGCCAGGAACCTGGACACTCTCCACTGGTAACACTTGTTGATCAAATAAAGAATATGCTAATGATAAATGTAACTTTAGTTATCGACATTTTTAATTAAATGATTATACATTTAGGTTGTACATATTTCACTTGACTTTTCCAGTTCCTTCAAAGTAATAGTAAAACAAAAACTCTTGGCTTATAAAACCTGGAATTTGAGATGCCTGACAAAAGTGCTTCATATGGCCAAAAGAACTATTAAGTTCTAAAGAAAAAGCCATGTGTCATTTCTTATCTAAAGCACTTTGGATAAATTTATAGTGGAATTTGATTTTAGGTTGTACAGGTTCTAGCCATTAGTTCAAAAATAATGAACAGTTCTGTAACAATAGAGGTTTAGTGAGATAATAACTACCCAACTGGCCCTAACCTCAATTATAATGTAATATGCAACTCACTTAACTCCAAATAAATGAGCATACTACCAATGAAATAAAATACTCATAAAATGAATAACATAGAATTTAAGATTTAGCATCTATTTACATCATTTATGCTTGATTCATATAGTGGGTATATATAAGCTATGCTGAAAATAAGCTCAACCTACGGCTTAATGCTGACTAGAATGTACATTCTTTTACAACTGAATCTCCACTTCCAGAAATGTTTTGTGGTGATTTACAGTACAATTTGATAAAACAAAATATAAATGTAGAATAAAGACTATAGATTAAATAAATACTAAAGGTCAATACATTATAGACTAAAGTATAATATAAAATAAAGACATGAGAACCTTCTGAAGGAGAAGTTTCCAAACCTTAAATATCAGAAGAAACCTCTGGGTTTTTGTTTGTTTCTTTGTTTTTACAAAACGCATTGTAGCACATAGCTATGTAAGGGCGGTGAGAACCAGAGCAATCAGGATGGGCACAGGTCAGGGGCACCAAGCACCACTTGCTCAGTGTTTTTTCCCTTCTCCTCACAGCCCACAGGCTCATGAGTGGCACCTACAAAGAAACAAATGGATCTTGAGACACAACCTAAAAACCAAACACGAATTTCTCCAATATACGTAATACAGCCAGTGAAATGGCCCCTCAAATGCCATGCCTGTGTGTTGGTCTGTTAATTCATTTGATAGGTACATTCTTGGGGCAAATATTTGAGCAACATTATTTTAATTTTTATTTTTTTTCAGAGGCAAGTTCTTCCTCTGTCTGGGGTGAAGTGGTATAATCATAGCTCACTGCAGCTTCAAACTCCTGAGCTCAAGTGATCCTCCTGTCTCAGCCTCCCTGGTAGCTGGGACTACAGATGTGTACCACCATATTCAGCTAATTTTTTAAAATGTTTTACAGAGATGGGTCTTACCATGTTGCTCAAGTTGGTCTCAAACTCCTGGCCTCAAGCCATCCTCTCACCTTGGCCTCCCAAACTTCTGGGATTACAGGCGTGGGCCACCACACCCTATTTTCCTTTATTTTTCTCTTCAGCTGTTTAGTTATAAATTCTTTCCAGTTGTCTAAGTTTTGTTTTTGTTTAATATATAAAGATAGATTGCCTAAAACTATGAATGTAGAAATATTTCTTTTTTTTTTTTTTTGAGACGGAGTCTCGCTCTGTCGCCCAGGCTGGAGTGCAGTGGCCGGATCTCAGCTCACTGCAAGCTCCGCCTCCCGGGTTTACGCCATTCTCCTGCCTCAGCCTCCCAAGTAGCTGGGACTACAGGCGCCCGCCAACTCGCCCGGCTAGTTTTTTGTATTTTTTAGTAGAGACGGGGTTTCGCCGTGTTAGCTAGGTTGGTCTCGATCTCCTGACCTCGCGATCCACCCGTCTCGGCCTCCCAAAGTGCTGGGATTACAGGCTTGAGCCACCGCGCCCGGCCGAATGTAGAAATATTTCTAATGCAGAAAAATTTAATCTAATACCCTTGTATTTATCAAGAGTCAATTTTTTTAAAAACAGGGACATCTCTGTAAGGCCTGAACAGCAAAATGTTACTTAGTGGAATCTAAAAAAATCAAATCCCCATAGAATCCAGAGCTAGAAAAATAGAGTCTAATAAAAAGAGAGTAAAGGACATGAATTACTGTATTATCAAAGTAGAACTATTTATGATCAAGAAATATTAAACTACTGGAAACTTATTTGTAATAAAAATGAAAGTTAAAAAAGATAACATTTCCCACCTATCAAATTGATAACCATTAAAAAACAAATAGGTTATGATGACAAGCATTTTGGAAAATAATAAATGTTATACACTTCTGGGAAGAGTGTAATTAGAACAGATTATCTAGTGGAAATTTTAAGAGTAAGTAAAATGCTGACTTTAATCCAATAATTGCAGATGAATTAATATAGTGAATGGAAATAATTAGATATCTCAAATGATGTACATACAATTATATCTCTGAAATGATACTTATTCTATTGAAATATGTCAAATAAAATGGATTAAATAAATTATGGTAATTCATAAGTAGAGCATAACTATTAAAAATCGTTATAAAATAATAAAGAATATAGAAAGTCAATCATGATATAATGCTGAGAAAGAAAGCAGGTTACAACCATATGATTCAAATACACTCACACCATACATGTTTTGTTGTATTTAATTGTATATATATTTGATTTCAAAGACACACTCAAAATGACAACAATTTGAGCTTATTAATACTATCTCTAGTTGGTGAGATTAATGGGTATTTGTATTGTTTCTAGTTTTATAATTTTTTTATAGTGAATGTGTATACTTTATTATTAGGAAAATGCCTTTGTTTTTTCTAAATATTTAAAAGATGTCCTATGTATTAGAAAAAAATCTGTAGTGACTCAAGTCAAGTTTTCACATGTTAAATAAATCCATTATGTATAGACACAATTATCACATAATTTTTCATTGGCCAGCAGCTATGTTAAAGGCCTTGATTATCTTTAATGAATCTTTGCCTTTGAAACTGCTGTTTCTCTTTCTAAATAACATCCATTACTCTAAAATTGTATTGTTCTGCTATCTCCAATTTGGCACTAATCCGAGCCAACTCAAATGTGAATGATTCAATGGTCTGCCTCTGAGTAAGGTGAAGCATATGGAGTGCATTATACTTAAGACCAAGAATTTATACTGGCTGGTTGGTAGTATCTGGGGGTGTAAACCAGGGTGTTGTCTTGGACAAATATAGCTATTTAATAGTTTGAGTTATGGTAAACGGAAACCAATTCTTCTCCCAAGTGTAAATGTTGAGACTGGGGCAGGGACATTTTGGGTTTTTTTTGCTATGATAGGGTCTAATCTTTAGTGGGAGTCAGAATGGCAGCAAGTGTTCTCGAATGAAGGGATGACAAGGAAAATTTCAGAGTGTCACATGACACCTCTATTACCTATGAGGCATGAGCTGTTGCAGTGCTAATGCACAAGTTTACAGAGTTTCAGGGTCTTGAGATTTTTACACAAAATTTCAAACGAAATTCAAACTCATAGTGTTACTTTTTCTCCTGAGTTGATACCATTTTGCAAAATACAAATATTTAACTAACAATCCAAAAATAAGCACATTCAAATTTCTAATACAAAGAAATAGTCTTTCCTTAATACTAAAAATACTGCATGAAAAAAACAGTTTAACATTCATTTGTAGTAAATATCCTCTTCCTCTCCCTCTCCCTATCCTTATCTTCCACACTCTTCCTCCCTCACCTCTTCTCTCTCTCTCTTTCTCTCACAAACGACTTAGATACTGTTATTGATGTCTCTAATATGAAAATACTCTTGGCATAATGAGAGCTTAAACTGTACTTAAAGTCCATTGAAACGTAAAGTTAAAAACAAATCTTAGACTCAGATGGAAGCGACTTTAGAGATCATCCAATTCAATCTTCTTTATTTAAAAAGAATAATTCAGGGACTATTTACAGCATATGAATGACCCATAAAGTCACAAGTTAAATTAGAAATTAGCAGCAATTTGTTAAGAGGCTGTGACAAAATTTAAATTTCATATAGTCAATAAACCTGATATAATTACAAAGTTAATTGGGCTGTTAATATTTTGACCCAAAATTTCTAAGTGATCTCAGTTAATATATATTTATATCTAGAAAGAACTAATTTGAAGATTGAGAAAAATGGAGTTCCCTAATTCATATCAAATTATTTGTATCAAATATTAATATTTTATTGTCCCAGTAACTGTTTTCTTTTTTTTTTTTTTTTTGAGTCATGGCCTTGCTCCATCACCCAGGCTGAAGTGGTGCAATCTTGGCTCACTGCAGCCTCAATCTCCTGGACTCAAGCAATCCTCCCACCTCAGCTGCCCAAGTAGCTGGGACTATGGCCACATGCCACCACATCTGGCCAATTTTTAAAATGTTTTGTAGAGAGGAGGTATCATTATGTTGCCCAGGCTGTTCTCGAACTCTTGGGGTTAACTAATCCACCCACCTCAGCTTCTCAAAGTGCTGGGATTATAGGCATGAGGCACCATGCCTGGTCAATAATTCCCATTTAAGGAAAGTAAATAGCAAATATTTTAAACTGGCTATAAATTATTATATTATCTTAAAAGTCCCATAATTCACTAAGGCATCAGTCATTCTTATACTTTAAAATAACTTTTTGGTTCATGCCATGAGAAACCATATATAAAAAACATTTTCTCATAAAATAATCAGCCTATACACTAGGAATAATTTGATCTTTTCTTTTTCTTTTTTTTTTTTTTTTTTTTTTGAGATGGTGTCTCACTCTGTAACCCAAGCCGGAGTGCAGTGGCGCGATCTTGGCTCATGGCACCCTCTGTTTCCCAGGCTCAAGCAATTCTCATGCCTCAGCCTCTCGAGTAGCTGAAACTAAAGGCACACGCCACCACACCCAGTTAGGTTTTTGTTTGTTTGTTTGTTTGTTTGTTTGTTTTGTATTTTAGCAGAGACAGGGTTTCACCATATTGGTCAGGGTTTTCTCGAACTCCTGAGGTCAGGCGATCCGCCAGCCTCAGCCTCCCAAAGTTCTGGGATTACAGTCTTGAGCCACCGCACCCAGCTGAATATATATGTTTCATTGCAAAATGATGATGAAACTGAAAGCTTTGTGGCAAAAATTGCAGTTATAAGGAAAAGAGGTTCATGTTTCCACAGGTATAAAAATGGGCTACCAAGTAACTATGTGACCTGAGCTACCCACCACGAACTGGGTGTTATCTGACCACCAACCCATCAAGTTGGTGTGTGAAGTAACACTCCATCATCAAATAGAAGTGGTATATTTGTGATCTGGCCCTAGCAGCTGTGAAGGCACAAGTCAGTTACATGAAGTGGCCCAAATGCTCCTGGTCTCCGCTTCTGCTACCCTGGCTTCTCTCTCCCGGCCTGCACCTGTGATCTCATGGAGTTCCCGATAATCACTCGATAGAAGAAGAAAAGACTAGGGCCTGGTTAACAGATGTTCTGCGTAATACTTAGGCACCACCCTGAAGGGGACAGCTGCAGCAAAAATAGAACAAAAAGGCTTAGAAAGGGCACATTTGCTCACTGAGCTGGGACATGTGTTGTCTCCTGCCCTTGGACATCAGCACTGCTGGTTCTCAGGCCTTTGGACTTTGACGAAGATTTCCATCATGGCTTCTCCTGGTTCTCAGGCCTTTTGACCCAAACGTCTTACACTACTGGCTTTCCTGCTTCTCCAACTGGCAGATCGTGGGGCTTCTTGGCCTCCATAATCACGTGAGCAAATTCCCGTAATAAACCTCTCTGTATTTGTTTGCATGTGTGTTTGTGGTTGTGTTTTTGTATTATGTTGGCTCTGTTTCTCTAGATGATCCTGATTAATTCAGATGGAGGAAATCATATCATCTTATCTGACAGTCAGTAGTGTATCTCTCTTTTGACCTTGACTTCTTTTGTCTGTATTAAAAACTTTTATTGTATTTGATATATTGTGACTGTAATAACAGGAGTTTTTTAAATATATATTAACATAGTGATCAGAATGTTTGACTCTAAAGTAGGCCATATATTTAACTTTTAATAGGTCAGATATGGCTTGGGTTTAAAGGTGAGTACAATAAATTTATACTATAAAATTTCCCATCAACATTTCCAAAGAAGATATCAAGAATACAAATATGTACTAGTTGTGTACATTTTTTTCAGTTAAACTTATGTTGATATTTGACAATAGTTTTCATGAAACACTTGAATAATTGTGACATTTAAGTAGCAGTTAAGAGACAAGATGGCAATATTTCCTGGGGAGACCAGTCAGCTGCCTGATGGCAGGTTGATTCCATTCAGTCACTTTCATTATGAAACTGTCCACATTTTATCCTTACTGGACAAAACTCAACTCTAGATATGGATTTTCCTTCCTTGCAGGCAATGATTTTGCAAAAACTACCACCTGTATACTTATAAAATGCCTTATCCACTGTCATGATATGCCATACAGCATTGCTTCTGATCAAGAAATTCACTTCACAGCAAAAAAAGTGTGCCAATGGGCTCATGCTCATGGAATTCACTAGTTTTACCATGTCTCTAACCATCCTAAAACAGCTGCCTTGATAGAATGGTAGTTTGGCCTTTTGAAGGCTCAGTTACAGTGCTAGTTAGGTGACAATACCACTTGGCCAAGTTCTCCAGAAGGCTACACATGCTCTGAATCAGCATTCAATGAATGGTGTTTTTTTTTGTTTCGTTTTTGGGTTTTTTTTTTTTTTTTTTTTCCTATAGTAAGGATTCACAGGTCCAGGAATTCAGAAGTAGAAATGAGAGTGGTGCCACTTGCAGTTACCCCTAGTGACCTATTAACAAAATATATTTTTTTTTACCATGACTTTGTGCTCTGCTCACCCAGAGGTCTTAGTCCCAGAGGGAGGAAAGCTTCCACTAGGAGACACAACAGTGATTCTATTGAACTGGAAGTTAAGACTGTCTCCTTAACACTTTGGGCAACTCATGCCTCTGAGACAACAAGAAGGGAGTTTTGGTGTTGACTAGGGAAATTGAACTGGACTACCAAAAGGAAATTGGCTTACTCCGCAATGGAGGTAAAAATGAGTATACCTTAAACATAGATGCTTCCTTAGGACTTCGGCTAATATTACCATGCCTGTGATCAACGTTAATGGAAAACTACAACAACCTCATCTGAACAGGACTACTAATGGCCCAAACTATTAAGGAATAGTTTGGGCTCCTGACCAGGTAAAAAACCATGACCATCTAAGGTTCGTGCTGAAGCAAAGGGCATGTAGAAGAAGGTAGTTATAAACGACACCTATGACAAGGACCAGTTACAGAAACCAAAACTTTTGCATGGATATTTCCTCCTTATTTTGTTATTAATATATTTTGCTTATATATATATAGCAAATATACTTGTTTTCTTTTTTCTCTCATTCTGCTATTACATAACATAAGATATTTGACTCTATATCAGTATTTAGTATTGTTAATTTTACGTCATCGTATTTAAGTTATAAAATATCAGAAGGATAAATATTACTTAAGGACTATATCTCCTCTTCTCTGGAAGGGATTAGTGGATATTTTATTTTAAGCAAGATAGTTGTATTATGTAAGGCAGAATTATGGCCTTGTTAATTGTTATTTGGAAACTAAGTATGGTTAAAGGACGTGCATGTGGGTGCCAAGTAGACAAGGGTGAATTGTGATGGTGAATGTTATGTATCAACTTGACTCAGCTAAGGAATGGCCAGATAGCTGGTAAAACATTATTAATGGGTGTGTTGATGAGGGTGTTGCTGGAAGACATTAGTATTTGAATCACTAGAAAGAGTAAAGAAGACTGCCTTCATCAATGTATGTGAGTTTGAAATAATAGAGTTTATAGGAGGATGTGTTTAGCACAAAGGCCCAAAATGGTTTTCTTAACATGATAGGTTTTAACAATTATATGACCTGCAAATAACACTAACTGTATGCCATAAAGACATTATGTTTTTAGTCAAAATATGTCAATACTGGGCCAGAATTACTAAACAAAATAAAAATCATTCTATATTTCTTGAAGACAAGTATTACTGATTTATCTGAGCGATAATTTACATATAAACCATGTATATTCTACTACTATGTTTAGTGCAAATAAAAATTATGAAATCAGTTTAGTAATTTATTTCTATAGTGAAAATCCCAGGGTAAAAATCAACAAATATAATTTGAAATATAAAATGTATTTCTATACATTTGTAAAACAGGGACCAATGCTTACTTCAGTAGGCAATAAAGCATACACACATTATTACATTCACCAGCATTTGGTTATAGTGGTTCTTGTTTGAAATAAGTGACAACTGTTTATCAAAACCTACTTTTCTGGTTCAATTTTTCCCATGTAGACTTCATAATTTTATTTTAAGTACATATAAATTATATATAAATGATTACTAAGACATTTCAGGTTTGTATGTTAGCTTTAATTACTAAACACTAATCTAACTGTGCAAGAAAATTGTTAATCATCTAATAATTCAAGTAAAATAAAACTAGATAAAATTCCAGTGGAAGATCTAATGAGGTGCTCAGGCATAAAGGTACAGACAGATTTTAAAAGTATAGACAGATTCCTCTCCTGAGAAAACTTGTTGGATTTCTAGGAAGACAAGATTTACACATAAAAGGTAGCTAGACAATAGTATGAGAATATATATATAGTCTTCTGTAATTCATAAATGGAGAGAGGGAGGAGAGTGGGGAGAGAGAAAAAGAGAGAAATAGAGACTATACATGTTAGAGTCATCTGCAAAAGGTCTCTAGGAAGATAAAACAGCACAAATTAGAAGGGAGTCTGAAATTTCATTTGGAGAGAATGCTTGTACATGGTTTGAGGCAAAAAGTTAGGTAACAATTATCAATTGATTGTATTTTAGGATTGAAAAAGTAGTTATTGGTGGCCATGAAGTCCATCCCCCAGAAGTAGGAGATGTTGTATTTGACAGAAATATCAAAAAGGATCTAGCTGGAGAGGAAAGTGGTGAGTGCTTATGTATTATGTATTTAATACATACAATTCAAGTGGATGGTTGCATATTTAATATATTCCTTTATTTGATGAGTTGGAATTTGCATTAGAAGTAAGGATAAAATTAAGGCTTGACTGTCAAACGATCATTAAGACTATCATTATAAATAAGCTTTCTGAGATGACATAGAGTGACAATACAAAAACAATGGCTCCTCCTGGAGGTAGTCTCACTCTCAGGAAGAAAGAAAAGGATGAAACTTCATAAAGAAGGTTTGTCAGAGAAATGATTAGAGAGGCAAGGAGCAAGCAAGCACAATATCCAGAAAGCCATGAGGAGAGAAAAATTCTGGACATGGGTGATGAAGAGTTTCAAGTAGAGATATTGTGGAAAATAATATTTGAGAAAGGCCCCAGGGAAGGATGTGGTTAACAGTACAGAGAATGTTTCATCAGAGCAGCAGAGGATCCAGAAGGCAGCAAGAAAAGAGAAAATAGATGCAGGGTTTATCAGAAATCTAGATACGAACAGGAAAAAAAGTAATGCAGCTATGTAAAAGAGAAGCAAAGACAATGAAAATGTTTTTGCTATTGTTTATTTTCTTTGTCCTAAGAAATAATCTTTAAGAAATTTAAGTTGAAGGAAAGAAAGTGATTATGTTGCCATCACTTGGTACTTGTCTGGGCTCAGTATATATTGAGTGGATAATTGAGAAATAGTTGGAAATGGCAAAAATTATGAAAACAGTTAATATTTTTGGAAGTCACAGAAGGTGAATACAAATGGGGAATTTCCTTTAAATGAAAAGAAAGAGAGAGACATATTACTTTAAAAATAATGTGGCCAGGTGCAGTGGCTCACGCCTGTAATCCCAGTACTTTGGGAGGCCGAGGCAGGTGGATTATGAAGTCAGGAGTTTGAGACCAGCCTGGCCAACATGGTGAAACCCTTTCTCTACTAAAAACATAAAACTTAGCTGGGCATGGTGGCGGGCGCCTGTAATCTCAGCTACTCAGGAGGCTGAGGCAGGTGAATCCTTTGAACCCGGGAGGCGGAGGTTGCAGTGAGCCGAGATGGCACCATTGCACACCAGGCTGGGCGACAGGGTGAGACTTTGTCTCAAAAAAAAAAAAAAGTAAAAATCGGATTTGTTTTTTCCATATGCTTGGATGGGATTGTGGAGTTTTGAAAAAATTATCACTTTGGTATTAAATAATAATATGTTGCTTGGCAGTCTTGGTTTCTCTGTTCCATGTATATTTCTCTTTTTGACCTTACTATTTTAAATATGCTTGAATTTGGTATATGTAGCATTCTCCTTATGCATCTGTAATTAAATCTAGAATAAATAATAAAATCAATAATACATAACCCAATTGCTAAATCTGCTATTAATTCTGTAATAGAACTATGCGCATCAAGTTTCTGACCAGTAAGAACTCGGTAAAGAAAGTTAACTAAATATTTATCTCATTAGGATTTCAGGAAATTGTTATCCAATTTTAGGACATATCAGAATACAGTGCAAAGTGCTACAAGTCATGAATTTTACAAAAAATTTGCTCTTTCACACAAATAGGTAATTTACTTTGTTAACTTTAAATCACTTCAGCATCTTTCTAAGAATGTATTATTTTGGAATTGACCAGTGACTTCTGTCAAGCAACACTCATATTTGTTCAAACATTAGGACAATGCATTTTCCCAATATTATCTTACAGGAAACAGGATGTCATAGTTTGAATCATTGAATCTTTACATAGTCTGATATGGCTTTTTCAGTTACTTTATTTTTAGCCATAAACCACTATTCAGAGATACATGTTAATCTGAAACAATGTCAATTAATGCTTTTAATGTTTATGATTATTATATATTTATAATTAAAAAGAACAAAACTTAATAAATGTTTTAAAATTTTTCCCAGGAAATTACCTCAGAATAACAAGTGTTAGTTTAGGATGCTGTTAAGAAATCTTTTAAAGATTACTTAAAAATAGGGAATGGTGAAGTTGTGAGATGAAGCATACATAAATTTCAGGAAAAATAAAATGTTAATATTTTGTAAACTGGTATAAAAATTGAGACAAAATATTGAGTGAGATAATTATGCAGCTCTGTATCTCTTTTAAAAGGAGGTAAGGTTTATGTACTCTTGAAAACTGCCTTGGAAGACTCAAGACATGACTCCACTATGGACCATGAATGAATCAACTGGTGTTGAAGATGCATATTAAGGGAGTAAATAGTTTCCTATGACTTTTATAACAAATAACCACAAACTGTGTAACTTAATAGGATTTGATTCTCTGACAGTTCTTGAGGCTAGAAGTCTGAAATCAAGGTGTTGGCAGAGCTGTGCTCCCTTTGATGGCACAGGGGAAATATCCACTGTTGCCTCTTCCTGGCTTCTGGGGGTTGCTAGAAATCCCTGGTGCTCTTTGACTGCAGCTATATCTCCCTGCCTCCATGGTTACATGGCCTTGATTACTGTGTTTCTCTTCGCATAACGACACCAGTCATATTGAATTTAGAGCCCGCTCTAATCTTATATGGCCTCAACTTAACTAATTACCTCTGTGAATACAACATAAAGCTATGGAAACTAGCATATGAGATGGAATCAATAGTATACCAATGAAGTATACTATATATACTTCATCAACTGAAGGTAATGAAAATTCCTATGGAAGGAAAATTACTACTATAATGAAAATTACATGAGAAATTGAAAACCAAGGGGTCATTGACAACCCTGACCAATATTTTACAAACTTTGAAACAAAAATCTAACTATAATACATCATATAGGAGGATTCTCCACTAGAGTTCACACACTTAAAGTAAGTAAAATAGATGCAAGGCATTTGACTTTTATTCAACACACCTGCTTACTAGGAACATGTCAGGGTCTGCCCCTGCTGGAATTTCTAGATTTTTTAAAAATGTATTTGCTTTGAACATAAGATCTTCAGATTTAGCAATTTATAATTATTTACACTCACTTTATATGAAGAATAATTTGAAAGCTTGAGTGTCTTTTTTAGTGCAGAATTTGCTCTGCCCAAGTTAAGTTCCTGCCCAAAAACCAGGGCTCATCAGTCGATGTTTCACGTTCAGTTTAGTCCATTCTCACTGAGACATACTCAAGTAGTTCTAACAAACAGTTTATTCTAGAATCTTCCATTTCTCTTAACCAGAAAATTCTACCATTTGTCAAATTTTAGAAAGTTCATATTGTGAATATATCTTGGGTCTTTCTTTTTTCTCTTGATAATTATCTCTATAGCTGAGTCTGTAAAATAACTTCTGTACTCTTTTGTTTCTAGCTTTGGATTCTTCAAATCCAACCTACATATTGAATACCAGAAGAATAAAACCCAAATCTGGTTATGATTTCTTATGCATATATGAAATGCACACACACTGCCTGGCATGTATAAAAATCCCACTTTAAGGTAGCAGAATGTTTCTGTCTTTTAAAATCCGCTTCCTAAATTGCTGCAATGCCTCCTTATTACCGTGACAATGAAAATTCTTTACCTGATGAATTCATTGGATGAATTCACTGCTAAGAAACCCAGACTCAAAGTGGCTTAACAAGAAGAACATTTTAAATCTCAAATCACATGAAGCTTAGAAACAGCATGGGGTTCTAGTTTCTGATACCTCAAGTTTCCAGCCATGCTTCTCAGGTTTTCTTGACTCTGCCTGTAACCCAGTATCAGCTAATTATTCTCAATCTGGCTTCTCTCATGGAGCAGCAACCATGAAACATTCCTCTCACCATCCATCTGGTTGCAGAAAAGATTTTTCTCTTTTCCATGGAGTTGAAGAAAGTCTCTCCTTGATTTAAATTTGCTTAGATTCTTCTATTCCTGAGCCAATCATAAAAGAAGGAATAAAATTACTATGATAGGTTTATCAATATCTGGAGAATAATTAACTAGTACACAATGAATATTGAAGAGCCAACTGCATATTTCATGTAACATATTCGATTTTTGCATGTTACTGCTCCAGATTTGCCTATACATATTCCAAATACTAACCACAACAACCACTTCCTGTTTCTTAAATGTGTCATGTTTTTCCTCCCCTTTAGTCATGATTTCCTTTTTGCTGAGAATGACCTTCACCATGTCTTCATCTGACTGATCTCAAGCATTCTTGAAAGCTTAGTTTAAGCATCACCTTTCCTAGATCTGTTGCCCTGTTTCTACCAGATGGAATCAAGAGAGCCTTTCTTATCACCTTGCTTTCCTCAAGCACAGTCCTTCTCAACCTCCTGAAAATTAGGATTACTCTGTAGACCATTTCAAAATTCTGATGCCCTGAAACTGCTTCCAAACATCTGATTCAACTGGTTTGCGGAAAAGCCTGGTCATGATATTTGTTTTTAACTTCTCAGCTGGTTCTAAAGTGACGTCAAGATTTAGATCACTGCTCTCGATCACTTGCCATATCTGATTATTAGGATACATTTCTCTTTCTCCTCTACTAGGGTTTTAGTTTTTGAAGATATGACTATGTTTTTTACCTCGGTAGCCTAAGTACCTAAAAGAACATCTGATATAATGTTGGTGCTCAAAAGTTTGTTGATTGAAAATAAACGCCGAGTTTCAAAAGACAGTTTTTTTAAATTCAGTTTATCAGCTGTAAACCAAATGCCTTATGTGTGCTAAACTCTATATAAACGGTTGGTACACATGGTAGATAATGTAGAGTCAGGTTTTAGCACAATTAATTTTCAATTAGGTGCTAACAAGTTAGCAATTATGTTCACAGTGTTAGGAGCATCAGGCCGCTACATCTTAAATTACTCTTCCAGACCTTCGACGTTCAATCTAATAGAGCAAGTTATTATTTCCTTAAATAATATTCCATTATCTTAAGTAATAGGTTGCATAATTTTAAAAAATTAGGTCTTACAAGTCTATACTTATGAGTATGTAAAGTCTAATTATAAATAAGTCCATCCTTTTCTTTTTCTTTTATCCAAATATTTATTTTTTTGTGTGTTTTTACCTAGGCTCCAAACAAAATCTAAAAGGTTTTGCATTGATTTAATATCCAATGAAAGGCAGGTGTTCACTAAATGGAATGAGAAAAATTAAAAGCAGCCTAACTGCAGAAGCGTCTTTGAACCACAAATTTAAATTTTTAGTGGTTTTACAATCTTCTTAAGCTGTCAATGGAAAAACATGGCTTGACATTGAACACATACCAAGTCAGTAGCATAAAACTATTTTATAATGTCTGATTGGTCATTGGAAAAAAACAGTTTAAAATTCAATCCATGTGATAGAAATGCCACTTAGAAAAAGACCATTCATACTGTAGTGCTGTGGGAAACCCGTGGTTATAACAGTTTCCATTTCATCCAGCAGCAGAAGGGGTTTTAAAGAATTACAAATGGAATGGTTCCTAGAATCCTGTATGTTGGGTATTATTAACATAAATTTTATCATCATAAAATTCACTATTAGAAGAAAAAAATGTACTATTATTTTTTCACTCTCATGCATTAAAAAACATCATCTTAAACGATGATTTTCAGGTTTATTTATGGGAATTATTTGGGAATGTCCATTCATAATTTCATCAGGTCATTCATTCATTAACCAAAATATGTTGAACACTTGCTATATTGTTTCTCATAGTGGAAAGGGTTGGCCTAGTCATCTGTCCAACTGGCATTTATGTTAGTCATGAATTTTGTATTCTATTTGGAAAGTCCGTGTGCAGCTATTAATAGTTAGAGATTGCATAATTACAGATTACCTGAAACAGAACTGGTTGTTTCACAATGTTTATAAGTCATATAACAAAACAAAACCTAAGTAATCAAAATAAAGCAAATGGTGAATTTTTTAGATTTGAAACTATTCTGGAAAATTTTGAAAAATTAGGTGGACTTTATCCACACTTGGAAATCAGATTTGTTGCACATATCTCAGTATCTGACAAGTTTTGAGGACTATAAATTTTGAATTTCTAAACTTCTGCTAACTTCAGCTAAATTTGAATTGTCTAATTTTGAGAAATCCAAACTCATTGATTTTCTCATATGCCTATTTGTCTTATTTCTAGATTTTTCATTATTAATTAGCAATTTCAAAAGAGTAGAGACAAGGGGAAAAAAAGCATGGACAAGAAAAGACAGCATGACAAGAAAAAAAGCATTACACAAATTAACCCATTTATGTCTGAGATTGCAATTTCTTGAATTTTTGCAATCAGGCCTTGGCGATGATCTTGAGCAGTAAACTAGAAATAATTCCCACATACTTAGCATTCCAATAATGGAACAATAGGCATAAATTGGACAGATTTGCCCAATCTTGGTTATCACCTCTAAAAAATGATTTAATAGAATATAAGGTTGAAATTAGTGTGAAAGCTTCACATAATATGTGGATTGCAAGATCTGCTTTATGCCTTTCCCCCCATCATTGCCAAAAGTTAAGAATTAGTCCTACATATAATGGTATGAAATTCATTCATGTTCTTATCTGTAAAATAAAAGTTAAGCATTATTATAATTGACTTCAATAGTTATTATGGTGACGACTAATAAAAATTTCTGGCAAGTATTGACAAGCCTTCAAGGACATAGCAGTTATGAGTTGCCAGCTAAAAAGTACTTAGAGACCTAGGCAGGAAGGTGACTTATGGCTACTTTATTTTTTTTCAATGTAATTTGATTTACTTCGCTCCTTAAGAGAAAACATTTTACTAAGGCTTTTTGTTTGTGTGTTTTTTAGTTTTTTTTTTTTAATAGACTTTCGTTTTTTTAGAGCAATTTTAGGTTCACAGCAAATTTAATGAGAAAGTATAGAAAATTCCTATATTCTCCTTCCCCACTCCTCCACATACAGTCTCCTCCACTACTAAACATCCAGCATGAGAATGGTACTTTTGTCACAAAATAAACCTACATTGATATAGTATTTTCAACAAAGTCTTACTTTACATTTGGATTCACTCTCCGTGTTTTATACTCTAAAGGTTTAGATAAATGAATAATGACATGTATCCATCATACAGAACAGTTTCACTGCCCTAACATTGCTCTGTGCTCCGCTTATTCATCCCTCATTTTATCCAAATCGCAGGCAACCACTGATCTTTTTACTGTCCCCATAGTTTTGCTTTTTGCAGAATGTTATATTGTTGCAATTATGCAGCACACAACCTTTTAAAATTTGACTTTTTTTTTTTTTTTTTTTTTTTTTAAGACGGAGTCTCGCTCTGTCGCCCAGGCTGGAGTGCAGTGGCGTGATCTCAGCTCACTGCAAGCTCTGCCTCCCGGGTTCACACTATTCTCCTGCCTCAGCCTCCTGAGTAGCTGGGACTACAGGCGCCTGCCAACCACGCCCGGCTACTTTATTGTATTTTTAGTAGAGACGGGGTTTCACCGTGTAAGCCGGGATGACCTCTATCTCCTGACCTGGTGATCTGCCCGTCTAGGTCTCCCAAAGTGCTGGGATTACAGGCATGAGCCACTGCACCTGGCCTAAAAAATTGGCTTCTTTCACTTAGTAATATGCGTTTAAGTTTCCCCCGTATCTCTTCACGATTCAACAGATCATTTCTTTTCAGTGCTAAATAATATTCTATTGTCTGAACCACGTTTTACTTATCTATTCACGTACTGAAGGATACTGGCTTGCTGTCAAGCTTTGGCAATTATGAATAAAGCTTCTATAAACATTTGTGTTTTTTAGCTTCTTCAGGTAGATATCAAAGAGTATAATAGCTGGTTCACATGATTAGAGTTAAGTTTAGCTTTGTAAGAAACTGCTAAACTATATTCCAAAGTTTCTGTAGTATTTTGCATTTCCACCAGCAAGGAATGAAAGTTTCTGTTACTCCATATTCCCGCCAGCATTCGTTATTGTCAGTGTTCTGGATTTTGGCTATTTTAGTAGGCGTGCCAAAATATCTCATAGTTATTTTAATTTGCATTTCACCGATGTCATATGATGTAGTGCATCTTTTCATATGCTATTTTCATTTGTATATCTTCTTTGGTGAAGTGTTCAGAACTTTGGCCTATTTGTTAAATTAGGTTGTTCATTTTCTTATTGTTGAGTTGTAAGAGTTATTTTTGTATTTTGGATAACAGTCCATCTGTTAAGTCTTAGGCAAATATGTTCTCCCAATCTGTGGTTATCTTCTCCTTCTCTTGACAGTATCTTTCACAGAGTAGAAGGTTTTTATTTTAATGGAGCCCCCGTTTATCAGTTATTTCTTTCATGGATCTTGCCTTTGGTGTTGTATTTAAAAAGTTGTGATCATGCCCAAGATCATCTAGAAGTTCTCTGTTATTTGCTAGGCATTTTATAGTTTTGTATTTTAAATGTATGTCAGTGGTCAGTTTTGAGTTAATTTTTGTGAAGGGTATAAGGTCTGGTTCTAACTTTTTTTTTTTTTTTTCATGTGACATAGTAGGTGGAGTTTTTTTTTTTTTTCTGTTTTGGGTTTTTTGCTCATTAGTTTGTTTTAGAGCGATGAGGTCTTACTTTGTTGTTCAGGCAGGGCTCCACAGATTCCCAAATAGCTGGACTACAGGCACAAACTCTGGTGCCCAGCTTAGTAGTAAGGTTTTAAGGTTTGTTGGTTTGGCCTGTCTTTTTATAACTAAAAACTTTATAAATTATATTATATTTATTTTAGAAATACAATGAAGGCTGGGTGCAGTGGCTCATGCCTGTACTCCCAGCACTTTGGGAGGCCGAGGCGGGTGGATCATGAGGTCAGGAGATCGAGACCATCCTGGCTAACACAGTGAAACCTTGTCTCTACCAAAAAATACAAAAAAAAAAAAAAAAAAATTAGCTGGACATGGTGGCAGGTGCCTGTAGTCGCAGCTACTTGGGAGGCTGAGGCAGGAGAATGGCATGAACCCGGGAGGCAGATTCGTGAGTGTGAGCCGGCTTGCAATGAGCCGAGATCATGCCACTGCACTTCAGCCTGGGTGACAGAGCAAGACTCCGTCTCAAAAAAAAAGAGAGAGAGAGAGAGAAAGAAAGAAATACAGTGCAAATTTAACCTTAGCTGTAACTACCAAGGTCAGATAATCAAGAATTATAGGTACCACAATGTCTATGAAAAGAAAACCCTATATAAAGGCATTTGATGAGCATACAAAACTTTCATAAAAGTAAAAAGAAAACACACTGTAAACATTTCCCTATCACATTTTAAATTCTATCTGATGGGAAATTTATTGAATAATAATTTTACTATTAACTCGGGTAGTATTAGTAATTAATTATTAGACAAATACATACCTAAACCTAAATTTAAAAATGCTATCTCTAAACAGAATGGTGTAATTTCTGCAATAAAATCCAAGCCATTGCTTTTATGAAATGATGAGAGAAAGGAAGGGAAGGAGGGAAGATAAACATCAAACTTGTTCAGCCTCTAATTTTAACAATGTCTATATCAATCACTGTATACCCACTAAAAACACTATTGCCAAAATATTCTAAATCTAGGGGCTTACTTTAGAAGGTTACTATGTATCCCTTCAATGTAAAAAACACTCACTTATCTTAAAAGGAAGTGCGATAGGAAGAGCTTTTAAGAGTTATTGTTTGATACCATGATAGGCAAATAATGTCCGTTTCACTGTGCATTCTTAGGATGGAAAGTCAAAAGTTGTGGCATGTGTGTTCCTGTGAGCGTATATATGCTTTTTTTGGTATGTGTATGATGGGAGGTGAGTAGATAATTTTTTCCCAGGATTTTACAAACTGCATATTTACATATCTTCCTAAATCAAGCACAACAAGAAAAGTGTTAAAAGTGGTGAAATATAATAATTAATGAGGGGAATGGAAATCAAATGACAACAAAATTACATCATACACAGAAGAGAGTTAAGTACTTGTGTAGAGGAATTAAACTGATTAAAGTTTTCCTGCAAATAACTCCATACACACATTATTTTCATAACTTTAAAGAATATATTTTGTTTTTTTGTCCAGAGTGTATTGTTAAGTACATTCCCTCTTACTCGTTCTTCTCAACCCCAGATCCATTTTCCAATCCCTCACTGATCCCATATCAGCATGCTCTGTTTTTGACTAGACAAATAATACACAGATTTATTTCTACAGGAAAAACCTCTGGTAAAATCATAGAGTGCCTACTTGAACGATACCCAAAATGTAACTGCGTGCTTTCCGCTGGCCAGAAATAACTCACAGCAAATGAATTCACAGAGCAGTCAATGGAATACTGTAACCCTCTTAGGGGAGCCATTGTACTATGAGAGAAATGTAAAGCAGTGAAGCAGCCTTTATATCTATATCTATATGCATATATATACACACATAATACAGTGTATGTGTGTGTACACATACACGCATACATATGTATGTACACACCCATACACACTATATTATGTACAATAGAAATTATGGTAAAAATAAGTTAGACTATTGATCTGTGACAAATTTCCACTTCAAGCCATATGGAGTTGGCTTAATATTCCTTTCATTGACATTGTATTATTGTGATAATTTATTTAGAATGATTTTTATTTATTACTGTTGTAAGACTAGCAGTAGATTGAATGGCAGTAATTCTAAGACCAGAATAGACTGATGTTACTTCTTAGATGTAAATCTACAGATTGAAAGATTGGTACTGTGAGATTTGTTTTTTTTGTTTTGTTTTGTTTTTGTTTTGAGATGAAGTCTTACTCTGTCACCCAGGCTGGAGTGTAGTGGTGCGATCTCGGTTCATTGCAAACTCTGCCTCCTGGGTTCAAGCGATTCTCCTGCCTCAGCCTCCCATATTAGCTGGGATTACAGGCATGCGCCAGCGCAAACAGCTGATTTTTGTATTTTAGTAGAGACGGGGTTTCGCCGTGTTGACCAGGCTAGTCTCAAACTCCTGGCCTCAAGCAATCCACTCACCTCAGTCACCCGAAGTGCTGGGATTACAGTCCTGAGCCACTGCACCCGGCCCAAGATTTGTATTTCTTAAACTGAATTCCAGAATTTATTTAAAGAGGGGAAAATAAAACAAAACAACAAAAAAAAAAAACAATGCACACTTTCAGTGCATGAATGGGATTCTGTATTACTGGGATTAACTCTAAGAATTCATTTAATGAATTTCTTTTACAGAAGTCAGTTTAGAATTGGGGGCAGTGTTAGAGCTGAAAGTATGGAAAAGTAAAGATGGAAACAAAATTTTTTAGAAATAAAACTCAAATTTATGACATGGGAGAAATCATGAATTTTTCAAGTGAACAGTGTTTGGCTATTGTTATATATATCCTGGTTTAGCCAATATGCACATCCATTGTTTTATGTTGACATGTCGTGTTACAAGTTTTGTGTTATTCTTGGAAGCTAGCACACTTCTGAAACTTTTGGTGACCATTCTGGCAGAGTATCTAATGCGTCTGAAAACAAACAAACAATAAAGGTAATTATTTGAAGGGAATCAATGCACAATTAAAAGTGGAGACACATTGTCAGTTTGCATCAATCTAATTTAAAGATGTCTCCTAAACCTAAATGTCACTAAGAATTACTAGCTTTTTTTTTTTTTTCAGCCTAAGAATTTGGAAAATCTTCCCCCCTTCCAAAATGATATTTCAGGGGATTTCCAGACCTTTTCCTCCTATTCATTTGATTGCTTTCTATCTCATTACTTCAAAATCTGATGTTTTCTAGAATATCTACACTTACAAACACACACACACACACACACATTTACATTGCATTCCCTTTAGCCCTAGTCATAATTTTTTTAGGTCATCTAAATTTTGGGCTGGTTACTTTTCTCACTTCATCTAATTTTTGGGATGGTCGCATTTCTTACTTCATCTTAATTCTGGTCAAGGGCAGGATTTACTGTGTCTGGACAGATAGTGAGAGAGAAAGGGCATGACAAAAGTGAAGAGATCACACTCCTGCCTCCCACCTCCCCTGAGAAAATGTATCTCAGTCTATCATTCTTTCTTCAGAGTGATGCTCCTAGATATAAAATGAAATGATCAGAGACTTGCTGCTGGCTGAGTGCATTTGAGTATATAGGATTCCTCACAGGAACTGAACTGCAAGTTTCTGCATGTCTCATAATTATTATTCCTGTGTGCTTTTGTGTCTGTAGATTATCAAAGGAGAAGGCAAAGGGGGAAAAAGGAAAAACAAAGAAAGATAAAAATGGAGCCCTCTTCACAGCTTTTCTTTCTATTTGTTAATGGCTATGAAGATTCCTTAAAACTTGAGTGGGTTTCTGCATTCTCCCTTCAGGAAAAGAAGAGATGGAAGGAAGCTGTTGCTTCATTTTCTGTTCATAGAAGGGGAGAGAGAATATCAGAGTTTGATGGGAGCAGCCACAGACAGAAGACGGTAATTATGCAGCCAAATTCAGACTTGGGAGAAACACAACTGTGATAGGCGATTCCAGGACAGAGAAGTGTGCTCTTAACGGGACTTTTTTTTTTCAATCTGCATTTTTTTTTTTCTCCTGGGCACTAAGACCACTTGTCCAGACATGGAACTCCCAATAGTAGCTTAGAGCTCATACAATACCAAGTACTGCAACCGGGCAGAGTTTTCTCAGTCCAAACTCATGGCTGAAGTGTGAAGGTGTCATCTGAATTTGGGATTTTGTCTGAATTTGTCTTATGTTTAATAATTTTTGGCAATGCTAGGCCAGTGTTATTTTTTTATGCACAATCCATAGCTTAAACAGAACGCTGTGGGTCAGGTCGGAAATACAACCACCACTGACAACATTGATTTTGTCTGCTCAACAAGTATTTATTAAGCACTATGAGGATGTATTCCAATTTTCAAGCAGAGAGTAGCAAGACATAGGTTTTTACAATTAGTGATTATCTGAATATGAGTGGCATTAAAATGTGTATTCAAATTATTATTTTTTCAAGATATGTAAAGGCTTAATATTCTCTTCCAGAAGACGGCAAAGAATGAATTTCAATTATTGTACTCACCACTATTGATTTAATATGACTTCTTCAATTGGATGTGCTATCTTCTGCCATAAATATAATAAACAGAAAATTATATAATCTGAAGAGTATTTTTTCTCGTTCAGTTTCTATAACATTTAGTTTAAATTCACACTCTGCCTCCTTAACTTGAAGAAAGCAAGCCTGCATTTGAAAAACACTGTAACAAAATTTACTTCTGAGTCCAGCTTCATGTACTAAGAAATGTTGTTATTGTCTTATTGTAATGTTATTATTATATATAAAGTAAATTTTCACATCTATAATTACTATCCCATGTAATTTAAATCTCTCTACATTGTCACAGAAATATAATAATGTAATATTGACCATTTGTAGATATGTATTTTAATTTAAATGACTCATAAAATTTGAGTTTATTTTAAGAAAAAAAGGAATAGATTGAGGCAAAATAATATTGATAAGTTGAAGAAATACCAGTGAGCAGTTAGAAGCACTAAGCTGAATTTCTGACTTCTTGTCATATTCTAATTATTTAGTTTGATTTTAAATTTGGAATATTTTAAAATACAATATTTTAGTATAAGAAAGTTTGGTTCAAAGATATTTGGGCATTTCCCATTACCCCTTAACGATGTAATATTAATATTTTCAATATTATACTTGATACAGTAAACCATAAAAAAGATTTTCTTGAACTAATTAGAACATAAAAGACTCTTATTTTAGTCAAATAATATTCCAAACAGTAAGTCTCCTTTTATAAAGACAAATAACGGTAAACAGACCGAATCAGAGTGTTTGTAAAAATGCTTATTATTGTGATTGAAGGAGAAAAGCTCTTTCTGGTTTTGGTATTGAGGTTGATACAGATAGGAATGTTCTCAACGTGCATGATTTACAATTGCCATTATACCAAGATTACAAATGTTCAAACAGTCTTGAAATAATTTTGATCATCTCCCCTCCTCACAAAAATAAAAAATGCTATTACAATAGAAAAAGAAGAAAAAGAAACATAATGGGTAACTGAAAGTCATTGACTTGATTTAAAATCTGGTCAAAAGATTACGGCTCTCTGTAAACAAAGAAGCATAGACTGTCTCATTCTTTTCCCACAGTTGCGTTCTGATGCAAGAGGATATATATTTGGGTTCCCAAATTCTTGCCTCCCTAAGGGAATTTAACTTCTATACAATTCTCAGCAATAAATACGAACCACCATTTCACACTGTAAAACATTTCTGTCAACATAGCAGATGCTAAAGATGATATATTTGACTAAGCACACATCCAGATAATACAATGTATTTTGAGTGGGAAAGAAAAGTAATCTCTGCAGGTAAAGAGAATATTCTAATGATATATTTAATTTAGACAATATAATTTTTTGAATGTTTCTACCTTTTCTCTTGTATTTTAGCAAGGAAAAAATATAGTGTTCATAGTATTGAACTTTAAAGTAAAAGTAACAATATTCAGCTATTTTTGTTTTATAATATTATAGATTTATGCATCGCCTGCATTAAATACCATGTGAGCTTTATAGAGAAAAGAGAAGACATAGATATTACCTTTAAGAATATCCCTTATTTACTTTTAACATAAAATGTCAGTCTAAAAACTAAACATTTTAGATGGTCTTTATGGAAATTTTCAGCTATAACCATCAGAAAATGGGCATGAGAAACACTGTCAATTTTTTTAATCCACTGAACAAAATCATTTTGCAAAATATTGTATTTGTACATTTTTAAAACTTTTATAGTTTACATTTAGAATATAAAACAGCAGGGTGTAACTCCTCCATGTAACTTTCAATTTTTAATAACAGAGTAGATCTAGGAACAAACGTCTAAGAAGTGTATTATTGTTGTTGTTGTTGTTATTCAAGATATGACCCATAATATGTAGATGTGGAAAATCCCTATTTTTCCAGTGGTCAGATGTTTTGAACTTGTGTTGACTGAACCATAAAAATGGCTGACTCCATCACTACAACACTAAGGAAATTGAACCTGAAAGATACATTTCCTTGTTTTGTTCCTGGTTGTTTTTTCCTTCTGAATTACCTGATTTTCCTAGGAACTTCAGAATCTCTTTTGCTATGTTTTGAAATTATTCATTAACCTCTCAAGCAAGTGAACAAAATCAATGTCACCATTTAAGGTGAGAAAAAGAAATGCTCTGCCGCACAATTTATTATCATTTTTTAGCACTGCATGCTTTTAAATCAAGGTTTAGACATTCTGGATTGGAAAAGTTGCACTAGAAAAGAATAAATTTATAGCTACAGACTCAAAGGGTCTTGTTCCCTAAAGAACCTCTGCTTCCAAGATCTTTCTGATTCATCACAAAGACCTAAATGTGGGTAAAAATAAAAAGTTAAAAAAAGAATAATTGGAAAATATGCTTAAGTGTTGGAGAAGTGAGAGTCTGTCAGGAACAGAAATAGACAATTATCTAGAACAATAAACAACCAAAAGTAATTTACAAAATATATTGACGTTTCTGAGAATTTTCTAGAAAATAATTCTCGGTATGTTTTCTAGCTAAGAACATTCCCCACCAGACTGCAAATATGAAACTGGTTTTTGAATTTCTGAGAAAGGAGGAAGGCATGTTTTAATATGTAACAATGAATCACACCCTGACAGCGTCATCTACCAGTCACAGTTCAAACTGCAAGGGAAAACCGAGTTCTAAAACAAAGCTTCTGATTGTAAATAACCAAAACAATTTCTGAAACAATATATAATTGTGTTTAATATATAAAACATTTTATTTTGAATTCATCATTTTATACTTTTATTATGTCCTCGTAATAAATTATATAGGGAATTTCTACTTAACCAAAATAACATAATCCCATACTCCTTGAATCATTATTTTTATGTGGCATAGAAAAATACAGCTTCCTAAGCTAATTACTATCTCAAAGTTCATTTTCTTTTCATCACTACAAATATGTTCTCCAGGAAAATATAATGCCCATAATTTGTCTATGCCCTTCTAACTGTGTTGCTATCTCATGCAGTGGATAATTTTATGACTTCCTGTTTCACTGACTTTCTCATGGTATCCTAAGGTCCAGAAAACTTCTTTTATCCTAGCACCGATTTGAGCTTGAAATTTAAAAGTCTAGAGGGTTAGTCTTTATTTTTCTTTTGCAGAAATGGAAATGATTGAAATGACACATTACTAAATCATTAAAGCATTATCACAAGATGTTTTGGTGTAGTCGTTTGGTTTGGAGTCTGTAGAATGGAAAACGCACCATTCTGTTTTACCTTGCAGCCCTGCTTTAGTTAAAAGACATTACAGTCTCTCATGAGTATGTGGTATAAGCTTCTCTGTCCAAAACCAACAGTCAGTTGGCTCCACGCTCACTCATTTCCTTCTCTCCTCTTCTTCCTCTTCCTCCTCCTCTTCTGACAGAAGCAGAAAAAGTATTTCAGCATTTTGAAATAAATGTCTTTTTGGGGCCAATGATGTCTACCACCCAACTGGAAAAGCAGGAGAGACCACGCAAACTTGAGAATCAGCGCAAATGGTGAGGCTGAGGAGCAAGCATGTTTCCAAGATGAAGCACAAATGCTTCTATGGGTAACTTAATTGGCTGTGGCATTTGGATCTACTCTAAGGATTCGAAAAAAAGAATTGTTTATAAGCATAAATAGTAAAAATATGTAAACATTATTTGTGTGCCTTGAGGTTTTTTTTACATGTAACCTCCATTATAGATTACAAATGAAACAAAAATAATATTTGTTAAATCATAAAGCTCTATTTGGTCAATTTCTTCTTTTAAAACTTTAGGAAGTATTTTAAAGAACCACAAATTATATTCCTCTTTTTTTTTTTTCTTTTAGGGAGAAAGAATATTTAGTTTGTACTTGTTTGGATATCAGCAACATAAAGACCGTTTTCTTTTTTGGAAAGAAAAATTTTTATACCCTTAGTTGACTTCACACACACACAAAAATCTGGTACACAAATGTAGGCAGTTTAAACTAGTCACTTGGGTGAAAATCTCTCTGTCTTCATCTCATTCAAAATATTACCTAAATGTAATCTGAACCATTTAGAGTAGCTCTACTTAAATCCTGTTATGTTTTCAGTAGTAAAGACTGATAACTTGATAGTTCCCAAGGGTTTGATGCTTACAGTTTAAGTACAAAGTTGACATTACATGCTCTTTTCTGAAAATCCCCAGGGCTATATTAGAGATGAGATAAGTAAAGATGTATAGAACTGTGTAGAAATCTGTGGGTATCTTCGAACACAGTACTCTAAGTGAATATCCCTATAGGTTTAGTCATTCTCATATTAATATAATCTTGTTACTGGTGGTTAATGAAAGACAATGAAAACTTGGCCTCAAAGTTTTAAATACTTACATATTTCTTTGTAAGTAGAATTACTATGAAAATAGCATTTATTATACATTTAAAAACACTTCAAAGGTATTCATTGTTAGAGGTTGTGAGTTCATTTTTTCACTCATTCTTGCTCTCTAACATAGAATAATATGCCCCCAAAGGCTCTTATTTAGGCCATCATAATTTCTCCTCTGGGCTATTACTTTACTCCCTAACTTAATCTCTAACTTCAGTGTCGCCATTCTTCTTCCTTTGCACAGTAGATTGATTTTTCTAATTTCCTTATCCTATCATCAGTGCATAAAAATACACACAGACCTTCCACAATGTTCCTTTATGATGGCACTTCATCCCTCCACTTCTCCATCTCCAACCTGAAATCTAGTCACACTGGATTCACAACAGTTCTTTTAAAGGCTTTGCGCTTTCACTTTCCTGTTCCCCACTCCTACCCACCAATCTCACATGTATAGAAACATCTTCATTTGTGTTTGAATACCTACTAAAATAAAACCCCACAGAGAAATCTTTCCTGACCTCTTGAACCCTTCTCTTTAACTCCCCATGTGTCCAACTCACATTGTACTGTAACCCCTTACTTGAAATTCAACAGACTATAAGACATTTATGGGCAGAAAGCACATGCGATCCATTTAGAAGGAAAGCGTTGAAGACAAGGCCTGATAAGAGATAGTTCTCACTATCAGTTCATTGAATAAATGAAGGTATGTTTGAGTAGACAGTCAGATCAACTCAGTAACTTTAGAAACAAAGAAATTGAGAAGTAGTTTGATTAAAAGACTTATCTAAGGCCAGTTTTTGAAGGAATGGCACTATGACACCAGGTGACAATTACCATTCAGGGCTCCTTCCCCTTATAGCTCGAGAACAGTTGCTGAAAAATGTCAGTCTCAATAGCACTAATTTAGACTAAATTTTAGCTATGTACAATGTCCCAGTAAGAATAATATTCCATGTTTGTCCTTTGTGTTTAAACAAAGTGTGTGATCAATTTGAATTTAGTGTCCTCTGCCCCCATGCCTGAGGTGGGGAGCACAACTTTAGCAACTGCAAGTGGCAGCCCTTCTATGAAGCAAGAAGCTTGCACACTTAGCTCTCTTTTCCATGGTTTCTTCAACACTTAGGATTTTCCTGACTTCCTCCAGTTGTGTTTTTTTCTTTTACATTTTTCTTTTTTAAGTTTGGAGAAGTACAGCCAGCTGGCTGAAATCTGCTTCCCATGTGTTCTTAATAACTATTATTTCCCCAAGGGCTAGCCTATGCTTCTCAAACCTGGCTACAGATTAGAATCTCCAAGGTAACTTTTGAAAAAAAAAATACCAATGTGTGGACCCACAACCAATGATTCTGATTAAATTGGTTGGGGGTAGATCTTGGGCAACAGTAGGCTATAAAAACTCTCATCTGATTCTAATGTGTGGCTAGACCTGGCCATCTCCACTCTTGACTTTTTCAGGAAGAATAATGAAGTGGCTTGGCCTTCCATTTAATTTGTATATCGCTTCTGTCCACAGCTTCCAGGGCAGGGGATGCTGCATGTTCGATGTACACATTCTATTCAAATGTGGAATGAATGATGAAATGATTGTTCTTTCCTTGTATGTTAGTTTGGATATGTGACTGGTCAAGGTCACATATAAGCACCAATAAAAAGGAAGGTATCATTGGATTCTATACCGTCAATGTCTGACTTTGTCTTGGAAAAATTGTACTGAAACCCTATTCAGACTTGGCTTTGGAAAGCCCCTCCCTCTCCCAGGAGGGTGAGGCAAGTGGTGACAGAAGTTGATTACAGAACAAAGAACCATTTTCCCAATTTCTCTTTAATTCTGAGTATTTTCTTATCAAATTGCCATTCCTCTAAACTTATTCTTCCCTTGAATTGAATATGTAACCTGAATAGGTACTAGATCAGTGTTATTATAATTTCTAATGAAGTTGTTAAGCTGTTGATATTAACATAATAGAAGACTAATGAAAAGTGAACAATGAGCTGTTCTTGGCTTAACAATAGAAGAGTGAATAGCACTCTGACACCTTATGACTACCTAATCAGTTACTGTTATTTATGGAGAGACTGATGGTCCTCTTGAGATATTAATTTGGGTTTTGGGGGTGGTTAGGGAAAGAACATGTTGCTAATGTGCTAGTCAATTCATTTATATTTTCTATGCTTCTTTTTCAGAGTTCGTCTGTTCCAGAGTATCAGCTTACAGAGCAACGTTATCCAGGGAGCCCTATACCTCTGGCCATTGCTGATCAGACAAGAATAAGCATTTGGTTATTTGTTATATACCTGGTTGTCCAGTATATAAACCAATAAATCTGGTTGTCAGTGACAAATCTGATTTTTTTCCAGCGATTCATACTAATAGTGCCAGAGATATTCTGAGGTATTCACAGATATTGACACCTTAAGGTTATATATTCTAAGGCCGGTGGCCAATTTCATCTATGTTTAAGTTAATAATTAAACAGAGAAATCTGGTTCTAATGTGTGTTCTAATAGATGAAATGTACTGAATATTTGGCTTAATGAGCATGCCTTGGAATGAGTGGCAGAGAGAGAAAGGAGACCAGCTAGCTACCTGCTTACTTTTAGTTCCTGGGAGTCCTGGCTACTCTTTCTTTCAGTCACTTGGTGAGATTCCCTTGTGTTCATGGGATACATTCATTTTTTCTTAGCTAATTTATGTTCATTAAAATAACACTGCCCTTAACCAGGAAGAATAGTAAAGTGTTCTGTAACATACATATTTAGATTAGTCTTCACTTTGAATTTTTTTGTTTAAAGTGATTCAAAGAAACCATTTAGCTTTGGATTGACAAATTTCCAGGGGAGGCTTTTCACCTAAAACAACAGACTGTGGAAAGACCTACGGGCTTCTGTGATGGAGGAAAAACAAAGAGAACTCAAAGGATGAGGAAAGAACTTAAAAGTTAAATTCTCTGTTACTTCATATCAGTAAGTGATTTCTTCTTATATAATTTACACTGTAATATTCTTTAAATGAACAAAAATATTTTGTATATTTGTAAAAGACCCTATGCATACACTGGTAAGAAATGTGTTAAAAATGAAAGAAAAATGCTGACATGCCTAGGAATGATTATAATGATAACCATTGTAAATATTATGGACCAGACACTATACCAATGCCAATACAATACCAAGTTTATTGTAAAGCAATAAACTTTACATGGATGATAACATTGAATTCTAACAACAGTTTTACGAATTTAGAAATGTTATGTCTATTTTATGAATAAGGAAACCTAGACTTAGAGTGGTTAAATCACAGTCCAAAGTTATACAGCTGTAATATGGTGGATTCAAATTGCAAAATCAACTGAGTATTGTTTTAGCATCCGTGATCTTAAGCACTCTGCTTTAATATACTTAGAGGAAAACTTTCCTCAATTTCTGGAGATGAAGAAATGGAAAATTATCCAAGCTAGTGGCAATGCAAACCATCTGAGAAAGGAGAGTCTGGGAGTGTGGCTGTCTGAGACACATCATTCCATCCCAGCTGGTGCTCTTGGGAAGAATTAGGACTTTGTAAGAAATATTTACTTTGAAAAAGATTATCTTGACACTTCTGTGGAAGGTCGACCAGAAAAAGGACGATACATCATAAGACTATTTTAGTAATTAAAATGAAAATGTCCAGTTTGGGGTTATAATTATCAAGGTTAATAGAAGCTGGTAAAGGAGAAAAATTGTTACAGATAATTTTAAATTTTGAGTCTGGTGAACTGAAAAAATAATGATGCCATTGGGAGCAAAAGTAAAATTATGAAGTGTCTGTTTTTTGATGAGGAAAAAAACATATTTCACTGGTGGTATAATCAAGCTGCCAGCAAAGATGTGAGATAGATCTTTTCTTATTCAAGTGAATTATCTTCCTGTTCTGTTCTAGTCAGGCTTTCTGAGTGTGTAGGTCAGCGTCTCAATCTCAAATTATTCTTTTAGCTCATCTTATTGTTGTCTTTGTCTTGTTCTTTGGGACTGTGTCTTCTTATCTCATATCCATTCTTCATTAGCTGAATAGTACACTATTTTATATGCCGATACCCTATCTTGTATTTCAAAAAGATCTACAGTTATGGAGACCAGTAGCTTAACCCAGTGGTTGGAGATTCTAACTAGTAGTAGCTCTTTGGTGCCAACTTTATACATACTTGGATTTTGACTTACTGACTGATACGCACAATTCTTGTAGTGTCATATTGTTTACCTTCCAATATGTCAGCTTGATAACTGTCCTTAGATAACCTTGATTCTCAAAGGAACATCAGCATAGATATCTACTAAGTTTCCGAAGATCAGACATTTCCAGTGGGAGGATTGTACTTGGGCCATAGTCCAAATACTTATTTTCTTTAATTCCCCTGTATATTCATTATGCCTTGATGTTATTTAATAGATCAGATGTATTTATTATACATTTGCATATATATTAATACACATGTACACTCTGATCTATTTATTACATGTGTTATTTTATTTGTTTTCCAAAATTGGAATCACACTACAAATATTGGTTTGTTTTTTAAATTTTTATCCACTTACTCAATTATCATATGTACCATTTTAGGTTAGCACCTTATTATTTTTAATAGTTTTATAGTAATTTCTAAATATAGGTACTATAATTCTTTATCTCATTTTATTATTTATTGATATTGAACCTGCAAATAACATTTATAATGAATATCGTTTATGCATAAGTGTCTCTGACTGCATGTGTATCTGCTGTAGAGGTTAGACTAATGTTAACTGAAGAACAGATTCTTAGATTTTTGATTTCTGGGGGAAAGAGAGGACAATCTTAAAAGTATATACATATTCCCAGGTTACTCTCCAAAACCCATATCTACTCACACCAAATATTTATATTTATGACTATACATTTTACCCCATCTTTGTCCACACTGAATATTGTCCAATCTTTTTATTTAAGTAGCTAGGTAAAGAGTATAACATTATTTTATTAAATTAATGAAGTTGAACATCTTTTCATGTGTTTGTTGGCCATTTATATGTCTTCTAATGTCAAGTTGCACTCTTGTTTTCCTTGTTATTGAAGTATACATCTTTTTCTTTTCATTTTATATGAGCTCCCAAATTTTACTAAATTTGAATGCAGAAGTTATTCTTTATTAATGTGCTAATTAAATGTATTTCTCTGTTTAAATGTATTTTAAACTATATTTTAAATAAATGTACTCAGAATACTTTAGAGTACATTGAAGCAACCTTGGAGTAATTTATTTTAGGATTGTTCATTAAGTAAGAGCTACATGGAGAAATAGACTTAATCTATCTAACGGCACATACAAGTACAACAAACTCACAGCACACACCTTCTAGACTTTAGGATCATGCAAAAGATGTCAACTTTGTACTGTCTGTTCTTAATCATTGCAGTATGTTGAAAGTGATTTTAAAAATATTTAGCAGACATCATTGAAGTATTTACAAAGAATAAATGAAATGAGATTATGCTTGCCAGAAGTCCTATGTTGTATACATTTCTTCATATGTTCTATTTTTAAGGCACAGTCAATTTTCAACATATTCATGAGAGGCATGTATAAACAAACATACTATGTTATCTCCCAACAAAATATTGTTTCACAATTTCATATTGATTGTAAATATAATAGAAATTGTGCTGGGAGTTTAAGACTAGATTTAAAGGCAAGAATGAGATTTCAGTGACTATGTTTTTAAAGATAAAGATTGAGGAGTTGGAAATGAAATAGAAAGTGAGAAAGTATAGCTGGAGAGAGATGCTCAAGGAACAAATCCTAAATTGTCATGGGACTCAAGATAAACTGACTTATACAAAGAAACTTCTTCACTCCTTTCTCACCTTTCTGTCAGCCCAATATTGCTTAATTCCTCTAGAAATCAGTAGAGTTGAGTATGCCTGCAGACAGATATTAATAAAAATCTACACCTTTCTTTTCTTTTTCATTTTTTTTTTTCCACATTAGTAAAGCAGATCAGCTAGAAACTTTTCTCCACCACTTCTGTGTATCTGGGGTCATGAAGAATATATTTCTAAGAGAGTTTCAGTGGAGGTAAATTATTGCTGCTAAAGAATTGTAGCCAATACACATGCCCATTGCCTTCTAGGTGAATAGTTGGTAAGTATTCAGTGTGAACATTGTGCATATTAAAATCAAGCAATATGTATAAACTTATGAATGAATATTCAATATTTATTGTGTATTTATAACATGTTAAAGAACATATTGATGAACAAAACCAGAAAGCTGCTTTCATGAAACTCAAATATATTTAATAGAAATATATTCAATTGATTTTACAATAATATATTAAAAATATGATGGCATAGCATAAATCATGGGCATTGGGGTCTCATATATCTAGATTCTTGTACCAGCATTGCCACTTACTGGCTACGTGACCTTGGGCAATTTATCTGACCTCTTTAAGTGGTCTTAATTATGTTGTCAGAGATTATTTCCTCCTGTCATTTAGAAGGTGTAATGGAAAAAACCACTGGATTGGAAGTAGAATCCTGGCTTAAGGTTTCTGCTCCTGGCTCCAGCACCACCCTGCTCTGGGTCTCAGTTTCCTTATGTATGAAATAAAGCTCTGGATAATGTAATTTGCTAAGCCTCTTTCATATTTTAGGACACAAAGAACTTTTACTTTCACACTTAATTTCACATTCATGAGGGAAAATTAGCTTCCTTCATGTTTCCCCCTTCTTTTATTTTTTAGATTCTATTGCAAGGCTGCAGCTTCAAATCTAGGAGCAAAATATGTTGAAAGCTTTAAAATTTCAAAATCATTTATTTACCAGAGAAGATCTTTGCCATTGGATTTCAAACAATGGTAGGAGTGGTTTTAAGAAGCACAGTCTACACTACAATTTATTTCCCAAGGGCTTTGAAAGAAAGGCCTCTCCTAAAACTTACATTTTTGAGAAAGGTGGAGCTGAACTCTCATCTGTAGAAAACATCAGTCAGAATCTATGATTCATTGCCAGAAGCCTTATTTTGGAATCTTTTCTTAATAACAACCCTGTATAGCAAAAAGATGCTTTGTATTTCAGAAATGCCTTTATTTAGACCACCTTTCCAATGTATTTATAAACATGTCTAAGAAACACAGGCTATGTCTAGACTATCAAAGCAAAAAGTCACCAAAGTCTAACAGAAACAAAAGTATAGCATTGGTGAACTGGTATGTTCAGTAGTCTGAACATCCATATTAGTTTATTCCATTGATAACTCCAATAAAGATTGTAGAGAAAAGTATAAATTTTATGGAAGCAGATTTTTATTTAAGTCATTCCCTATCAGTTTGGACATGTTCAAAATATATTTATTAACTGTGATTGGTGTTGATAGCTTAAAGAAATGTAGGTTATTCAGGGCTTACCCACATGAAAAGCTAAAAATCAAAACAAGAGTGTCTGTTCAAATCTTTTGCCCATTTTTAAATTACAATGTTTACTTTCTTATTATTGAGTTAGAAGAATTCTTTATATATTCTAAACACAAGTTCTTTCTCAGATACATGTCCTGCAAATATTTTTTCTCAGTTTTTTGCTTGCCTTTTGTTTTTATAACAGTGCCTTTTGAAAACCTAACAATTTTAATTTTGATAATGTCAAATGTACTGAGTTTGTTCTTGCTTTTTGTGTTATAGTTTTAAAAATATTTGTCAAACTCAAGGCGACTAAGATTTTCTTTCCGTCTTCCAAAACTTTTATAGTTTTAGGTTTTTGACCCATTTTGAGTTATTTTTACATATGACATAAAATAAGACTTCTTTTTTTGCATATGGCTATAAAATTGTTCCAATAGTATATACTGAAATGCTTATCCTTCCCAATTGAAATTCCTGGGGACCAAGGCCAAAAATTGATTGGCCATAAAATGTGTGAATTGATATTTAATATCTCCATTGATCTGTTTTCCTATGATTACAGCAATACCCACTTTCTTGATTACTAAACTTATATAGTAAGTATTGAAATCAGATAGTGAAAAGTCCTTCAAAATTATTTTTCTTTTTCAATGATGTTTTCGTTGTTCCAAGTTCTTTGTATTCCCATATAAATTTTAAAACAAACAATTTCTACAGCAAAGTCTACTGAGATTTTGACTGGGCTCACATTGAATGAATTTGCAGGGAATTGATGTTTTAACAATATTGAGTCATCACACTATGAATGCACCATATTTCTCCACATATTCAATCTTTAATTTATGCTAGGTATCTTTTTGTGGTTTCCAGTGTCTAGAACTTACACCTCTCTGTCAAATTTATCCCTAAGCAGTTTATGTTTTTATGTTATGGTAAATAGTATTATTTTATAAGTTCATTTTCTAATTGTTCACAGCTAGTATAATAGAAATATATTTAATTTTTTAAATCGATCTTGTATCCTGAAACCTTGTTAAACTCATTTACTAATTCTGATAGTTTCTCTGTAGATTTTTTAGAATGTTTTACATAAATGATTGCCTTTTATTTCTTTTTCAACCTGATTACACAGGCTGGAATCTCCAGTAAAATGTTGAATATAAATAATAAAGAGTGTACCACTTTGACCACTTTGCTTTGTTCCTGAATTTACAGGTATAGTATCCAGTCTTCACCATTAACTATGATTTGAGTTGTTAATTTTTCATGGATTCCCTTTAGGGATATTTAAGGAGTCATCAGACTCGATGGAACATACACATGCAAGATTATTATTTAAAGACAAAGAATTAGATACAGAAAGAGAAAGATAATTGAGGCAAGCATGAGATATCGAAGAGACATTCAACAAGAAGTTTCCCCGGGGCCACTATTCATATTCACGTCCCATATATGTAACAATCTGTATCTCCAGCCGTGCTGGACAAAATGGTTTGGTCAGTTGCAAATATTAGTAAAGAAACTGATTTTGAAGGCCATTAGGAGAGTTTTGGACCTTAAACAGCATAACATAAATGCCACTACTCACCTTCTCAGTTTGAGGAAGTTCACTTCTATTCTTAGTTTCTTCAGAGCTTTAATTAGAAACGGATGGTGTGTTTTATCAAATACTTTTCTCCAGCTATACAGATTACATTTTTCAGCTGTTACTGAAAAGAATTACATTGGTTGACTTGAAAATCTTAAAACAGGCAGGCATTCCTGGAATAAAGCCCCATTTTGTCATGGGATTATACATGAGACATGACATCTATATGACATATGTCATGAGAATGTGTGTGTGTGTGTGTGTGTGTGATAAAAACACTTGGCAAAACTTTGTTAGAAATTTTTGCGTCGATGTTCATGACGGATTTTCATCTCCAGTTTTCTCTTACTTGGCTTGGGTATCAGGATCATAATGCTCTCATAGGATTGAAAAGCATTCTGTCCTCTTCAATTTTCTAAGAATTTTTGCAGAATTACTATTCTTTCCTTGACATTTTGGTGGAATTTTCCCATGAAGCTATCTGATCCACAATTTTTCTTTGTAGAAAAGTTTAACTATAAGCTCAATTTATTTAATAGAGTTGAGGCTATTTGAGTTATATTTATTTTCGAGTGAGCTTTGTTGGTTTGTGTCTTTCAAGGATTTTTTTCATTTCATTGAAATTGTTAAATTTGTCATAAAATGTATTATATCTGCTCATTATCCTTCTAATGTGTGCAAAATTACTAGTGATGTCACCTCTCTCATTCCTAGTTTGTTAATTTGTGTCTTCATTTTTATGTTTTTAAATCAATCTAACAAGAAATGTATCAATTGTATTTGTCGTCTCAAAGAAGCAGCTTTCCCTTTTATTGATTTTTCTCTGTTTTCTCTTTTTACCTTTACTTTACATTTAGTATTTCATTTCTTCTGTATTTTGGATTGATTTTTTTCAAATTGTGTTAGTTTCTTAATATAAAAGTTTAAATCACTGATTTGATACATTTTCTCTCTCTTTTTTTAACATAGGTATTTAGTGTTATAAATTTGCCTTTAAGTACAGTTTTAGCTACAACCTAAACTTTTGGTATGTTTTCATTTTTATTCAGTTCAAAAAACTTTCTAATTTCTTTTGTTATGTCTTCTTTGATCCATAATTTACTTAGAAGTTTGTCTTGTAGTTTCTAGATGTTTGAAGATTTTTCTGATATATTAATGTTATTGGTTGTTAATTTAATTTTATCTTGGTCAAATAACATGCTCTGTATAATTTGAGATCTTCCTAGAAATATTGAGAACTTTTTCATGGCCCAGAATATGACATTTTATGGTAAATGTTCTGTGTGCACTTAAAATGAGTATGTACTTTGTTGTTGTTGAATAGATTGTTTATAAATATAAATGAAGTCTAGTTGGTTGACTTATTTAAGGAAGAATGCAATCTTATTCTACATGTGCGAATTTCTCTGTTTTTCTTGCAGTACCATCATTGTTTTCTTTATGTATTTTGAAGCTGTGTTACTTGGCATATACATATTTTGAACTGTTATTTTCTATCAGTTGACCTTCTATATCATTATGCAGAGGCCTTCGTTAGTTCTTTTAATACATTTTTTTCAAAGTTAAAAAGAAGATTCTTACTATGACTCAGTGTTTCTATTACCCTTCTGAAGAAAGTTATATTATAAAGGCTACATTGAAAGTTCTTCTTTGAATTAACTACACTTTATTCCTAAAATTACAAAGAATTGAGGTATTTTACAAGTCAAATGCAATAAATTAAAATGTTCTTTTAACATAAATCAACACTAGAAGAAATAAACGTTATAGATGGAAGTTAAATAGTTTTCAAGTGGCTTCGTTGAATATTTTTATCTCTGAAATCCACTCTGTCTAAAATTACTATAGTCATTGTAGCATTTTTTCATTAATATTATTATATATTTTCCCATTCAGTTATTTTTACCCCATTGCTATCTATATACTCAAAGTAAGTTTCTTACGGCAGTGATAAGCAATTCTTGCTATTTTATCTAGTAATATCTGCCTTTTGAGTATTTAAACCATTTATATGTAATGTGGTTATTGATATTATTAATTAATACTGTCTCCTTACCCTTTGTTTTCTATTTGTTCAATTTTTTTTCTTCTTCTCCTTTCCTTTCTTTTATTTTTATTTTTTTTCTTTAGGGCTAATTTAGTATTTGTATGATTCCATTTTATTTATTTTTTTATTAGCTGTAATCCAGCAATTTATGACAAATAAGCATATGAAAAGATGTGGAACATCAGGAGTAAGTAAATTCAAATTAACACTACAATGAGATATTACTACTCACTAGAGTAGTAATTTTAATTTGGATAATAACAATAATTCAGATAATAGTTAAATTAGATAATAACAAGTATTGGTAAGAGAGTTAAATAACTGAAACTCTCATACGCTACTGGTGGAAATGTAAAAATTGTACAGCCAATTGAAAAAACTGTTCAGAAATTTCTTAGAAAATTTAACATATAATTACTTTATAAACCTGCCATTTAATATCTAGGCATTTATCCATTAGAAATAAAAACAGATGTTCATATAAAGATCATACACCAACGTTTACAGCACCTTTATTTATAACAGTTTGAAAACTGGCTGGGTGCCTTGACTCACACCTGTAATCCCAGTACTTTGGTAGGCCAAGGCAGGTGGGTCACCTGAGGTCAGGGGTTCGAGACCAGGCTGGCCAACATGGCAAAACCCCGTCTCTATTAAAAATACAAAAATTAGTTACGCATGGTGGCAGGTGCCTGTAATTTCAGCTACTAGGGAGGCCAAGGCAGGAGAATCGCTTGAACCTGGGAGGCGGAGGTTTCAGTGAGCTGAGATCGTGCCATTGCACTCTAGCTTGGGCCACAAGAGTGAAACTCCATCTCAAAAAAAAAAAAAAAAAAAAGGTAAAAAAAAGAAAACAACTTAAGTCTTGTAGACTTAAAATCATGAGATCCATATATTTGGAGAGGACAGCTTTGTTTCTTATAAAGAGTTTCCGCCTGCAGGCTGGCCACCCTGCAGACTAGGAAGCATAGCCTCCAGCAGAAATCAAAAGCAGGCACTTCAATGGAAGAAGGATGAGACAGGAATTTATCCTGGACAGGATGGCTAAGTAAACATATCAACAAGTTATAAGAAGAGTTAGGAATATTCACAAGGGATACACATATGCTAGTAAGCAAACATACATATTACACATGTCACATGTTCACTTTAGGATGCAGAATTAACACTTAAATATATTAAAATTAGGCTGTATACATTAAAACGTGACAGACATCTTGTGGGCAACCTCTGTATCTGGCTAGAACCAGTCCATGGCTGGTAATAAAAAATCAGAAAGGATTGTGCTATTAAACTGGTTAGCTGCTGTGTAGAAACTACAAGAAGGGAGGGGATTCCAGCTGCAGTGTTCAGAGTTGGCTGAAATCAGCAAAGGAGTGAGTTTTCATTTCTTTATATTTCCAGGGCCAGTTTCTGTTTAACCCTTAGGAAATAATCTAGTAAAGATTGGCAAGGAAGGAGGTATATCAAAGGGTAATCAACCTCCACCTTGTCGTGACCAGGAATCTCAATTTTTCAAAGTTTTTCTGGAGTCTCCTTGGGCAGCAGGTGTCTACTCAGTCAGTCGCAGGGCTTAGGATTTTATTTATATTTCACTATCTTTACAAAAATGTAAATGGATAAATAAGTTATAGAATATCTATGTAATGAAATTCTACTCTGCAACATGGAAAAGTATGAAAATAATTATGCTGAATATAAGATGCCAGATGAAAAAGCATTCACAGTGAATGATTCCATTGTATATAATATTTCAGAAAATGCATATGAATCTATAGTGACCGAAAGCAGATTAGTGGTTTATTGGGTTTGGGGGATGCTGGGGAGTGTTGAGAGGTAAGAATTACAAAGCCTGATGAGAAAATATTTGGGAATCATGTCTGAGCTCATTATCTTGAGTGTAATGATAAATTCTCATCAGATGATTGATAGACAGATGATTGATAGATAGACAGATAACTAAATATGTTATGTCAACTATAGCTCATTAAAATTATTTTAAATACAACAAGATAGTTTAAACAGAATTCAAAGTACAAGGTAAAAAATAAATTTATGTTCTTGGAGGTCAAAGAACCTGGTGATCACTGAGAACTGGAGCAGGTACAGGAGATATTTTAGAAGGTATGAGACTTAGGCTGTATGTTGAAGGCAATGGGTGTGGTCATGAAGATAATTTATGGTTCAAAAATGGGCCCTGTTTTTGAATGATGTTAAACACCAGCAGTTTCCTATCACTGTACGTAGACAGAATATGCCTCCATATGGTACAAGCAAAAAACAATTGTATTCAATTTCCCTTTTGCCCATTCAAAACTTTCTCATGAGGCTAGTTATTTTCTGTTCCTGGGTGACATCAACAGCAGTCCGCATGTTGTTGTCTAGTCTTAGTTCAGGAATTAAAATGTCCAGATAATTTAATTGTCTAAACTCCCAATTTTATTTGTGGTCAGTGATCTTTCCCCATCCCTCCTTGTTGTACCTTTTCAGATATGGAGCCTGCAATGAAAAAGGGAATGTGTCTTCATCATTTCTATTTTGTAAACATTGCTTCTTTTTGTCCCCAAGTTTCTATCCTCTCTAGCATGAAAAGAATTAGAATAAAGAGCAGTGGTGAAGAAACATCATGACTTGTCTGTTACTGTTGTGATCTTACTTTAGCAAACGTTTACATTTGACTCTTTTATGGAGTCCTACTGCACCTCCCCTGACTTGGATAATAAATTGTATTATTTTTCCCTTCCCACTCAGTCTTAGATTTCTGAAGATGTATCGCTTTGGTTGAGGTCATATCAAACCCACAGATGGTCCTCTTCATCACAGTTGAAATCAACCTCTGACCAGTTATTTCTCACTTGGCACAATCCCTATATCAGAAAAAAACACATTGCAGGGAAGTCTGTGATGGCTCCTTTACCTCTGTCTTTCTTGTTTCTCTCAGAGATTGCTCAGGAACCTGTATGCTCTGTATTTGACTTCAGAAGCTGTATATATATATCTCCAGGAGATAGATGTATTTGTGTATATATATATATATGTATGTACATGTACATGAATATGTAGATGCATTTGTACATGTACAGATATATGTATGAATAATATGACTAAATATGTATAATATGACTAATGCCAAAATGTCTTATATACATATATACAAATGTATCTATATATACATTCATATACAGATACTGATATACAGATATATATATATATGTATCTGTATATACATTCATATCCATATACAGATATACAGATATATATACACATAATATATATATACATATGTATCTGTATATATACAGTATATATCTCAAGTTCTCTGGATGATTGGATTAAAGATCCCATAGCTGACTTCAGTTAAGGCTAGGGTACCCTCCATTATTTTTTGCCTCTTTGAGTAGATACACACAAAAAAATCCATAGCAGTTCAGCAACTGTATAAAAAAAAAAATCCTCTTAGCTCTTTAACCTGAAAAATGTTGTGCTAAAAAGGATATGTAGCTAGAGTTCCAGAAACTGTTTTCATTTTTGTTTCTGCACTGTTTCCTTTGCTGGTCGTATATAGGCAGTATATCACCTCAGTGTGGAATGTGAAAGCACTTGCCTGCTATTGTTTTAGTCTTGGAATTTGAAGTCTCCACCAAAACTAAAAAGAAAGATTTCCATTTTAACATCCTGTTACAAGAATGTATACTGCCAAGGATGTGATGTAATTGAATTTGACTATCAAAGTCTGTAGTTCTCAGAACACAGAATTGCAAGAGGTATCACTTATGAGCAACTTGAAAGAATGTGTGATTAGTTCGGATGTTTAATTTTTTGTTTATTTGCATTTATTTCAGACTTTGTGCCAATATGCTGTTAAGATTTATATTGGATAACAAAACAAGATTATGAATAATTCTATAAATGTCAAAATACTAGCAAGCACTCTTATTAATATATTTTTCCATGAAAGCTATCAAAATAATAATATTTTGAAAAATAATTCCTCCTTATAATATCACAGATTTATCTAAATAGACAGTCAAATCAAAGGTTGTTTCTTGCAACTAATAACGCACGATTGATTATTTGGGGCACAGGATAATACGACTACATGCCAAAATGTCTTCTTATGTCTTGAAATTATTAGTGAGAGTTTAATGTAGAAAGGTTCATTACAATTCACAACACATTAAAATAACAAAGACTTTAAAACTTTTTCATAGGGAGGCTGAGGCGGGAGAATGGCGCAAACCCGGGAGGCGGAGCTTGCAGTGAGCTGAGATCCGGCCACTGCACTCCAGTCCGGGCGACAGAGCGAGACTTCGCCTCAAAAAAAAAAAAAAAAAAAAAAAAAAAAAAAAAAACTTTTTCATAAAGCTAAGGAGAATATGTATAAGTTTGTTAGAAGGGGGTGTCAAAAACAAAAGTTTTATTCAGTCTATTACCATAGGGAGAACACTCCAGATCTGAATATCAGAGTTTCTCAGCAGGATGATTTTGCTTTGGCATTTATAAATAGGAATAAACAAGTTACAGGTGGGCAATTATCCAGTTGGGCTTATTTTTATAATTCAGGTGATTGTCTCAGTCAATCACCTGAATAAGAAATGTTTGTCTCTGTGTCTAGTTAATATCAGGGGACAAACATTTCACCTAATCATTGGTGAGCCAAAGAATGGGAATATAGAGCTTTTGTATCTGGCCTTGTTATAGGTTAACAAGGAGGTCATCTGTCAGTCTTAGGAGAGTCACAATAAATAGTGGACATCAAATCTTATCTGAATCATATGGGGAAAGGTGGTTCTTTGCAGTGAACAATTTTCTGGAACATAAAATCTTGAAGGTTCTGAAAAACACAGAGTGGGAAATGATTCTTAACCACAACTGTGTTCTGGAGCAAAGTGCTCAGGTTCAATGTTGTAAATCTTACCTCTGGATAGGTACTAGGAAACTGATTTAGCAAACCTTCCTTTATGTGTTAAAGAAAAAACTAATGACATTGTTATGATTTTAATTTTTATCATTGGTACTTTGCAAATTAAAAAAAAAAAAACATTTACTTTCAGTCGAACATGTAGAGAGCTTAAACTCATCAATCCCATCCTCAAAACTAAAGAAAGCTGAACAAATTGAAAGTTAACAATGCTACTTAAACCCATCAGAGAATTAAAGTTCTGAAGAAAATGAGGAACACAGAGAGTCACAATTTGGCAGGAACAGAAGCAGTCGGAAGACAGGATCTGGGAACTGACAAATTGCTGGAGACTGACATGGACTGGCTCAAGGGTAAAACCTCCTGGGACCAGCCTTGAAGAAGGTGTCATACATTCTGGAGGTTCTGGAGTTTTTACCTCCAAGGGCCCACCAGGTTCTCGGCCTGAAGATTGCAGGAAATACTATCATGATTCTGGCAGAGGAAAAGGAAAAACAACCATTTTTAAATATCCCCATAGTCTTCTGTTCTTCCTAACAAAGTCCTGCCCTTAAGGGAAACTATCTTATCAGAACTTAAACAATTTGGGTTTTTCCAGAGACTGAAGGACCTTGGGGAAGGGAAATACCCAGTTCCAGGCTTCTCTAGCCTTCCTGTCTCACCTAAAGAGGAAAACAAAGCTGACAACACTTTTGAAGGTCAGGGACCAAGGTCAGAAGCCCACTAAAATATTAATCAGAGAAGTATAGAACACTTCCCCTCCTCCCACACGTTTCCAACTAGACTACTGAATAGTAATAAGGGATTACAGCTGAAATAAGTGCAAAGCTTAGACCCTACTTAAGAAAGAGTCTAAAAGGAAATCCAAAGACAAAAGGAGGTGCAATAACAAAGACACTGGAGGAAAATTTTAGCCTCTGACACCTGTAGATACAGCCTAACCCCAGCCAGATAATACAAAACTTCATACTAATGACCTATTTATTTCAGCTCCTTGTACCTGATATGTCACTTCTGGCTTTGAACAACAACAACAAAATCACAAGGCATACTAAAAGGTAAAAAAATATAATCTAAACATACAAATTAAGCATCACAATTAGATTTAGAGATGGTAGAAACAGGAATTTTCAGTCTGGAAATAGAAAATAACTATGATGAATATGCTAACTGCTCTCTCGAAAAACGTAGATCCCATATAAGAAAAGATGGATGCCATAAACAGAGAAGACACAGAAATTCTAAGAAATAATACAAAGTATATGCTAAAAATAAAAAATTATATATTGCAAGAAAAAGGAAAACAAATCTTTCAGTGGCCTGATAGGCAGACTGGAGGCTGAGGAAAGAATCAGAGACCTGGAGACATATCAATAGAAACTTCCCAAACTGAAAAGCAAGGAGAAAAAAGTGAAAAAAAAAAATAAACAAAATATCTAAGAACTGTTGGACAGTTACAAAATGTGTAACAAACATGTAACTGGAATACTGTAAGAAGAGGGAAAGGAACAGAAAAACTCATTTGAAGTACTTAATGGCTAAGAATTTTCCAAAATTAATGACAGACACCAAAACACAACACGAGGAATCTCAGAGAACACCAAGTACGATAAATACAAAAAATACATACCTAGGTATATAATGGCCACACTGCAGAAAATAAGAGATAAAGGAAATATCTTGATAGGAGCCAAGGATGGGGAAACCCAAAACACCTTAACTGTAGGTGAACAAGGATAGGAATTATATCAGATTTTTTACAGAAATCATGACAGTAAAAAGAAAGTAGAGTAAAATATTTTGTATTGAAAGGAGAAAAGCACCAACCAAAAATTCCATAAAGAATAAAATTATCATTAAAAACTGAAAGAAAACTAAAGACTTTCTCAGATAAAAGTGGAAGGAATTGGTTGCCTGTAGACCTGCCTTGCAAGAAATATTAAATTATATAGGTCAGAAACTCTTTCTATACAAATGAAGGAAGAGCATCAGAAAAGGAATTAAGCAAAGGAAAAATAAAATAGTTTACTTTTACCATTCCTAATTGATAAATGGATTTGTTTAAAATTCTAATAGCAACAATATATTTGGTGATTATAGCTTATGAGTAAGCGAAATCAATAACAGCAATATTACAAGGCATGGGAGGGAGTAATTGAGAATGCTTTGTTATAAGGTACCTGTACTACACATGAAGCAGCACAGTGTTACTTGAAAATGAACTTAGATTACTTGTAAATGTATATTTCCTAGGGCAAACACTATTTTTTTTCTGGGCTACATAATGTACTGTAAAATACAAGGAATAGCAATCATATAAAATAAGCTCTCAGTTCACAATAAAATTAAACTAAAGTAACAGAATGATAGCTGGAAATCCCCCAAATATTTGGAGATTATAAAGCAGAGTATTAAATAACAGACCAGTCAAATAAGAAGTCTCAGGAGAAATTAGATATATTTGAACTAAATTAAAAGGGAGAAAAAAATCAAAATTTGTAGGATACAGTGAAAGCAGCAGTTAGAAGGAAACTTATAGCATTGAATGTGTATATTAGAAAAAAAAAAGACCTGAATTCAAAAAATTCTAAGCTTCCACATTGGGAAACTAGAAAAAGAAGAGCAAATTAAATCCAAAGTAAGAAGAAGATACAAAATTACAAAAATTAGAGCAGAAATCAATGATCTTGAAAACAAGAGATCAATACATAAAATCAATGAATCCAAGATTTTTTTTTTTTAAAGATAAGTAAAATTTATAAACTTCTACCCAGGTTTAATACCTCTGCCCCCAAAAGAAAAGAGAGAAGACATAAATTACTAATATCAGGAATGAAAGAGGGGTCATCACTACTGATCCTTTGGATATTAAAAGGATAATAAATAAATATTATAAACAACTCTTTGCCCACAAATAAACCAGATAAAATAAACCAATTTCTTGAAAGATACTGCTCTTCTGGGGACAGAATTTGAGAATCTGTGCTTTAATTGAACTCAGACTGCCATGATGTTTAAATTTTTCTATCAGTTTTTTTAAACAATCTTCATCCTTAATATTGAAATTCCATTTGCCATTTCTCCTTTATCTTAAAGGAATAACAAAAGCAGACACCTACAACTCTGTATCTGTTTATTCATCCTTTAAACTTGTCTATCTGTGTCTCACTGAACACTGCGTAGATGTAGAGGATTGTGTTAGCTAGGGATCATTTGGTAGCAGTGAGAAAAAAGTTTTAGTCAGCTGAAGTGGAAGGAGGAGTTTACTGGTGGGAATCAATCCATCTCACAGAATTTAAAAGTAGCGAGTACTGCTGGGTCTGAGGAGGTGCTAAAACCAGGAGCTAAAAAGTTATTATAAATCTAGGTGTATTTGTGCTTATTGCTGTCTCTCTCCCTTTCTCTCTCTCTCTCCCACCACAGCTCCATATTATATCTCCTTCCTTTTCAAGTCCCTAGTTGAGCTGACTGGAGTTATTTTCTACCAATTACAAGCGTCAGGGACAGATAGTAAAATGCTCAATTTTGTCATCTGCGACCCAAACATCTGTGTTTTAGTCAGCCTCCAGGTGATTCAGATACATGCTAGAGTGTGAGAAACCTTGGACCAGAAAAATTATCCAGGAAGGAGCCTTCTGAGAGTTGCTGGCAGCAACATTGACTGCTAGATCTTGGAGATGAGTGCGCCACGGGTGCTCTCAATAGAAGCCATCAATGACTTCCACTACAGGGTGCTAACTGCCAGCTCCTCTCTTTTTATATTCACTTAGAAAATTTTACTCTGGGACACAAAAAAATTCTGAGAGCAGAGGAAACAAGTGTCTTCTAATGTGTCCTAAAATTGGTAATAACTTTAAAATGTTATAGGTCAAATAGGAAAAGGAGCACTGTAGAAGCAGAGTGTCTTACAGTATCTTAAGCATATTACACGTTACAATGGAAAAGTGCAGAGTACATTGGTCTTTGAACAGAGCAGTCAGAGAAATTCTACCACTGAATAGCATGGCTTCATGGGCTGAGTGCTTGTTAGGCATGTGACCCCGTTGAAGCACTTCTATTGAATGTGATTGCAGAACAAGATAGATGGACACTGTCAAGTCCCACATACCCTCTCAAGGGGAACTTCAGAGTTCTGGGATAGGAAGCTCTTCATTCATGGATGAGGAAATCCATTTACACACAAAACCTCAGCACAAGGCTCATCAATAATTCTCTGACACAAAAGAGATAACATTTCTTGAAAGATTTGGGAAAACAAATACCCTAAAATAATTTATTAAATAAAACAGAAGATTTTTTGAGAAAAAAATTTTTTTCCTTAGTGTTCTATCTTACAAAAGATAGAGGAAAATATTGCCTTAATTCATTCTAAAAAAACTGACTCAAATATGTCACATGATACGAATTATAAATGAAGACTCAAACTATGTTTTATTGGACTCTCCTGTATAACCAATAGGACAAAATGTAATTCACTGGAGCCCTATTAGGAATCTTCATGGGGGCAAGTATGTTGGAAGGAATGGCCACATCATTGAACCTACTTTGATGTGCAGAATCATTCTATTCTTTTATAGTGTAATCTAGCTCATGGGCCAAAGGAAACAATTTCCTTTTCTCTGTTATTATTCACAAGTCCTCCAGTAGAGTTTGCTACCAGATTCTGAAGTCTAATAAAATATTATCATAACTGGTTAAAAATAAACGACTCATGTCTACTGTAAAAAATTAGCTCATATAATACCATTCTAGGAAGTACTATTAACAAAGTATAATTTAGTAAGTCCTATATATTATGATAGACATAATTTACAAATTTATACTCTAGTCACCACTAAATAAGCCCAATAACCAAACTCTTGTAAAAGTAATATATAATTTTCTCTGATTAAATACATATTACAGAAGGCAAAAGCAGATTTTGCCAAAGTATATTCCTTTGACACTCTGCATTGCATATGATTTTCATAAATACTTTTATGCATTATATTGAGTTCCAAATCCATGGCATATGTTTAACATTACATGTTGAAGAAATTCCAAGTTTACATTCAATAGTTAAAGTAAACAAATGCTTAGAAACACATAAAATTCTTATAAACTGTCACTACCTAACTGTCACCTGTCAATGTAAACATTTTAAAATTAACAGACATGTATTCACTGACTGGAGTGATCACATGAAAACCCTGGTCAGATAAAGTTTGGGAAAATGAACATAAAAGTTTCATGCAGATAAAAGAAGATAAAAAAGAAGATGGTCCATTATAATTTGGAGCGATCACAGCTGACCTCCTTCCTGCTTTGTGTGCTGCATGGGCAGAAAAAACAGAGCCTTTTTGGAATCTGAAGAGGGAGACAGGATAGAATGGGTGTTCTGCCTGGGGTGGTCATCCTACGGTAATCTAAGAAGGTCTATGTGTCTGAATTGGCCAATATGTGTGACATAGTCCATGCGTACATTATGCTGGCATGCCCAGAGTTGTCATAATCTAAGAGCCATCAATGTATCTTGACTCTGAAGTATCATATCAGTCATCCCGGACTGCTAGTTCATCCGGAAGGAAAAAGATGGTCAAATAGGTGTTTGGTAAGTGTATCAGCAATGCCTTTTGTCCAGCATCCTTTCATACCCTAGAGTGGTTCTGCCCTTGCAGCCAGAATGTTGCCAAAAGCAGATGGCTGCTAGGGTGAGATGTTTTAATAGCTCATCTTAGAATTCAAACTCCTGTTAACCAAGCAATATCCTTCTGTCTGGGTACATCTGAACTGTCTGCCGTTCTCTTCTCTAGGCTAGTAGGCAGGGAATGGATATATGGAATGTACCATAAGCCCCAAGTAATCTGGATAACAGGAATCTCTTTGTCCTCAAATTCTCTTTCCCAAATGATCTATCTTAAAATTAGGGGCATGTGGATATTCTGTCCCCAGTAGTTACTCTTTGTCGCCTCCGAAATCTGAGTAAATCCAAGTCACAGTTTCACCAGTTATTGGTTGAACAACTCTTTTAACCCCTCTATGGCTTAAATAAATCATGTAAAGCAAGGACAGCAATAGGATTTAACAGCAAAAAAATTTACAAGCCCAGCGTCTTATTTTCTAGCTGAGCGACTATGGCAAAGTTATTTAACTCCTCTGTGGCTCAGTTTATTTCTGTGTAAAGCATGGATCATAATAGTTTCTACTTCATAGATTTGATATGAAAATTAAATGAATTAATACATGTGTGTTACATAGAACAGACCTTGGCACATTGTAGACACTGTATAAGTGTTTGCTATCATTACTGATGCTATCATTATCATCCTCATCATTATCATTATCACTGCATTTTCCATATTCAACTGAAGAGTTTTTCATGTGATCAATGGATATCTCTGCCCTTATTTGTCAATGTGATCATGTAAAGATTATACCCAGGTTAAACTTTTTTTTTTTTGTGGAGTCTTGCTATGTCATCCAGGCTGGAGTGCAATGGTGCAATATCAGCTCACTGTAACCTCCACCTCATAGGTTCAAGCAATTCTCCTGCCTCAGCTTCCTGAGTAGTTGGGACTACAGGCACCCACCACCACACCCAGCTAATTTTGTATATTTAGAGACGGGGTTTCATCATGTTGGCCAGGCTGGTCTTGAACTCCTGACTGCAAGTGTTCTGCCTGGCTCGGCCTCCCAAAGTGCTAGGACTACAGGTCCAGGTTAAACTTACTTTTAACAACTTACATAGATATAGAGATAAATAATAAAATATATAAGTAGTATTTGAATTGTGTTTCAGTGAACTATTTTTTTCTTCCTTAAACTGTATGTGTTTTTAAAAATGTATAAAAGTATCATTGTTAATAAAAATATAAATTTAAAAAATGCTTATAGCTGACAAAGAGTAATAATGAACATCTGGAAAAGAGAAGTATTATTTGAACTATGATGGTTGGACAATTGGCTAGCTTCTGTCAAAATAAATATCTAAAGAAAAAAATTTGGTCAGGCATGGTGGCTCAGGCCTGTAATCCCAGCACTTTGGGGGGCTGAGGTGGGCGGATCATGAGGTCATGAGATTGAGACCATCCTGGCTAACAGGGTGAAACTCCGTCTCTACTAAAAATACAAAAAAATTAGTCAGGCGTGGTGGCACCCGCCTGTAGTCCCAGCTACTTGGGAGGCTGAAGCAGGAGAATCCCTTGAGCCCGGGAGGTGGAGGTTGCCAAGATCAGGCCATTGCACTCCAGGCTGGGCAACAGAGTGAGACTCTATTTCAGAAAAAAAAAAAAAAAAAGGAAAAAATGTTAAATGTAAACATTAAATGGTGGAGTGAGGCACTTGGTAGATCCTCTCTTCAATAAACACAACAAAATATCAGCAAAATCAACATGATATCAAATAACAAGAAAATAAAGGGAGAGACTTAACAAATTTCTGAATAAGGACAAACTTTAGAAGGTTAAAGTAACAGAAGAATTCATAACAACAATACTTTAGACAAGGTGAGACTATTAGAATAGTGGAGTGAGCAACTTGGTAGATCCTCTCTTCAATAAACACAACAAAATATCAGCAAAATCAACATTTTTGGAACTCCAGAAATTAACCAAAGGCTTACAATACTCTGAAGAGCAATTATATTCCGGAAAAACTACTGAACTTAGTGATGTTTTAACTTGGCTTACTCCCATCCCCTTGTCCACAGAAATGCAGTTTAAAACCACAATAAGATACCATTCACGCTTACTAGAATGCTTGTGATAATAATTAAGACAGACAATACAAATATTGGTGAGGATGTGGAGAAACAAGCCTGGTGGGAATGTAAATTGGTGCAGCCACTTTGGATGATAGTTTGACAGTTTCTTAGAAAGATAAACATAAAATTATCTTTTGACCCAGCAATTCCACTCCTAAGCACCTACCAAAGAGAAGGTATTTCCACACAAAAACATATGTTTACAGTACCTTATTCATCATATCCAAAACCTGAAAAACTGCTAATCAACTAGATAGACAAAAATGGATGGAGAGACAAAATGTGGCATATTCATACAATAAAACAGCATTCAGTAATAAAAACAATTGAAACATGTTATGTCATGGGTGAACTTCAAACGTGATGCTACATGAAACAAGCCAAGCAAAAGATACCACATAGTGTATGATCCCATTTATAAGAGATATTCATAAAAGGCAAATTGTTAGAGTGGGAAAGTAGATTAATTATTGCCTGAGCTGGGAATGGGGAGGGGGGTTAACTGTACATAAGGAGTGATCCTATTGGAAGGCTAAAAATCAATTATAAAACTGATTTATGTGATGTTTACACCACTCATTAAAGCTACCAGTGATCATCAAATTGTGTATTTGAAAAGGGTGAATTTTATTATATGTAAAATACACTTCAATAGAGTTAACAACCAAAAAAAAATGTTTTAAGCTAATTCCCTGTCCCGTAAACCAGTGGATACTTAGCTGGGCGCATTCTGGGACCAATGGCCTAGAGTCCTGGTTACGCAAAAAGGCAGGATTTCAGTTGCCAATAATGTGCTGTGCCTGGCATGGACAGAGGAAAGAATTTATAAATCAGTGTCTGGTGGAGTCTTTGAATAAAAAGCCCATTAAAAATGGTCTTTCTTTAAAAACAGAGTTCTGGGTGTAAAGTCAAATTACTGGATGACAGAGAGCCAAATATGTGTAAGAAGATTTAAAGCCAAATTTAGGAGGCAGAGCAGGGACAAATTCTTAAAATAGCAGAGAGATAGCTGAGCGGCCTTGGACAGCTCCACATGCACTTTAGAAGAGTGTTATGTTGACTGCCAGGCATAGTTCTTCTCTTAGATCTTAAGTAAGAATGTAAATGTTCAAGGTCCAATAACCAAGTGAAGAACAAAGTAGAGCTTCGGTACTCTAGACAAAAAACTTTTGTCACTGAAGTTTTACTTGAGGAAAATTCAGATTATAAAACAGTTTTGTTTCTTTTATTGAATCCTTCATAGTTTATCTTTCTCCTTCAACAGAGGGTAGGATATTCGCTGTACAGTTCACAGCTATTCATTAATAATTATTAAGCAAGTATTATACGTTAAGTACTTGCACTTGGGATATTACAGTAACAAAACAGACTATAACTTTTTTCCCTCATTGAGCTTGTATCCTCACAGAAAGAGAATAACAAGAATAAACAAATAGATATAGATATCAAGTTAAGTCACATAGAGATGCTACAAAAAGTATAAATAGGGAAGGGGAATGAGCAGCAAAACAGAAAAGGCACTGTGATTTTAGGGTGATCAAGGAAATGTCAAAGAGAAGGTGGGACACTCTGGGAACGGTCATCCCATTGAGTGAGGCAATGTCTGCAGTGGTTGACAACTGAACATGGCTCACCAAGTGCACTCCCAGCCACACTGGCAATGTTTTTTGTTAAAGAGAAATCCAAGTCCACCAGGTGCTCCAATATTCTCAAACAATAAAATGATCAGAATGAGTTATTTACCTGTGATTTAGTTATTAATCTCCATGTATAGGTGGTTACACCCCATGATAGCAAACCCAGATGAGGGAGTAACAGGAGTGTAATACCTTATTGCTAAATTATTAGGTGTAGAAGATAATACACAAATCCAAAAAATGTAACAAGAATGTAGTAGGAGAAATCATTAAAACATAGATGGATTGCAACACTGGCATTTACCATCTCTTTAACTCTTAGGACTCATAAAATATACATAATATTATTGGTATACTATCTCTTTTTATTCTCAAGTACTTTAGGGTACAAGTGAAAAATTGCAGTCATATACATATTTTTAAAGTTCTATTTACCTCAAGTCATTGCCAAATTCTCGTTATTTAGCATTTATTCACATTCTAATGCAAGACAATTTAAGCTAAATCATTGTTCTCACAAAGACTTTTCAAGAGTGTATAACTTCAGAAATAATAATAGCTAACATTTATTAAGCAATTTCTACATGTCAGGCATTATGTGGAACACTAAATAACTTATCTCTAACAAATCTGTATAACAACTCTACCAAGAATAGTCCAGGATTAATTATCCTTATTAACATATGAGGAATCTGAGGGTAAGGGAGCCTAAATGATCTAAGTTTACACAGCTACTAGATTGCACATCTAGAATCCAGTCTCAGCCATGGAATTAAATGTAAAACTCTTAAGAGCTTTATTGCCGAGAATCCTGTTTGATGGCAACAGGAGATACACTCCTGATAAGGGCTGATTAGCAGAGATGATAGTCATATGTAAATGATCTGAGGAGCACTCCCCAGTCTAGCCTCAATCCTTGATTGCAGTTCTTTACCTCAGGTCTTGAATTGGACAGTCACCCACAAAGCGATTTAGAGAGCCAGGAAACTAAAGATTTAAACAAGAACACAAGAGGTGATAATAGTTTGGTGAAAACTAACAAAGCAATTCAGTTACATATAATTTCACAGAAAAAAAAAAAAAAAAAACTATGATCTTTAAAACATGCTGTGAGATAGGGTTAATTCTCTGAAGATATACACAAAAATCAGTCCAGCATTGGAAGAATGGAATGCAATGTTTAAGAAAAGTAAATTGCTGAAAAGTTGTCATTACAAAGAAACTCCAAAGTGTGCAATTGCTTTAGCTGAAGCAGATGGAGTTAATCATGCCATGCTCAAGATTTTTTTTCACCTCCCCTTGAAATAATTAGCCACAAGACTATAAGTACATTTTTCATGTCAAATGGACAGTGGCTTCAAAGAAATTGGAGGACAGAACTCTAGGAGAGAGTGAGAAAAGAAGATTGGATGCACGAAAGACAAAATACCAACATTTTTTGTGTAATCACTGAACATGTGTCAGCAAGTATGAGATCACTTTTTAACTGGGAACAATACAACTAAAATAGGTAGTTTGTTAAATAAGAGAAGCAATGAAGTGGAGCTCATCTTGCTGATCAACTCAAAGTCTTGCAGAATTTTGGGGGCATCATGGAATTTTAGTTAAATCTAAACTCAAACAACATGAGTTAAAGTAATGAAACTGCTAGAAAACTAATATTAAATACGATGCCTGAAAATGAAGAGCAAAAACTCTAATTCAAACCCTACTCAAATCAAACCTGATGACATGTCTTTTGGTCTGAACTGCACACTTGACCTGATAGTGGCAAGGTTGGGTGTCTCAGAAGAACGTCTATGTTACAGAGGGCCCAGTAGAAGACCTCTTATTGAAGGCTATCAGCCTAGAATTAGTTTAGTTATCAAAATGTCCATTATATGACTTCTGCCATGGTCATTTGAATCCAAATCTTTAGTAAGGAATGGTTAGTGAGTTTTATCAGATTCAGTTTGGTTGCGCTCAGTTTCTAGTTACATAAGCAGAAAAATAGGCATACTTCTGAGTTTGCCATGCTAGAACTACTTACTGTCAAAATCTGTGCAGGGTATCACCAACCAGAAATAATCATCATCATCATAATTCTGGTCAAAGAGCTTTATATATAGTAACTCTTGTAATTGTAATAATAGTATCCTTTGAGGTAGGTCCAATGATTATAGCCTCATTTTACTAATAAGCAAGCAGAGGTACAGAGAGGTTAAGTAACTTCACTACATCACATACTAGCGAGTAGCAGAGTTGAGACTGAAACCCAGTTATCTCATCTTCAGAGTCTGTGCACTTAACCACAATGATATAACGTTGTGACAGCTACGTGGAGGCCACTTTGCTCTAATATGTGCATATCTCCCTCCTGACTCTAACCACAGGTTTCTTACCCACTATTGCTGACAATTCTGTGGAGTATCTCTTTTTGCTTCCTCTCTAGGGTAATCCAAGTCAACATTTATGAGAATTCCATAACTTACATGTAGCCTCAATGGAATCAAGTTTCGTTTCTTCAGTATTAGAGAACAGGATCCTGGGAGGCCTAAACATAAAGTCAATGGAAATTTACCCCATTCAAAAATACAGCATCCTATATATCATAACATAAAAATGCTCAATGGGGCTATATCTAAGTTCTACTCATATAACTTGAAAGTAATGATTGAAAAATGTTTTGTAAAAACTCACAAAAAATGTTCTAAGCAGTTTTGGAATGAGTAATTGATGTTTGTGGTACCCAGGGACAAATTAGTCATTCAGAATTTCAGAATGGAAGAAAAGCCCCATGGGTGTTTCTCCAAGTATTATTTTACTCCTTTTTTTCCTATTGTCCCTGTTTATTATAATGACTTGTTGGAAATTTTTGGATCGCACCATCCTTTCATCACATAGCTAAGACCACTTGAGAAACACCCAAATGTTCTGGCGTTCCCTCAGTATCTACATCCAACCCTGAGCCTGGTCAGCAATGATATAAGCAGTTGTAAATCAGAGAAGTTAACTCAGTTCTGCTGTAAACTAGGGCTTCTCTCTTTTTGGTGTCCAGCAATAATACTCTAGACACATGCCCGTAAGTCTTAGTCTGATTTTACAAGCTTAGTCACTGCTGTAGCCATCTTCTAGGGAAGCCATATGTCTTCTCTTACTTGCCCCTTTCCCGAAACGAAAACCAACCAGGGTTCTATCTTTTGAATTTGAGTCTTATAACCTAAGGATTTAAACTCCTGCCTATCCCAAACATTGACGAGCCCCAGAGAAACGGTGCTTCTAAACTCCATTTTGATAACTTTTTGCATTTTACTTCTTGGCAGAATATCCTGATGCTTACTATTGCTTCAACCACTACTTGCTTCCTATTGTCATTTATTTTTTAAAAACCCATAACCTTCCTGTATTGGAGTTCTTCTGATCCATAACTTGGTAGATGCCACCCTCCCCAACCATCCTGTCATGTCCCCTACTCTATGGTAGGGCAGCTATTTATTTTTATCATGGTCTTCATGTTCCTTGACAGTAACATTACAGTTACCAAATCTATTTTAAGTCGAACTAAACTTTAAATTCCAAAGGAGCAGGGAGGTTAACTTTCTTTCTTTCTTCTTATATTTTTGTCTTATCATTTGTTAAATTCTTATTGTACAGCACACTGGTAAATTACTGGCATGTAGTAGACTCTTAAAAACATCTGTTGAATAATGAAAGGAAGGAAATGAAGAGGAAGAAAGACAGGATAGCTGTGAAACTTTAAAAACTAAAACTCATTCAAGAAGTAGTAACGAAAGATAAAGTCCTAGTACAATTTCCGGTTTCTGAATTAAAAAAAAAAAAAAATACTACATTTTGGCAGGCAACTTAATCTGTTAGTGATGACATTTAGGTCAACGGTCATCGACAATATAATAATAATAAAGATTTAAATATTTTGGTGCTAATAATTTTATTTAGAAACTAATAGTAACACTTAGATCTCTGATACTAAGAATAATAAATGCTGCATGGTGAGCAGGAAGAGCATGAAGTCATACATTTTTCTGTTCCAACTCAGCTTAAGCTCTTGTTAGTTGTATGAACATGGATAAGCAAATTAAGCTCTGGGAAATTTACTTTCCTCATTATAAAAGGGGACTAGTACTTTTTATGTAGGTTTGAAAATATTACCAATATTTGCCTCTAGGGGCAAGGTAGAATGTTTTATTTAAATGTTAGAGGGGTAAAAAAGGAATCATGTTATAAAGAAAATTTAGTTACTTGAAGAGATGTTATTAATACTTTTAAGTTAATAAAAGGTTATAAAAGTTTCTATAACATATTTTTGTATGTTAATTTATAAATGAAAAAATAATAAAAGTATGTTTTTCCACAAAAGCTACCATGAACTACTTCTGTGTTGTGGGTGTACCACATTTTCTTTGTTAAACACAAAGAAATTTATCAATATGTATTATATATTTATCAATATGTATTTATTAATATGTATTATACTTGTATTTATCAATATGAATTATACTTGTATTTATCAATATGTATTATACTCACAAATTGAAAACAAATAGATATAAGGAAAAAGGGAATTTAACATGTGTTAAATCAATGTTTTTAGCACATTTGTTTTCCTGAATAGGAATAACTGATAGATAAAAACTTGCCCAAAGTAGTATATTTGCTTTAATGTTATTTTAAAATCAATTAGTAGTATTTTAAATGAAGTGTGACAGAAGATAGTTTTTACCATCTGTATTTTCTAATTCTTGATTTTAAACTAATCAATAATATTGATAATGAAACATAAATTTTTCTTTTGGTAAGGGAAAATATACTACTTTACTAAATATAGAAGATATAACAAACTTTGAGAGTAGTTTTGGTTGCTTGTAAGAGCTAGTTGTTGATTATAATAATGGTTCATAAAAAGAAACATGGATGCAATGTAGCTGATATTTTCATGATTCAAGATCTCCCTAAAATAGTCTGTAGTTTGGCCTGCAAGTTGCACTGGTCTCTTTCACTTATCCTCATGGCAAGCAAGGTAATGAAATGGGATATTACTTAAGCCAAGTAATTTTATTGGAAATACTACAGTTCAATTGTTGTCGAATCTTTCCAGGACAAGTCAAAATACACCTTAACTTACAAATATCCAAAGTTCTGACCTTTTGATTTTTCATAAATTTTTCTTTACTGACATGAGTTATTCTTCCCACCCTTTTCCAGTTAGTAATTTGGATTCTTTCCTGAAGAGGATTTTTCCATGCACACCACATAAAGCTATCCATCAACTTCTTCCCATGCTTAAGTTTTTATTCATCTTAACCAACACCAATTTTTGTTGGCAACAAATCAGAAAGTTAGGGAAACTACAAATGGAAAAGATACAACATGTCAACCAGTATAACACCGTACAAACAAGATTCCGTCTTAAAATTTACTTATAGTTTATTTTATTATACCTGACATCACGACAATAGCATCATTATTCTTTAATCACAGAGTAAGAATATTTGCCTTGCTTGATGTTTAATATAATATTCATTTTTATGTTTTCTTCCCTCCTTCCCAGAGTTGGAAGAAAAAATGAAGAGAAATATTTTGGCTGCATAATTCTCCTCCCATCCCTGCCTATGCCAAGTCTTTTCTTTTTAGTTCTGAACTATTAACTCTTAGTGCAGAGAGCATTACTAAACTAAAAGGGATTTTCCTCAACAAGGAAGAAAAAGGAACAAAATATTTTGTCATTTACTGAAAAGGGGATAAAGGAAAGTTACACAAACTGTGTTCTTCTTCTCTGCTTAAAGATGGCCAGCACCATGATCCTCCTTATTATCCTTTACCTCCCTACAAATTTCCTTGTCAAGGACTGTCACTTCTCAATTATTTAGCAAATACACAAGCAGTTCATAGTATATAAACAAGCAGTATAGTATACGAACAAGCAGTTCATAGTATATAGCATATTGTTCTAAGTGCAGGGTTTACAAAATCAAAAATCTGTAATCTCAATCCTCCAGTTGATGCAGACACAAATGAGAAAGAGGTACTATGTAAAAAGCATTTTAAAGAACAATAAACATGGTGCAATGGAAGTATGAAAAGGATAGATGTGGTGACTGTAATCTCAGCACATTGGGAAGACAAGGTCGGTGGATCACCTGAGGTCAGGAGTTCGAGACCAGCCTGGCCAACATGGTGAAACCTCATCTTTACTAAAAATATAAAATTTGCTGGATGTGGTAGTGTGTGCCTGTAATCCCAGCTACTCCAAAGACTGAGGGAGGAGAGTCGATTAGAACCCGGGAGGCAGAGGTTGCAGTGAGCTGAGATTGTACCACTGCATTCCAGCCTGGGAGACACAGCAAGATTCTGTCAAAAAAAGAAGGAGAAGGAGAAAAAGAAGAAGAAGCATTAATTCTCTGAGAGTATAAAAAGGATGCGGTAAAAGAGGGCTTGAGGTTTGGCATGAGTTATGACTTGAAAAAAATGACTGGAAGGAACTCATCAGTGGAGCTGCCAAACCAATGAACACAGTATGCAAAACCTAGATGGTGTGAGTGAGTGTGACATGCTTGGCAAGCAGTGCTAAGCCATAAAATGAATATCATAAGATCTTTGATTCATATTCAGAAAAAATTAATCTGGAACTATGGAGAGCTAAAATAATAAATGAAATCTCAATAAAGTTTACATTTCTAAAAGTTTATTCGTCTTATTGTTTCAGATATCTGGCAAAGGTAGAATTTCAAATATTAAATTAACTCTACATGATTGGTGACCATATCTAATATGAAAAAGAGAAGCACTTCTGAAATGGTGGGGAGAGTACCTCTAAAAAGTCTTTCTTTCATAAAAATAATTACAACAAAGACAATCAAAATAAACGTTTACAGAATTCTGGAAATTAACCAAAGGCTTACAACAATACCACTAGTGGAACATATTTAAGGAAAATGGCTGAATCTCATTAAGAACAGGGAACTCTGACATTTTAGCCTATTCTCATCCCTCTTTCTACAACTCTGGGGCAGCCTTAAAAACCAATACCCTTGTAACCACGGTAGCTGTGAAAACCAGCAGCCTACCAGCCAATGTAGATAACAGAAATGGTTGGAAGCACCCCAAATAACCTGTACCACCAAAAATTGTCACTATTTGACTAGTCTGGCAACCTCCTAGAAAAGCTTTGATCTTAGGGCTTGTGTTTACTTGAGATGACTAAAAAATTGCCGTGTGTGAACAGTTTTATTGCCAAGCTGTCTGTTGGAAACAATCAGTGACAAATGTTTAATGTTGTATTGGTCTGAGTTTGTCATACCAGTTGGGTGAACAAAGGCTGATGAAAATACTTAGCGGAAATTTGGAATGAAATGTCCACGGTGGCATTGAAAGTTCCAACATATTCCTGGGAATCTAGAAGGCCATGTCCATGTGCAGGGCTATGTGCATGCCCAGAAAAGACTTTAGAGGCCTTATTCTCTCACTTTTTTATTTTGAGGCTTTACAAATCAGGAAATAAAGACTTAGGCAGAGTTATAAAATGCCTGTCAAGACATTAAGAGCATGTCCCAACACACACACATACACACACACACCCTTGGCAAAGACTAAATCATTTGTTTGATGCATTTAATGAAATCCCTGTCCAACCATGAGCTGACTCCTGAACTAACTGAGCAGAGACTTCAGTGGCCACATATGACAAATAATACAGGCTTTCCAGGATTAGTTCAGGAAAGCCAATAAATAAATAGCAACAATAACAAACCAGGGACAGGGGTAGGGGTTGATTTTAAGAGTTGTCACATTATATTATCTACAATATTCAATTAGTAATATAAAAGAAAATGAGACATGCAACGAAGCAGGAAATTATTGTCTACCCATAGGAAAAAAAAAAAAAAGCAGCCTATAGAAAGTGTCCCTGAGGAAACCATAAACATGAGACTTACTAGGCAAGAACTTTAAATAAGCTGTTATAAATATGCTTAAACAACTGAAAAATCTGTGTCTAAAGAACTAAAAGAAAATGTGAAAATGATAACTCGTCAACAAGAGAATATCAACAAAGCGTTAGAATTCAGTTTTAAAAATTAAGAAAAATTAAGCAATTGAAAAGTGCAACAAATGCACTGGAAAATTCACTAGAGCTCAAAAGAAAATTTAAAATTTAAACTTACAGAAGAAAGGATCAAAAAGCTTGGAGAATGTCAGTTGAGATTATCCAGTGTGAGGAACAGACAGAAAAAAAAGGAAGAAAATGAACAGAGTCTTAGCATCCTGTGGGACACCATTGAGGAATGTACTCATTGTATTCATTTTCTATTGCTGCGATGATAAATGATGTCAAATTTAGTGACTTCAAATCACACAAATTTATTATCTTACGGTTGTAGGGGTCAGAAATCTCACTGGGCTATAGCCAAGGTGTCTATTGGACGGTATTCCTTGTGCAGACTTTAGGATAGAATCTGTTTTTTGTCTTTTCCAGATTTTAGAGGCTGCCTGAAATCTCTGGCTAGTGGGTAAACATCAGCTTGCCCTCTGTCTCTGTCATAACATCTCTGACTCTGACCCTTCTGTTTCCCTTTTACACTTTCAAAGACTCTTGTGATTATATGGTGCCCACATAAATAATTCAGAATAACCACCACATTTTAAGACTCTTAACTTAATCTTATTTGTAAAGTACCTTTTGCCATGTTAATTAACATATACACACCCTCTGGGGAGTAGAACATGAAAGTTTTTTGAGGAGTCATTATGCTGTCTACTTCATACATAATGTTCCTAAAAGAGTGCAGAGAGAGTAAAGGGCAGAAAGGGTATTTGAAAAAATTGTGGTTGTATGCATCCCAAGTTCAAAGAAAAATGTTAATATGCAATTAAATAATCTTAATAAACTTGAAGTAATATGTATATGTAGACACATGGTAGTCAAAAGAGAGACTTTCAAAACCTGCAAAAGGAAAGTGACTCATGATGTAAAAGAAAACCTCAGTTAGTTTAATGGCTGGCCTTTTATCAGAAACCATGAAGACTAAAAGGCAATGAAATGACTTATTTAAGGTGCTGAAAGAAAAAACACTGCTAACCAAGATTTATTTATATACCACAACCATCCTTCAAAAACAAAGAAAAAATTAACACATTCTCAAATACCAAAACGAAGAGACTTCATCCTTAGTAGACTTGCCCTACAAGAAATACTAAAGAGAGTTTGTGAGGCTGAAATAAAAGGGCATTAGACAATAAAGTGCTTCAACATGAATAAATTAAAGCACTGGTGAAGGTGACTACATAGATGAAATAAAAGTGACATTGTATGCTTTTTTTGTTTGTAAATCTTTTCTTCTATTGGATTTAAAAGATAAGGGCATAAATTAATAATTTTAAAACTGTATTGATAAGGTTACAATGTATAAAGATGTAATTTTTAAGACAATTGCAGCACAAAGGCAGGGGAAAATATATAGCTATATGGGAGCAAACCTTTTATATAATATTAAAATTAAACTAATATTAATCTAAATTATATAATTTAAGATGTTAATATTTATCCTTAGGGCAGTCACTCAGGGAATAAGTCCAAAAATAACAATAAAGTAAGATTTTTAAAATTATATATTAGAGGGGGCGGAGCAAGATGGCCGAATAGGAACAGCTCCAGTCTCCAACTCCCAGCGCGAGCAACACAGAAGACCGGTGATTTCTGCATTTTCAACTGAGGTACTGGGGTCATCTCACTAGGGAGTGCCGGACAATCGGTGCTGGTCAGCTGCTGCAGCCTGATCAGCAAGAGCTGAAGCAGGGCGAGGCATCGCCTCACCTGGAAGCCAAGGGGGAAGGGAATCCGTTTTCCTAGCCAGGGGAACTGAGACACACAACACCTGGAAAATCGGGTAACTCCCACCCCAATACTGCGCTTTAAGCAAACAGGCACACCAGGAGAATATATCCCACACCTGGCCGGGAGGGTCCCACACCCACGGAGCCTCCCTCACTGCTAACACAGCAGTCTGCGGCGATCTATCCTCAAGGCAGCAGAGAGGCTGGGGGAGGGGCGCCCGCCATTGCTTAGGCTTAAGTAGGTAAACAAAGCCGCTGGGAAGCTCGAACTGGGTGGAGCTCACAGCAGCTCAAGGAAGCCTGCCTGTCTCTGTAGTCTCCACCTCTGGGGACAGCGCACAGCTGAAGACCAACAGGGGAAGCAGAGGGGGCCGGTGCAGACGCGAGCGACTCTGTCTGACAGCTTTGGGGAGAGCCATGGATCTCCCAACGCGGAGGTTGAGATCTGAGAACGGACAGACTGCCTGCTCAGGTGGGTCCCTGACCCATGAGTAGCCTAGCTGGGAGACATCCCCCGCTAGGGGCAGTCTGACACCCCACACCTAACAGGGTGGAGTACACCCCTGAGAGGAAACTTCCAAAGGAAGAATCAGACAGGTACACTCGCTGTTCAGCAATATTCTATCTTCGGCAACCTCTGCTGCTGATACCCAGGCAAACAGGGTCTGGAGTGGACCTCAAGCAATCTCCAACAGACCAACAGACAGTCCTTCTGACTGTCAGAAGGAAAACTATCAAACAGGAAGGACACCTATACCAAAACCCCATCAGTACGTCACCATCACCAAAGACCAGAGACAGATAAAACAACAAAGATGGGGAAGAAGCAGGGCAGAAAAGCTGGAAATTCAAAAAATAAGAGCACATCTCCCCCTGCAAAGGAGCGCAGCCCATCGCCAGCAACGGATCAAAGCTGGTCAGAGAATGACTTTGACGAGATGAGAGAAGAAGGCTTCCGTCCATCAAACTTCTCAGAGCTAAAGGAGGAATTACGTACCCAGTGCAAAGAAACTAAAAATCTTGAAAAAAGAGTGGAAGAATTGACAGCTAGACTAATTAATGCAGAGAAGATCATAAATGAAATGACAGAGATGAAAACCATGACACGAGAAATACGTGACAAATGCACAAGCTTCAGTAACCGACTCGATCAACTGGAAGAAAGAGTATCAGCGATTGAGGATCAAATGAATGAAATGAAGCGAGAAGAGAAACCAAAAGAAAAAAGAAGAAAAAGAAATGAACAAAGCCTGCAAGAAGTATGGGATCATGTAAAAAGACCAAATCTACGTCTGATTGGGGTGCCTGAAAGTGAGGGGGAAAATGGAACCAAGTTGGAAAACACTCTTCAGGATATCATCCAGGAGAACTTCCCCAACCTAGTAGGGCAGGCCAACATTCAAATTCAGGAAATACAGAGAACGCCACAAAGATACTCCTCCAGAAGAGCAACTCCAAGACACATAATTGCCAGATTCACCAAAGTTGAAATGAAGGAAAAAATCTTAAGGGCAGCCAGAGAGAAAGGTCGGATTACCCACAAAGGGAAGCCCATCAGACTAACAGCAGATCTCTCGGCAGAAACTCTACAAGCCAGAAGAGAGTGGGGGCCAATACTCAACGTTCTTAAAGAAAAGAATTTTCAACGCAGAATTTCATATCCAGCCAAACTAAGTTTCATAAGTGAAGGAGAAATAAAATCCTTTACAGATAAGCAAATGCTTAGAGATTTTGTCACCACCAGGCCTGCCTTACAAGAGACCCTGAAGGAAGCCCTAAACATGGAAAGGAACAACTGGTACCAGCCATTGCAAAAACATGCCAAAATGTAAAGACCATCGAGGCTAGGAAGAAACTTCATCAACTAACGAGCAAAATAACCAGTTAATATCATAATGACAGGATCAAGTTCACACATAACAATATTAACCTTAAATGTTAATGGACTAAATGCTCCAATTAAAAGACACAGACTGGCAAACTGGATAAAGAGTCAAGACCCATCAGTCTGCTGTATTCAGGAGACCCATCTCACATGCAGAGACATACATAGGCTCAAAATAAAGGGATGGAAGAAGATCTACCAAGCAAATGGAGAACAAAAAAAAGCAGGGGTTGCAATCCTAGTCTTTGATAAAACAGACTTTAAACCATCAAAGATCAAAAGAGACAAAGAAGGCCATTACATAATGGTAAAGGGATCAATTCAACAGGAAGAGCTAACCCTCCTAAATATATATGCACCCAATACAGGAGCACCCAGATTCATAAAGCAAGTCCTTAGAGACTTACAAAGAGACTTAGACTCCCATACAATAATAATGGGAGAATTCAACACTCCACTGTCAACATTAGACAGATCAACGAGACAGAAAGTTAACAAGGATATCCAGGAATTGAACTCATTTCTGCACCAAGCGGACCTAATAGACATCTATAGAACTCTCCACCCCAAATCAACAGAATATACATTCTTCTCAGCACCACATCGCACTTATTCCAAAATTGACCACATAATTGGAAGTAAAGCACTCCTCAGCAAATGTACAAGAACAGAAATTATAACAAACTGTCTCCCAGACCACAGTGCAGTCAAACTAGAACTCAGGACTAAGAAACTCAATCAAAACCGCTCAACTACATGGAAACTGAACAACCTGCTCCTGAATGACTACTGGGTACATAACGAAATGAAAGCAGAAATAAAGATGTTCTTTGAAACCAATGAGAACAAAGATACAACATACCAGAATCTCTGGGACACATTTAAAGCAGTGTGTAGAGGGAAATTTATAGCACTAAATGCCCACAAGAGAAAGCAGGAAAGATCTAAAATGGACACTCTAACATCACAATTAAAAGAACTAGAGAGGCAAGAGCAAACACATTCAAAAGCTAGCAGAAGGCAAGAAATAACTAAGATCAGAGCAGAACTGAAGGAGATAGAGACACAAAAAACCCTCCAAAAAATCAATGAATCCAGGAGTTGGTTTTTTGAAAAGATCAACAAAATTGACAGACCGCTAGCAAGACTCATAAAGAAGAAAAGAGAGAGGAATCAAATAGATGCAATAAAAAATGATAAAGAGTATATCACCACCGACCCCACAGAAATACAAACAACCATCAGAGAATACTATAAACGCCTTTACGCAAATCAACTAGAAAATCTAGAAGAAATGGATAATTTCCTGGACACTTACACTCTCCCAAGGCTAAACCAGGAAGAAGTTGAATCCCTGAATAGACCAATAGCAGGCTATGAAATTGAGGCAACAATTAATAGCCTACCCACCAAAAAAAGTCCAGGACCAGATGGATTCACAGCTGAATTCTACCAGAGGTACAAGGAGGAGCTGGTACCATTCCTTCTGAAACTATTCCAATCAATAGAAAAAGAGGGAATCCTCCCTAACTCATTTTATGAGGCCAACATCATCCTGATACCAAAGCCTGACAGAGACACAACAAAAAAAGAGAATTTTAGACCAATATCCCTGATGAACATCGATGCAAAAATTCTCAATAAAATACTGGCAAACCGGATTCAGCAGCACATCAAAAAGCTTATCCACCATGATCAAGTGGGCTTCATCCCTGGGATGCAAGGCTGGTTCAACATTCGCAAATCAATAAATGTAATCCAGCATATAAACAGAACCAAAGACAAGAACCACATGATTATCTCAATAGATGCAGAAATGCCTTTTGACAAAATTCAACAGCCCTTCATGCTAAAAACGCTCAATAAATTCGGTATTGATGGAACGTACCTCAAAATAATAAGAGCTATTTATGACAAACCCACAGCTAATATCATTCTGAATGGGCAAAAACTGGAAAAATTCCCTTTGAAAACTGGCACAAGACAGGGATGCCCTCTCTCACCACTCCTATTCAACATAGTGTTGGAAGTTCTGGCTAGGGCAATCAGGCAAGAGAAAGAAATCAAGGGTATCCAGTTAGGAAAAGAAGAATCCAAATTGTCCCTGTTTGCAGATGACATGATTGTATATTTAGAAAACCCCATTGTCTCAGCCCAAAATCTCCTTAAGCTGATAAGCAACTTCAGCAAAGTCTCAGGATACAAAATTAATGTGCAAAAATCACAAGCATTCTTATACACCAGTAACAGACAAGCAGAGAGCCAAATCAGGAATGAACTTCCATTCACAATTGCTTCAAAGAGAATAAAATACCTAGGAATCCAGCTTACAAGGGATGTAAAGGACCTCTTCAAGGAGAACTACAAACCACTGCTCAGTGAAATAAAAGAGGACACAAACAAATGGAAGAACATACCATGCTCATGGATAGGAAGAATCAATATCGTGAAAATGGCCATACTGCCCAAGGTTATTTATAGATTCAATGCCATCCCCATCAAGCTACCAATGAGTTTCTTCACAGAATTGGAAAAAACTGCTTTAAAGTTCATATGGAACCAAAAAAGAGCCCGCATTGCCAAGACAATCCTAAGTCAAAAGGACAAAGCTGGAGGCGTCACGCTACCTGACTTCAAACTATACTACAAGGCTACAGTAACCAAAACAGCATGGTACTGGTACCAAAACAGAGCTATAGACCAATGGAACAGAACAGAGTCCTCAGAAATAATACCGCACATCTACAGCCATCTGATCTTTGACAAACCTGAGAGAAACAAGAAATGGGGAAAGGATTCCCTATTTAATAAATGGTGCTGGGAAAATTGGCTAGCCATAAGTAGAAAGCTGAAACTGGATCCTTTCCTTACCCCTTATATGAAGATTAATTCAAGATGGATTAGAGACTTAAACGTTAGACCTAATACCATAAAAACCCTAGAAGAAAATCTAGGTAGTACCATTCAGGACATAGGCATGGGCAAGGACTTCATGTCTAAAACACCAAAAGCAACGGCAGCAAAAGCAAAAATTGACAAATGGGATCTAATTAAACTCAAGAGCTTCTGCACAGCAAAAGAAACTACCATCAGAGTGAACAGGCAACCTACAGAATGGGAGAAAATTTTTGCAACCTACTCATCTGACAAAGGGCTAATATCCAGAATCTACAAAGAACTCAGACAAATATACAAGAAAAAAACAAACAACCCCATCAAAAAGTGGGCAAAGGATATGAACAGACATTTCTCAAAAGAAGACATTCATACAGCCAACAGACACATGAAAAAATGCTCATCATCACTCGCCATCAGAGAAATGCAAATCAAAACCACAATGAGATACCATCTCACACCAGTTAGAATGGCAATCATTAAGAAGTCAGGAAACAACAGATGTTGGAGAGGATGTGGAGAAATAGGAACACTTTTACACTGTTGGTGGGATTGTAAACTAGTTCAACCATTATGGAAAACAGTATGGCAATTCCTCGAGGATCTAGAACTAGATGTACCATATGACCCAGCCATCCCACTACTGGGTATATACCCAAAGGATTATAAATTAGTCTACTACAAAGACACATGCACATGTATGTTTATTGCGGCACTATTCACAATAGCAAAGACTTGGAATCAACCCAAATGTCCATCTGTGACAGACTGGATTAAGAAAATGTGGCACATATACACCATGGAATACTATGCAGCCATAAAAAAGGATGAGTTTGCGTCCTTTGTAGGGACATGGATGCAGCTGGAAACCATCATTCTTAGCAAACTATCACAAGAAGAGAAAACCAAACACCGCATGTTCTCACTCATAGGTGGGAACTGAACAATGAGATCACTTGGACTCGGGAAGGGGAACATCACACACTGGGGCCTATCATGGGGAGGGGGGAGGAGGGAGGGATTGCACTGGGGAGTTATACATGATATAAATGATGAATTGATGGGTGCTGACGAGTTGATGGCTGCAGCACACCAACATGGCATAAGTACACATATGTAACAAACCTGCACGTTATGCACATGTACCCTAGAACTTAAAGTATAATAAAAAAAAAATTATATATTAGAAAATATCTCATTAACAAAAAAGATATAAGTTATACAGAAATAGAGGAACAAAAACACAAAAAAGTACCTAAGACATATAGAAAACAAATAACAAAATGATAGATGTAAATTTAATTCATCAGTAATTACATTAAATATAGACTAAGCTCTCCAATAGAAAAATCAAAATTTACAGAATGGAGTTTTAAAAAATATTTTCTACAAAAGACACACTGTATATTCAAAGATCAAAAATAGGTTGAAAGTAAAGTGGTCAAAAATATATACCACATAAACAGTAAGCACAAAAGAGCTCAAAAAGTTATTTTAAAATCAGACAAAATATTATTTAAGACAAATTGTTACTAAAGACATGCCAAAGTATTGTATACTGATGAAAGAGTCAATTCATCAGGATAAAACAATTACAGACATATTTCCATTTAAGAAAAAGACTTCAAGTATATTTAAAAAAAAAAAAAAACTGATGAAATTAAAGGAAGAGATAAACAACTCTACAATAATAGATAGATACTGCAATACCACTTTTTAAAAAGGGATAGAATTAGTAGGCAGAACATCCAAAAATAAAAACAAAAAGACTTGAACAAGACTATAAATCAACCCGACACAACAGACATGTATTAAATATTCAGATCAGTAACATCAGAATACACATTTTCTCTAGTGCACGTGCAGAACAGACAATATGTTAGGTCCTTAAAAACTCTTCATAAACTTAATGATTGAAACTATACAAATGAACAAAATTATGTATGAATAACTTGAAGAGTTTTTGAAAATGTACAAAGTTGGGAAAATCATACAACACACTCCTAAATAACCCATGAATCATAGAAGTCAGAAGCAAAAATAGAAAGCACTTTGAGATTAATGAAAAGGAAAACACAGTACACCAAAACTTATAAGATGTGTGTAAAACAGTTTATAGAGGTCAATTCACACCAGTAAAAGTCTATACCAAAAAGAAAAAAAAAAATCTAAAATCAAGAACCTAACCTTCCAGCTAAAGAAAATAGAAGAAAGAATCAAAGTAAATTTAATGCCCATAGAAAGAAGAAAATAATATAGATTAGAGCAGAAATAAATGATATTGGTAATAGAAAAAAGTAGAGAAAATCAACAAAGCCAAAAGTTGATTCTTTGAAAAAATAAAAAGTAGTGACAAACTAGATGGATGAAGGAAAAAAAAAAAAGAGTCAAATTGCTAAAATCAGGAATAAAAGTCCACATCACTCGTGACCTCACAAACCAAAAGAAGACTAAACAAAAAAGACAAAATGACAAGGCAAAGGTATAATAAGGAAAGAAAACTAGATACTACTATCTCTTATGCATGAAGATGTAAAAATCCTAAAACCAAATCCATCAACAATAAAAATGAGTATACACCATGACCAAGTGGGATTTATCCAAAATGGAAGGTTGACTTAACACATGAAAATAATTCAGTTTAATATATCATATTAAAAGGACAAAGAATAAAAACTACATGGTAATCTCAATAGACACAGAGCAGAAAAGGCATTTCACAAAATCTAAAAGTCTTTCATGGTGAAAAACCATTATAAAACACAGGTAATAGAAGAGACCTACTGCAATGTGGTAAAAAGTATATATTAAAAAATGCATTTATTCTTGCCACTTCTATTCAACATTTTACTGAAGGTTCTACATGGGGAAATTAGGCAGGAAACAAAATAAAATTGGTTGGGTGCAATGGCTCACACCTATAATCCAAGCACTTTGAGAGGCCGAGGCAGGCGAATCACTTGAGGTCAAGAGTTTGAGGCCAGTCTGACCAACACAGTAAAATTCCGTCTCAACTGAAAACATGAAAATTAGCCAGGCTGGGCATGGTGGTGGATGCCTATAATCCCAGCTACATGGGAGGCTGAGGAAGGAGAATTGCTTGAACCTGGGAAGTGGAGGTTGCAGTAAGCCGAGATCACGTCACTGCACTTTAGTCTGGGTGACAGAGTGAGACTCTGTCTCAAAAAAAAAAAAAAAAAAAAAAAACATACATACATACATAAAATAAAATAAAATAATAAAATAAAATTCATCTTGATTGGAAGGGAAGAAATAAACTACCTCTATTTGGAGATCTCATTATTTTGAATGTTAAAACTCATAAGAAGTTTCCTGTCTCTCCCTAAAAAATCTTTTGGAACTAATGAACAAGTTCAACAAGTTTGCAGGATATAAGAACAATAAAGAAAGAATCAATTCTTTTCCTATATACTACCAAAGGACACCCAAAAATGAAACTAAGAAAACAATTTTATTTACATTTAGTATCAAAATAATAATACTTGGTAATTGCCTGAATCAGTTTAGTGTTACTATAACAGAACAATGAGGCTGCATACATTATTAAAAAAAGAGTTTTGCTGGGCGCGGTGGCTCATGCCTGTAAACCCAGCAGTTCGGAAGGCTGAGGTGGATGGATCACGAGGTCAGGAGTTCAAGACCAGCCTGGCTAACAGAGTGAAACACCGTCTCTACTAAAAGTACAAAAAGTATCTGGGCACGGTGTCACATGCCTCTAATCCCAGCTACTTGGGAGGCTGAGGCAGGAGAATTGCTTGAACCAGGACCCTGGAGGCAGAGGTAGCCATGAGCAGAGATTGTGCCACTGCACTCCAGCCTGGGCTACAGAGCAAGACTCTGTCCCCCAGACTCACCCCCCCCCAAAATAGTTTTATTTGGCTCATGATCCTAGTGGCTGGAAGGTTCAAGATTGGGCTTCTGTATCTGGTGAGTGACTCAGGCCGTTTCAACTCATACTGGAAAGTGGAAGGGATGCAGGCATTTGTAAAGAGAATGCCTTGTGAGAAAGTAAGTAAAAGAAAGAAACTGAGGAAGCCAGATTGTTTTTTAAAACCTGCTTTCATACAAACTAACACATCCCTGAGAGAGTGAGAACGCATTCTGTGGGAGGGCATTGATCTATTTATGAGGGATCTGCCACGTGACCCAAACTCCTCCCACTAGACTTCACCTCTAAACCTGCCACATTGGCATTTCAACATGAGTTTTGGTTGAGACAAACGATATCCAAATCATAGCAGTAATAACATTTAACAAAAGAAGTTCAATTCTTGTACACCAAAAACTGCAAAGCGTTGCTGAAAGAAACCAAAGAATTCCTAAGTAAATAGAAATAAAAGTTTATGGATTGGAAACATTTAATATTGCTAAAATGACAGTGTTTCTCAAATTACTCTACAAATTCAACATAATCCCCACACAAATATCAGTTGCTTTTTTAAAATAAATTGACAAACTGATCCCAAAATGTCTATGAAAAGGCATAGGACCCAGTGAACTAAAACAATCTTGAAATTCAAGAACAAAGTTGTGGGACTCATGCTTCCTGATTTCAAAACTTACATCTGCAATATTTAAGACAATGTGGTACTAACATAAGTCTAGACATGTAGATAAATGGAATATAATTAAAAGTCCAGAAATAAGCCCTTACACTTATTGTCAGTTTATTTTAGGCAAAGGTGCCAATATGGAGGGAAAATAGCCTTTTTAAATTTTACATCATTTTTTGCAAGTGTATAGATTTTTGCAGAAGAGTAAATTTAGACTCCTTCCTCACATCATATACAAAACTTCACTCCAAATGGAAAGCAGACCTAATTGCAAAGGCTAAAACAACAAAACGTTTAGAAGATAACACAGGACTAAATGTTTGTCACCTTGAATTAAACAATAGTTTCACAAATACAACAATAGGCTGGGTGCGGTGGCTCATGCCTGTAACTCCAGCACTTCGGAAGGTCAAGATGAGCAGATTGCTTTGAGCTCAGGAGCTCAAGACCAGCCTGGGCAACATGGTGAAACTCTGTCTCTACAAAATTACAAAAATCAGCTGGGCGTAGTGGCTCACTCCTGTAATTCCAACACTGTGGGAGGCTAAGGCAGGCAGATCACCTAAGGTCAGGAGCTCAAGACCAGCCTGGACAACATGGTGAAACCCCATCTCTAGTAAAAATGCAAAAAATTAGCTGGGTGTGGTGGCATGCACCTGTAGTCCCTGCTACTCAGGAGGCTGAGGCAGGAGAATCGCTTGAACCAGGGAGCCAGAGGTTGCAGTCAACCAAGATCACACCACTGCACTCCAGCCTGAGCAACAGAGCAAGACCCTGTCTCAAACAAACAAACAAAAACTATGATGAAGGTAAGTGTGCTCTGGAGTTACTTTAAAATGTCAAGCCTCAGAAATACTAAGCACAACATTGCTGAAGATGTGGAGAAATTGGAAACCTCATTTATTGTTGGGAATATAAAATAGCTCAGATATTTTGGAAAAACAGTGGCAGTTCCTAAAAGGGTTAAGCAAAGTTACCATATGACCCAGCAATTCTAATCCTATGTATGTGCCTGTTATGGAGTGAGTTATAAATAATTAACTGCCCCAGGAGGCCAGAGTGCACAAACCTGAGGAGCAAAGCAATCTCTTCCTTGGCTCTACAGGTTGCAACACATCTTTGGTTTCTGCAGGCAAGGCTGCCTAGCCCAGGGCTTCAGGGGACAATCCACAGGTTATGGGAAGTGAGATTACCACCTAGGGTTGAGGGTGTGGAACTGTCACCCCTTTGGGCCCTGAAGGTGGGATTGCCACTCCAGTGGGCCTGCAAAGTTGGCCCAGATGGCACAGCATTTAGACAGAGAGAATTATTCTCCAGCCTTAAGATCTAATGGAATTTGTTCAGCTAAATTTTGGATTTGCTTGGGATTCACTACCTCTTTCATCTTTACAATCTCTTCCTTTTGGAATGGTTTTTCTATTCTATGTCTTTTTCACCAAGCATTTTGACTGCACATAACTTGTCTGGTTTTGCAGATTCAGAATTGGAGAAAAAATTCATCTCAGGAAGAATCTATCTTGAGTCTCACTCATACCTGATTTAGACAACGTTTAAATGAGACTTTGGACTTGGAGTTGATGCTCAAATGAGTTAGGGCTTTGGGGGCTGTTGGGCTGGGATGAATATACTTTACATGTAAGAAAGAAATAAATTTGGGGGCAAAGGGCAGAATGTTACGGACTGAATTGTATCTCCTCTCAAATCCTCTATGGATTTGCCTATTCCAGACATTTCATGTAAATGGCATCATATAATACATGATATTTTCTGACTGACATCATTTAGAATCATGGGTTCAAGATTCATCCATATTGAAACATGTATCTGTACTTTATCCATTTTTGCTGACATATTCCATTGAGTAAATGTATCACTTTTGTCCATTCATCAGTTAATGGACAATTGGGTTGTTTCTACTTTTTTGGCTATTTTGAATAATGCTGTTATAAACATTAATGTACAAGTTATTATCAGACATGTATTTTTATTTTTAGGGGGAATATAATTAGGAATGGAATTGTTGGTCATATAGTAACTCCAGATTCTGAGTTTTGAGAAACCACAAAACTATTTTCTAAAGTGTATCTACAGCTTTTCATCATCCCATGAGAAATGGATGAGCTGCAATTTGTTATTATCCATCCTTTTTATTTAGCCGTTATAGTAGTATGAAGTGGTATCTCATTACGCTTTTGATTTGCGTTTTCTTAAAACTAATAATGTTGAGTGTCTTTTCATGTAGAGACAGGGTTTCACCATATTGGCCAGGCTGGTCTTGAACTCCTGACCTCATGATCTGCCCACCTTGGCCTCCCAAGTGCTGGGATTACAGGCGTGAGCCACTGCACCTGGCCCTCATCAGAGTTTTAATCACAACTCCTTTCATTCTTTCTTCTGCCCTGTGATGACTCCTTTGCTTTTCTCTATCATTCCATCTTACCAAAGTCCTGCCAGCACATTCCCAGAAGGCAACACATAAAAAGGAACTTGTAAGGCTTTTTAGGATTTTTTAAAAATACTTTTGTTTTAGTACTATGACATTTGCCATCACTAAGTCAATTTGGTTTTGCAAGACAAGCTCTCTGAAGCCGGTTAATTTTGCTTAGATACCCTTTCTCCAGTTTTCTTCCAGACAGTTTCTGGGTGCCTGGAGTTCAGCTGGAGTGAGTCTCAGGCAAGGACTTCCTTGTCTAGTGGCAGAACATTTACACATGAGGATAAAACTAAATTTTAAAAAATCAATATAACTAATTAATGTAATAGCATAAATTATATATGCTCTTGGTAATTAGTTATGTTTGCATAGCAAATTAACTCATGATCTTAAAACAAATTTATACCTTTCCAATAACCTCTCCAATGTGGGAGAAGTCTAAATACTGATGGAAAAATAAATGAGGTAAAATAAGTATTTTTTATTCAGTTAACTGTGAATATTCTTAATAGCCCAAGTAAAACTAGCGCTTCTGCTTTCCAGCTGTGTCATTCCTGTCTGTAATTTTTTTTTAAATGACCTTTTTCATTCACAGTGGTCACATAAACCTGGGACATCCTCTTTAATTTTAAATTGCAGATTATCAGTATCAGGCTGGAATTAAGTCATAAAAGATTATTGACTGATTCATTAGGGCTGATGTTGTAATGTTTCTTTAATTTATAAAATGCATACACTATGAAGCCAGAGATTCAGAGATTTTTTTGATACACAGATTTTTCCATGGAAACAGAGATGATCTTGTCATTTCACAATTTACTAGTAAGGCCCAGGCCAAGCACGTGTTCAAAAAAATTGGCGGATGCTCACAGCATGCAGAACAAATTCCAGCCCCAAAGTAAAGGCATTACAAATGCCTAAAATTACAATCTTTATCTCTAAGGCAGGTGTTTCAAAACTGGAATCGTCCCAATTCTTTTTTTCCTTCTTGGTTATTGTTTTACTACAAGAATTTGAAAAGGATATTGAAGATAAAGCAGGTGTTAGATAAGATTCCTCACCAGGAATGACTCATCAAGAGCCAATCAGGGATTTTCTATCTGTGAACATGACCAGGGTGGTGGCTTGGCTATGGCTATGAAAATTCCCTTCAATTCAACAGTAACAAATAGTTTTAAACAAAAGTTTGAAATAATCTCCACTTTAAGGAAAAAAAGATTTTCCACAGTCACTTGCACTAATTATATTCCAATGAATCTGTTACCGTGTCAACACAAAGTGAGCAGTTCTGACTTTGTCTATTACATTAAGGTGTATTAGATCCTTAAAATTTTAAATTTTATTAGATGATACAGTAAATCTCTTAGTACGTTTATGTAAAACATATCAAAATGAATTATTAAAACAAAATATATTAATCAAAGAATGAAGCAGTAGCAAAAGGGAACAAACATAAGAGTTTAAGATGTTCAACACTGGAGTCTTCCAGAACTATGCTATTTTTCCTTGGAATAAAATGGATTAATAGATAATATCAAGACAGAGGTTCATTGGCCCCTTTGTCATTCACCTCCGCTGGGAATTACAGCAAGGAACTGTTGCCCTTGTTAACCTGTGAACATTTTTCACTCTCTTAGGTCATTGACTCTAGCTCAGGGGTCTAATTTTCCTTTCATTCATTAAGCACATTAGGAAGCAGAGTTCCTAACCCTTTCCAGTCTAAATGTGGAACAATCACATCCCCTCACAATCCACTGCCAGCGTGCTGGGACCTTTACGTTTCACTGTGCTCTTGCAGTGACGCAAGTTTCTAACAATTGAAGGATATTAACTCAAAAACTTGTTTTCTAATTGGAGGAGCTCAAGGGATTTCAAATAAATGAACTTGTATAAACTGGAAGCTGATACATGTGCCTTTCCAATTATTTTTTTGTTCAAATTAGAGGAGAGGGCACTGCTAATCTCAGAAAGCAGATTTCAGAAATTATTTTAGCTATGAAGCCAACTCTGAATAACAAAACTGAGCAGTTATGAATTGTTTAGATATCTGAAAAGATATAATAATGTCTTTCATCTTAGTAAAGATACCATATATTCAGAACAATGTCATTTTATTACTTAAACATGTGCATGTTATTAATCCATTGGATTGCTTTTATTTCGCCAATAAGAAGCAAAAGAAATGTCCAATTGAATATTAGATGTTTGCTAGACCTTTATACTTTCCTCCAATTTATATAAGCTAATTGTGATTTTTTTGAAACACAAAGTGTTTATTTGTAATAATTATGATCAAAATATTTTCTTTATTAGTAAGCAATTTACTAATAAATCTATATTGCTAGCATCATCAGGGAACAACTTCCCACCCTGTTTAAGTTAAGCACATCACCTTCAAGAGACTGAAATGAATGTGTCCAGCAGACTTTCAAGGAACTTTCAAACTGTGCACTATCAGTTTGAAGTTAAAAAAGCTTTACTTGGAAGAATGATAGGGAAATCCTCAGTGTTCTTTTTCATTTTCTATATCTCACAATAATGATAGAGAGAGACAGAATATGTATTTGAGAAAAAGAGAGAGAGAGAATATGTATCTGAGAGAGAATATGTATCTGAGAGAGAGAATATGTATCTGACAGAGAGAGAGAGACAGAGACAGAGAGAGAGAGAAGGTTGGGGCTCATATAATTAAACCTCTATTCAGATAATATTAGATACTTCTTACAAAGGATGAGATTTAGGCCTCTTCTTAAAATCTCTAATTGATCTTCACAAGGGAAAATTTTCATTAAGAAAATATTTTATTTTATTTTTAATGTAAAATTGTGTTAATATATAAATATATTACAAAATTTGATATTAAAAAGCTGCCAGTTCTCACCAACACACACACACACACATACACACACACACATACAGACACACACACAAAATATCTCCAATGGCAAAATAATGCTTTTATACTTAAAAATTTGTTTCACTCAAATGGCCATACTACCCAAGGTAATTTACAGATTCAGTGCCATCTCCATTAAGCTACCAATGACTTTCTTCACAGACTTGGAAAAAACTACTTCAAAGTTCATATGGAACCAAAAAAGAGACAGTATTGCCAAGACAATCCTAAGTCAAAAGAACAAAGCTGGAGGCATCACGCTACCTGACTTCAAACTATACTACAAGGCTACAGTAACCAAAACAGCATGGTACTGGTACCAAAACAGAGATATAGACCAATGGAACAGAACAGAAATAATACCACACATCTACAACCATCTGATCTTTGACAAACTTGACAAAAACAGGAAATGGGGAAAGGATTCCCTATTTAATAAATGGTGCTGGGAAAACTGGCTAGCCATTAGTAGAAAGTTGAAACTGGATCCCTTCCTTACACCTTATACAAAATTAATTCAAGATGGATTAGAGATTTAAATAACAGACCTAAAACCATAAAAGCCCTAGAAGAAAACCTAGTCAATACCATTCAGGATGTAGGCATGTGCAAGGACTTCATGTCTAAAACACCAAAAGCAATGGCAACAAAAGCCAAAATTGACAAATAGGATCTAATTAAACTAAAGAGCTTCTGCACAGCAAAAGAAACTACTGTCAGAGTGAACAGGTAACCTACAGAATGGGAGAAAATTTTTGCAATCTACTCATCTGACAAAGGGCTAATATCTAGAATCTACAAATAACTCAATCAAATTTACAAGAAAAAAAAAAAACAACCTCATAAAAAAGTGGGCAAAGGAAATGAACAGACACTTCTCAAAAGAAGACATTTATACAGCCAACAGACACAAGAAAAAGTGTTCATCATCACTAGCCCTCAGAGAAATGCAAATCAAAACCACAGTGAGATACCATCTCACACCAGTTAGAATGGCAATCATTAAAAAGTCAGGAAACAACAAATGCTGGAGAGGATGTGGAGAAATAGGAACATTTTCACACTGTTGGTGGGACTGTAAACTAGTTCAACCATTGTGGAAGACAGTGTGGGGATTCCTCAAGGATCTAGAACTAGAAATACCATTTGACCCAGCCATCCCATTAAGGGTATATACCCAAAGGATTATAAATCATGCTGCTATAAAGACACATGCACACATATGTTTATTGCGGCCCTATTCACAATAGCAAAGACTTGGAACCAACCCAAATTTCCACCAATGACAGACTGGATTAAGAAAATGTGGCACATATAACCATGAAATACTATGCAGCCATAAAAAAGGATGAGTTCATGTCCTTTGTAGGGACATGGATGCAGCTGGAAACCATCATTCTCAGCAAACTATCACAAGAACAGAAAACCTAACACCACATGTTCTCACTCAAAGGTGGGAATTGAACAATGAGATCACTCGGACACAGGGAGTGGAACATCACACACCGGGGCCTATTGTGGGGAGGGGGGAGTGGGGAGGGATAGCATTAGGAGGTATACCTAATGTAAATGACAAGTTAATGGGTGCAGCACACCAACATGGCACATGTATACATATGTAACAAATCTGCACTTGTGCACATGTACCTTAGAACATAAAGTATAATGAAAAAAGTATTACTAATATCTTCATAAAATTCATTGATATAAATAAAAATGACTAATATGATCAATTTGTAGCATTTTGAAGACTAACATGACTCCTCTGAATATATAAAAATAAAAAATAAAAATAAAGAGTTCCAAAAATAGAAAAATAAATTGTTTCACCTCCTAAAATTAAGGCACTCACTGGTCCAGTTGGTAAAGTATAAATATTTGGGTATAAGATTGTAATCATTAACTACTCATTTAGACATGTTGTTCAAATTACCGAAGTGATTCATGAAGATACATGTGTTGTATAATATTTATACAATACATAACACAACCAGGCCACTAGTTCTGCAATATATATTACCAGTAGCAAAAATTTTTGAAAAAAGTGACTCTATATTTTTTATTCTCCCATGTATTCTACAAATATTTATTTTGTAATGTATGACAAATGACCAATTTACAATTTCAATGAAACCATATGGGATCCCCGGTTTTCAATAACTATAACAAGATGCAATGTTATCCTTCAAATCAAATTTTTTAAATATTATGGATAAAACATAATATTTTCTTGCTCTTTTATTTGCCTTTCTATTGATACTAATTTGAGCATATTTCAATGCATTTTTAAACTACTTATGTTACTACTACTTATATTACTTTAAACCACTTTTAAATGCATCTGTATGTTTTACTTGTATATTTTAGGTTATTTTTATTTTTATATTTTGTTGTACTAGAACTTTTCATATAGTCTCTGCAGGGTAGTTATATTGAATGGTTTATTTGGTCAAGTTGTATTTACTAGAGATGCTTCTTGTAACTAAAACTAGTTACTATTTTTTGTCCTAGGAAAACAATAATAAGACATCCCATTAAGGGCCAACAGAATTAGACCTTAAGTAAATGAATTAATATAGAAGACAATTTCTGTAAAAAACGGAGATTATAAACAAATTATAATAGGAAGTCTTATTCATTACTAATGGGCATAAAAAGTGGTACAGCCACTTTGGGAGATGGTTTGGTAATTTCATACAAAACTAAACCTACTCTTACCATACAATCAAGCAATCGTACTCCCTGAGATTTATCCCCAGGCTCTGAGCTCACCCCTATGGCCCCAGGCTCCAGGACTGCCCAGCACACCCAGGTTCCAGAGCCACTGCAGCACCAGACCAGCCCTCACGGTTCCAGGCTCCAGGCCAATCTCAGCACCAGGCTGATCACGGCCCTAGATTAGCAAACCTGTGATCCAGGCCTGTCTCAGTAAACATTGGCACTTGCCAGCCACCATGGATCTAGGCTACACATCCTGCCCCTAAGGTCCCAGATTCCAAGCCAGCCTTTATGGAAGCAAGACCCTGTAACCTTCCCCCATGGTCCAAGGCTGTAAGTCCACCTAACAGGATCCCAGACTGTCCCCCATGGACTCAGGATCAGGTTTGTTTCCATGGATCTGGTGCTAGGCTCACCCCGAGGTGATCACAAATATTCAGGAAAACATAACACCAACAAAGAAACAAAATAAAGCACCAATAACTGAACCTAAAAAATACCTGACAAAGAATTCAAAACAATCATCTTAAAACAGCTCAGTGAGCTACAAGGGAACACATATAGATACATAAACAAAAAAAATAGGAAAACAAAACATGAACAAAATGATGAGCTCAACAAAGAGAGAGAAACCATAAAAAAGAATGAAACAAATTCTGGAGCTGAAGCACACAATGATTGAAGTAAAAAATTCCATAGAGTTTCACTCAAGTAGAAGAATCAGTGAGTTTGCAGACATGTTATTTGCAATTACCCACATAGAGAAACAAAAAGAAAAAGGAATGAAAAAGAGTGAAAAAGACTGTAAAACTTATGGGGCACCATCAAACAAATGAACATTCTCGTTATGGGAGTTCTAAGAAGTAAGAGAAAGACAAAAGGGCAGAAGACTTATTTAAATAAATAATAACAGGAAAGTTTCCAAATCTGGAGAGGGAAATTAGTATTTAGATTAAATGTAAAGAAATTTTCAGTTAGATACATTATAATGAAATTCTCAAAACTCAAAGGAAGAGAGAATTTTGAAAGCAGAAAGAAAAGTGAAGAGTACCTTGTTGACTGCAAGAAAATCTTAAAATGGTCATCAAAGGACTTCTCAGGAGAAACTGAAGAGTAGGAGAAAGTGGGATGGCTTATTCACAATGCTGAAAGGATAAAACTGCCCAACAAAAGTAGCATATCTAGCCAAGCTTTTCTTCAAAAATGAGGAAGAGATACAGACTTTTCCAGACAAGTAAAAGTTGAGGAGTTCATGACCACTAGACCTACCTTAAAAGAAGAGCTGAAGGAAATTATTCGAGTTGAAAAAGGACACTAACTACATGAGAGTATAAAGCTCACTGTAAAGGTTGGAATATAGTCAGATTTATAATATCTGATACTGTGTAATGGTGGTGTGCAAATCAATTTTAACTCTATTTTAAACTTAAAAGACAAAAGTAATAAAACAAACTACAGCTACAATAATTTGTTAGTTGATATGAAATATAAAAAGACATAAATTGACACAAATAACATAAAATCTTGGGGGAAGAGAAAAGAAATTGTAGAATTTTTGTGTCTCAAGTTAAGTTGTTATTAAAATAGACTGCTATAAGATGCTTCATGTACACCATATGGTAAACACAAATAAAAAAATACGTATCAGATACACAAAAGATAAAGAGAAAAAAATCACAACATACGACTACAAAAGTCATGAAATCACAAAGGAAGACAAGAAGAGAAAGAAGAAAGAAAAGAAAGAGAGAAAGAAGAAAGAAAAGAAAAGAAAAAAGACGCCTGTAGTCCCAGCTACTCGGGAGGCTGAGGCAGGAGAATGGCATAAACCCGGGAGGCAGAGCTTGCAGTGAGCTGAGATCCGGCCACTGCACTCCAGCCTGGGCGACAGAGCGAGACTCCGTCTCACAAAAAAAAAAAAAAAAAAAGAAAAGAAAGAAAGAAGAAAGATGAAAAGAAAGAAAGAGAAAGACTTAAAGAAACAGAAAGAAAAGAAGAAAAAGAAAGAAGAAAGGAAGGAAGGAGGAAAGGAAGAAGGAAGGAGGAAGGAAGAATGAGAAGAAAAGAAAGAAAAAGGAAAGAAGGAAGGAAGGAAGGAAAGAAGGAAGGAAGAAAGAAGGAAGGAAGGAAGGAAGGAAGGAAGGAAAGAAGAAAGAAAGAAATAAAGAAGAAAGAAAGAAAGAAAGAAAGAAAGAAAGAAAGAAAGAAAGAAAGAAAGAGAAAGAAAGAAAGAAAGAAAGAAAAGAAAGAAAGAAAGAAAGAAAGGAAACTTGAAAATATTCAGAAAATAATTAACAAAATAACAGTTGAAAGTACTCACCTATGAAGAATTATTTTAAATGTAATGTTATTCTTCCTTTTTTAATTTTTTTTTTTTTTTTTTTTTTTTTTTTGAGATTGAGTCTTGCTCTTGTCACCCAGGCTGGAGTACAGTGGCACGATCTGGGCTCACTGCAACCTCCGCCTCCCGGGTTCAAGAAATTTTCCTGCCTCAGCCTCCTGAGTAGCTGGGATCACTTGCGCCCGCCACCATGACTAGTTAATTTTTGTAGTTTTAGTAGAGATGGGCTTTCACCATGTTGGCTAGGCTGGTCTAGAACTCCTGACCTCAAGTGATCTGCTCGTCTCAGTCTCCCAAAGTGCTGGGATTACAGGCATGAGCCACCATACCCAGCCTAAATTCTTCAATCAAAAGACATAAAGTGGTTAAATCAATTCTAAAGAAATTTTATAAAACACAAATAAATGAAAGGATATCTCATATTTCTAGATTGGAAAAATTCTTATTGTTAAAATGTTGATACTACGCAAAGTGATCTAGACTTAATACAATTGCCATCAAAATCCCAATGAAATTATTTTGCAGATATAGGATAAACAATCCTACAATTCACGTGGAATCATAAAGCGTCCATAATACCTAAAGAAACCTTGGGAAGGACAAATCTGGAGGCATCTGAATTCAAAATAAACTACAAATCTACAGAAATAAAAACAGTATAGTGTCGGTATTAAAGCAAGTATATAGACCAATGGAAAAGAATAGACAGCCCAGAAATAAACCCAAACTTAAAAAGTCAACTAATTTTTGTCAAGGGTATCAATAACACACCATAGGGGAAAAAAAGACTCTTCCATAAATAGTGTTAGAAAATCTGGATATCCATATGCAGAAGAATGAAATAAGACCCTTATCTCACATGATATTAAAAAAAAATCAACTCAAAATAGTTTGAAGACTTAAAAGTAATGGCTGAAACTGTTCAAATTACTGGAAGAAAATGTAGGGAGAAAGTTTCTTGACATTGGTCTGGGTAATGATTTTTTTGGAGAAGACCCCAAAACCACAAGCAACAAAAAGCAAAAAAAAAAAAAAAAAAAAAAAAAAAAAAAAAAAAAAAAATAGACAAATGGGATTGCATCAACCAAAAAGCTCTGCACTACAAAGGATATAATCAACAGAGTAAACACACAACCTAAAAAATGAGAGAAAAAATATTTGTAAACCACAGGTCTGATAAGGAGTGAATATCCAAAATATGTAGTGAACTCAAACAGCTCAATAGCAAAATACCCTCCCCAATAACTCATTAAAAAATGAGTGAATAACCTCAATAGACATTTCTCAAGAGAAGATATCCAAATGGCCAACAGGCATATGAAGAAATGTTCAGTATCACTAAGCATCAGGGAAATGCAAATCAAAACCACAATGAGTTATCACCTTACACCTGATAAAATGGCTACTACTATTTTTAAAAAGATAGCAAATGTTGGGGAGGATATGAAGACTAAGGAACCTTTGTACACTTAGTGGGAATGTGAATTGACAGTCACTATGGAAAGTATAGAAGTTCCTAAAAAAATTAAAAATAGAAGTACCATATAAGCTAGTCATTCCTCTTCTGGGTAAATATCCAAAGGAAATTAAATCAGCATCTCAAAAAGAAGTTTGCACTCCATATTCATTACAACATTATTCACAATAGCCAAAATATGGAATCAAATGGAGCTGATTAAATCTACTTGGAATTAATCTATGAAGATTTTAATATTATATGTGTGTGTGTGTGTGTATATATGTGTGTGTGTATATATATACACACACACATATATAATATTAAAATACACACAAATTATATTTGTGTGTATATATATACACATATACAATATTAAAATCACACATATATGTGTGTGTGTATATACATACACACACAATCTGATATTACTGAGCCTTAAAAAAAGAAGGAAATCCTGCCATATGTGACAATATGGATGAACCTATAGAATATTATGCTATGTGAAATAAGCCAGTCACAAAAAAATAAAATAATTCATGATTTTACTTATATGTATAATCTAAAAAAGTTGAACTCATAGAAGCATAGGGTAGAATGCTGATTGTCAGGAGAAGGTGGGGAGAAAGGGCCATTGGGAGATGTTGGGCAAACAGTACAGAATTTCAGTTATGTGTCACGAATAAATTTTGGAAATCTAACATACAATATATTGACTATAGTTAATAATACTGTACTGTATACTTGAAATTTGCTAAGGGAGTAGATCGTAAATGTTCTCACCACAAAAAACTATGGCAACTAGTGAAATGATGGATATGTTATTTTGCTCTATTGTGGAAATCATTTCACAATGTATACACATATAAAAACATCACATTGTATACCTTAAATATATACCTTTTTTATTTGTCAGCTGTATCCCCATAAAGCTGACAAACAAAGCCATTGAATGTGCAACACCAAGAATGAATCCTAATGTAAACTGAACTTTAGGTGTAATGATGTATCACAGTAAGCTCATCCTCTGTAACATATATATCACTATGGCTGGGAATGTTAATAGTGAAGGAGGCTATGCATAAGGAGGGGCAGGAGGTATATGGGAAATCTTGTATCTTTTGCTGTGACCCAAGAAGATTTTTTGGTTTGTTTCAAGATTATGCTAGTATTGTAAAATGAACAGGGAAACTTTATATCTATTTACATCTATTTCTGCTCTTTAAAACAGTGTATAAAAGATTAGAATAATCTATTTAAATAGAACTCATTCATAAAATTATCTGATCATAGAACTCATTCATAAAATTATCTGATCTGGGTGTCTTTAATATAAACTGACTTTCAGCAGTCTTGTATTTCTGCAGTGGTTATTGGTATGTTGAAATTTTCTACTCTATTTCTTCTCTAATTCTTGAGCCAACAATAAGGATGATTTAGATAACACTTAAGTATTCACAGATATCATTTATTTTGCATATATTTTCAAACATATTGGCATACATACAGAGTATATTCATTTGCTAGGGTTGGCATAACAAAGTACCATAAATGAAGTGGCTTAAACAACAGAAATTTATAAATTCCCAGTTCTGGAGTGTAGAAGTCCAAAATCAAGATGGTGGCAGGAATGATTTCTTCTGAAGGCTCTAAGGAAAGAGTCTGTTGTAGGCCTCTTTCCTTGTATGTAGATAGCTTCTTGTGCTTCTTCATATCATTTTCCTTTTACATGTGTCTGTCTCTGTTCTAATTTCCTCTTTTTGTATGGATACCAGCCATATCAGATCTAAGTCTAATCACTTCATTTTTAACTTGATTACCTCTGTAAAGACCCTATCTCCAAATAAAGTCACATTGGATTAGGTACTGAGGTTTGGACATTAACATATTAATTTCGGGGGTACACAATTTAATCTATAGTACATGTCATCATTTTTTAAAAATTTAATATCACTTAATATCTGTAATTATGCTTAACTTCTCATTTCTAATATTACTTAGTGCTTCTTTTCTTCTATTTTATTTTGTTATTAGTTTTGCCGCAGTGTATTTAGTATTCTTGAAAATTGTGTTCTTATTTATTTATTCCTTTCTTCTGCTTTATATGTTTTTTTATTCTACTTTCTTGATATTGATAGAGGCAGGAGGCAAAGAAATTCTGGGCAGACAGGGGCAGGTCCCTGGCATAACCCTACCTTCAAGCTGAGAAGCTGGAAACCCATGGTCCAAAGTGAGAACTTCTATCTGTTTGCCTGCTCTCTCCAGATTGGTTCTTTCTGAATAATATCTTTTTACCAATTAAATATTGCCTTTTCCAAGACTACCTATGGCCCACTCTGGCCCCCACCCTGTTCCTATAAAGAACTCAGACTCAGCCAGTAGGGAGAGAGACCTGGCTTGACTGGAGAGAGGTGATTCAGAGGGACAGCTGGACTTCAGAGGAGAGACAGCTTAACTTTGAAGAGCCAGCTAGAGTCAACCAGACTTCAGGGAAAATTATCTGCCCATCCTGTCCCCTCTCCAGCTTTTCTCTCCACTGAGAGCCATTTTCATCACTAAAATTCTCCACCTCCACCATCCTTCAAGTGTCTGTGCAACCTCATTCTTCTTGGATGCTGGACAAGAGCTCAGCACTCACTGAGTGCACGTGCCCAAAAAAGGTTGTCACACTGGCCCTTTGCCCTCACTAGTGGAGGGCAGCTCCCCCATGTGAGGAGGCAAGGGGCCCACTGAGCAGATAACACGGCACTGTCCATGGATGGCAGAGCTAGAGAGCATTGCAACATGCCCTCTGGGGCTGCAGGGTCACAGACACCCCCACCTGGTCACCGCAGTAGAGACCACAAAGAGCCTGCTCCTGTAGGTGCCCAAAGCAGTTGTCTGGATCCTGCACTTGATCGCTCGTGTGCTCCCTCCTGCAAGAGGTTGAGCATGATGGACTGAGTAAATGGGGCACCCCTGTCACATGTCCAATGAAGGGGTCAAGAAAAAATCCTGCATCGGTATGAAACTTGGATAACTCATTTTTACATTTGCTTTTGTTGTTGTTGTTTTGAGAGTATTTTGTCCTTGTCTTTTTTGAGACAGTCTTGCTCTGTTACCCAATCTGGGATGCAGTGGCAAGATCATGGCTCACTGCAACCTCAACTTCCTGGGTTCAAGCTATCCTTCCACCTCAGCCCCCTAGAGTAGCTAGAACTACAGGCTTGCACCACCACATCCAGATAATTTTTTTATTTTTGCAGAGATGGTGTCTCAATATGTTGTCCTGGTTAGTCTCAAATTCCTGGGCTCAAGTAATCTTCCTGCCTTGGCCTCCTGAAGTTTTGGGATAACAGGATGAGCCACCTTGACTGGCCTATATTTTTGCATTTTTTAATAGACTCATTCGTAGATAAATGCATTTTGTTATGAGCATTATTTAAGTCACTTCCCAAAGATGTTAAGACATAGTAGTCCATCTTTGGTCATTTCCAAAGAGTTTCTTATTTTTATTTTTATTTCTTCTTTATCCCAATTTATAAAATAACATTTTAAGATTAATGAGTAGATAATTTGTGATTAAAGACAAATAATTTAGGCTGCATGGTTCCTGTTTTTAAAAATCTATGGAGATTTATTTGGTCTATGATTTAGTGACTAATTGGTGAATTCCTCACATTTTGTAAAGCAGTTTTATTTTAAGAATACAGAGTGTGTATGTGTATGTGTATATACTGTATATATTTGTAGAATGATATATGTCATTTACCTTACATTTCCCTAGACATTTTTTTTTTTGTTAAATCTCCTTGAATTTTTCAAAACTGTTAGGTTAATTCCTGGGACATCTTGGAGAGGTATATCTTTTATCAGAAATAATTTCCCTTTTTCCATTTAATAATTTCACATTGAAATAAATTTATTTTTATTGCTCTGTCTACTTTATTTTGTACTTACCTGCAAATTTACTTCTTATTTCAAAACTTTGTAATATCAGTAGGTAGATGTTGTGTAAGTATGTATTTTTAGGATAATATTCAGACAATTTGTGAATCTAAAACTTTTAATAGGTTTTATTTCACCAATGCAAGTTTTAACTATTTATATGTTTGGAAATATTTCTGTAATTGTATGTTGTATTTCCTATTTACTGTGCTCTTGATAGATTTTAGTCCATTCTTCCTTTTGTTGTTTTATTTTTCCTCATTTTTTTTCAAGTTATTTTGAGGGCTTCCATCTATATCTTGTGTGCTAATGAACATTATCCTTTTTATTCTGTAGATCTGCTCTTAAATTATTCTACCAAAGTCTAGGATTAAACAATATCCTCTCCCTCAAACCAATTTTCTCTTTCTCAAAATTTTACATATTTTTATTTCCCCATTTCTGCATTTCTCTTCACTACCAGGTTCCATTAATCTGGATTTTATATCCATATGTTATATTTTACATTAGAAATAACTGCTACATGCAGTTAAAATTTAGCGTTTTTCCTTACCATGTGTCTATTACCACTTTTAGCTTAGTTTATTGGACTTACTTTGAATTTTGCTAGAAATAATCCCCTAGTTGCTCTTTTCTGGAATGTCTGTGTTTGGGGAAATTTATGAGTATTTATATGTTTTATGATGTCTTTATTTTGCCCTTTTCATTTATCGATGGTTTGACTAGATAGAAGACTAAGATTTAAACTCACAATCATATTTCCTCAATTTGTTAAATACTACTTTATGTGCTCTAGCAGCTGCTGCTGACAAGGAAGCCTTATTCAAATACAATTCTTGTTCTATTGTAGTAACTCATTTTTGTCTCTTTAGAAGATTTAACTTTACTCTTTATCCTCAGAGTTCTGCATTTTACCATGGCATTTCAATACGTAGTTCTTTCTTTATTCATTTGTCTTAGGACTTTGTCGTATGTGTATTCATGCATGATGCCATTTTTTATTACAGAAATTTCCTTCTATGTTATGATGACTATGGCTTTTTTTTCTGTATTTAGTGATTTATTATCATATGATCATTGTTGTATTTGAAAACACCTGTTCAAGTTTTATTAGAACTCTTTCTGATTATAGGAATTTGCATGGTTGATTATTGGAAATGAATATAATATTCTTGGATAAGGTGCAACTGTAGTTTGTCTTCTGCATATGGAAGCTCAATCTCCTTTTAAAGAGTTGCTACCTACCTCAGACTTTGCCTAAATATCTTTGTTTCCTCTAACTTGGCCAATCTAAGAGACAGGAGAGGGTCTAATCTGTCAGTAATTTCTGCGAAGTTTACAATTAATTATCTCAGCAGATCCCAGGGTTATCAGGCTGCTCCTTACATTTAATTACTTTGCTTTATCTTCCACTATAGATATGCTATCTTAAAATGGTTTATGCCATGTTATGCTGCAGTTTCTTGTCAATCTGATTATATCTGCTTTGTATCTTGCAGAAATTCCTCTCTCATCTACAAGTGCAGGATGCTATATTATGTGTTACCTTTTGAGTCATGTCCTGCATAGTTGTTTCTGTTTGTGTCAGGTCAGGCAGGAATTAAAGGCACTTATTTTCATTTTCCAATACTATTGAGAATAATTTTCAATTTAAAAATAGTTTTTCTTCTTTTTAAACAGATTTAATTGGGAGTCAAGCCAGAAATATTTTATTAACATGACATTTGGTGATCAATCTTTTTTTTTTTTTTGAGATGGAGTCTTGCTCTGTCACCCAGGCTGAAGTGCATAATCTTGGCTCACTGCAAGCTCTGCCTCCCGGGTTCACGCCATTCTCCTGCCCCAGCCTCCCGAATAGCTGGGACTACAGGCGTCCACCACCACGCCCGGCTAATTTTTTTTTTTTTTTGTATTTTTAATAGAAATGGGGTTTCACCGGGTTATCCAGGATGGTCTCGATCTCCTGACCTCGTGATCCTCCCACCTCAGCCTCCCAAAGTGCTGGGATTACAGGCATGAGCCACCGCGCCCTGCCTGGTGACCAATCTTCTTATTGTCTGTCACAGTGATCTGTTCATATACTAAAAAATTCCATTTTTTAAAGAAAAGGATACAGAAAGATCTTGCCATAACATAAAAATAAGACTATTAGTATAAGAAATCATATAATATAAATTTCCATTTTTGTTTTTTTCTTGGTATGTCATGGCAGTTCACTGTTTCTGAGGAAATTTGGAGTTTGTTGGCGCTAAGAAAATAATTATGTTCTTTTAGCTCTCTCTAAAAATTTAGAATTAAAATTATGACAGCTAATGATTCAAGAGAAGGCAAAAAAGAAAATGAATTCATTCTTTCACTGTTTTTTCAACAGAGCTATGGCTTGTCAAACTGATGTCTGAAACAATGAGTTTATCATCAAAGATTTATCTGGTTTAGGTACTAGAGATGGTTGGATTCTGACTACATTGTTTTAAGAAACATAAACATGACTTTCTAGATAATTAGGAAAAAAAAATCTTGCAGGAAATAAGAGTTGTCGCTTCGTAGCCCCTACACTTCCCATCACAGATAAAAAGCCTTTAGAATTGTTCGATTTTACGTAAGCTAACTCCACACAATGAATGACTGAACTGAACTTCTTCCCAGGCACAGCCCGTTATTCCACACCACTTCACTCACTAACTAACCCAGCTGGAACTTTATCTAGTCACTTGCCAAAATCCTCCTCCTTCTTAAAGATGTTCTGACCCACCTCTGAGTTTTAATTTCCTCCCACTCTACCCTAGTGATGAGCTCTAACCTCTTTCTTCCAGCTGTCAAACCCACCTACTCCCTGGAGGTAAAATATCTGCAACAATCTTGCTTCTCTGCCAACCATTCACTAAGGTGAAAATGAATTTTCATATTTCTCTCTCAAGTGTCAAAAAGTACATATCAAAGGGAAAAATTATACCCCCCTTTAAAACATATCACCAGTCTACTATATATATCAATCCAGATGTAAGAAATCATTTTATTTTACTTTATTCTTATAATTTCTCCAGTAAATGCACAAGTGCACACACATGACATTAATGAAATACAGTATCTAAAAACCCATTGCTAAATATTAATTCATGAAAAGTAATTATACCATCTTGCTCCTCAGTTATTTGGAAGTGGAATTACTAGGTATTTCTCATATACATATTTTTAAAATCCTCTTTTTATAATGTATTACATTACTGGTTGCCTATAGCAATCATAGAAGTATAGAATTTTAATAGAAGGGAACATAGAAATCATGTAATATAGCTTTTTGTTCCCAGCATGGAATTTAAATGTATCTAATTTTAGGTGCTTACTATTTTCTGAGGAAGTTTGTTTATTGTTCATTTATTTATTCAATAAATACTTATTGAGTGTTTTATTATGCCCCCAATTTAATCTAGTGGCTGGGCATAAATCCAGGAATAAAATATGGTTCTGCACTTTCAAGGAAGTTACATTTTAGTGGGAAAATAACAAGCAATATTTAAAAGTGATCAACATAATAATTTTTAAAGTAATAAGTAATAAACATAATAATTAAATCAATAATGAAATGTGATGAGGTAATTTGGAATTTTACTTACTTGTAAGTTAATAAATTAGACACTGTTAACCTGTTAGTGTTTGATAGTTGCTGGCAGCAGACATGAGACTCCTCAGCCAGGGACAAGGTTATCTTTTACTCTCAGCACAGTGGGCAGATTATTAGCAATTTTGCTTAGTCATTATGCAGACTCCCCCACCACCCCATAGGAATTATGCAGATGGAACCAGATGGATTCTGTACATACAGTAAGGTTGTAGCACAACTGAAGAACTCTGACTGTGGGAAAATCATGTTCTTCATCTTCCTTAACATCATAATGTTTACCTGCATTTTTCTATCAGTTTCTAAAAGTAGGTATCAAGAATCTACCAAAAGAAATGTGCATAATTTATTTTTAAAATTGTGCAGAATTTAGAATTGCGTATCTTCCTGTTGGATTGGTAACTTCATCAGAAAATGACTGTCTCTGTGTCTAGTAATATTTCTCCTTTAAAGTTGTTTTATCAGATATCAGTAGGGCCAAACTAGTTTATTTTGTTTAGAGTACACATAGTACATCTCCAATAAGTCTACTTTTTTTTTTTTTTTTTTTTTTTTTTTTTTGAGACAGAGTCTCGCTCTGTTGCCCAGGCTGGAGTGCAGTGGCCGGATCTCAGCTCACTGCAAGCTCTGCCTCCGCCTCCTGGGTTTACGCCGTTCTCCTGCCTCAGCCTCCCAAGTAGCTGGGACTACAGGCGCCCGCCACCTCACCCGGCTAGTTTTTTGTATTTTTTAGTAGAGACGGGGTTTCACCGGGTTAGCCAGGGTGGTCTCGATCTCCTGACCTCGTGATCCGCCTGTCTCGGCCTCCGAAAGTGCTGGGATTACAGGCTTGAGCCACCGCACCCGGCCTTTTTTTTTTTTTTTTGAGATGGATTTTTCACTCTTGTTGGCCAGGCTGGAGTGCAATGGCACGATCTCGGCACACTGCAACCTCCATCTCCCGGATTCAAGTGATTCTCCTTCCTCAACCTCCTAAGTAGCTGGGATTACAGGTGCCTACCACAACACCTGGCTAATTCTGTATTTTTTTTAGTAGAGATGCGGTTTCACCATGTTGGTCAGGATGGTCTTGAACTCCTGACCTCGAGTGATCCACCCACTTCTGCCTCCCAAAGTGCTGGTATTAGAGGAGTGAGCCACCATGCCTGACCCAATAATTTTACTTTTAAACATTCAAGGACTGTATCTTAGACAGC